>NC_140576.1:1177500-2377500 GCF_057381845.1 Rhamphochromis longiceps | reverse complement strand
ATGTGACCCTTTGCTTTTCGGTATCGACTCATGATGTCAGAGTTAGCAGCCACGTAAACGCCGCATGGAAAGAGACAGATGTTGGAAACTTTAGTTTGCCCTCTGTCGGGTTGCGTTAGCTAAGACCCTTAAACACCCTTTTGTTTATCTTTGTGTTGCTGTGTAACCATGACAATGATGCGGCACACTTACAGCAGAGCTCAGGGGCTTCATCGCTGTTGTCCAGACAATCGTTGTCCCCGTCACACTTCCAGCGCTCTTGGATGCAGCGGTTGTTCTTGCAAGCAAACTCCCCAGGCTGGCACTGGGGCGGGGGAACGTAGGCGGGGTTGGCTAGAGAGGAGATCAGGGGTAGGAGCAGAAACAGATGAGCCATTGAGACAAGAAGCGAGCATGTGAACAAAAGCTTTTTAGTGACCAAGTTAGCTTTTGTTAGTCAGCTCTTAAAGTTATAAAAATATTGACGGAGCTTAGTTAGAATTTCTGCACACATTTGGAAACACTAACATTTAAAATATCTTGCAAATTGAAAGCAAAGTGTTGATTTTGTTTTAAACTCATCTCTTGTACTGCCAAGCAATATCATCTTCTACTGGTAAGACAGCTAAGTACCTCTGCAAGTAACGTTATTGCCATCAAGGATCTGATCATCAGCACAGGCGCAGGATCTGCCATTAGGAATGGCGAGGCACAGACTGCTGCAGCCGCCATTGTTGACTCGACACGCGTTGGTTCCTACACGAAGTCAAAGTGGGAAGAGACGCAAAACAGTGTCACGTCATCTTATGTTTAATGGGAAAAGGGAAAAAATAAGTAGAAGGATACGTACCTTGCTGCTGGTGTGCATCGTACACTCTGATCTCAAATATGGGCGGCCTCTCATTGCGGAGTAGAGTGACTGTTTTAGTGACTTGGTCCAGTTTGTAGATGCTGCCACCGCGGTACTCGTTCCAAAACAGAAATTGTTTGTAGTGGCATAAGCCAAAGGCATGGTTAAGCTCCTGCCCCTCATACACCACCTGTTAAATCGAGAATGCATCTCAAATTCTAGTAGGATAAAATTGTAATCAGACAACAAATACGACATAGTCCCAGAGTTTCACCAACCTTTCGCTCAGTGGTGTTTAGGTAAACCATCTCAATGCGGTCGTAGTAAGCATCCACCCAGTACAGGATTCCCTGGGGAATGTCCAGACTCAACCCATTGGGCCACAGGACAGTTTTGCTAGTGAGGAACACTTGGTGATGCGAACCATCCATCCAAGCTTTCTTGATCTTGCCTCTGTTGCTCTCTGTGGGATCCTCCTCCCAGTCAGTCCAGTACATCCATCTGGGAGACAAGGTGAGGTTTTACCACATTCGAAAGGTGAGACATTTCTGGATCTGAACTGCAGAACCTGTTAAATATAGCTTTACGCTGTGATGCTCTTTGATGCAACATCCCACAACAAAGCAAATGAGGGAGTATCTAAAAGAAAAGAATCTCTTGAAAACCTGCCAGCTCCTACACATAAATGTGACCAGCAAGTCAAACAAAAACCTACCGTGTAAGCAGCCCACACAACTGCAAGGCACTCAAAACATACTTCATCTCAACTGAATGCTGATGGAAAGAAGATTCATTAAGTTAACAGCCCCTCCCTCAAGTCTCACCCGTGCTGGGGGTCCACAACAATGGCTCTAGGGTGGCTCATCTTGCCCTCAATGAGAATCTTGCGGGTCCGTGAAGCCTTCTCCAGCCTGGCAACACTGATAGTCTTCTTTGGTCCATCGTCTGTCCAGTAAAGATTATTTCCCATCCAGTCTACTGCTATTCCCTCTACCGTGTGGATACCTGAGATAAGCAAAAGTAGTCAGTGTGAAAAAGCTACTGGCTGTCCAATCCAAAAGAATAAATAGAACTGAATCTGAAATAAGCTGACTTCATTATTTTTTTTTTTTATCCACAAATTCTTTTTAGTAGCCTGAATTTTCAGTCTTTACCATCCTTCAGTATGACGTCTCTATCTGTGCCATCTATCTTCTGCCGCCCGATGATGTAGCTTGTGGCATCAGCAAAGTATATGAATTCATTGGTGGCGTGGAAATCCAATGCTCGGGGGTTCATTAGGTTCTCGATCGGAATCATGTACTCATCGGGCACTTTAGCGTTCATGTCCATGCCCCTGATGACTCCAGGACGACCCTTGCCATACACCAAGAACAACTCGTGGTCCGGCTCTGCAGAGAAGCATCATAAATGAACAATTATTCTGTCAGAGATTTTCAAACCACTATTACTTCATTCCCATCTCCCATCATCAAGTCAAAAGGTTTTCATCTTTGTCAAATCAATTTCTTCACTCACTCTTGCAGGATTTGCCATCGCTGCCGAGGCTGAAGCCCGAGCGGCAGCGGCAGGTTCGGGTCTTGTGGCTGTTGCTCAGCAGACATATGTCAGAGCAGCCCCCAGCTTTTCCGAACTGATCCAAAGCACACGCGTGACTACGCACTGAGCGAGGAAACAAGCGCACAACAGTTATGTAACGATTTGCTTTGAAAACACATTTGCCTGGCAGTAACTGTTATTTGTGGACGTTTATAAAAGTCTCACTGCGCACCTTGAGGTTGACGTCTCTGATGGTACACGTGCAGCGCAGCTCCCCGATCTAACCGGGTCACCACCTGGAAGTCGGAGCTGTTGAAGCGGTTTACTCGAATCACGGTCGTTTTGGAGTTGAGGTTGCCTTCGTTCGAGTTTGTTGCATAGAGATAGTTCTCAAATACAGTCAGCCCATACAGATGCTCGATCTGAAATAAGATAAAGGAGAAAAACATTGAGGGGAAAAAAGAGATGTTGCATGTCAGACATAATATCTCTGCATTCTTAGCAAAAGGGTTTGCTCAAGCTGGCTGACTAATAGTTTGGGCAATATTGTTTGTGCACATTTTATCTTCAACACTGTCCTGCAAATCCAGCTTAATTCAACTTGTCTATTGAGCAATTGATCGGTTTAAATTTAAGAATGTGAATAATCTCTGTAAGACAGAGAAAACTAGAGAAACACAGACAGACAGACAGATAAAGAGCGAGTGTCTGAGTAAACTTGGCACGGAGCAGCACAAAGGCTTCACTCCTCATCTGCTGTAAAGGAGAGAGGGGTCTTACTTTTATAAGGGTCTATTCTGTGCAGCTCTCCTCTGCTGTCAGAAAGATGTATGGGCTGAGATCACATTACCTCCCTCCACCTCTCACACAAACACACACCACCACCACAGTCCTGATTTCATTAAGATCATTACTTCCCTATAAGTTTGAGCCAAGCTCCACTAGGGCCAGACTAATATGTTTAGCGAGGCACTAGCCAGGAAAATCACACACTCTTTAAGTAATATCAATCAAGGCAATAAAAAGGACCTATCCCCAGGAGAGGCATGCACTCTTTGCGGGAAACGGGAAAAGAGCTTTTTCTCCAAACATACGATTAAATCAGAGATATGGAAAACAGATGTTTTGTGAGTACCAAGCTGGGTTGATAAGATGCATGCCTTTATTCTTGAGTGCGTTTGCGTGTGATTAGGTGTATTTCTTATGGTTACACTGATCCTCAAATCCTCACCATCAGACCCTGGATGATGGTGTGCCGATTCTTGCCCTCATAGTCCACCACTTCGATGTAATCCAGGTAAGCGTCAGCCCAGTACACCAACCTGTTCACCAGGTCCAAAGTGATACCGTGGGGGAAGACAATCTTACTGTCGACCAGCTTAGTGCGGTTTTGCCCGTCCATGTCACAACGCTCCACCCTCGGTGTAGACCCATAGTCTGTGAAGAACACTTTTCTGTAGCAGGGGGAAGAGGATAGATTTCAATTACAGAAGGTTTCACAGAAAAGGAAATGGACTAGATAAATTTAGTTGACCACAACTAGGACAACTGTATTAGACATCGGAATTAAATAAAATTATTTAAAGACAATCGCAAAAAAGAGAAATGATCCTTTTAAAAGGAACTACCAGATAACAGATTGTCAGTATCAGGAACTTGAAACAACCAACATGGAAGTATTTATGTCGGAAAGAAGGATCCCGTCTAGGTCCGTGTCTTGAGAAAGTGCTCTGATTTTCGCCTGGCTGCTTGGTCAGCATGTCGCCTGATCATAAGACAGCATTTTCCTGTTGAGCAGTGCTAAAACAGGATGAGGGCAATCTTAAGTCAAGGAGCCTGGAGGCAAATACAGACCCCATCACTGGGTCCAGGGCGATGCCTTTAGGGTTGTACAGCTCTTGGTCCAGCAGGGTCACACAAGTTTTGCCGTTCTTGTTGCAGACAAACACCCGGTCGTCCACGTCATCCACAAAGTAGAAGTTGCCAGTCAGCCAGTCTATAGCCATCTGCTCCACATCTGATGGACGCAGAGGAGAGAAAGGGAGAGAAGAGGATGAAACAACAGGATAAAGAAAGAAAGAAAAAACAGGGTTGTGGGAGTACAGTCATATAACTCTTAGTCATAAACCACAATGAATCCAAATACTCTTTTTTAATTTTATGATATCAGGAACCGTTCCAAGAATACTTATACTTACTGCTATCTTGATACAAAAAAAATAGCAGCAATGAATTAATGTTATTTATTGTGTAATCTTGCAGGTTGTCCATTACAAACATTCCACTTGTGTTTGATTAAGGCATGTAGAGTGCGGGGAAGGAAAGGAAAAGAAAAAGGTGTTGTGTTAAGAGTTAGAGGTGAAGTCCAGCACTTTCTAAACTTTGTAAACTCTTATCAGTGAGTAAGACAGAATTCCCTCGCAGACCTCATGTCTGAAGACATGCTCTTGAGTAAGATTATTAAGTATTAAGCTGACACTGACCCATTAATTGCATGTGTGCAGTGCAGAAGGGTCTACATGATTGCTAATATGAGTCAAACTGACCCGAAACTCTTGCGACACCTTCATGAAGGATGTCAACATTTTGTATCCACTTTAAGTCAGTTTAAGGAAGAAACTTTGCAGATGGATGCACTGATGGGAAGAGATGGTTGTTTTAACAGATTCCACTGCATATTCTTTAAAAGCAAACCAGATCACTGCACACACACACACACACACACGCACACGCACTATCAAAGTGACCACACACACACACACGCTCTTGTTTACATATGCCTCCATTAACCATTTCAAGTGTGTTAACCTGAGGTGCCTTTCCAAACCTCTGCTAAAATTTCCAACTCTTCATTATATGCATTTAGATTATAATATAAACTCTGATAAGAATTTTTTTTTAAAAAGGATGTAAACAGATCAAATCTAATGGCTCTCTTACACTAGACCGAAAGTAGGGTGGCAATATCCTCGCTAGGTAGAGTTAAATAAATAAATAGGTGGCTACCCGCTGATGGCACTGAATTTTTTCCACAATCACCACAGCTACTACAGCAATCAGACTGCAGGTACTGTGGTGATCAACTGGTTGTCCATTTGGGCATTGCTGGTCACCGCGTGCAACGTGCAACACTCTTGAGCAACACATTCAACCACTCACAATCATACAGTGGTCACCTGGTTCCCTCCCTCTCAGACAGATTGGCAGGTTTATAAAGAACTGTTGTCCAATTTGTAAATGCAGACAGTTTGTCAGTATGTTGCAATCAGTTTGACTCAATCAGTAGTTTTTGCCAATCTATCACAGTTAATTGTTTGTAATTGCCAACGTGTCCCCATTTAATCATCTTAGACACCAAAAACTGTTTTTGGATGGAGACCACATCATGACCAAAACAAAGGGACCAAAATCAGAAAGCGCCAACTTTAATTTGGGCTGCATGCGTTAACACATCTGAAAGTGAGCCAGTAACCTCTCCCCAAGCTTTGAGCATTTAGAGAAATAACTGCACTGGAACGCTGCAGCAATGCTTCGATCAAAGCGGCACAGAACTTCAAAATGCAAGGACTACATGAGATTTGAAGTTTTCTTGATGAAATGCCATAAATAACACATTTTTATGCGATTGAGGAGAAGATTGATAACTCTGACCATCTCACATCAAAACTGACTATACATTAACTAAACTAAAAAACAACATGGCCAAAACTATATAGGCAAGTAGCAAATGTTCAGCAGTCCTGGGTGTTTCAAAAACACCAGGATCAGAATTCTGACAAAAGAAAAAGTTTCTCATGAAGTTAAAAGGGATAGTGATATTCCCATTGGTATCTCTCCTAAAACCCAACTCCTCTACAAAAATCCAGCTGGAAGCACGCCTGCACAAGGCATTGATTAGATTCATATACAGAGTACAGAGACAGTTGTGCAACCCAGTGACTGCTGCGTTGTGTAACAACCTACGGAGCCCCTTACTCCAGAGAGCCAGGCAGTCTGTTGACGTCTCCACTGATGCAGCTTCTGGTAAGTGGAAAGTTTGCTGGGAAACTGAATGAACCCACCTCTTTCTTTTCATCTAACCACTCTACCCTCCAACCCCCTTTTTCTCTTCCTGCCTGTTACACCTACAGCTTAAAGCACTTGGAGGAAAGGTTTAAAAAAAAAAATAGGAAGCATACAAGGCCACAGCCTTAGCAGTTCTTCAAACTAGACAAATGTCTTCTTATATTTACATGTCAGTACAAAGCAGGAAAGATGGTGATTTTTCAGCTTCCATAATCCTCTTTGTGCCAAGAAGATCCTATTAATCTGCACAAAAACGTCACTGACCCCTAAAGAGCAGAGTTTTGGGAGTACTGCGATTATGCTTGTCTACAGGGATGTGACATTTGACCTCTATTTAAGAGGCAGTTATACTATGGCAAATCTCCCCCTGGAACAAGTAAAAAGGAGATGTAATTACCTAGATAAGAAGATCTGATGAAAGACAAAAACCTTACATGAAACCTTCTGAAAAAGATGCCCAAAAAGGACAACATCAGAAAGACAGACATGGTGAGATGTGCTGGTCCCTGCTGTGGAGCTCCGCTTAGAGGGTGGAGAGGATGGGACGGGTCAGCTCTGCTTTCCTTTTATCTTCACAGTAGGAGAATTAAACATGCAGACAGAGCTGGCCACATCTGGAACCTTTGTACACTTATCTGCGCTTCTCTTTCAGGCTCCCAAAAGCTATAAATCAACCAGTTCATGTGAACCCTGCATCAACCCTACACCTATCCCTAAGTCTGCCCAGCGTGCTATTACTAGAGCACCTGATCCCTGCTTCTATTAAACAGAACAGACATAAGCAGTTTATACACATGAATGTCCAGTGAATCAGGTCCAGACATTGTCTGCAGCTTCCTTTTCACACATGTAGCGGACAGCAGGAGATTATCCATGTCAGAGAGATGCTTACTACCTGAAATACTATGTTTGGTTTAGGCGACGGTTGCTGCCAGGTTTCACAGGATATGACACAAAGCAGCACGCTCACGTCCTTACTGTCTATTCTCTGGACAATCACCTCCTTTATTAAGCCTAATGTACATTACACAGACGCCGCACTAAGGGACCTGGAATGATAAAATTTGTTTAAAGCCTGGTCCGACACATTCGCCTATTTTAATTGTCACAAAAAATTCCTCTGGGTAGCATCTGGAAAAGTTCAGGGCAGAAGCGAATATGTTAAAACCTCTGTAGCGAACAGGTTTGGACCAGTTTTATGAGCAGATTTTGAGTTGAAGGAGGTTGTACGGGTGCACTCTTATCTCAAAATGCTTTCTTTTTTAAGCGTCGCAGTAAAAAGGATACAGAGGAAAACAATATATAATGAAAAAATCCAACAAAAGAATGGATGAAAGTGTCAAATCTCACTTCATGAAACATAATGTTACTAAGTAATGGCTGAACGACTCAAAGGTATTTGGGTTTGTGTGCGTGCGCATGCTGAAGTGACCTGACTGGACATGACTTGAGACGGCTCGAGGAATGTAAGTGAGTGTTCAGGCTGACATAAACCAACAGAGGAATGTGAATACCATTGATATGACCACTCACATATACATATTGCTTCAAGGTGTATCATATAACTACCTTCGGTTTCGCATTCTCAATTTCATCCTTCCCTTTAAATTTCATTTGGTGTTTCTCCCGATTCCACACCTCACAATAATTTATCCCTTAGACCACTTAAAAGAGCACACTATCAGGGAACGTGGACTCGGGTTTGCATACCAGAAATAGAAAAATCGGTGATTAAATTAAATTAAATTAAACCTATATATTGCCAAATCATAACCGCAGTCACCTCAATGCATTTTATATTGTAAGGTAAAGACCCTAACAGAGAGAAAACCCCAAATCAGATGATCCCACATGAGCAAGCAGTTGGCGAGAGTGGGAAGGAAAAACTCCCTTTTAACAGGAAGAAACCCGGACAACCAGGATCAGGAATAAGGAGCCATCTGCCACGACCAGTTGTGAGTTTTGACTCTTTTATTAAAATGATAATAATATTCCGTGTGACTGTGGACATTTTCTATATCAAATCAGATCACGGATTCCTAATTTAGGCGAGAGCTGCAGTGAGTATGCCACAGGTATCTTCAGTATGACATCTGATATCTGACACTCGCCAAATACATTTATCAGCAGTGCTTCTTCAGGTTGATAGAAATGTTTTTCCCCGAAATATAACTGCGCTGTGCTTTCAAGAAGACGGGGTTCAAAAGAGCACTGGACCAAAAAGCAACAGCAAAAAGCCAACACAATAAGGGAGAGACGGGATATGAGGGACTCATGACTGAATCAATAGACTGGAAAAACCCCAGAGTTTCTAAAGCTTCTAGCCTCTGCCCCGGCTGTCAACAGTGACGACTATTACACAAGCTTCATTTGAAGTGGATATGAGCCAAGGCACTTTCAATCATGACACAGGTTTTGTGTCCCACACTTCAGGGTCTACACACCCCAGATACTCCACTTGTTTTCTTCCTGTCTGCTGTTCTTCGCCTGGGGCCAGGTTCTCAAGGGAAAACTTCTCACATGCATGTATGTGTTTACGAGCATGCAAACCATGCCCTTGCTTTTTGTGTTTTGTCTGCAAATTCTGCCCCCATTCTTAGAGAGTAACGGCTCTGTCAGCCAGGTGAATAAAAACAGACCTTGGCAGGCTTGCAATCACAGATAATTCATTTCAGCATTATATGAGTAAGTCTCTCAATAGGAAGTAATCATATACTGTGCACATCCATTTGTGTGCATCTGGTTGTTACTCGGAGCCTGTGAGTTCAGACAATGCACAATGACAATGCTACCTTCACAAAACAGATGTGCTGCCTATCCACCACATCTCAGAGGACAAAATGTACAGTCCTGGGAAAGACTTAGAAAAAGGCAGAGAGCACTTTTGTCTGGCAAACCCTAGTGCCAAATACCATCACATAAGAGACCAGTGTCTGATCATACTAGCATGGGTCAAACAAAAGCAGCGGAAAAATACTTTTCCAGGCTTCTGAAAAGCTCCGCACAGTCAGTGCATGAATCAAACTTCCCAGCAGGTTGCTTTTACCTGTCAAGAAGTATGCAAATGAATAACTAAAGGCATGCTGGAAGCCTTGTATGTATTATATAACTGTAAGTCTGCTACACACACATTGCTTCTATGGGATAGTTTAGTGGTGTGTCAGGGTGCCCCTGTTCTTTAGAGGAAAAAAAATCTTTTGAAAAATAAAGTTGGCCTCAGCATTTCTTCTTGGCACTTTCAAGTTGGTTTGAGCTGCTTTTGGGAGACAAGCTTACAGTAGAGTTTGAGCTAGCAAACCCACAGCTGACCACTTTTAAAGAAAACAGGAAAATATAAACTATGTCAACAACTGTCTGTAAACTTCTACTCACGGTGCAAGCTGAGAGAGATGTTGATGGTGCGGTTGTTACTGACAGACTTCAGGTCTTGGATGCTGGCACACTTAAGCTGGGTGGCAGCGGGGGTATCACCCACATCTATCCAGCAAACAGTCTCCTCCGCATAGATGAAGTCCATAGCCATGGTCTGTTTGGTGGCGATGGAAGGAACCCGGGTCGCGGAGCCACTCAGGGAGGTGCATCGGATGTTGTTAAGGTTGGCGATCAACAGAACAGGCAGACGATCCACAGGCTCTGGGTGAGGTTAACAAATTTTTAAGTAGAGGAGAGAAAATATTAGGAAGGAATATGATCTCCTGCATAATGTTTTGGCCATCCATTTCCTGGTTCAGCGTGAACTATAATCATTGGGCTCTGTCGATTCCTGTCCACCCCCTCACCATTTTTGGCTTTGCAGGAGCGGTTGTCTGGCTGCAGGAGATAGCCCTCCACACAGCTGCAGGTGTAGCTGCCTTCAGTGTTTGTGCATGTCTGACTGCATGTTCCATACACACCACACTCATTGAAATCTACACAAAGAAACACAAAAGCGCATTAACACACACAGTAAATGATGAAACTTTAAGATAGTGTTCTCTTCTCTTCCAAAGGCTGGTTGAATCACCTCTACATGCTGTCCCCTGCAGTCAGCAACCAGATGGTTACTTTCTGTTTGTCTTAGGCCAAACTAAAATGAATTTGCCAAATCACCACCCACCTTTACATTTCTTTCCATCTGCAGCAACCTCGTAACCATCTCCACAGTAGCAACGAGGCCCATCATGAGTCACTGCACAGCCAATCTCGCACCCATGGGAGGCACAGTCTGGTGCGTTTGCTAAACCAGGGAAAACAGAGCAACATAGAGCGTGTTAAATACTGCTGAAACATGAATACTATTAAGGATAGCAGGGATGATCCCAGGGCAATCTTTACAGAGGCATGCTATCGTGTCCAATCCTATCCTGTCTTACAGGACTGCAAGACTGCGAGTGCATGTGAATGTGTGTATGAGACAAAAGGACTGTGGTTAAGTGTGTGTATTCATCTGTGCATGTGACAGACGCGGTGATTCGAATGTGCACACATTAGAGAGCTTCTTCTTTTCCAGCCTCAGAGGAAACTCACGGTCACATCCTTTTGGCATGAAATGAAAGAGGGGAATCCGCACATCCTCATGGCCTCTGTAGGTTGTGCATGAGCATGCAGAGGTGTGTGTCGGGCCAAGAGCATAAATAGGGTTGTGTGGCTGTGATAGATTCTTGTCACATGACACTGCTCATGAGTCTAAATACATTAAAACAGTATGTACTGTTTGTCATGGTGCTTTAAGGTGACTTTTTCCTCATTCAGTGAGGATTTCCAAAGCTCCCTCAGCAGAGACACGCATATAAATCGTTTCATATTCCAAAGTAAAGTACACAGATGAATCAGTGTTCACCATACAACTATTTGCATTAAAACAAACATTTTTGTAAAGGAACTTTCAACCACTTTAAGTCATTACTTATTTTGCTGCTCAATTACCAGATTAACAAGTCAATTCTTTTTTAAAATTGGTTTTAGGACTGATTATTAGCTAGATAAGACTTCATCTTCTAACCTCATATCAATATGAACAGCAGGACCGAGGAGAGAGAGCATAGAAAAAACAAAACTTAAGGTCAAAGCAAATTTCCCCCAAAAATAGAAAAGATAAGTAAAAAAGGAGGCTTCTAGCAGCACAAAGACATTTAGCCCAACCTCCAACAAAAACAATATAATCGTTCATACACTATGTGTACTGCAGCTAGTCGTGGCACGGCTGTGAAGAGTGGAGACTGGACCTATTGAAGGACCCTTATTATATAAAGCCTGTGGCACTTTAGGCAATAATGACTCTTTTGTTGTGGCTCCGTTGAAAGGAAGAGTCTCCAGCAAACATTGTGGCCCATATCGAATCCACTCAGCAACGCTCACGCTGTGAGAGACCACAGGCAAGCAGAGAGCTAAAATACCCAACATGTTTATCACAGCCCAGGTTCATGGATTCCATTTAGCAAAGGCTGGGTGAAACAAAGTGACATTATACTTAAATATTATATATTATATTAAGGAATATTCTAATATTAAGGACTATTCTGTTATATACCATAAACGCTATTCATAAAAATCCAACAAATGAAAAATTATTAAGTGGAATCTGTAACGATCCGTTATAATAACGGTCCTATGAATTAAAAAGGATGATTTGGTTTTCATACATTTGACAGAGTTTGGTCAAAGTAGGTTCTGGATTTAAATGGAGAGCGAATTCATGTTAAAATTAAGGCTAATGTATCGCTGAACAAATGTAATATTTTACCTTAGTCACAGTTAAAAAAAAAAAAAAAGATTCTGGGATGTGAACATGAAAAACGTACTTGATCCAACCTCAGAGGAGAACAGATGAATGGAGAAAGAACTGAAGAAACAATTAAAAAAGAAAAGAAAAACAAGAAAGTGAAGGGAGAGGAGAGGCTGGAGGTGTAAACTGCACATACAGGACTCGAGGATGAGGTTAGAACGTTCCAGCTCTAAGCAAACAAACAACAGCTGTATGTCAGACGTTTGACCAGAGCTAATGAACGAAGCAAACAAATCACACAGTGACACACTGGAGACCTTCAGTCTTAAACCAGCACGCCAGAGTCATTGATCCTGTTACTGCAAGGATGGCAACCCTCAATTTCACTATAGACCTCTATGTGGAAGAAGGGAGACATCTGATGTGAGGACTAGCAGGCTAAAGAGTTTTTAAACAACAAATTTAGTTTGAATGTCTTAAAATTCATGTAAACACTCAAGGCATCAGTGAAAATAGGATTCATGTATAGTAACGACAGAAAAGGTTGCTACTTGAACTCTGAGGTTTCAGTAAAATCCCACCAATATGTGTATTCTGACTATTTGTGCTAAATTAGGGCCTGCCTTCAATTAACACACACACACACACACACACACACACACACACACACACACACACACACACACACACACGAGTAAATGGTGTGATTAGCACGACACAATAGCATGAATATGATGAATAATAATAGGAGAGAGGGCGGAGATGGAAAGAAGGGAAGAACTGTCCTTGGACTCATTTCCTCAGCCCGTGAGGAAATTTATGAAAGTTGGCATTTTCCTCTAAAACCCAATCATGATGCTGACAGGCTGGCTACAGCAGTGACACAGGCTGAATGAGACAAACACATTTTGGTGTTGAGTTCATACAGTTAAAAAACAAATGAGTGACTTAATGAATGTCAGCAAAAGACAATTTATCATAATCTATCCACCAAGTGGCTTGAAAATGAATCAGCTTTATTTTATAAAAAAAAGCCTTTATTTCTATACATGATATCATAACTGTATAAAGAGGCGATTTCAGCGTGTGACATTTTAAAGAAAGGCGTTTCACAGGACATTCTTTGCGCTCTCACTGTCTGCAGACAGGTTTACACATGCTTTTGCCTTCTACATGCCACAGACGGAAGCCTCACATTATCCTACGTTGTGTCATTAAATGATGGCATTTGTCACGTTCACGTTTTTTGGCCCCATGTTTTGTAAAAAAAAAAAAAAGAAAAAAAAAAAAAGTTCTGGCAATCTGAAGATTTCTTTTTAAAAATGGTCTATATGTGCACCTTACATGTTTTAGCAGTTCACATTAAATATGATGTTATTGTATCTCGAGTTAAGACGCTTCATTCCCTTAAACTACTTTGTGACTGTGAGCATTACAATTGTGGATTCTATCACACACTTTATATTGTAGTAGCTGATGGCAAAAGCTAACATTACTATAAAGCTATATGTCAGTGAGCATACAATGTATCTCCTGCCAGTTGTTTGCAGGCTTGATAATCAAATAGGGCAAAGTAACCATTTGCAAACACACATAGTGCGGCTTGAGTAATGAGCAAACAGTAGCTAGCTTATTCCCAAACAGTGGCAGTATGCTGCCCACATGTCTAAATTTAAACTTGCACAAATACTCAAACACAAATGTACAACGACTCACAAAGTACACCTGCTGTAGCACATTCCCGTGCATGGCAGCAGCACAACTTGCTAAATAAATTCAATACATGCAATTTCTTTTATCTTCAGCCAATGATCATTTATGATTAGATTACAGCACTGTAGAGCCTTCACTTTTAACTGCAGCCCATAAACCAATTTAGGTCAAGACCCACTCATGAATGAAGCTTATAATGTAGTATTTCCACAGGCAGCTTCAAGTCCGATTGAAGTCCGATGACCGATTGTCATTGCACAGTTACACAATGGAACGTGAAGGACAATTAAAGCTCTGCATAAACAACAGCGATAGCTCACTACAATAATCAGGGTTCCAGTGGGGTGCCTTGAAAGAGGGGGGAGGGGGGGGGGAGACTCAATAACACTGCCATGACCCCATTTTTTCTTGCCTTGTCAATCATTCACATCTAAGAGGCAGGTCTAAAGTTGCGTCTTGAAAGAGAGGCTTCCTCACCCTCAAAGAAAAGAGAAACGCAGGCCTGCAAATCAACCACCTATACGACAGAAGGACTTCATAACTGCCAACAGTCTATTTGATTAAACAGGTTTCATTTACTTGGTTTGAACTCTCGCAAAGCCACATGGTAACTTTTCAAATGCTCTTGTCCTGAGCAAGGCACAGGGACCCATGGCCATAAAAATATTATACATCGCATTTATCTGCAATATTAACAATAAACTAGAACTACTATCTTGAGGTTGTATGCTTCAGTTCGCTAGTGAAGCTTCAGTTTACATCCATGGCTTTGCAGACTCATTGTATACATTCATGTCACAATGACACAGTGTTCATATTTTTGCTTCTGTAGGCCACCACAGCAGATTCAAAATGAAGCAAACTGTACAATGACTGAAGTGTAGTCTTCAAGAGGTTTGACAAAATAATGTCATAATTAACTTTTGGAAGCTGCAGTTATTTTCTGACCACTCAAAAATATGGATGGCCTCCTTTGCATTAAATACCTGCACATTAAGAGGTCCAATGAACAGCTAGAAACACTTGGAACCAACTCCAGATCTTTTAATAATAATAATAATGGATTGGATTTATATAGCGCTTTTCAAGGCACCCAAAGCGCTTTACAATACCACTATTCATTCACTCTCACATTCACACACTGGTGGAGGCAGCTACAGGTGTAGCCACAGCTGCCCTGGGGCAGACTGACAGAAGCGAGGCTGCCATATCGCGCCATCGGCCCCTCTGGCCAGCCCATAAACTTTTATGTTTTTAATATATGAAATAGCGAGGACACTGGATACAACTGGCCATGAACATACTTATTAGTCAATGCTCCGGTTCCTTTTGAGCTTGGATAAGTAAGTCCAACATTTTCTGAACAATATTCTGTTAAACATCCTGAATTAAAGTTGAGATGTCTTGACTGCTTTACTTCAAAGGGCATTTTTCAAATTGTGTGTCCTTGTCCAAAATCTATAAACCTGTGTGCCCATGTAGTGAAGACTCCGGCCACAGACTTTATCAGACGATATGATCACAATTACTTTATTATCTTATTAGACATTTATGCAGTTTAATAATATCAATTTAACAACTACCCTCCTTTTTGACAACCTACTTTTGTTCCTAGATTTAATATGGGATGACCAGTATATAAAGCTGGATGATATCATCTTTTTCTAATTTGCTCCAACTAGTATAATCACGCAAGATCAAACTTAAAGGTGACCAACATTAGAGTATATTCATGCATTTGTGTAATAATTTCACTGATAATTATAAATGTTTGCATACAGTCAGGTGTCAAATTAACTGTCTGATTCACATCCCATCAAAGCACTAATGTTGATTCCCTTTTATCACTCCAGTACATAAAGCGAGCTACTTAACCCCAAGGCTTTCCGCACACTGTGAAAAAACAGAAAACCTATTTTAGAAAGCTTGAAATACCGTGCAGCATTCCCCTTTCTAACCGCTTGTCAACAACTTTGACAGAATTACTCAGAAACGCTGAATGACAAAGTGTGCTTTCAAATATCAGTGGCCAGGTATACTTGCACAACCTGGCAGTTTGTACGAGCAAACACTACGAAGCTTGTGAAAGCCTTTTCCCTGAAATGAGGCGGTCTCACAAATGCCAAAAGTTCTGGACACACAGCTCATGTGTTTGGTTGCATGAGTAAGAATGTGACTTTTTAAGTGTATATTTGTGTGCACATGTGAGGGCATGCATGTATGCATTACAGGCACACACACATGCCGGTGTGTTTAAGTACTTGTGTGCGTAGAGCGCTGCCTTACTGAAAACAGCTGGACCTGTGTCCTCAGGGCAGTGCACGTTGTAACGGGATGACATCATCACCGCGTTGCATAAAAGGCTTGTGTAGCAGTGATGACCGCTGTGTGGGTTACTAACACTTTCACCCACACTGTGGTTCAACACATCTCGTTTTCTTCTGGTCTCAACTAATCACACAAACTTTTTTTTGTAATGACTCAACTCAGTGTGGAGGATTAATATTGATACAGCGTGGTTCACGATTACTCTTTGAGCACATGGAAGGAAGCAAACCGAAAATAGAGATAGAACCTTGCATCAAATGCCTAAAGCTGTAAACTGATACAAAGATAAAGCCAATAAATGATAAAGAGATCAGATCTCTGTGTTGTTGATAGTGGAACAGACATCAGACGCTTTGGTTAATATGTTTTTTTAAATGGCAAAAGATTAGCCAATGTTTGAGAGCTCAGCAGACTCACCCTTGATCCAGGTCTCTGATACTCTGAAACTTTACTGTTGATGGTAAATATCTGATTTAGATTTAGTAATTTCATATTCCAGGAAAAGAGCAGCACAATGGAAAAGGAGAGGCACAAAATTACGAACGCAGATGTCCCAGCGTTGAGTCAGAGCTCTGTCAAGGCCAATACTCTTCTGCACTTCTGCAAAGAGAGTACTTGAACTAAGAGTTTACATCAAATATCAGCTCATAATAATGCATATTAGAACTCTGCCCCACTCTCTCCAAACAGCTGCTGTGCCTTGCACACCCCCCTGTGGGGCCCCTTTGGGAGCTTTTCTACTGCAATGTCATTGCAAATGGTGTATAGATAGTTTAAAGAGGAGTGGTTAAAGTTTGTCTGCCTGTATTATTGCAGGGTCTTTACCTTACAATATAAAGCACCTTGTGATTTGGCGCTATATCAATAAAACTGAATTGAATTGGCATGTCTGTTGACAGGCTGCCTGTATAACCGAATAGTGAATATAAACTGCTGCGATCCACATCCTTGATCCAGATCCTTTATTATCGCTCTGATTCACTAACAAGTTTCTTAGTCTCCAAATAATTCAGCTGACACACAAACAACCTCCCCCCCACCCCAACCAAAAACCCCCCCAAAACAAAACAAACAAACACTGTTGTTTATAATGGAGCACTGTAACAAAAAAATAATTTCCCCCAGGGATCAATAAAGTATTCTGATTCTATCCTTCTTGGCAGATGTGACAAAGACAAACTTCAGACAGTTACAGGATATCTGAGCACTACCTTGCAGAATACTGAGTCAGCTCTCAAAAGGCAGCCAGTGTTTGCTCTTTTGTTAGCTGCAACAAAGAAATACACTATGGACTCAATATGTTCCATCACTCATTCTTCTGTTGTCTCTAATTAATAGGGGAGGATGTGATGGGATTTTTCTCAGCTGCATCTGGTCTGAATGCTTATTATTCCTGCTAGGATTGGGGGAAACAGCCTCATAGCAGAGCTGATTGATAAATTAATGACTTTTTTTTCCCTTGAAAGAGAAATTCCATAGTAATTGCACAAGCTAGGACAGGCCAACTCATTAAATGGCCCAACAGAGGGGATGACTCGATAAAAATGATGGTTTGGGATGGAAAGACAAGAACATTTTGTTTATAACAGAAACTGTCTGGTTAATTTTGACCCACAACAAAGGGCAAAAGTGTCAGTATGACAGAGGAGAAGGGGTGTGTGTGTGTGTGTGTGTGTGTGTGTGTGTGTGTGTGTGTGTGTGTGTGTGTGTGTGTCACTTTGTTTCCTACCTCTGCAGTGAGGCCCCTCATCCCAGCCGTCAGTGCAATCAACGACTCCATTACAAAATCTGCTTGCATGGAGACAAACTTCCACATCCAGGCATGGATATTTATTGACAGGACACTGGTTCACTTTGTTGTGTGTGCCTGGAAAACATGCAAAAGATTTTTTAAGTAAAAGCAGATGTATAAGGCAATATTTTAAGGCAGTAAAACTCAAAGATGAAGCAGAATAATGCATGCATCTAACCTCCCCCCCCCCCAAAAAAAAAAAAAAAAACCCCAACAACAACAAAAACAAAAACACATCGTAAATTCACAACTGAGCTTAATGAGGCTTCATAAAACTATTAAACGCATTTTACATACTTAAAAGTGAATTCCTGGCATCAAAAGAATTAAATTTCTTTATGACTCATTAAAGAACTCTTCTAATGTTGCTTAATTTTATAACATTTATTGAGGAGGCTGTCATGTGCAAAGAGAAACTGTACAGAGATTTTCCTCGGTTGTCCATTAGTTTTGCATACTACTCTGGTGAGGTCCTGGCTTATTATTTCCTAGTATTATATGGACAAAACCCTTATAGTTAAATCCGCGACCTTTAAGATCATCACAGGTGAAAGATTCCCCAAAGGGAATTGTGTCTAGGGATGGGGATTGATGAGGTTTTATTGATACCAATTCCATTATTGAATTTGCTAATCGATCCAATTCCCTTATTGATTCTTGACCCAGTTTCATATGAGAAAACAAGTATGCCTGCAGATTTCCAGTGCAGTACAACTACTTTATCATTTATTTATTTATTATTTAATCCCAAACAGACTATCGCTTAATGCTAGATGAAGAAATGAAAGAATGTCATTTATTGAAAGCTTTATTTGTTGCAGGAGATGTTTCAGCATGTTTCTGGCGTTCCCACCTCAATAATGATGTTAAAGACATTACAAATAAGTCGTTATCATGTTTCTGCATGAAGCAATGCTTTGGATCGCTTCATCCTCTCTGCTGTGACCGCCTTTTTCTGATAACACTAGACATGCATGTAGCAATACTGTTGATTTGCAATCAGTGTGCATTGCCAGCACCTGCGGACACTGATAAAGGAATTGATAAGCTCCAACACCGGTTTTCAGTTCCAATCCCTATTTGTGTCTCCTGTTGGGACACAACCAGCAATATTTTTGCTTGTCAGGCAAATGTGTAAACCACTGCACAATAGAGCCATCATAAAACAACAACATATATTAAAACTATTCTGGGCTTTATATACTAATAATAGAGTTTTAAAATAGTATCACCAGTGTGCCAGAGAGGCAGAATTCAGAAAAGGGGTGCAGCAGTCGCTGGCTACATAGAAGGGCTAAAATTAAAGAGATAAGGCTAACATTAATAAACATTTGCAGATAAAAATGTTTTATCTTTTACTCTAAATGGCTCACATTACTTACTATGGTTGACTGAGTTCCAGTTGGTTTAGGTCACTTCTATTATCAGAGAATTAAACATTTAGCTTTATAAAAAGGGCCTAAAGTTATTTTGCTGCCTGTATTTACAGGCCATAATGACTTTGTTTTGCTTTTAGATTTGCTGCTGTAGGCAACAAGTTGCACGATTGGTGCACAGTGTGTGTTTTGTTTTTCTAAGGTGCAAATTTGACACTAAAGGCTTCCTGCATGTGTTACAGCACAAGTGATACACAGCACATGCAAACATGCGGTTACCTTTAATGCGCTCACATATTAAAAGAGAGTTTGCAGCATAAGATCACTTGGCAGACACTGAAGGAAATTTTTAAAAGAAAACACTGATAAATACTGAATCTTAAGGAGTGCAGAGGACAGGGGCCATAATGTCCTCTGGCCTAGAAAATGCTGAGTTAAAAAAAAAAGACCAAAACATACAGTAGAGGCAGCGTCTCTTCCCTCGATCTTTCCCACTCTTCTTCTCTCTCTAGCTTTCCTCTCGGCCCACACTGCAGAGTAAACAGTTTGCCTTGGCTGTTTTTCTTCTTCTTCTTCCTCCTCCTCCACCTCTCCCTCTTTCTTTCTTTCTAACATCTGCTGACCCATTTTAGAAAAACACTTGAAGCAGAACAAATAAAGTTCACCTCCTTCACAGGAAACGATCTGCAGAGTTCTGCAGAATACATGTTGTGCTGGGATACGTTTTCAGAGGACGCTATCTGAATATGCACATAGCCCGAGCAGCAAACCTGCTTCAGATGTTCGCATACACAAATTCTCAGTTTTCTGAATATTAACCAGCTGATGCAGCCAAACTGCAGTTTATCTGACACTAGTTGCAGCTTTCCTGATTGTAAACCCAGCAAAGCAAATGCAGGGGAATGAAAACATAGTTTTTAAAAACTTGCTGTGTTATATCTTTGTATAATGCATATCGTTTGAGTCTTAAAAGAAAGTTACACGTCTCTTAATGCCCAAGACAAGCCATAACATACATGTGGGAGAAAGAATATTTGCCTGCATGGTGGCATTCCCTGATGAAAACCACTAGCATTCCTTCTGAGGCTCCCTGATCCATCCAAGAGAGATTAGTAACCACACACTGAACATCACATTTAACTCTGTTAAAACAAGTGCCTTAAAGTGACACGAGCTTCCATAACGATCCCACATCAGCAGCCTGCGTGGAAAATGTGCCACATTCAAACTTAGAATTAGCTTCTCATACATCTGGCTTAGGGAGGAGAGTAGCTCTCCCGTATGGGGGATGCTAGCATATTAGCAGCCCTCCTACAGCCTTGGCCTCTAAGCCAGCCTGATTTACATGCAACAGACTGCCAATGTGGGGATTTTTACATAAACGACAGTACCAGGAATAATCTGCCATGTACACTGGAAAAGAAACCCTGCCAAGGATTTAGCATTTGTCGTCAGTTCTCGGGGGAGTATAAAAGACGAGTCGGAGTGCAAGACATCTGAATTATACCAACAGCAGAAACATGCATCTTTGCAACTGTGTGTCGAGGGAGCTTTTTTCTTGAAATGTGATCTGCTGACGACTGAGCAGACAGGTAAACTCACACACTCGCTAATCAAAGTAAACCAGGAATTGGATTTCTGTGCTCTACGGCCACCGAGAGACTAAAAAGATTGATCTCTGCTTTCCATCACACCCACAACAGGCTCTTCTTCTACACACATCTCTACTTCTGCTGACAGGGCAGCAAGCAGCAGAACTTTTTGGAAAACACACTAACAACTGCTAACAATCAAAAAGACTGACTACTTTGTGTTTCACAACACAGTAATACATTGGCAGGAGCTGAATAACGACCAGCAGCAGAAAGCTAAATAGAAAAGACAATATGGAGGATTAAATAACTTGTGGGGGACAATAGACATGAACCCTGTACCGGCTGCTCCAGTTTGGGAAATTGTTGGCAGTGTATTTTACTGGAAGCAGCCTTTTTCTATTACTTTGCAAAGCTGAAGGGGAAATAAGACGTTTTAATACAGCTCTGCAGCTTTTGGTGAGCATTTTTTGCTTAGACCAGGTAAACCAGGTAGCAGGTAAAACATCTCATCAGTGGGCTGCTTTAACATTATCTGGATAGGTTTTCTGCAGCTGCTGAATCCTTGAAGTAAGACAACAGCAGGTGGCGTTTCTTAGCGGTTTGCTTTTGCCAGTTTGTAACAGCTGAATTTCTTTTTCTTGTATCAAATAATCTATTGTACTTAAACTGTACAATGACAAAATATAAATTATATGAACAAAAGGGGTATTTGGATCGATCCCATTCTGGTTTGAAGTACTTCAAAGTATTACACGGCCTACACGGTGCTTTCAGTGACTAATTCTATCTACTGTTCAGTTTGAATGGTTTCTAATCTCAAATCTGGTTTCCCAGGCATGACTAATTGTTAGTGACCTTTCGAAGCCGATTACGCTGACTGGTTCTCACAGATGGTTTTGACTCTGCATTGTCTTTAAAAATAATACAATTTTCAAACAAATCCTATGACAATAATAACGATGAGAATGAAATGCAATTTGTAACAGATTAAAAAATAAGTGCTCCATGACAGGAGAAAACCAAACATAGGAGACGTCTTCACTGCTCGAGCCCAGAACTGAAATGATGTCAAACAAGATGAACTTTCATTTGCACCCAGCTTTTACAGACTTATGTGGTGTCACTGATGCAAAGGTGTAAACAAGTCAGAAGTGCCGTTTCTGTGTTATAAGATCACTAAATCCATGTTGTTAGTATGTAAAGAGTTGGGCTCATTTCTTCTTTATGGTTTATTACTCTTACAATAACCAGTGTTAAAGTCTGTAGTGGTTGGGTATTTCCTTTGCCCGTGCTCAATTTTCACACATGCAATAGGTCTCTGAAGTGTTTCCAGCAGCGAGAATGCCGCTGACGCACTGAGTCGGAGTAACGTAACTTGTCGTAACAATGTCCTTGTTAATTTGGGTTGAACCCAGGACTGTATAGGCGTTGGCTGAATAGCAGTGGTGTACACAGCTGACAGCCTTTCCAACAGTCCTCACCTGATTCATCATTTCAAGCGTTCACATATAAGAAGGCGAGGAGTTTCATGAAAAGCTTCCCGGCAGCGATTGTGAAAACAAAACAGGAACACAGAGAAACTTCTACGTTGAGCCCCAGGTCTTAGTTAATTTATTCATTGACTGCCAGGAGGTTGCACATAACAAAACAACTTTACCGTATCTCCGGCCTTACCTTGCATTTGATCCTGCAGTTTATATTCCACTTTATTCACATTCTCACAGCATCATTTATTTACTGCTCTCCACAGCAGCTATTTTCACGGTTATGCACATCACTGTGTCTTATGGTTGCCAACTTTCCATCAGTTTCAATCACAACACAGCTCAGAGCAAGGGACTGTTGATTGTTCTGTTTGCTTGTTGGTGAGGTCAAGCCCGACTTTTTTCTTTAAAAAAAAAAAAAAAAAAAAAAAGAATATTAACCGACAATTTATTTGTCTGGATTAAGTCCCTCATGCTTTTGTTATCCCACATAACCAACCCCCCCCCCCCCCCCCCGCCAAAAAAACCCCATCTTTGCTGTCAACGTACAGAAAGAAATACCTCACTTAATTCTATGAGACCAGTTCTGCAGCTGTCATTTACATTTTATTAATTTTACTGACATTTTTACTCTTTAGCATTATTAAGCCACCTCACTCTGAGATTGCAGAGATTCTTTACTGAGGCAGAAAAAGGGAAAATTACAACTCCCACACCTATTAGCGAGCAGAATGAGGATCATTACATCGATGCACTAAACATCAGGATCATTTAACAGTGATATAAGCATAACCTCACAGCGGCCTCCGGGATCTTTATTGTTAACTGTTCTCCGTGACTTACTTCTTTCATTCTCAACGTATCACATGTGAAAAAAATTATCTGAGATTCATCGTAAAACAAACTGAGTTGCAATGCCAAACTCGTTTAACTGTCACGGCATTTCTATTGCAGTGTGCAGTCTTTGCCAAGAGCACAGTGCACACTTTAGATAATGCATCACCTTCAAAAATAAGCACAGCTATCCCTTGTATGTCGTGGGTTCCACTAAGGTTTTACTGATGGACACCAGTGAAAGACGGTCTTTCCTAATGTGCGCTTCCCTCCTACACCTCAGGCTTCAGATCCAACCATCCCCCATCCTCAGTAGTTATGCAATTACCTTAAATTTAGATCCCCTGTCGATCTTTTGTTCTGCTCATAAAAGCCCGCGTTTCTTCCTGCTCTCTGGGTTCCATAGCAGCCCCTGACTGACTCCCATACAGTCTGCTGTCAGCTCGATTTAAAATGTCACGCAGGGTGACAGGCAGGCCTGCCCACTGATGGACTCTCCCCACTCTGGAGTCACACACTTTGCAGCGGCATACAAAATGAGCACATGACTATGGCAAACCCTACTGAGGAGAAATCCACTGGGAGCAGACGTGTGTGCTAGTTTTTACCCAATTGTAATGAAACAGTACAATAAATACAATGCCACAACTGAACTGTATTGTAGGTTTTGTGTATCTAATACCTCTGTCTTTCTCTGCATGGTACAATCAAGATACTGACAAGGATCGTGTGCAAATGACCCAAAATTCATGTTTGAGTATCATGCACACAGACATGACTACAAAAGGGTTCAGCAACGGTAAACTCATTAAATAGCAAAACATATTTGGAAAAAAACAGCACTTCTCTTCCAAAAGTTCCAATGAGCGTTAAAATGAATACACACTTTGCTTCAGTTTCACTATTTTGTTGGGAAAAGTACATTTATCCATTTCAAGCTAAACACAGACCAAGCACAGGATTTGCCTGCAGACAGAAGAAAATCATGTCAAACTAGTAGTTTGGAAAATGGTTGAAGTTTAGATTTTGTTATTCCTGCTATGGACACTTTAGCCCTATGAATATCCTAAATAAAATAATAATAATCAAACAACTAATCCACAGATTTAAAAACTATTTTAGCAGCCCTCCAAGCTTGTGTGGATTATTTCTCCAGGCTGAATTCTTCGAGTGAAGCAGCACATCGCATCTATTCACCTCCTTGTTTACCCAAATGTGCTGGCATAATTGATAGGTTGTTTCACTCAAACCATTACTGTATAAAAGCTGTTGCAAAAAAATATTTACAAAAAAGTCATCTCCGCAAGCAAAAGAGACTGCATAGGAACCATAACGAGTAGGGAACAGAGATGAATCTACTTAAGCCACCGGACAGGGAGGAAGACGGACAGACACAGGACAAAGAGAAAGATGTTGGGAAGGAGACAGGGTGTGTCGGAGACAGCAGAGAAAGGGAAGTGGTGTCTGCGTGGTGTGTGAAAGCCCTGCGATCGTGGTCTTTTGATAGGCTGGTGAAGCTGAGGAGGGCTCAGGGCTATAGACCAGAGGGATTTACAGGGCTTTTCTCCTTCCTCTGTGGAAGCAGTGTGTCAGCCACTGCCACTACAGACCCTCTTGCCCCTGCCTAGTGCCCCCTGTGACTACAGCTACATGACTGATTATAGGCCATGAAAGGATCCCCCCCAACCCCCCAAACATTACTGTAAAAGGCTGTTTCAACAGAAAGAGGATCAGAGCCTTAAAAAGACATTTCCATTTTCCTCCTCAGCCTAAACGCTAATCTGCTCATTTTCTCCTATACAAAGGCTTTTTCTGTAGGAATAGCTCCTTCTTCCCATGACTCCATGCCTGCATCCCAAACACCATGACAGCGGCCGCCAAGACATGGTTGTCCTGGAGAGGCTGCTGATGCATGACAGGCAAGGGACCAGGCTGGCCAGCGTCCAGAGGGGGCGCAAGGGCAAGAGATGGACAGATAACCTTGTTGTGTGGCCTGCAGCCGCCTCAGGCAGCTGCGTGGAGATGATAGCTCAATCTCCCCATCAGACCTCCTCATTAGCTCGGCCCCAGGCCACAGCATGCACTGACATGGAGCACAGTGTTTGGGCTAGGAGGCAAGCTATATGCTGTGAGGTACTATGCGCTGTACAGCACTGTGCCACTACACCATTGCATCAAAGTCTCTGAAGGAGTTTCCAATATGTTCATTACAGCAAACTGTAATGGTGCAAACACCCAAGATGAAATAATATGATAATAAGCTGAAATAAACATTTCATAGAAAGCAGTGTGTGTTTTGTGGTCCAGATTTGGTCATAGTTTCATTAAATATCTTTAGCCTCTTTGGACAAGAGCCCCTCCGTTTCATTATGAAAGTGCATTCCAATGCATATCCCCTCAAAATTACTTTCCGCCATCAACAAGGAAAACAAATCAACGTGTGTGTCTGACTGCATCTACACAACATACTCGCCACATCAATAAGCCAATGGGGACAGTTATCATGCCAAACTGATAGTGTGAGTACAGGGAGTATCTTAATATTTACAAGAGCTAACTACTTTCAATTACAAGGTCATTTTCTCCCCCCTGAATGGGACTTGATGATACCCTATGAGGAAAGAAAAGCTGTGTATTTGCATGACTGAGATGCAATTCAACCGCCTCTTTATAGTCATCCTGTGAACATTTTCATGTTAAATCAGAAGACTTAAAAAAACCAAACTACCAAATTAGAGGCAGACAATCGTTGAATCTGATGTTAAAAGGGATTCCTGCATGGAAAGTGCTTCTCATGATTGAGAAAGTGCTCACATGCTAGACTTCTTTAAACATCTGTTCCCACTCTCTGGCTCAACCACACTGAATGTGGGTCATGCAAGAATCATAATTGCATACAGACTTGACATACAGAGAGGAAGAGTCTTTTTCCCTTCTTTTTAGAGCAAGTGCTTGTGACAAGGAAGCAAAGTAACTACACAGCACTTTTGATTTTACCAGCAGCATCCTCTATAAGCCCTAACCAGGACTGCTTGAAATGAAAGCTATAATTGTCATGTATAAAAAAAGATTAGTCAGTCAGTTATTGCTGTAAAATCTCAAGACCTCGGTGAAATGCTTTCCCCATCCCTCTAAAACTAAAAAAGAAAAGTGCCAAAAAAAAGCTGCTGTTGCTGTTGAACGGAACCAGCAGGAATACTAATGAATGTCAGTGACAGTGCAAGTAACGATGTCTCAAAGGATTTACTTTTGTTTGTGGTACTAACTAGTTATATAAACCTTTGTATTCTAAGAAATACCGCTCGTGTGGAAGTGTTTGCACAAGCATAAAGGTAAATTGGATGGTTAATAAGCACAGCGTGATAGCAAGCTTTTATCCACATCTCTTTATCCCACACTGCATCAGTTCTATGCACTTAAAGGCCTGCATTGATATAACAGCCCAAACACCCGTCCCTGACCACTTTATATCTGCCAGATAGGGCCAATTCTGCAACGTTTTACAACTACCTATAGTAACATTTAAAAAGCAGCAGTCCTAAACAGAACACCATCGCCGAGACACACAGAGTACAAACTCCTGCCCCGAGGCCACATGTCAGGGACTTCCTGAGACCTAAGCCTGTATGTAATTGAGGTGAAATGGCCTGTCTGGACTGAACTGAAGCCACGCAGTGAGGAGGAACCAGTGCAGTCCTTGGGAGTGGCTAACAGGGTCACACTGACAGCCAGGAGTCTGTACAGGCAACCTCATGATGGATGTTTGAGAGGGAGGTGTACACTGGCCCATACACCGAAAGCCTGCGTAATTCCATGTGCAACCCCCTCCCACCCCGCCTCCAAAAACCACATGTTCATACATGGACCGCCTCACCACTCAGCTTCAATGCCCCTGCGATAAATAAGCCTTCAGACTAATAACGCTAACACACAATACTGACACCCCCACCTGGATCAAGCTAGCACCCCAGTCACAGCTAGCGCCTCATGCAGTGTTACTACCCTGCTACTGTGGGTGAAGCTCGTCTTTAGCTTCTCAACATAATTACAGCCTAGATGAGTGGCTTGGAAATGACAGGCAATTAGGCCTCCAGACAGTATGATACTGAGGAGCACCCTTACTTCCAGAAAGGATACTTGAGGTGTAGATGAAAGATCCAGACAAATACACACATTTACGACTTCCCCTCTCACACACTCTGATAACAAGTGAATTCATGATCACTGTAAGCAAAGCAGGTGTAATTTTCAGCAGAAACGACACATGCATCAGTCCAATTAGCTGGACCGGTGTCAAGAAACAAGCAAAAGGATGAGTAGAATAAACCAAGCAGATTCTTACTTGAACTTTTGAAAAGCTTCATATGTGGCTGCGTGCACTGCCTGCAGTGTCACTGTTTGATTTACAGGATGGACAGACTGTGGGGCAATCCCTTAGCGGGATAGAAGCACAGCCAAGGAGCAGATGATTAGAAAGCAAAGAAAAAGGGGAAGATTGGGAGGAAATGATTTTTTTTCTAAGCCGATATCCCTGTAAGTGTTCTCTGTAGACCAAGTGTGCAGATGGTAATTAACTTAAACGGTAGATAATGTCGTAATTATAGTAGCGTGCACCACTCTATTTCGCGTCAACATTAACACACAAAATTAGACTGTGGTTTGGAGGCATGTCGAAACGCAAGTCTAGAGAGAGGGGAACTTCTCGTAATTCTCTGCCATCAACATAAGTTTGAAAGTAAAAGTTAGACTGCTTTTGTAAACGTTGAAGCTGATAAAATAAAGCAGTGGATAAACACAGGATACAGTGAACTTTTCGACATAAAAACAGTGCACCTAAACAAAGCCTCTGCAGTTAATCCAGATTTTAGCCCTTTCACATGGATCATTGCCTTCCTTTTTATCTACCATTTCCATAACAGCTCAGTTGTGAGCAGCCTTGTTTACAGCCAGCTGCACAGATCATCCTATGATGCTTTCCAGTAGGGGAGTAACCAGACCGATGACCTGCAAACTGTTTCGCCCTGTGAATGGAAAAGCCAGGATAAAGGGAAAAAGACTTTTCCATTCCTCTGAGTCAGAGGAGGATTTTAAATAACCTTTAGAGCCATACTCTTTCAGAGTCTCTGACTCCATCTCTGCTGGCTCAGGCCCATTCGCTCTGTAGCTTTATCTGCAGCCCTCCATTCTAAACACTACTCAAATTTAATGGATGGCTCAACTAAAAGACTTTGGATAAAATCACAGTCTGGCCGCCTTTCTTTGTGATACTTAAAAGGCGCCCGGCCTTTAATTTACTTATTAGACTGCAAACACAGAGCGGCACAGCGAGAACGTGCATTTACTGCAGTAACATGTTTATTAAGGATGCTTTAAAAAAAACAAATACGAGTAAAGAAGCGCCTTAACTAAAAGATAAAACGAGAGGCAGCGTAGAGCCCATGGGAAGCGGGTAATTGAGCAGAACATATCTTGATGTTCTGGTGAAACCCTGCTCTCCATCTCTCCCTGCAGAAGATGAATCACACCATTGTTTGTGTCACCAAAATTACATAAGAGCTTTGCAGACCTCACTCAGTTCAATTGCATGGTAGAAAAGGGCAGAAATTGAATAACTGCATCTTGCTAGAATGAATTAGGTGGACCACACACGTTTTGTTTTTCCAAAACGCCTTTAAAAAGAAAAAAGTAAAGTCCTTAGCTAAACTAATAAAGAAAGAGTTTGGCTGTTAGCAGTAAATTATCACGGTAAAATGTGCATGACTCTTTAAATATGGGGTCGTGACAGATGAAGTAGATGAGAGAATCCTTTCTTTTTAGTTTGAATGAGACACAGATCATCTCTTCTTTCTTTCTACTTTATAGGAAAGGAAAATGAGACTTTCTCCATTTCAGCACTTTTACATATAGGAGATCACAGCATCCTATGAGTAGTGGTGCGTTACTGCTGGGCTATATTACATCCACAGTAACTAGGACCGTTAACACTGTGAGTCACTGCCTTGCCTTTGCATGCCAGTATACGGTGAGAATCCTATGAGAGATGTAAGGTGTGGCACAATAATATTATCATTAGCGTCTCCATATAAACAGCAGGAAGGCTTTTACCAGAGAGTTTATGGATGGAGAAGCTGTTAGATGTGAGTGGTTGGGACAAGAGTCTTTGGGACAGATCCCGCAAGAGTCCAGACAAGAGCAGACACATCCCTGAAGATTCAGACTAAACAAGGCCACATTAGAAGAGCCATAATTCAGCCGAGCAGCATTCTTTGCAGAAAGAGACAAACCTGCCTCCTTATTCAGTCCTAAATTTAACTGTCTGAACATTGCACTGCTTTGTCTTCAAAGCCATTTAAGGCTAGTCATTTTGATGTCTTACATCATATGCAGAAAATACACCGTGATGCATGGGCTATAAAAAAGGTCACTTTTTTCTCCAAAAGGCTCCTCATTTTGATTACAGTGCACCGGCCAAAGCAGGAAAGTACCAGTAATATGGCTGCAGGGTAAGGCTGGGTGATACGTAAGAATTTTCCAACCAACAATTGTCAGTCCAATAAACTGATGATAGGCGATATATTTACGCATGCACAGGCTTTTTGATGGGCGTAGCAATGTAATCATGCACGGACTGATTTGCGTGCTTAGAACACAAAAGAAGTCCAAACACGGACAACCTAATTGGCTTGGTGGAAAATGCATGAAAAACGTTTCCCATTGATGTCACACATGGCACGGAAATGTTGGCTGGAAGAGACATTTTGATTTTTAACTTATTTGTTGTTTGGTTGAGTGTGTAAGACAGACAAATACTGGAACAGCCTGTAAACACGGTTATACTGGAAAAAATAAGCAAGTTTCTATTTGTTTCCTTCCCCACCGTTGTGTTTTTTTTTATATTTAAATAAAATGTTTTTGGTTTTTTTCTGAAAACAGGCGACTGTCGTCCTTTCTTTCTGTTATGAGTTTGAGTAAATGAATCGCTGCTGCACTCTCAGGAGGGTGCATTTGCTCGCAGCTGTGGAGAGCGCCGTTAAAACAGCGCTATTATTTATTTCTGTTGACTGCTTCTGTTAGCTTCAACCAACATTATAAGCAAACTTACTCATGGGCAAATAAATAAATCGCCCTTGTAAAAACGATCGATAGCCTCAGCCCATCGTCGATAGTCAATATATTTGTCCAATCGCCCAACCTTACTGCAGGTGACACACAGGTTTTGGTAGCCGTTCGTGTAGAATATTTACAGATATCTGGAGATTCATCTGAGCCATCTGGACAGTCCTTCTCCCCATCACAGCGCCAGCCTTTGGAGATACAGGTCACCTGGTCCTTACATACAAACTGTTTAGAGCTGCAAGTCTTGGGCTGCTCGTCTGCTTTGGAGCTGGGAGCTGAAAAAGAAAAGCAGGAAAGAAAGGTGATGGTCATAGAATCATAAAATTTAGAGAAAAAAAATCACATTAAAAATGAATGAAATTCTAATACTGGTAGAATAGAATAGAATAGAATAGAATAGAATAGAATAGAATAGACCTTTAATTGTCCCACAAGGGGACATTTGGTTGTAACAGCAGCCAAAAAGACACATATACAAACAAACACTACACAGGACACAGAACAGAAACATACACAATTTTTCTTACATATTTGCATTAAGGACAATGGTTACTATATACAGAGAGTACTGTACAGTTAGTAAATTAAATAAAAATAACTACAGGTAAGAGGCAAACCAGGTTGTAGTCCGAATCGGTTGATTAAATTATTGCAGTTACAGCGCAGATGTAAACATCTATGTTTGTTGGGAGCAGTTCTGATTGTACAGTCTGACAGCTGCAGGGAGGAAGGACCTGCGGAAACGCTCCTTCATGCATCTAGGATGCAGCAGCCTGTCACTGAAGGAGCTCAGACTAACTTTATTTTTATAATGGATAAAAGCAGAAAAAAAACACACTCTCCTCCATACAGACTCTAATTTCCAAATTCAAACCGCATAGATCCTAACTCAGCCGGGCAAAGCAACATGAAAAAGTTACAACTGTGCTTTTTGTGTTCAAAGTTTAAAAAGAAAAGAAAAGAAAAGGCATTCAGAAAAAAAGCTCCACAACCAACAACGTTTCTGTGTTTGTTTGCTGTTTCTCCCTTTTCTTCCGCAATAGAGGAAACAGCATGCTACTATTTTTAAATTACTATTGAAGCTGTGTTTTGTTTTGTTTTAAATTCTCACTATACAGGCTCTTTCATGTGTCGTGGCTCAAGCACAACTGGGCCACGACACATGGGTCCCCTGGGTCGCTGCCTGACCCATGGGAAACTGCAGAACACGGTAGTCCTGGGCAGCAAGTCAGCAGAGATTGCTGAGGCGTACCACACAGGCTAGCCACACCACAGCAATGCTCCTGACACATCAGCAGTCTGACAGTGCTGACATGTTTGAATTTACAAAAACCCATGTCACACAGAGCTCTACCTACAGCAAGAGGCTTGAAAACATATTTTAGTGGCATCAAGCCTCAGGAACAATTTTGATATTATATTTGGTCCTCGCTCTTCCCCAACTTAAAAGAGAAAAATAATAACTTTGCTCGGAGTGCGGGAAAGGGTTTTTTTTTTATTTTGTACTAAACAAAAACATTTAGGTTAAATATATCACACACTATCAGTGGGATTCTCTTCACCTGGCAGTGAACAGTACAGCATAGGTAACCTAACCAAAGACAGACAGAAGGGGGTGGGGGCACCTAAGGCTTCCTAATTTCAGACACCCCTGCTACTAGTAACAGCACAAGTCCCCACCAGGGTTTAGTTTTTGTAATTTAGCTCATTTAAGCTTATAGTACTAAACTAAGTTTTCATCATTATTCTTAAATATATTAGTTAACCTTGAGAAAGCTGAAATTGTGCAAACATTTCCTCTCAGCATACAGAAGAGTGAAAATGGGCAGCTAGAAAAGCACAAAGCAATTGCTTTCTTTTATGCGAGTGGTCAAAAAAAAAAAGAGAGAGACTACAATGGTTGTTGTTACTGTACTGTTGTGCAGCAATGCTCTGGGAAGGACAGCACCAACAGTCTCATTGTGATTCTCTGCAGTGACTGAGCCCTTGCTCACCCTGGATGACTTGCCTCCCTATGTACTTGGCAGGCAGGGAGGTGTTTGGGGTGAGTGGTGGAGGGGTGTACCGCAAGCGGGCAAGGATGTGACTGAAATCACAAGAGAGCGCGGAGCTAGTGTATCATTGCAATCATGTCTCTTTTGACTGTCAGACTAAAGGCTTTGGAACTGGACTTTTCTTTCTCTCCATCGGACAATGTATGTTTAAGTAAAGCAATAAGACTTCTGAGTGTCATGTTTTTGTACTACAATAAGAATCTAAAGGGCTGCAGGGATCAAACTGCAGCACTCCCATTATACAGCAACACCTTGATACTCAAGGAGATAAAGAGAGAGTGCTAGATTTTAAAATGCAGAGCTACAGCCTTGAGTTTTTTTCTCTTCTCTCTTCTTAAACAAAGGCTGGAGGAAAGCTTAAAAACAGTTTCAAGTGGTGCAGAAGAAGAAGACTTAAATGTAGCTTTAAGACATCATACTCCAGAATCTGTTAAATGTCACAAGGCTCCGATAGGAGGCTAAATCTGAGATACTGTAAGAGTGAGAAAGGGAAGCAGTATAAGAATGGACAGAGACCATGAGAGATGGAAGCTAGCCATGGCCTGAGGCCAGCCTGTTACTTTTGCTTTCTTTCAGCCTACTGATGCCCCGATGCATTCTGGATGGCGAAAAACACACATTAGCCTGTGCTCATATGTCTTGATTTACTCTATCTAGAGAGCCAACACCCCAAAAATAGCGTCACTGGTTGAGCTGAGCTGAAATGAATTGAAGTATTGAAACCTCCTCTAAGTTTAGATGCTGTGTGAAGCAGCTAAGCTGATCCAGTTATTGCCTGTGAGTTGACATGAAACTGGAAATAAAATTCTGTGGGATCTAATTTTATCATCCCTTTACACACCAGCATGAAATGACCGCAGAGGGGAGAACCTCCGAGTCTAATTGGAGGTTGTGGCTGAGGAGGGGTTGGAGAAGGAGAGGAAGACTGGCAACCCTCCCCTTCAGCAGTGCTTTTTCAAAGCCCACTGAAATATCTCAAACAGAGATGTGAATTGTTAATTCAGGCTTCAAAGTCATTGTTTTTTTCCACAGCTAATGCCAGTTTTGGGGATGGGTGGGTAGGTGAGGGTCCAAATTAAACTGGGCTGTTAAAGTACTAGTACTCACATGAAAAAAAGTCATGTGTACACCTTTTATTTAGGCTCCTGAATCAATGAATATACTCTACTTTCATGAGCTTGTACAAGGCTGGTGTTCAACAGAGTTCCCTCCCGATAATGCCATTCCAACTAAAGCTTTTCCTGGCAGAGCTTAACAGCAACTTCATAAAACCTCTGTGACTAAATACTAGAAAATTCAACAGCATCGAATATATTGCAACCACAAAACAAGAGGAATATCACATTTTAGAAAGAAACAACAACAACAACTCCTTCTGTTTTTCACAACTTTAAAAAAGATCAGGTATGACAACCACATCCTTCCACGCTAAAGATAATTTGAGAAAAAAAAACATCCTGTGGGTATCTGCTGAAGCAAAAACTCGTCTAATTAGAGAGAAACATGAGAAAAATAACCTTCAGAGCCTAACGTGAAATCCTCAAGAGTTTAGAACTTCATACCATTGCTCAGTTTTTGCAACTTTGGAAACTCTACAGGAAAACAAGCTTCTGCAGACAAATTACATTGTGTGCAAAAATATTTATCGGCTGTTATTTAAAGCATTTTTAAAAAAAGAAGAAAAAAAAACCTTCCACATAAACAAAGTCTATTATTTAATTATAGTTCAGTTCTGTTGCACTGACGATGTATTTTACTGAAGAAATCTTTGTAGAAAGAAAGATATTAAAAGCTTTCCATGTGAACATAAGGCTAGAAGTGAAGGCCAATATGCTACCAAAGTGTCTTTAATATGCATCCAATAGAAACAGGATTAGTTTTTTTTTCTTTAAAAAAACAAACAAACAATAATTTAAACCTCTTAGGCGGTGAAGGAGAACTGTACGGACACTAAATGAAGATCTTGGTTGAAATATTAGAAATTAGAGACCAATTCTACCTTGATATTTGTGATGTTGTGTGCTATGCAATTTTACTTACCAATAAAAAACAAACAAACAACAACATTCAAGAGTTTTCTTCTGGTTAATAGTCAATGAAAACTAACTGTGCAACTGAGCAAATACCACAAATTTCATTTTTCTTCATTGATATAATTTAACTGCACCTTCCTTCCTTGGTGCTGTGAGGAAAGACCAAAGGACTAAGCATGACTGTCTGACACAAAATCCTCCACACTGTTGTCACTAAAGGTTTTTGAACAAATGCTGTGTTGACACCCACAAAATGCTCTAAATCACTGAGCTACTTCCTCCTATGTGGATGCTCAGGCTCCATTTGGCTGACTGGGTTTGACTTCTAGCATACCATCACTTGTATGAGGCCACACTGTACTTCCTTATGCTGAGCAGCTAAAGCTCTGCACTGTCTAAACAGGACACACTGACTTGCCCCCAAGCACTGTACATAGGAAAAAGCATTAGATACGAGCGAATGAGCAAATACCTGAATGTATACAGAGCCTGGCTCTTCTAGAAACATCCCTCCCGAGTGCCTTACAAGAATATAGTATTTTCACTCCTTTTTTGTTTTGCTTTTTATAAAGATGAAATATACGTGTTGCTTTGTTTTTATCCAATCCAAAAACTTTAAGGTTGAGAGAAAGTTCGCTGGGTGGAACAGGATGTAGTGGTGAGTAAATGGTGCTGTGGCACCAATTCAGCTGCCAAGTGATGGAGGCCTCCAGACACTATCACCAGCTGGGGCACCACACTGACCCAATTTCGTCCCTCCCAATCTGTCTGACTCAATATGGCCATCCGTGCTGTACAGATCAACTCCAGATCCATGTAGCACATTCCAGCACCTTCTAATTGGTTTCATATGTATAGCTTTGCCTCAAAAAGACAATCAGTTACAGATGAACAGCTAGACTTTAAAGGAGCCTTACAGTTTTCATTTTGAATTCCAGAGAAAAACTGGTTGTTTCTCTTTGCTAGCCTGTTAGCAAAGGGTTAAAAAAGTTCAGTTTGACTGCTGTGTACCAGAAGCTCGGCATAGTTAAAACAGTATATCACCGCTATACGGACTGTCCTATATAGGCACAAAAAACAAACAGCTTGATATATTAAAAGGCACTTTTGTTTCACAAGCATGCATCTAAAACTGAGCACATCCCAGAGTTCAACCCGATCAATGCCCTTGTGGAATATTTTGAGGCTGAGCAATAGAGCATGGATTTTATTGTGAAAAAATAAATGGGCCTCTGGGTCTCAGTTGGGCTACTAGGTGTGATGACAGTGACATGAGAAAGTGGGAATGAAACCAGTGCTGTTCCTCATCACCCATCACTTCGGCCCTTCCCGCTCCTTCTATGTGGCGCACAAACCTTTCAGAGCAGCTTAGAGAGAAAAAAAAAAAAACACACAACAACAAAAACCTCCAAAACACACACAACCCAACTACAGGCTGTAATTAGAGCCTTGAAGTCACATTTAAAGCGAGTTTTCTGTGCTTCGTTTAGCAGAAAGTCAAAGCAAGAATCCCTGCATTATGTGTAAAAAATGAAAATCAAGTAGCCAATGTTTTTTGTATTCCATTAATTATTCAGATGGAAGAGAGCATTTTCTTCTAACCAAAATCAGTGCACTTTCAGTGAGAAGAGGGTGGAAAATAAAGTACAGCCTCATATGTATAGAACAGAACAACACAACGGTGATAAACACAATCTGACCTAAGGCCCTTCACAGGCCACTGAAGCAGCAACAACTTGGCTTTGTGCTGAAGCACTTAAACTAGCTCACAGTGAATTTGTATCCACTGGCTATTCAAAATCTAAACCACACCAGGCATTTCACTGAGGCTAAACATGCACGAACAGCAGAAGCCTGAGTCAGAGTTAGCCTCTCTCTAGCGCCTAAGAGGCTTGTTGTTGTGCCACTGCACAACAAAAGTCTACAGCTTTGACCTCACATGTAACCCGATGAGGCTCTGCAGGTTTTCAAAAGCCTGCGCAGTAAAATGCAATGCAGTAGAAGACATGCATTGACTTAATTTGATTGATGGATATAAAAGAAAATGTAAGTAGGCTCAGAGTCTGCCGAACGAAAGCTCTTCTAAACCCTGTAGTCTCTGCAGAACACGGCTCCGTGAAGCCACAGAGGAAAAGTCAACCCAGATTCAGCAGTTATGAAAACAGAATCTGCGAGCTAGAAATTAATGCTGGACCACATAAATCGAGGCATTCGCTGCAAGTCAGATGCTTGCAAATCCTGAAAGGTAGGAATAAGGAACCAATTCACTATGGCCACAAACAGGAGGGCTGACATGAGTTGGAAGATGATTGTTTCTTTGATTTAATGTGACTGGATTGCTATGAATCCCTCATTAGACTAAAGGAGGCAGGAGGGGGGATGTTACTGGCTCAATAAATGCCTGGAATGAGTCACAAACAATACACAAATGAGTTGTCATCCACTTCACATCTCAACAGATGACCTCTTTGTTAGTGGTGAAATCATCAATCCGGGCTGTGAAATCCCAACTTTTTTTGTGTGTTTTCACAAAATGTTCTCAAGATGTTAAAACACAGCTGGTACCTCAGCACCAGCATCGATTAGTTAAAGCTAATGAACAGTTGTCTCTTGTAAATAAAAGTTTCAATTATAAATTTCCTTCAGAATAACAGGAGGACACAGCTTTTTAATTTTTTTAACTTGTCATAAAAAGCTATGGATCGCTGCAAAAACAGTTAAAGTCAAATACTACACTTAGCGTTCAGTCGTCGAAGTATTCTCTGAATAAACTGCAACAGGTTAAAAGAGTTACACAAGAGTTCAGCAAGACCACCGCTAATTATTTTTTCCTACAACATCATGAGAAGTGCTTGTACTTTTGCCCTTCCTGATGCAATCCTAAAGGGATTTGTGACACTTTTTGGCATTGAACCGGGAACTCTTGTAAGATCAATGTGTAAAACACCATACTATGGAACTAGCAGTAGATGTGCCTTTGCCATCTCAACACATGAATGCCATGAAAGTTTTCTGCATGTGCTGTCACCGTCCAGTGGAAAAAACCACTGAGACTAAAGTAAACAAGTTTAATAAATTGCAGCAAGCCATGAAATTGGGACGCTATCTTCATGTATAAAGATCCGCTCCTCTTCCCAGGTGTGAAAGCAGCCGAGTGTCTCTGCGATCGATCGGATCTCTAGTCAAGCGCAAAGACAGTAACGCTGCCAACGTCTTAGCGTGCATGCCAACAATACTGACACACAAATCGGAAGTCTCTAAAAAAAAACAAAAAAACAAAAGCTGACAAGCTAGGTGTTCAGCTTGTAGGATCAGTAGTCTCACAGCTGTGCCAGATGTAAAACAAAGTTTTAATCTTTTGCAGTTTTGTTCATGTTCTGCAGCTTTAAAAAATATGACATTTCTAAGAGTTATCATAGTAACACTGGACGGGAACCGAAAGCAAATTAAAACACGTTGCCTGAGTCAATTGTCGCAAAAAACCCCAAAACAAAACAAAGCAAAAAAACCAGTATATCTTACAGATCTTAATTACCACAAACCCACACTTCCTATTTGGCTAAAAAAGCCAATCCGGTTCTTTTTGTGGTTTTAGAAGCCGAACAGAATAAACAGTGATGTAACTTGTAGAAAACACCAATTACAGCACATCCCTGCTATTCAAAGTCAACAAACACTGTGGTCTGACTCCTTCGATATGTGGCCAATAACAGTGAAGACAGTTGTGTTAATCTCATTTTACCTTCCAGTCACAGTTGACTGTGATGCAGCGCAGGAAGTGGGAGGATAAAAGTGGATCTTCACACCGACAACAATCAGGAACACCGCTTTCAGCTATCATCATTTCGCAAATATTTGTTGCTCAAACCAGAAGAACAAGAATGCAAAACCTCCTGCACATAAGCTTTACATTAAATTTCACATAGAAATCAAAGAATGTATACAGTCTGGACATCTGGCTTTATTTTACTCCTACTTTTTACTTTTCTTTTTTTTTTTTTTATTCTCTTTGACAAGACTCTGAATGGCAGGAAATCTTTCTGGGGGATATCTACAGCAGATGTGTTTGCAGTCAACAGTCATTCTCAGGTGTACAAAGTTACAAAACCCACTCCCCAGTGACCTCCACTCAAAGGAGCTGAAGAGAGCAATCCAAGTTCTATTATCTGTTGAATTTGTACGAAGGACGCCAAATTTTTCCAGCAGATGTTTCCAGTGACAGCTCAGAGGAAAAGGTCTCGTTACGAGGGTCAGGCAAACTCACTCTAGACTCCTCAGGAATTCAACCCCTTCTGCCTCTGACCCACATTTAAACATTTCTCAATATCTTTGGCCTCACAGGAGTGTTGCTGTAAGGATACTCTATAATTGGTTCAAAATATCTAAGGTTTTATTTAACATTGTATCATTTAGCATGATGAAATCTGTTATTTTGAAACATAAAAACCCTTAAAAAAAGGAATCAGATAATGAAGTAATATCCTGTTTAATTCTAAACTACATTTACTGTAATGTCAATTACAGCTGACATGATTAGCCAATTCTCTCCCAATTAATCAGTTAGGTTTGCCACATATATTCCTGATTCATCACTTAGACTATTAAAAGGTCAGAAGATTGTTAAAAATTCTTAACACGATTTGGCAACTTTAGCTGGCTTATTTTAGATTTTTTAAAAACCACACTGATAAACAGCCCAAGAAAACCATCGATTAAAAACCTGGAGCTTCAATTTTCTTCTTCTTCTCACATCTCAACTTTCTTTTACACAAAACACAAAGCGTATGACGTTCCATCTTCTCAAATGTTAGAATTTGCTGCTTTTTTTTGCTTGTTTGCTCTGACTGAAACAGCAATGGGGTTTAGGCCTGAGACATGGACTAAACAAGCCATTTGAATGGGACATTCTGGGCTCTATAAATTGTGTAAGAGACTTCTTCTTCTTCTTCTTTTTTTAAATGCCAGATCACTAATGAAAATATCCATTTGTTACAGCCATAGCGATCACACAGTTGGAGCACGCATCAATTCAAATTCAGCCTGTATCTCCTCACACTCTCCAACAAACTCGTGGATTCATTAGAAGATCAGTAACAAAGGGATCTGTCCAGATGATTAATTGTTCATGTTTCCCCACTCACTATAAGAAAAAGGATTGAAAACTTTGCCTTAGGGCTCCCCCCCTCCCCTTGGCCCAACACAGTTCCTCAGCTAAATCAACTGCTAATAATGACATAAGACACATATAGCTCCATGGTTTCCATCCCTGATTCCCTGTGATGTAACTTTTGTGCTAACTTCAGACTATCACATTTTTCATTGTTATGTGACTCTTGGTGAAGTTTTTTTCTTTTTCCCTTTTTTTTTTTTTTTGCTACACCCTCCCAGCTCTTCAGCAACAACACCCCTCCTCCTTAGTCACATTTAAGTTGGATTAATGGTCTCCTCCCTGTGTCCAGATGTTACATAGTGATGGAGGAGGGGGAAGAGGAGCTTGCCCCCTCCTGTAACCTCAGTTATGCCTTTCCCTCTGGACAGCCTCCCTCAAAAAAATCTGATGAAACTTATATAAGAACTCCAAACAATGAGCGGACCTCTGTAGCATTAACAGATGTTAATGCCTTACTTCACTCTCGGGCACTCAAGTAAGCTTACGCTAGAGAAATAAACAGGCCAGAGGCGGATGATGGCACCACCTGTGAATGAGTTTTATATTATATGAGTGTAGTTTCAATATATAATATGAAAAGAAAGAAGAAATCTGAAAATACTTAAGAAAAAAGGGAAAGCTGTCAGCTCAACAGGTCTGCAATGCATTCTCACAAGAGCATTGGCGCATTTGATAGCTCATTATTGCCATCAGGGAAAAATGTGGGGAGTAGTAGGGGAGCTGAGACTTAACAGGATAAATGCACGTTTTGTTCGTTTCACTATCACTCAGGACCTGGCTGTCACAAACACTGTGATTTCCAGGCATCTCCAAACGCTACACGTCGGGGCAAGCCGCGCCATTAAGCAAGCAGACACAACTGTTGTTTGCGTTTGTGGCAAGTACCTGAAAACAAACATGTAAACTGACCTAAACGATGCCTCCGCACAGGTTTGATACTGAAGTCGTGCTGTACCGATTTCGTGAATTGAAGAAAAAACCCAGCCGACTTGGTTTGAATGGAAAACCGTAAGATGTAATATATATATTTTATTTCTCTTTTTTTATTAAATGCAAGGTGGATTTGGGCATTCTGACACAGCCAGTGAGAAATCCCGTCTTCAGTGAGAAAATAGGTCGCTCGTGCCAGTGTTGTGATAGCCTTTTACCTGCTTCATATTCTAGCATGACTAACCTGACTGTCTCCTATCCTTACAGGGAGGCCCATTCTGTCTGCTCAGACAGGGGCTCTGCTTTAAAAAACGCAGCCAGATTTTAGGCCAAAAACAACCACAGCACCGCTTTATCCGTGCGCTACTTTCTCTCGTTTAAAGGCTTCCCAAAAACGATCGATCTCCCCCTCCTCCGAGGAGCCACACTGTGTTATTATCACGGCAACCTATTCATGGTGTTCGCTCCAACTCTGGTGAACGCAGGCCTGTGCGCAGATGCTTTGCAGACGGGAGGAAAAAAAGTGCTCATGCTTTTCTCGAGTATCACAATGCAAGATTAACACAACAGGCTTTCTTACCTACGGTCGCACCGTTAGGAGATGCGATCTCCAAGCAGAGTATAAATCCCAAGTAAAACAACCTCATCGCCATCTCCTGATGAACTGCCCGATGGCACTGCTGGTTAGAAAGGAATAGATGAAAAAGTTGGCCGGATTTCTAAAACCAAGCAGCCACCTCATCCGAACCCTCTCAGTGGTCCGGGTGAGATTGTCCGGCACGCTGGCCGCTTCGAGACGGGCTTCTGCAATAAAGGGAGACTTGCTACAGCCCGATGAGGCTATAGGCAATGCTGCAGCACAGTCATGTATATTTCTAATTGATTATCGGCATTCAAACATGATGCACAGTGTACCCTCTGTCTCCCTGTGCTTGCTGGGGTCTCTGTTTCACCACACCATGCCACCAGAATCGTCCGCTGGTATAGAATAAGCTCGGCAGCCGCCGACTCCGTTCAGCTCATTCCGTGCTAAACTTAAAAAAAAGAAAAGAAAAAAAAAAGAAAAATTAAATGGTAAAAATCTTTTTTCCCGACTAAGCGCCAACGTCTCCCTGTGCTTGTGGCAGCATGAGTGGATGGTCAGCCTCTCAAGCCCCAGCACTGTGGATGAGTCCGTGACGTAACGACTGACTCCTCTAAAAAAAAAAAAAAAAGGATAACTAAGAGGGAAACGACCCATCTGCGCATGCCCCAACACGACTCTTTTTTTTTTTTTTTTCCCCCTCCTGTTTCATGGGCTTTTTCATCAACCGTGGAGGTGGGATAGAGAGGTGGAGCTGCAGCTGTCCTACTGATAAAGCCATGTTGGCTCAATTTTCTTTCTCCAAAAAGTTAGAGTAACGCAGTAAGTTCTGTTTTGGTTTTTTAGAAAAACAGCAAGCCGTTTTAAAACGTGCTGAACGCAACGTCTGGGTTAAAGTATACCCCCCTCCCCAAATAACTTAAAGGTAATTAACTTTAAACAGGTAGAAGAAATAATTAAGAGTGAAATAAAACCTTGCCTTTAAATGTAAACGCGGTTTTCTCGTCATTATCCCAGTATCACATTTTTATTTAGGTTACACGTCAAAGGCGTGAAGTCTGAGTGCAATAAATCGTGTAGCCTGAGGGGGTGGGGGAGACGTCAACCTCTGGTTTCGTTACTAAATCATGCCCCCTGGTGGCACGTAAAAATGACAACTCGATGCGATTGTTATGAAATACGTGTGTGTGTGGGGGGGGGGGGTCAGTATTTATATGTGTATGTGATATGTTTTACCAAAGTTAACAATTAAATTGCATTTAAAAACTTATATGTAGATATATATATCACCATTTTACTCAAAGAGCAATGAGACTAAACGCATTTCCAAAAACATACAGACTGTTTTTTTTTTTGTTGTTTTTGTTCTTTGGGTTGTTTGTCTGTTTTTAAACAGAGCTTTTTTTTTCTTTTTAATTATTTCAATTTGTGAAAAGACCGGATAGGTTCATTAACCATCCAAACCTACAGGGGGCACTAGAAACTTAGATTTCGAGAGAGGCATGCAGACTAACTCAGTTCACTAACAAAGCAAAATAGAGTCCAGCAGTTTATTGCAATGGTTGGTAAATTTTACCTGATAGAACATCTGAGAAATGTCCGATTAAAGAACCGCTTGTTTAAAAAGAGAATAAAATGCCTCTGAATGCGAAAAATGCTCATAAATGACTCTTTCTCTAAGTGTATGGTGGGTAATGCAGTGGATGTCTCCCACTCAGTCAGTCATGGGTACTAAAAACAACAGCTGTGCATTTCGCTGCCCAAACTGACGGTCATTTTGCTGCCACCAGTGTTAAGAATAGGAATTTCTTTTCAGGGGTGTTCAGCTTACAGATGTTTACCCAAAGCCCGAATCACACGAGAGAATGTCAAGTATGCAGAGAATCTGTGAAAAACATGCTTGAAAATTCTGGATGTCTGTTTAAAGCAAGCATATTTAATTTGAGTTCAAGCATGAAACTTGAATATAAATAAAAAGAAGGTTTGCAAGGAAATGCTGTGGTGGTAACTTAACTGTTTTGCAGCCACGCATTGCATGCATTTCAGTAATGCTCCCTTGAAGCTTTTCTGGAAAACATATTTACTGCCAGCAAATTTGTCTGCTTTTTTTTTTTTAAAAAAAACTTGCTGTACATCCTGTCTGTCAGTGCACTCAATTACCGCAAACCCTTGTGTCACCTCCACCTTTTGTGAAAGGAGGTTTGTGCATTGTCATTTAAAAAAAGACAGACGCCAGCATGTTGTGTGGGAGACAGGTTGAAAGAGTGCCAGCATAAACACTCCCAGACCACATGTTCTCCCAGGGCAGAAGGGCTGGCTTCTCTCCAGGCACATCTGCACACAATCCCTCAGCTCTCAGCAAGTGAGCCAAGGAGACAGAGCGGGGCAAAGGAGGGAAAGGAGAAGGGAGAGAGAAAAGCATTCCCAGACAGGGAGAACCTATCTGTTATGTGAAAAGTACCATGGTGTCAGTGATGAAAGTGATGACATCTGACTTAAAGAAACAAACAAAACAAAAAAGACAAAGAGAGCGAGAGAAATGATGAAATTTAAAATACAGACAGACAAAAATTTACTCAGTTTGAAAAAGAAGTAAAGTTTTGTGACTGAGGACTCACCACCATCATTGCAAATCTGTACATCTGTATCACACCGTTAGTTTACATGCCAAGGTCTGCTTGGCTGCAGTCATTACTTGTATCCTTGAGAGAAGATGGATTGCTGCATAGACAAAGCTGCTGACTCTCACTTAGCCACAGTCTACGTTTTTTTAATGTATGCATGCCTTATGGCTGCAGATGCATGTGATTTTCCACACATTTTTACCCTGATGTACATATTTTTTTTAAACACACACGCATCCCACTTCCTATTAAGCTTTCCTCAAGGTTTTTCTTGTTTTCTGCCCTTTGGTTTACTGGCAGAATGTGGCGCTGTGCTTTTCTTCTTCTTCGTCTTCTTTTTTTGTTGTTGCTAAAAGGTAATTACTGAGCAAGCAATGCTGACAACACCTGAGGAATGCAAAGCATGCAGCACTGGGCTGTGTTCTAACCACCCACCAACCTCTCCCCACTCACCACACCTCGCTTCTCCCCATCTGTGACCCTCCCCCATTGCAGCCAACTAGCAACTACTTTCACAGGGATCGTAGATGCAGATGTTATACGCAGCACTGACGTGATTCTACCAGGAAATATGAATCAACAATAGGTTACTGCAGATTAAACTTCTTCATTAAAAAAATCAATGAAATTATGATTTTTTTTCTCTTAGTGTGGAGGAAAATCCTATCCAAAAAAACCCTTCCTCTTTCCCAACAGGCCCTTTTATTCCCGTTACTGGTGAATTTGCAGTGTGTGTTGGCTAGCTCGGGCACACTGCTGACTGAGTCACTCCCCAAACTGTCCTTGAGCTCTGTGGAACTCACAGCCCATCTGGCTGAGTACTTGCACAGATACACACACATCAAAACATTGCATAGATTTAAGCAGGGGAAGTAAATGACTATGGGTGACCCAGTTGTGGTTTGAAACTGGTCCAGTCGAAAAAGAATCAATATCTGGCTGGAGAGAATGATGCAATACATAGAATAATGTTATTTTGTCAACCAATGCATCAAGTTTTGACATTGCACGCGTGCACATACTTGGGAGACAGCGATAGAGGGTGGAGAGAGACACAGAGATTATGAATTCAGCTGAGCCTCTCCCGTCTGTCTGACTAGACCATCATGATGAAATCTGGATGAAATCCCTTGTGCATGTAGATCAACCTAAGTTTACGGGCTCGGTCTGAATTTTACAGTCAGAGATGTAATATTCACATACGACAGTTAGGTAAGAAACAATGTAGCTGATGTTGCGTATGTTTTCTGCAAACATGAGGATTAATCAGAGTACACAAGAAAAGGCTCGGGGGTAAAAAGATTTATATGGCAAGCAGCTCGTGTTAATAAAAACAGTTATCGTGCATTGTGAAAATATATTAATAGAAGGGTGGGAGCTCATTTTCATTTTACTTAGAAAATCTTGACATCATTTTCTATTTATTTTTAATACATAAGTATGGAAACAATTAGTAGTTCCAGTTGTCCAACAAGTTTTTAATGACAATAACCTATCATTAGATCATTCCCGTTAAACACACACACACACACACACACACACACACACACACACACACACACACACACACACACACACACACACACTATTTAATGACTACATTTCCCCTTTTGACACAAAAGTTGGCATAGCAACATTTTCTAATCTCAATAATCAATATTAGCCCTCCTCTCCTCTGTTGAGGGATCCCTCTGTGACTACAGTTGCATATAAATTTTGCAAATAATTTAGACATCATCTTGCCTATTTCACCTATTTTTAAATTTTTTTTAAATAAGATTTGATTTAATGAAAAAATGATTTAAGAATTGTAACCAATTGCAACCAATAGTAACCAGTTTGAACATGGTTAAAAGACTGTAAAAATCTACATATAGACAGAATGATGCAATGATGTGAAAATCATTTAACCACCATATTTAATAATAATTAAAAAAAAGTATTAAGACAAAATATTACAATACTGCTGATATTTATTATTTCAAGAACAACATCAACACTTTAGATGTCAGCCTCATGTTTAAAAAAAATTAAGATTGGCAACTATTATATGCCAGGATCCTATACTGGCATATAATAGTGAGTATGGATTATAATGTACATAGTATGAGTATCTTACACATCAGTGAAGGTACCATGAATACCAAACATTAAACTGAGGTTTTGGAGCAAGTTGTTTTTCTCAGGGAAAGCCTTGCTTATTTCAGCAAGACAATGCTTAACCGTGCTTCTGTTCCAACAGCATGTCTCCACTGTGCAATAACCTGGTGTTTTATAGTAACCTGCTTACAGTTCAGACCTGTCACCCACTGAAAAGATCTGACACAGTAAGAAGTGACATTTCTGATGGACTCCCCTGAACTGTTTAGCAATTTATTTCAAGCAGAAAAGGAAAACGATTACACAGAAGTAAACATCATCAGCTGTACCATCTTGTTTTTCTACTATTGTCAGTTAAACAAAGTGTGTAAAGGTTTTGCAAATTCCTGCATCCTGTTCGGATTTATATTTTACACAGGATCCCAACTTTCTTGAATATGCAGCAGTGGTTCATAGAGCTGGTAGGTAATAGTTAGCCTTAAAGAGCTGCTGGCTGTTTGTTTACTGCACCTGTACATCTTGGTGTGGTGTTGAAGTTAGGGGGTAAAATTTCAAAAGAAAAACAGAAAAGGGGCCAGATAATAAGGCAAGGATGGGACAAGTGATTGTGTAAGACAACATATTTGATGTGTGGGCTTCATTTTCCTCAGATGACAAGGGTCAACGTCTGTTAGTGAATTTGGCCTGGTGCTCTGAAAGGTTTGGAAATGCACTTGGCAAAAGTATAGAGAAAAGAAGGGATGGCTGAAAACGTTATTAGAGAGTCAATCTAGCTTTAATTATATAATTAAGGAGAATACTAATTAATGCTTCTCTTTCCATCTACATTGGCCTTAGGCAAAAACATTATCTCAACACGTCCCAGTTTTTTTCCCTTTTCTTTTTAAATCTCAGTAAGCTGCTGTATTTCAATGTCTACTTCCAACTCAGGAAATAGTAGCAGTGATCTGGTCCTCCTCATTTCATATGCACTAGAGGTACTTGACCCAGGGCTTGTGTATGGCTTGAGCAAAGAAAAAGCCAATAAAAAGTGTCTACTGTTAGGGAGATCACCTTATCTAAATCACCATTCCCATTCTTCAAAGTGCACTTTAAGCGCAGGCAGCTCTGCATTTCTTCTTCCTAATCATACTGGGTTGGAGGGATGACTTAAATGAGCACAACACTGGAAGTTAAAGCAAAAAAAAAAAAAGTCTGCTAGGTAGGTTATTTATCTCCCTGCCTAAAAGGTGTTATTATTTGGCGAGAAGGCACAACTGGAAGATGAAGTCAGTATAAATAAGCAAATAGCCCAGTGCTTTGAGCGGAGTACATGAGAGTGCTGGGAAACGCGGCTCCAATCACTACCGCTGTTCCTGGCTCAATTTCCCTGGCTGACGTCAGCTGACTGCCTTGGCTCTCTCCACTCTCCGCTCCTCCGGACACAGCGCCGAGTAAAAATGCTGCTCTCTGTGTCGCCAAGGACAGGAATCAACCCTTACAACAGCTACAACGGCAAAAACACCAAGAAGGTAAATAACGACACCACCGGCCACTTCTATCGCGTCTTTCTCAAAGTAAGTCATTTTCCCCTCTCGATGCGGTGTTGTTCGAGCTCTGGCTCTCCAGTTAAAAGCTGCTCGGCTGTTTAAGCTGCAGTGTCCTTGAAAGTGGATCACAGGCGACGTTTAAACTCGCATACTTGCCATTGCGGTGTTCGTTTCCGGCTTTTTGCTTGTTCTTCTTTAAACTGTTACACATTAAAACGGGGCCCGTTACGTTGTTGTTCGTGAAATAGTAGCAGGCTACAGTTTGCTTTCGTTTGTTCTGATACGGCGTCTGCTCGCTTCCTATACCGAGCCTGCACACAGTACAGCTTATAAATGTGTTGTGGAGGCACGCTAGGCTCAGGATAAGCTAATAAAGACGAAGCATATTTGACTTTAATATGGATTCGCCGGGTTTTAATGTCATATATTCGGCTAAGTTCTCTTCTCATTGAATTAACCACAAGTTAGCAAAGTTTTTTTTTCCCTCTTTCACGCGCACCAGCATGCCCCACCCCTTCTGTCTTACAAATGATTACTGATGGCACTATAAGGAAAGTTACTGAGCCCACGAAAGAAGTCTAGTGTAATCGATTTTTCTCTTTTTTTCCCAGTAAAATGACAAATAGTTTTTAAGATAAATGTTGATTATTTTGCATACTGAGATGAGTAATTGATGAGGTGACGTGCAACCACTTTTCTGTGCAGGCTGTATGGATTTTTCTTAATTAAAATTCTGGAACTCGCACATGTGTAAAGATTATATATAACGTTTGCAGTCACGGGGAAATGTTACTTAAGTCAACGATTTGAAGTTTTCGTTGTTTGTTTTTGCTCGTGATAGTGGCAGCATTTTTTAAAAACTAATATTTAACCCCAATTTTTGGATTTATAATGTTGGTATTATAGGTATTTTGCATCACTATATATGTATATTATCTACATGGGCATATATAAAAATATGCCAACACGCTATAAAACGGCATTACGTGTGAAACAGCTGAAACGCTTCCCGTCTTTCCCTTCTTTTTCCTCGTCATTCTCTCTCCTGCCTCAAGAAGACTGGAAAGAATTCAGATTGCTCAGATTAATGATCTGGAATTCCTGGAATCCTGGATTCAGACATTGTGCTCACTTCTAGAGGTGCTTTGCAAACTGAAACCCTTTTTTTGCTGAAAGAAGACATGCACACACAGTTTTTTTTCACCCCTACACACACACCTTCACAAAGAAAGGGACTTGTAAATCCAGTGTCAAGTGGCAGCCCCTGGTCTGTGTCATTTACTACAAGAAACAGGGCGGAGAAAAGAGAGGGATTAAGAGACACCCCACCCACCCCCTCTTCCTCTGCTTTTGATTAACTCCCTGATCTTTTTTTTTTTTTTTTTTACTTTCTCTCTTTTAGCCTTACAGGCTGTCTAAGTGTTAAGATGAACCCAGGTTTTAGTCAGGAAGAGAAGAGCAAATAGGTCTCACCTTCGAGCCGCAGGACATCAGGGGTTTCCTTATGTGGTTCTTTCCACCTTGCTGTTTTTCTGTCTTTTTTTTTTTTTTTCTCGCTTGAAGCAACAGAAATTTAATATAAAAAGATTGCATCTGTAATACTAAAATCGTTTCCACTGCCCCTAAGGTTTCTTTAACCTAGGAGGTAGGATGGATCTATCTTTCTGTGATACAATATATCATCAATTTATAAAAGATGCTGTTGTTGCGTAGTGCAAACATGATCGACTTTGTGATGCTAGTAGTTTGTGCATAGATCGAAGGCTACTGTATGGTAATAGAAATAAGCAAATATGCATTTAATGTTAAGCAAAATGAATTTTTGCTTGTACAGTTTAATTCATCTGGGATTTTATAGGCTACTGTGTTCTTATCTTGTGATTAATATGAACTTAAATCAAACAAAAGAACTAAATGTGGTGTCTGACCGATGTTGCATTTTGTTTTAACATGCTCTGTATCAACAGATTTAGCATTAAAGCGTCTTACAGTGAGACTCATACAGTTAAAAGCATGCGTTCTGCCTCATTTAGCACTCATTGTTCTTGCTTGGGTGAAAAAGTCCTTGAGTCACCTGCTCTCCCTACAGGAATCACCTGTGCTCCCTCCAACTGTAATCACCTCATCGGTCTTTAGCTGCTCTCTGCAACATGGTGTAGTCCCCCCCCCCCTTTTTTTTTTTTTGTAGTTATGCTGCTTGCACAGCTGTGGTGACAACACACAGCGCTGATTTATCTTTCTTAGGCTGTAAAGAGATAATCGTATAGTAACCGGGAAGTGGGGACTGCATAGGGAAGCAACGGAGCATCAGTTGTTCATAGGCAGATAGCATTGATTAGTTAATATATAGTGAAAATAAATAAATAACATCCTCATGCATTTTTCATTCAATGTGCGTGTGTATGAATATAGATATCTCTATATATCTCTCTCTCTATATATATATATATAGATATAGATATAGATATAGATAGATATAGATATAGATATACTTTTCTTCTTCTGTCATTTAATGGTCGGGCATTGTACAGCTACAAGCATTTCACCCCCATGTCATACTGTGTATGGTTGTGTGTGTGTGACAAATAAAATTTGAATTTGAAAAGATATAGATATAGATATATATCTATATATCTATTAGGGGTGCAACGATACACAAAATTCACGGTTCGGTTCGATACTTTGGTGTCACGGTTCGATATTTTTTCGATACAAAAAAAATGTTCATGCCTTTTTGATTTGTCATTTATTAAAATTATAAATATATATTTTAACTCAAAAGTACAGTTTTTAAATTTAACCCTAACCCTTGTGCGTGTTTTTTATTTTGACAGCGAATGCGCACCTGCGGACCACTTATGTGCAGCCCTGGTTATTTAGCTCGTCATATTGCAGCCACAGAAATTCTTTTGTCCATGAAACCATAAAGCTGCACTTTCTTTTTGCCTTATAGTCTCATTTGTCATAACTTCTCAGTTTTGTGGTAAGCTTTTCTTTGGCTGTCACTTCTTCACCCTGACCTGTCTTATTTGGCTCAGCAGAACTAAAATATATATCCTGCTGCTTTTACACACGGACTCACATAAGCTCAGCGATTCTCTGCGCGATCAGCCTCTCACATGTTTAAGCTGCGGGAGATTTCACTTGTCATGTTTGCATAGTAAGCTAACGATTAATAAGACGATGTCAGAGGAATTGGTGCACAAATTATCATCACTCACAGATCAGTGCTGTCGCTCTCTATACACAGTTCGCGCGATTGCAAAGTGAAAGCAAAAAACAAGCGCAAATTCAAACGCAATTTCAATATGTCACATATTGACAGTGGCTCACCGATGCCAATGACATAATTACCCAGCTACATTTCTGAAAGAATGCAAAAGCATTGACATATATTTTTCCTTCCTACAATAGCCCGACGGGCAGGGAAGAGATAGATTTTGGTAGCCCGACTGGATAGCGTAGTGGAGCAGCTGGATAGCGTAGTGGTTAGACTACACGCCTTTGGAACAGAGGATCGCAAGTTCGATTCCTGCCTGGGGCGTCTGTATCCAGTAAGGGTCCTAAGGCTAGACCCCCTATGCTAAGCAAGCCTACCGCAGACATGAGCGAGACAGATAAATATGAAGGCATGCCAGCTCGGACGTCGCCCGGATCAACAAGGTCCGCGTCAGGTGTTGAGGAACCAGGGCACCCTGACGAAAAGTGGGCTACTGGAACAAGAAGGCATCGGTGGAGACGAAAACAGGGCGTTGTTGGAATGCTACTACGCAAGTAACCCTGGCTACATGAATATCGGAGCACTAGGTGCGGTGACTCCCAAGCTAGGCGAGTGGCTCCAGCAGATCCCGGGAACAACATCGGAGATCTCTGTCCAGAAGAGCGCAGTCCTGGGAACAGCTAAGATACTGCGCAGGACAAGAAGGCATCGGTGGAGACGAAAACAGGGCGTTGTTGGAATGCTACTACGCAAGTAACCCTGGCTACATGAATATCGGAGCACTAGGTGCGGTGACTCCCAAGCGAGTGGCTCCAGCAGATCCCGGGAACAACATCGGAGATCTCTGTCCAGAAGAGCGCAGTCCTGGGAACAGCTAAGATACTGCGCAGGACCCTCAAGCTCCCAGGCCTCTGGTAGAGGACCCGAGCTTGAAGGATAAACCGCCCCCAGGCGTGCTGGGTGTTTATATATATATATATATATATATATATATATATATATATATATAACCTCATGATCAACATTTCAAGGACGTGAATTGCACCGAACAGTGGCGTCTCTGGGAATGTAGTTCAGTTTAAAGAACTTTAATCTTGAACCCATGGTCCTCGTTACTCCTTGTATTGATGTGCTGCAGAGGAATGTAAAGAATGCTGACACTGTTATGGATATAAGGAGCAGTGTAAACAGATACTGTATGTCAGCGGTTGTGGATTGACAAATAACATGCTTGCAGCTGGGAAATCAGTGGTATGCAAGGAAGTCAGGTTTTGTGCAATGATTAACTGAGAAGAAATGTAGCCTGTAAAATGAGATTTTTAATTCCTAATCATTTAAATTAAAGGTATTTGTCACAGGCTACCCTTTGCATGCATATTTTCATGTGTTTGCACCATTACATTGGAAATTACCTTACATGGGTGGCAAAACACCTGGAGCGGGACTGGGGCAGATGGGGAGTAGGTGTGGAGCTGACTCACTGCCATCCTCTTTTCAGATGGAGCCTAGCAGAGCGCTCTTAATGAGACACTACCTTCTGACTGGAGAGCACATGAGAGGGATTAGCACTTTCCGCTAACAAGCTCAGATCCCAATTAGTAAGGCTTCGCTTGCCAGAATCGGGCCCGGGCTCGGTCTCCCGTCGGATCCTGTCTCCCCAAGCCTTTGCAGGTGCATCCCTCCTGACAGCCTGTGCAGGCCGCTTATCATGAAGGCGAGGGAAAGCACCAGAAAAGACTGTGATTGTGGAAAAACAAACAGTGTACTGATGCTAAAGAAGAGAGGGAGATTAGAGAAGCAGGATAAGATGAATGGGGTCTGTGGTTTTCTCAGCTCGAATAAAAAGATAGCTTTCAAGTTCGGAAGGATGACTCCATATCGGTTTGGAAATCATAAGGCAGCTGAGTAGTGGGGAAGCATAAAAGTTTGCACATAAATCACTATATAAAGCAAGGTTTGTACTAGGAGAAACTCCATGTCCTTTCATTTATTTTATATGCCTGTAGCCTGTTGTTAGCTTGACTAAAGATTTGGTTTTGATATTCATCTAGTTTGTTCAGAGGTTTCTATAAATATAGTTTAAATAAAGGCTCCACGGACAGGAAACATCTTTAAGTCTCTAATGCTGTAAAAATTCAAACTCTATATAATCAAGTTCATGTACAATGCTGTACCATTAGCCACTTACATAATGTGTCTCTGATCCTTAATAGTGTGTCATTACAGTGTAAACAAAACACAACAGAGGCCCTCCAGCCTTTCTTTCACAGCTTGGAAACCCTTTGGTTTGAATTCATGTTACATTAAAAAAATTGCTGAAATACAGAAATGGCACCAAACTAAATTTTGATATCTCCATCTTGCTTCCTGTTCCTTGTTTCCTGCTTTAAACAGCAATATTTCTGTGTTGGCTGGCATGTGACCAGTCCTAAATGTAGTGCACCCCTATTAGTCCTGTCACTGTGGTTTGTTGAAGCAGCCATTGATTGTCTGTTTTTCTGCTCTTCTTGCCCATGTGTGTAAGACTGTTTCAGTATTTCTGGGCTGGTACAGTTTACTCAAAGCTGAATTTTGAACTCCTACAAATGTAGGGATCTAACAGTTATGAAACTGAGATCTGCATACCGCAGTGTTGTCTTCCTGTATGGTAATGTTGAGCGTGGTGGTTAGCTAAGCATGTTTGTCTGGTGAAAGCTGTACGGATTCAAGATCGTTCAGGTAATGGCTAAATTCGAAGTGCATCGGAATGACAGAGTTTATGTTTGTCATCATGGGTGTGCATTAAAAATATTTTTCACTTACATCTTCAATAGATGTGCATTCATTCATTTTTTTTTTTTTTAAACCACTGTTAAAGGTTTGGAGAGATATTAGTTGGTTGTTGAACGTTACCCTTGGTATTTAAGAAGGAAGGGAAGAAGACATGGGTCATAATTAGGCTGATTCCAGCTGTCTTTCTTCCTTTCTGTTAATAAGCCGATGGCCTGAGGGTGACCTTGTGAGGTCCAACAAGCCATTGGTGCAGGAAGATCAATCCCTTTATTGTAAAGATGCCGCATATAGCTAAAGTCTTACTTTGAGTTGGATACAAGGCCTAATCGATCCAATACATCCATCACATTCCTTCTTATTGCAGGATTGGGATCTCTGCTGCTGTCGGATGACAGAACTTTCTGATTTTTAAACATGCCTGCTGTTAGGCAAGGGTTAATACACATGGCTTGTGTGTTGTTGCTTGGTAATGGATTAAAACTATATTTTGTGACTCACCCACCGCTACAAGCCACCCCATTGTTCTCTGTGGTTTGACCTTCTGACCTCAGTTAATCAAACTGTTCCTCCTCCTCCAGCAGTAAGAGGGGACGCAACACCAAGGCCAAGCGTAGCTGGCGTTTGGATACATTTTACTTCACTTCCCTACTAATTTAATTTGGTTGGCACAAGATGGGATCAGCTGGAGTAGCACTGTATACAGCTGTCATTCTTTGTTTGCTATCTGGCCACCGACAACACTCTGGGCATTCAAAAAAGTCATGTGTCAGTTAAATGAGTCCGCTGTGGTCTTAGAAGTTGCTTGTATAATGTTTGTTTGTTTGAAACCACTTTGCTGCTGATGGGAAGCTTAAGTATGTTTTCAGAAATGTATGCAATCACCCATTTCTGCTTAATAGAAAGCTTTAGTTTTAGCAGGTTTTTGTCAATATCCACCTAAAAGGAATGCTTTATAAAACTTCCTGAAAGAGTCTGTAATAGTATCATTCTGAGTGAACAAAGTTTGCTTCATCAAAACAGCAAAAAAAAAAAAAAAAATAGGGTGTCTTTTTAAGCTTTTCAGCTTTGCTTCTGTATATAGTTTCATTTTTAAACCAAGTTCTGTAGTTTTGGAGAGGTCTCTGTAGGTCCTCAAGGATTTTGATGATGGATGTTGTGCATGTAAACTCACTTTTTTAGCTGTCATTGTTTTCCAATGCACCTGTCTAGCAGCAGTCTTCTGCTAAATGAAAGGTGCTTCTGTAAAAAGTACGCAGGAAAGCAATTAAAGAATTAATGTACACAAAGTTAAGCCATTCAGTCTGATTGGCTAACTGTGGACTTTTCCACTGTTCGCTGGAGAAAGTCCTCTTTTCCATCTGTTTTTAGCAATCTTCCCAACACGAGTTGTGTGCCATCTGTGAATCCTGCGCTCTTGCGTTGATGGTTTGTAGAGATGCCTGTAGAGTTGGATCTGCACAAAGACATACTCATGCCAACCTGTCCATTCTGTTGTTCTATGGCAGCCACAGCACAGTGTGCTGAGAGGAGGCACTGGCTAGCTTTTAGAACTCGTGAACTAGCTTTAGATGCTTGTTTTGATGGAGGTTAAAAAGTCAGTTCACCAAAACGTACATGAAAATATGCAATGTACAAATAAAAACAGGCATTTTAAGATGTCTCCATATTAATTTTGCATATCCTAGTAAATGTGGCTGATTGACTGAATCTTTGTATATGAATGCAATCTGACTTTTATTATTTAGTATTTCTGTTTTTTGCAAATACTACAATGGTACATACTATTTCTTCTCATATTTTGCTTCATATAAATAGTATAAATTGTGTAATCGTAATACTTGTTATATCTTATATTTCTGTTTTTCCCTCACAGTGACCTGTTATAATATTTATCTGACTGGCCTGACCTGTCCAGCCAGATTAAGCATTAAATTGATGCTGATATCTTGTCTGTGTCTCTCTAGCCTCAACTGGTTGGTTTTTTTATTTCCAGTTAATGACTGCATCCATGCGTACATCCAATTTCATGTACCTAAAAAGAGCCCTCTGTTTCCTCCACAGCAGACATATGTGTCCCCGTCCAATCATCAGATGGCTCCCCCAAGCCCCAACAGCAACACCACCACAATTAGCAATGGCAGCAGTAACAGCAGCAGCGGGGGAGAGCAGCTGAGCAAAACCAACCTTTATATCCGTGGCCTCCACCCAGGAACCACAGACCAGGATCTGGTCAAACTCTGTCAGCCGTAAGTCACCTAAAACACATTTACTTCAGCGTGCACTTACACCCAATAAATTTCTCTGGCTGTCTGAGGAAGCATGAACCCGGCTAGAGCAGACTAGATTATAATGGGTGATGGCTGGTCGGCTGCAAGGATGAAAGGCTTGCATCTCTACTTTTGGCAAATAAAGAAGATGTATAGTTTCTATACAACTTAAGTGCACAGGAACACTAAACCATACCATATTTGGTATTTATGTAATGTACAAGAGGGCCACATTTATCCATGCATTTTTTTTTTAACACATCATGTAGTGGCTTTTTGGAAAAACTAACAATCACTGGGGCTGCAAACTAAGACCTTTCAGCCTGACATAGCTGAGCACAGACTTTCCAACAACTAGGTACAGAATGTTTAGTCTCACTCTCTCATGCTAATTCATTCTGTCTCTTCGTGCTCATTCATACACTTTTAATCTATGATTATTTTTTCTCTTATGTTTTAGTCATGATACAGTATGACAGTGAGCCCTGTCATCCAGATACAGCGTCACTTCTGCACTATAAATATCATGCCATGTTGCTCATCAGTGTGGCTGTGAGTCTTCGAGAACTTTGTTGTGGACAGCATGTAGTCAGACATCAAACAGCAGCAGCATCCAATCCATCTGATATGTTTGTTAGGCCTTCAGTGGAAGACATCAAAACATGCAGGGCTGAGATGAATGATCTGCTCTTAGTTAATTGAATTATGGAGCCTGGTGATGAGAACCAGAAGAGCAGAGGAGAGTAGTGGGAGAAAAGGAGGGAAAAGAGGGCTAGAGAGATTGAACGAGGGAGGGTGAGGCCTGCTATTTTACAGCTGTCTGGAAGCTATGGCTCACATGAGGCAGCCCAACCCTACAGGAAACGGCAAGCCCAGGGGAAAGGGAAAGACAAACAAGGGCAATGGTAGTGGGGGGGTCAGAGGGGGAGGAGTGAGTGGAGTTCAGGGTTTGTGTGTCAGGTGGTGTTCTGTGGGGGTAGTTCTCATATTTCTGCTTTTACGGAGCAGATAAAAATCACTGCATGAAATGTGCCTTTTAGCAGAGCACATTAAGGCTGATGTAATTTTCAGTTAAACTAGAATGAAAGAGAATATTGTGTCCAATAATAGTTAAAGGGGTAACGGCTTGTAGATGAGGATGTAAAGCAGCAGGAAGACTACTCATGTAGGGACTCTGACTTACTTTGCTCTAGTTGGAACCGTAAATCTGCGTATACTTTGAGGACGCAGCACTTCCAGAGCTCCCCTCCCCCACACTGAGAGTTGTTGCATGCAAGCTCTGTGATGTACTGTGTACCAAGTGAGGGATGAGAGACGGGGATGGGATTGGGGGTTGGCTCTCCATTGGCCACCGGGCCCAGCATTTGTGTCTCCGGGTGCCTTGCTGCCGCTCTGGTTATGCAGCAAGTGTGCAGCATGAAGAGCTCATAACTTAAATGCTAGTTGTTGTGAGAATAAGCAGGCTGATGGCACTGCCATAGTGTATATGCAAATGTAGGAACACAATGCTGGCATATCCATCCAGTCAAGTGAGTGGCATTTTGTCACTTGGAGTCAGAAATGCATTGTGAAATTGCGGTTTTGCATATGAGGGCAAATGGCCCTCCAGCTTATACACACTGGATGGGATTGCAGAAAATAGACCAAATGAATGACTGTAACATGAAATATCTCTGTTATAGTAGATAAAATATCAAAAATGTGTGATTGTCAACACAGCCCAACATGCTCTCGTGCATGTTATAAGGACAAGGAAAACCCAAAGAACAAGCCCACATCAGCATTCAGGTTGGGATTTGCTTGCAAGGTAGAAAAGTGTTTGGGTTTTTTCCCCCTTACAGTCCTCAGAGTTTGGCACAATCAAACAGAATAATCAGATGAAGTTCTGTAATGTGAATTTATATGACTGTTTGATCTTCTTGTCCTACATCCTACACAGATGACCTTAAGCCATTTAAAAAAAGTGGGGGAAATGCTTCCAGGCTTGTGTTTTTATTTTTATTTTTTTGTTTGTTTTAAATGTGTTTTATAAAAAAAAAGAATATGTTAGACTGTCACATTACAGCTAACAGGTCATCAGCTAATCCTTACTTACAAAAGTCAAATTATTTATGAAATTGATTTCTCAGAGTGAGGCAGTGGTGCTGTGCCACTAGATGCAAGTTGAATTATATTTCAGGGGGCACTAAGACCCAGTGGAGGGTTAAAGGCTGTCTAGAGAGAAGCTGGTTAGTAGAATGAGAGTGTGGCTGGGAGCCAGTATTGGACAGGACAGCCAAGGAGAGGCATATCAGATTACACTGCATGCACATGCCTGGAGAGATGGGGATTGATAGACCCTGCTGCACAGAACCATTCGCCCAAGTCGAACACTATCCTATGTATTTGCAGTGTCTACGGCTAGGTGGGGCGTGGGGTGTGGGTAGTTAATGTAGAATTTTCATATTTACGGTGAATTATGATGCAATCTCTGAAAAAATTGATGGGGGGATTCATATCTACCAGTTTGCCACTGCATGTTGGATTTCCCTGGAGATATGATCCCTATTGACATTTGTGTGTGAGCTAGAATGAATAAGATATGGTAAATCTATAGTCCTCCTAGAATGCAGAAGCCCACGGGACAGTATCATTTTTTTCTAACTGAATTTGCCCTGCCTTGGATTTGTTATCAGATGAGGTGATTGTGTAACTTTATTGAAATCTTTAGATGATTTACAATTTAGTCATCAAGAGTATTACATCTATACACAGTGGAAGGACTACCTCTGAGTGCAAACCTCACTGTTTTTCAGGTATGGGAAAATTGTGTCCACGAAGGCCATCTTGGACAAGACTACCAACAAATGCAAAGGTGAGGGTTTGTTGTTGTTGTTGTTGTTGTTGTTTTAATTAAATGAAAAAACACAGCTGTTCCATGCTCATCCATAATATTTGTTGAAATGTGGCCTTTTAGTTCACTAACGCCTCTTCTAGTCAGCTGATCATTGTGTAGCATATCAAGTGGTAAAATTACACCACAAATATGAAACTAGTTTCTCATCATGGTTTTTGCTGAAATGTGTGGGAGGAGAAATACCTCATTTTATTTAGGTGGGATACTTTCTTGATAGAATGTGGGGGAGGCAGCACAACTGGTCCCTATTTGGTCTCCATAGGTTCACTGTCAGATCTGACTGTATCACACATTTGCATCCTGCCTTGCGTCACAGTTTTGCTTCTGTTGTTTTTTTTAAAACATGGTCCAGGCTTGCTTGCATGTGTGAAAATGCTCATAGTTACACATCGCTGCACAGAAAATGAATAAAAAACATAACCAATACGAACATGTTAGAGGGAATGGAGTTTCTGTAAAAATCCAGCAGAGAAGGAGAGGACTACTCTGAGCCCACAGCACCGTCAACCTTGGACTGGGCGAATGGGCTTGCGTGTAAATAAGAGACCGTGATCAGATGATCCGAGATGCCAAAGTTCAGAAATCTATAAAAGAGCAAGATCATGTGGGGTCTGGTGTCTGATAGTTTATAGAAATCACTCCTTTACTTCATGGGAAGCCAAAAAAAAAAAATGTTGGTGCGATGTGAAATCTATGGCTGGTATCGGTAATGTGCAAGGTTACAGCATACTGCTGATAAAGTCAATAAAGCTGTTTGACAAGTGCATGAAGCCGTCAGCTTCACACTGTACCTACTGAGTAGGTGTGTGTTTATTTTTTTTTTTAATATGGGCAGCGTCCTCCATCTGTCCCCCAGAGGGACGCACATTCCAGTCCTAGCCAGCTGTCTCTTCAGATTCATACACTGTTACCACGAGTACCTCATGAGTTCAAACTGTGCACCTCTCCTGCAGTATGCACATCTCACTGTCATATATTTTGTTCCCTGCAGGCTATGGCTTTGTCGACTTTGATAGCCCAGCCTCTGCTCAGAAGGCAGTGACGGCACTGAAGGCTGGCGGAGTGCAGGCTCAGATGGCCAAGGTGAGAACTCAGCTTGAGGTATCAAAATTCGGTGGGTTAATTTATAACTGCTTGGTGTAAGTTTAATTTAGCCTGAAAGAGCACTTTATCAGTGTCTCAGCAAAAATGTTGAATAATGATTTGATTCATTAATTTCACATTAAATGTTGACTCATTAATCATAGAGGGAAAAGGTTGCTCCTTGGATTTTTCTACCTCTTAAGAAATAACAGATCTCTCTTGCTGTTTCTAGCGCCCCATTCTTTAAAAAAATAAATAAATAAAATCAAAAATCTATCACGAGATATTCCTTTATGCTTAAATCCGCTTTTTTCATACATAAAATCGCTGGCTTCATCAGTCTGCATTATGTTGTTCAGAAACGGTCATTCTTATGTTAATTTTCCCTGCAGCTTCATCCAGACGGGGCCTCTGGTAATGCTGGAGCATATGTCATGTGCTTGACATTTGACTGTATATCAAGTGACTTAGTTAGTGTCAGATTTTTGTTACTAGTTTATGTAACAGAGAGAATGAAAGGGTTGCAGGGATTTTTAAACCAGAGAATCATCCAAACACCAATTACTAAACGGGGAGAGAGAAAAAATCATCTGCCCTGTTTTGGTGAGGATGTTCTTACCTCAGGCTTTTTGAGTTCAGCATGTTGCACAGCTTCAATGCAACATTGCTCATATGATTAAAAGGCGGCATTTGGAAACTTAAACATAAATCACCTACATGTTTAAATAACATCAGCAATGTTACAACTTCTGCAGAAAAGTAACCAGGGTGCTGTTCAGAGGTGAAGCCAGCACCCTGCAGCGCTGTCACAATAATAGTGCACTATAAGACTATTTCTGTGCACAAAGAGTCCACGGATGCTTACATGTATGTATGTGTTTATAGTGGTGATGGTGTTTGGAGAGCACGTCCCAGACCCTGCTCTTTGAGCTCCCTGCACAAAGGACCTGTCTGTTCTCCCTAGTGGCATCTGACTCAGTGTCTGAGCAGTTCCCCAGTCAGCAGGGCACAGTGCCCAGGCACCCGCCCTGTCACACGCACGCCCACAGACACACAGAGCCCACTTGACAATCGCACACGCACTTCAGCAGCCTTGCCTCAACCGGATTATGACACGCTCTCACGGACTCGCACACCACCGGCGCCCTGGGAAAGCTGATCTCTCGTTAAGCTGGATCACTGACATTCATACGGCTTCTTGCTCGCAAAATAACTTGATTTCAGTCACCCTTTCAGCCCGGCTTTACAACAAGACTTGTGTGTTTGCGTCAGAATTCTCTCTGACTCACTGTGACTCATTCACAGATGAAATCCACAACTGGGGCTTCTCTGCTGCTCGCTCTCATGGGTTCAAGCCTCATTGCTAGTGTACACTGCGGGGAGGGAGGGAGGTGAAGGAGAAATCACCTTCATCGCAGGTCGCAGCGATTACACATGCATTATTCATGGAATGGAAATTAACTCGCGCTGCATTTACAGGTTTTTAATCACATCTGCACTCTGAGATAATGAATATGCATAATGGTTAGAGGGCGATACAGATACCGTCGGTCACATTAAATTTGTTTTAAGCAGGGCACAAAGGAAATTGGAAGGGGAGGAGCCTACAAAACAGTTCAAGTTGCTTAGAGTGAAACTTTCTTTCAGCATGTTTTCTAATCATTTTAAATTCAGATTTGGAAGCGCTGCATATTTTCTCTGGTTTATAAAAGCCGACAGAGCCAGCATCTGTGCCTGCATTCAAGGTCAGGATTACCACATGAATATAGCTGCCTGAATGCAAGCAGTGCATTAGTAACATGATCGAGGAAACGGAACGACCACGTTTTTGGTAGCACAATGCGTGAGATGTTCTCCAGATTGTTCCCGAAGGTCTTTGTCCAAAATGTCACTGCTCTCTCTCTCTCCACCAAGCGAGAGAAAGGGAGAGCACGTAATCGCTTTAGATCATCCAGGGATGGCAAGCCATATGAAATGTAATTATGCTTTGATATCGCAGTGGCTGAATCGCCTGCTTTCATCCTCTTAAGGTCCTGGCTCTGAACAATGACCCCCTTTTTTTAACCCTTTGGAAATAAAATATAAGTGACGGAAAATAAGAGAAGAGTGTAATGAAGATCTGTGCAGATTACATTTGTAATAGTGAGCTATAGAAATAGAACTGAAAATTTCACTTGACTTAAAATGAGTTGAGCTGAAATCCAGCCAGAACTTTGTTCACCGTCTCTTTTCTCTCCAGACCTCACGGTCCACGTCTCACGGGTCCAAAATGAAATCTGACTTCAGCTTCAGACCTTCTACCTTTTCTTGCTGCTTCTTTTTTTTTTTTTTTTTTTTTTTTCATGTCCTCTGCCTTACATCCTCCAAATATCAGTCATCTCACACACTTCCTGTTCAAAGGTTATGTAAATTTCCCAAATGTTTGCTGGCGGCTGTATTTTCTTGGAACGCTTCTATGGTCATGCCTCAGCTGTTGTTCTGTCACAAGGAAACCAAGAGCCCCAAATCATTCACCTCCCTCTGGCCTCTCTGTGGTTAGCAACAGGAACAAGACCCCACCAACCTGTACATCTCTAACTTGCCGCCGTCAATGGACGAGCAGGAGCTGGAGAACATGCTGAAGCCCTTCAGTCAGGCCATTTCCACACGCATCCTCCGTGACGCCAATGGAACCAGTCGAGGAGTGGGCTTTGCCAGGTACACGCTGTTGTAGGACAGCTGGCTGAAGTTGACTAGTTGTGCTGTAACCTTGTGTGTATTTAAGAAAATCTCAAGTCCAATGGGAGTACTAAAGTTCAAAGCAACTTTTTTAGTATAATGTTGGGTGAGTGGGCCCTCTGGTGGTCATTGTAGGTAGAAACCTTTCAAGCAGAAACTGTCATTCAAAGAAGTGATGGATTGGCTCTCTAGTTTTATTAAGCACAAAATATGTCCCTTAGGATGGAGTCGACAGAAAAATGTGAGGCCATCATCCAGCATTTCAATGGGAAATATATCAAGACTCCACCTGGAGTTCAAGGTGAGTTTTCTGGAGGTTTTTTTTGTTTTGTTTTTAAATTTGAGGCTGAGTAGACTGTCTTTATTTATTCAGCATCAAGACAACAGTCTTATTAAAACGGTTTTAGAAAACTGAGTGTTATCTCCTGTTTGGAAAACCTCTGGTTCAGCACCGTCAGAACCCTTGCTGTGTAAATTTGCTGATGGAGGCCAGAAGAAGCGCCAGAGCCAGGGGAAATATCTGCAGAACGGTCGGCCCTGGACAAGAGATGGAGAGACTGTGAGCTTTGTTTTTTTTTAGTTTATTTTTTTATGCCTGTAAGGGGGGGATCCAAACACCTCATGTTTCTCCCTCATAATGACATTGCTCTTTTGTTTTCTTCCTCCAGGGAGGAATGACCCTCACCTATGACCCAACCACAGCCTTACAGAATGGGTCAGTATGCTAGCTCATGCTAATCTCTTGTATAGCCCCAAGGAGTGGTGGTCTAAGCTGTGGTCACTAAGAAATCTGTGCCTCTTTCTGCAGGTTTTACTCCTCTCCCTATAGCATTACCCCCAATCGGATGATTGGACCAACCTCCCTTTCCCCATATATGCATCCACCTGTGTCCACCTATCAGGTACTGGGGTTGTTGTGTTTTCAATTTTATAGCTTTTTGGTTTGAAATTTTTTTTTAATATTTCAGCCATATTTTCTTCTTTATTTTCTGCAACTATTTTGTAATGTTTCTGCACGTGTGTTTTTATATTAACTGACACGTCTTCGATTTTCTTGCAGGTACACAACCCGTCCTGGCTACATCACCAGTCATACATAATGCCACCCACAGTGAGTATCCGGCAGTTTATTTGTTTTTATTTCTCTCAAGACCCTTTTAATTTAGCTTTGATTCTTGATGTTCCCCCCATAGGGAGCTGTCCTGACACCTGGGATGGACCACACCATGTCCATCCAGCCAGCATCAATGATGGGGCCTCTAACACAGCAGCTCAGTCACCTCTCTATGGGCAGCAGTGGTACAGTAAGTACAGTGCACAGTATCTGGCTATGAGAAAGGCCAGGGTAAGAATTGTGTGGTTTGTGCCTTTTGAGTTTCAGCTTCTTTTTTGTATTTGAATTCTTCTCCGGGTGCAGATTCACACAGCTAATGAACTTATTTCCGTTCTCTTCCAGTATATGCCTGCAAACACATCTATGCAGGGGACCTACATACCCCAGTACACCCAAGTGCCTGCCACCAACATCTCAGTTGAGGTACTGCCCTCCACCTCTCGCCTCCCTTTGGAAACATTTACCCCTCAAACTTTTACATAACTGCAGATTAATTAAATATTTGGTGCTTCTTTCTCAGGAAAGTGCCGTCCAACAACCTGTTGCCATAGAGACACCAACAGAGCATGCAACCTACTCTTACCAGCATAACAAGTAAAGAGGTGGGTTTTGACTGATTCCCCCAAGTGACTGTGTGTGCGTGCGTGCGTTCTAATTGGCTGATCTTGTCACCCTGCGTTAGATCTTCATCTGGGGCCCGACTGACTCTTGAGGGGTCCCAAGAGCTGAGATTCCCTGTGTGAAGAACTAGACACTCCAGGAACACAAACTGTTCCACACAAAGGACAAAAACAAAGATATTTTCTATGAACTCAGATTTTAAAACAAACTCTTTTACTTCAGACAAGCAAAGCTGGAGGACAGCAGACGGTGGGGAAATGGAAGAATGGAACAATGAGCATCTATTTTGATAACGGTCAAGAAAAGTTCAAAAAGCTGTTAAATGTGTCGTGTATGACCATTGATCATATTCTTTTTTTTCTCTCTTCAAAACACTACTCCGGGGAGCAAGGATGAAACCAGGAAAAGAACATTTCAACACCATGTTTTAGGTCATGTTCTGCTTTTGTAAGATATGCAGTTTTTGTTTTTTTACATTTTTCTCCTTTTTGACTGATGCTTTCAGACTTGAACCTGCCTTTTTGTAAATAGTTCTTTGGTTATTTTTTTGTGTGTTTCTAGCCTCGTCCAATTGATTGATTGGTGCAAATATTCGGAAGCAGAAAAACTGAAGTCCTTTTTAGAAAAAGCTGATGTTGTAAGACTGATATGGTGCTGACATCGATTAGCTTCTTTCTCTCACAAAGGCAGCAAGTTTGTCAGGTATGAAACCTTACCTGAAGCAGTCTCACTTAAGTTTTTTGGCACTTAAATTTATTTAAAAGAAAAAAAAAGTTTAGTTCCAACAATCTCAACAAAGCTGCAGACAATCAGAAGATTACACAGAAGAGAACATTTTAAGCTGATGTTCGTTGCCGAAATATTTCAGAGCGGACTACTTTAAAAGAGATGAATAGATTTAAAGCATTCCAGTTGTTGTTGTTACCCGAGAGTTTTAAATATTGATTCACTTTGAGCTGCTTCACGTGATGAAATCCAAAGTTGTTTAACAGGGATCACATCTCACTCAGAGCTGCCTGTAAATAGATTGAAATGTATTCACACTTTCGCTCGACTTCCTTGATACATGTGATGTAATGTGTCAGTGCCCCTCCCTTTTTTCTTTTTTTTTTTTTGTTTAAGTAAACAAGGATGCAGATTCTTCCCTGAATCCCCCAAAAAAATCAGATTTTCTGAAGCGGGAATGAAATGTTGTTATTAAAGTATAAAGATGTAATTACACAGACATGGAGATTAACTGGTGACGCATGAATCTGTCCTGTTATATCTGCAGAAAACACTACTTAGGTGATTCATAACGGCCAGGCTATGGCTTTGAAACTGGCCATTGCTGTGTGTTTGCAATCTTCTTCTGCATTTCTGGTTTTTACCGTCATGTTTTTTGTTCTTAAACATTATTTAAAGGTTTCATTTTTTTTAATTCAGTTTCAAAACTTTTAAGATTGATCTTATTTTTCAGAGAAGCTTTGATTTTTATTTTTGATAGTGTGTTGTGTGCTTCATAGTGAGAAATAGAGGTTTTCACTTTTTTCTTTGTGTTTTGCGTACTTGCTTTGTTGTGGTTTCAGTGTTGATGTCAAAGAGGCTTTAATATTTCAGTTCTGTCAGTGTCACCAGTGTTGGCACTTTTAGACATAACTTCTCATGATGGATGAAGCATGTATGCTAGGTTCAGATGCATTGTTACAGAGTTGCACCGCATGCAGTCGGTGTAAGAGCAATTTATGTTGAAAACCTTGACTTACCTCATCCTGCCAGAGCAATGTAGATTCAGTTTGTGTTCAATGTTCACAGGCAATAGCCAACTACAGTAGGTCTCATGGCTGATCACAGCTGGTACTGTGTCCACATCCTTTAACTCTTCCGTCCAATGTTTGGAAAACATGCCCCAAGGTCTGTTGATCTATGCAATTAATTTATTGTCCTTATAAATGCAATACTACGAATATCCAAGAGACACCTCGTGTTGCGACAGTGGATCACCTCACAGTGACTTTATATTCTGGCTGACGTGGCTTTTCTCTTTTCATTTTAAATAATTTGTTTTGGTTTTTGTGACACATTTGTCTATGGTTCATTAATTGTAAGCAGAATTGCAACATCAAAAGGGAACTTTTTCATACCAAAACGCGGTTGTTTTAATATGACTGTAGGAAAAGTAAGAACTCCTAAAATAAATAAATATGGCAGATTTTTTTTTTTCTCTCTCCATATGTTTTGAAGGCACATTGCCACTTTTTGTTTAGTTTAGTTTAGTTTAAACACAGGCACCATAGCATTGTTTTCATCATTCCGCTCATTTTCCACTTTTACGGTTTGGATAAATATCGTCCCATCTCGTTCTTTCTTAGCTGTTACTTGTTTTCCTCTTTAACTACAAAACCTTTTATTTCCAGGTGACAAATAAACCTCACAGAAATGCCTTAGATTTCACTGGAAGGGAGTGTGAAGTGCTACTCAGCTGTGTTGGGCTTTATCTCTGACTGGAATTGTTTTCATGCACTGCAAACTGTTGAAGTTTTTCTTTTTTTAAACTCCTTGAGATACTAGATCTATGAAGCAAAGAAATGTTTAAATGCTGATTCACTGTTGTGTGTTTACCATTCCACGATTTTAATCCAAATATATTGAAGACAAAGAAATGAATTGTGGCTTATTGCTGCTAATTTTTAAATTATTTCATCTGAAGGTCATTTAATATATCAAGTCAAAAATGGGGTCAGTTTTGTAACCATGTCCATGAATTTGTCTGTTTATTGTGCGCATCAACCTCTCCGTAAGTGTTTGTGCCATGATGCAGGGCTTTTTGTTTTTTTCCTTCATAGAGAAGAAGTCCCTTCAGTTTTTAAACTTTCATCCTGGTTTGATTTTTGAACTTGCCATTATTATTATTTTTTTTTTTTTTAAATAAAATTTTTTTTTTTCACTGTGACAGTGCTTTTGTTTGTTTGTTTGTTACCTAAAGTCCCTTTAGCAGGTTGAAGACAACATGGGATGTGCTGACCATGACAAAACTTTACGGCATGCTGAGGAAAAACCTACACATAATCCAGGCATCTTAAATGCCATGTGGCTGAAACCCAACCAACAACCACTGATCTTCGATCAGTTGTCAATGGCCTGTTATTAGCGTTTGTTGATCAGTGGTCATGGAAATTTGCATATTAATGATCAAGGAACTGACCTCACAGCCCATTGTTCATTCAGTAGGCTAGTTTGTCATTGTGCAAATGTACTGTTTATGGCTGGGGAAGCCTGCAGTCAGCTTAGACTGAAGAAGTCACCTGGATGAGTGATGAAATGTTTCTCCCACTGAAAATGCTACATCCAGAAACGATGCTTTGGGATTTACTTACCTGGACGACTGAGCGTGCATCAAGACGACATTATGAGATATGCCATGTTTTCATCTAATCGCACTTTGGCAGGTATAAATAACTTTGCTTTTTTTTTTTTTTTTTTTAACTTATGTTTAAGTTTTCAAGATTCAGCTAAAGAAATGTGAACAAATGATGTATTTTAGCAACAGGCTGCTGGTAGCAGTTTAAAATGGGTTCTTTGATGTTACATGCAGACATGCCAATGGGTCATACTTTGGGCTGAGAGGCTTTTTTATGCTTGAATTATTCAGTCAATGTAAGTGGCTTAAACAAACATTCCTTTGAAATGGTCAGAGGAGCCAATGCCCCCCCCCACCAAAAAAACTTTGAAAGACCTTCAGAATGATAGAACTACTGCTCAAGAGCACTTTGAAAACATCCCTCTCCTTAGAAGTAAAATATAAAGAAATCTGTGGCGGCTCAACACCAAAGACAAGTTCATGCTTTACCTCGTGTCTTTGAAACCACAAATTAGTTTGAGTTTATGTGAAAGTATTTGGAGAAAAAAGCCACAATACATGAGAATTTATTTCTAAAACAGACTCGAGTCTAGATAAAATAGATAGGAAATACATTCTTAAAAAAAGTATTTTACATTGTTTGCTGTATATGTTTTAAGTATATACAAAGTTCAAAATATACTGAATATACCAAAAGGTTGTTGAACAAAAGAACACCGAAATACATAAAATAGACTTTTAACCTTATTTTACACCATCAAGAAAACTGGATAAACAAATGACAGAACTTTTACCGTACTCTTACGGTGTAATTGTTTGGTTACACCTGCAAACCAGCATCAAGGAGAAACAATGTTTTTTTTCCACTCTAAATCATACTCTGAGGTTATGTCACATTAATTTCTCAGCTTTACTGAAGTGTCATAAAGAACTGAGTGGCATTGTATCAATTTACCTGCAACAATGAGGTAATTACCTATTTTAATATTAACTTCACCTTATAACATCAAAATTCTCGTCCAAACACAGACTAAAGTAAAATCCACACATAAGCTGCAACTCTGAACTTTGTAGACATTACAGCAAAGCTGTATGCAGTAACACAAAAGTCCAAGTCAGACCTCCAAATGTCTTTAAGCTCCAGATCCCTGACAGAAAACCAGTGTAAGCAGGTAACTGGAGAATGTGTAGCAAACCAATAGGTGTCAAATATCCTACATGCTTTACCCAGGCAGGCCTGCCTGAAACAAACTAAGCACTTTTAATATCAACACGATGTGTGTAATCTCATGTGTGCCACCAGATTGTGCCACCATTGTGTGGAGTTCTCATGTGTGAAGATCAGGGGGGAAATAGAGACTTTGACATTTGGGAATGTAATCTGCTTTTAAAACACTTTTTTTTTTTAATTTTTTTTTTTACTTTTACTGATAACACAATACATGTTAATCAATGAGTGCTCAATGACAACTGATTGTGGCACAAAAACATGTAATGAACATTCCACCTCAGAGTATGATTTGCACAAGTGTAATTTCAAAAACAGTTCTGACTGGACCGTACAAATCAAAGCGTTTGAGCTGCTGTCTGACACACACACAAAAAAAACTGTAGAAGAAGTTGGAGGCAGTGATTTGTTGCTCCAGCAACATCCTTTCAGCTACTTTTAGCCGAGGATGGAAATCGCTGAGCTGGTTCCTGATCAGACGAGCTGGTGTGAAAGTTGTTCCCAGAATTCAAGTCTCCCATCTGCGAGTCCTTTCCTGGGGAGTAAAACTCAACCATCATCAAGATGTGAGGCAACTGTACAACTTCACAATTGTCATCCTCACATCACAACAGCTTGTGGTTTACAATCTCCCAAACGATCCTTTTTCTGAAATATGGCATATGTTTCTGTCAAAAACAAAAGAGCAAAGACATTTTTAAGCCTTCATTATGACTGCTTACTGAAAAGATACTCTCACTGATGCTGTTTGAAGTTACCTGCGTGAAAGTGATTGGTTTGTCTTTGGTAATGTAATCTGCATATTTGCATGTGAACATTCCACAGTCGCTACCATTCATTTGCTGAGGGATCTCCTAAGAACAGGAAAAGAAAGAAGACAAGTTTGCACATGCAAATCAAACCTTGATTAACCTACAGTGCAAAATGACATCTGACACTTTGACAAATTATCTATAAAATGTCTTGACAGTAAAAGCTGCTGAGAAACTAATTTGAAAATTCAGAAAACAAAAGTCACAAACATAAGAAACTGGATCTTTAAACATTTCAAATCATCCACGCTCCAATAACATGGCTTTCGTATCTTGTGGAGGCTTACAAAAGCAGCAGAACATTGTATACTTAAAATCTCAGACTGGACTACTAACATTTGTCACTATTTTGAAACCATTTGTTACCAGAAACCTAGTGAGGGCTTTACAAAAAAACCAAAAGAACTTTATAGATCTACAGCTATCAGATTCAACTGTAGAACAGTGTCTGATAGAAAAGAGAAACAAGTAAAATGCCAAATAAATAAAACAATACTGTGAGGCAGATAATGAAATCCCATCTAAAATTCCTGAAACCATGTGATTTGAACACTTGTCACAACAACCTTGTCTGTAGAACTTACATTGCGTGTTTTGCTGTGCAGAATCCAGCCTGAGGTATCCAGTTCTTTGCCTTTTTTGTCCTTACTTTCCTGTTGCAGGTATTCACTGGAAAACAAAATTGAAGTGCAAAAGTGCAAAACTCAGTGAGTTATATTTACCTCTCAAAACACATAACCCATTTAAACAAATATTGCACATCTGCTACAGAAACTTACAACAATATTTCACATGCTTTATCGTTGTTTCCTCCCATAGAATCAAAGTACATGATGGACTTCTTGCGGAAATCCACCACCTGAAAAAAACAAAATGCTAAATAAAATCCCAAAATATTTATATCCACATTTTAACTGACCCTTAAAACAACAATAAATTCAATGATTTTATTACACGACAGAACAGTATTATTAAGAATGCAATGGTTATTGTAATCACACTGATCCTACTGTTTCCAGTTTAAGTCCAACATTATGAAGTTTCATTATTTACTTTATCGTAAAATAATGGAAATAAAGCTGAAAGCAAAATCAAAGTCTCCATGAGTGCTTCCAAAATGGTTTTTTCCCCGATGTGTGATTCAAACATGATTTGAGAGGCACTTGTAATTTCAATGTACAAAAACGCTAAGATACTAACAGAAGATGCATTTCTGTTGCTGTGCATAAATTACTGACTAAAGACAGCATAAATCTACTATTGGTTTTTGGTTTTCAAAGGAATTGTATGCAAAAATACTATATTAAATTATACTATACTTTATTTATTGAGGGCAGGGCCAAGAGTTGTGTTCCCCTAGACTTCTACTGGGGATTTGCCTGAATAGACGTGAGCTCAGATGGGATAGGGCTTTTGCCATAGTGGCTCCCAAATTGTGGAATTTGTTGCTGTTTCACATTAGACAAGCCTCTTCCCAATTTCTAGATCTGCTTTTAAGACCCCACCTCTTCTGTTGTCATTTTAATTGTATTCATTTTTTCAATATATTTAATTTCTAATTTTGTTGCTATGTCTAGCACTTTGGTCAGTGGTTACTATGTGACCACCACTCATTTAGCGTCTCTCGCAGCTTCCAGAATTCACTCACCAACCACTCAGGTAATAAAGACTTTTCCCCTCACGACATCACATCACATCCATTATGCCCAACAACTTTCAAACAATCAGGCAAAAATCTGGACCAAATGTCTTTTCTGAAAAGGTGCGTCTTCCATATTGGCTTCACATTTGAGACTAAGAGCCTATGTACATTTTTATACTGTGTATTATTACACAGTTAGGTCCAATAATCAAGGTGTATTTATTTGTAAAACGTTGGCTCAAAGTGAAGACTTTTAGCTTTAGATAATTCAGAAAAACCAAAACACCATTGAGGAACTACAGCCATTTTTAAACATGGTTGCCTGTGCTGTCAAAGCTTATAATCATCATATAACACTGACAAAGCAGGCCTGTTTATGCTCGCCCTTAAACCTTTAGATTACTTTCTACAACAGCCATTGGGACTTACAGAAAGGCACCAGTGCACCCCCAAGTGGACAGGAACCAACAAGATGTCTTTAGAAAAGATGTCCATCTTTTTGGTCCAGCGGCGGACAGCAGAATAGCCACTGCTGCGCAGCTTGGGATAGAAAAAAGTATTGAACGTATTGACTGTTGGCATGTTGGAATCCTTGCTGCGCTCAACCAGCAGGTTCATGTAGAAGTTGATCACCTGGGAAATTAAAGAGAGACAGTTTAGATCAAGTGGACATGTGCACTCGTTTAGTTGTGGATCATAAATCTAATCGTGTACTGTTTTTTGTTTTAAATAGAAGATGTAGAGAAACCGATAATTTCTTTTTCTCTACATCTTCTGAGGTTCTCCCCCTGGCAAACCAGGGGAGGTAGGCGGTATATTCATCAAGGCAGGACCTACACTGTTCTTCATCCATGTAGCCACATTGGAGCTGTGTTTCTTAATTGTGTCAATAAGATCTCTATTTTTCCCCCTTCATTTCTAATACAACATTTACGCACCTCATCATTGAGCCAGTTGAGGTTGCTCAGGGTTTGCAGGTCTTTACGTGTAAGGCTGAGACCAAAACCTTCACTTAACACTTCATGAGGATTGCCCCCTCGCAGCACCCTGTTCACTTCAGCCTCCATTTCCTTAAGAGGAAGAATGAGACAGTATACATGTATAAAACCATGAAACAGTACTTACATTTTTATATATATTTTATATTAGTCTGACAATATGCAAGGACAGTAATTAAAAGTAAAAGTCCCTTCATGTTCTTAATCAGAATATTACTGATAAATGAGATTAAATGAGGAACCTTAACAAAACCAACAGAGAGCACTTAATTTTCAAAAGATTGTAGAAGAAATCTCTGCACATCTATCATCAAAATGTAGTTGCAGTTTTACTTTTTAAAAGATAAATAGTAGTTAGAAAACATACTTCCCTGCGACAGTCTGTTGTGGTCACTCATTTCAATAAATATATAATGAGCTATGCAAGTACATTAGGGTACAATTTCCATACCTCTGTAAGTTCAGGGAATTCTGGTTTCTCTTCCAAAGACGTCTCTTCTTTTATGATAGGACTCAAAGGAAGCTCTTTCTCCAAAGGAACTCGAACAAAGACTTCGACATCTGGGCTACGCTGCTCCTCGTCAGACAGGCGCTGAGAACCAGAAATTACAAAGCAAATTAATGCAAAAGGGAAAATAATGAACATGCCAAATCTTAACCCAATAAGGTTTTGTGAGTTGACCACTCACCTGCTGCAGCAACTGAGCAGCCAGAGCTTCTTGCTCTTCTATCTGTCTCCGTCTTTCCCTCGCCCGGGAGTCATACATACTTGTCCTACAGGAAGAATTTAAAAAAGGAAAAAAGTCCTTTTTGCACTATTCAAATGTCGTGTAAATTAAATAATTTAATACACTTACAATTCTTTGATCCATAACTCAGCTTGGAAACATGGCACACTGTTAAGACAGAAATGTATCGTGATGAGATATGTATAAACCTTGGTTGTGCTGAAATCTACCTAAACACTCAATACACATACACATTTATAAACAAAATAAGAAAACAACTTGAAATGTTTGGCTATATATGCCTCTGTTTGTATTATGTTTAACCAAGTTACACTTCAAATAGCAAGCCTGACCAAAAGAAATACTAACCTCGAGCTGTCTTGTTTTTTACTTTTTTGCTCATCTACAATAATTACAGAGTCGCCATCATGAGCTGTAAGAAAAGGCAAGAATAAGACCCATGAACAACCACCAAGTAACGTTTAATTCACTTACAATAATATGTTCCACGCTCTCCCCATTTCCATCAAGTACTCAGTATGATTACCTGATGACTGTGTGTCCTGAGAAGAGTTATCCTGCAGAGCTGATGGAGAAGGAGTTGATATGAGAGTAGCTCCTCTGCTGGAACTGAGGTCCCTGTCCAGGGACCATGTCTGGATCTCTGGCTTGCTGGGGCCCCCCAGTGGACTGGGAAGGTTGCTGGAGCACTGGCTAGAGACTCCTCTGGGGCTGGCGGGACTGCTGGGCCCCTCTGAAGTTCCTCCTGCTGCTGACCCAGTTGGAGAAGAGAACTGCAGCAGTCTGCGGCTGGTGGTCAGGAAGCTGGTGCTAATGGGACAATGACAAGTAGAATGGTACAATAAGTGACTGGTCTGGAAACAACATGATTACAACAACAGGATAAAGTGGGGTAGGCTGTTCTGATCCCCACATACCATAGCTACATGATAATGTGCACACCAGGAAAAAAAGAAGATCCCCTTTGAAGTCTCTGGCTCAATGCACATGAAAGCCATGTCATTCCATGCTACGCAAAATAAGAAGATATGAAAACTAACTTTCATGCTTCTCTCACGCCCCCCCCCCCAAAAAAAACAAAATTATATCTCATTACACATTTTTTGTAACAGGAACATGGCATTGATTCAATACGTACAAATCTCTGTGAGACCTCACAATAGTGTGCGAGCTGCCATTGTGAAGATAAGACGACTGACCACCAGAGACCATAGTAAGAAGCTGCCTGTAGACCTCCTTCTCCTCCTCTCGAACAGACTGTTAAACAAAGAAAAACCCCAGTATGAACACACAGACATGCAACAAATAGATATGAAGGATACACACAGTTCATTACTGCTTTCATAAATAACCTCCTGTGCTGTGCAGCGGGGCCTGGTCTTGGGTAAGCAGCCTGATGAGGTACTGTGTGTTGGGCTCTGCACCACTTTGATGGGAAAGGTCTTCTCATACATGCTGGTGCAAGAGCTGCTTGTTGCACCTACTCCACTAAACGAACTGCAGACAAAATTTTGGATTTACAAAAAAAATTATAACAATGATTGAATATTGCTTACATGTCACAATAATAAATAATTTAACAAGCAGCAACTGCTGAAAAAGAATTTTCTGTCAGACACACAAAAGATGTAAGGAATACAAGAATACCTTTGAGTTCCATGCGCTCGGAGACTTAAAGGCCTGCCCAGCCTTGGAGAAGGCTGCCATTTAGGGGTGATGGAGGGTGGCAAATTAACCGAATGCCCGTTTGTTTTTGGCACCTCACGATGCACAGGACTCATGCACACTTGTCGCCTACAAACTTTTGATCCCGTATTTGACTTCTCATTACGCAACCACTCTGGAATACAGGGAGAAAGTACAGTAAGAGTTACAGCCCAGACAGGTTTTGAAACCTTAAATGCAGATCGCATATCATGACTTACACCTGATATATGCTTCAGTGCAAAATCTACTCCATAACCTATTAAGTAACCTGATGTGCATCTTCCAAGAAACCCAACTACATGTCGGGTCAATGTAGCCTGCAATTATTGTGACTGCCCTATTCATCACCATCGAAGCCTAAATCAGCCCTTAATACTGCAATACATTCTAATACTTCTATATTTTATTATGTAACAAGGCCTGTTGTATTGTTGCTATCAAAAAATTATTCGCAATGCTGCTGAAACTAATGTCACTGTGTCACCGTCCAACTACTCTGGACCTAACGTACCTGAGATTGATGACAAATTAGTGTTTATGCAATTAAGTAGTACAAGAGCAGAACTGGGGTATGAAAATCACAAAGCCCATACAGTCTGATACAGTACATTTGCTAAAATATTTCCAATTAAAGACTGTAGAGTAAGAAGGTATTACAAACAACAAAATATAAAGGTTGTCAGACAATTTAAAAGACATACTTGGAAGCTGAAAGCTCTTACAACAGCACTGTCCTGGAAAACACTGTAATTCAACTGGTGCCACAACATCCAAAACCCAGTGAATGTTTTAAAACCTTTTAGTTTTAATCATAGTTACTTGGAGTGGACAGGCATTCCCAGAGGGTGGAATTCTGGAAATGCTGCATATGCCCATCTCTGTTCAGCTCAGTTTTGTTAATACAACAACTTTTGAAAAGTTTAAAATGTTAAGCTTACCAGATTTTGACGTTTTCCACTCCAAAGTTGTTGAGGGAGCAGCAAATGTCTCATTCTGAGAATTCCTGTCAAGGATCTAAATCCGAACACATACAAGTTAAATAAGATTCACGTGTGCCAACAGTCTTTACAGGGACACCCATAAATCTGCACCATACCAGCCTCCCTGTCCAAATTGCTGATGATGTTGAGGGGCGCGGATGAGGTTCTCCAGGTGGCAAACCAGGGGAGGTAGTCAGCATATTCCTCAAGGCAGGATTTACATTGTTCTTCATCCATGCAGCCACATTGGAACTGTGATTCTTAACCCCTTCAGCTGCATTCTTGACTGAGTCGATAAGATCCCCTGTAGAAATTTCAAACACACAGAAAACAATGTGTGCCTATACTCTCCACAATTACATTCACAACACACATAACAAAGTGAGTTTCTACTTACCCATTCGTGATTTCTTTATCACCAAACCATCTTGGTCGATGTTATGGCCATCTTCCAAACTTAAAGAAAAACAGACGGTATCCTGTTAACAACACGCTACCTCGTTTTTGTCAAACTTAAGATAACGGCTAAATGGACAGCGAGCTAAAACACTGCGGTCACACAAACACTGCACTCATAGTTCTGTCTGGGTTTAAGCTTCTTGGCATTGATTACCAAGGGAGTTCAGATATATCTGCTCGTACCATTCAAAGGGTCTTTTCCTCCTCATCTGACCATCTCTTGGTGTGCGTTGAGCATGTGGGTGTTCGGCAGCTGGTACACCATTGCGAAGACTGGCAACGCTCGTTTCTATCCATTCGCAGATTTTATTCAACATGGCTCAAAAGTTTTGGAAATTACGGCGCTAGTTTCAAGACAAATCGCTGTCACTGATTTCAGTCAGGCTTAGTGTCAATGTAGTCAAACCCAATTAAGCTAATGTGCTTTTTTTCGACCGGGCAAAGTTAGCCGAGACTGCTTCAAACACCAACACTCCTAACAAATGCCATTTTATCACCACACGAACACTCGCAAAACCGCCTGATATTTAGCTTACAATTAGCTAGCTAGCTACCTAACTAGCAAACTAGGCTAACTACCCTGCTAGCTAACGTTGTTAGCTACACGGCTAATTTATGAAAGTATGTTTAAATTACGACGGGAATGCGATAAGTCGCAACCGACGCGTTCAGGAAAACGAAAATCATGTTGGGTTACACCCTAACTCATTTATATATCCTTAACGTGACAATAAATTGTAAATAAACTCGTTGAAGAATAACATCTCCCGCTTCTTCCTCATTCAAAACCACAACATGGCTGAACCGAGCGTCTGACCATCGTACATTGTGATTGGGTGATTGGAGGTTGTAAATTCCAGTGTACCTAAGGCTAACTGGTCGATTGCAGAATGGTGGGACGCCTTAGGGCTCTGGTTTAACGGAGGGTCTTTGACGTTTAGTCCTACGTCACAGCCGTAGGACTCGACTTGTGGATACAATCAAAGCGCACTAAATCCTGTGTATTTCTTTTACTGATCAATTGCCTTTGACCTCGATGGAAAAAGCAATGAGGTCAAGGACAATGGTGAATGAGAGTTATTTCGTTATCCATAATTTCCTTGTACATGTACAAAGATAATAAAGGGCTATTCTGTTCTATTCTTATAGGGGGGAAATGCACTTACGGAACTGTTCTTATCCCAAGTGGATGAAATGCCATAATTTCACACGTTTCACAGTACTGACCCACACATATGGTTCTTACACACACACTGGACTTTCTGGACTTTGGTTTTGCACAACACTGGTCACTATATTCTTCATTTCCGGTTAATACTTGTACAGCTGCTGTTATTGTGTATATATTTATTTAGATTTAGATTTCTTCATACATTCTTATATAGTTCTATATTGTGTATTGTGTATTTTGTTGTACAGTTATTTTATTTTCAACTTTAATTTATATATTTATCTTTATCTTATTCTTCCCAGTTAAATTTACCCTTCATTCTAATTTGTGTTGTACAGTTATTTCATTTTTAACCTTAATTTATATTTTATTCCTTCCTAGTTAAATTTACCCTTTTTAATTTTTCATATTTATTTCCTATCTTATTCATAGCCTTTTCCTTTTTTGTTCTCTTTAGGTCACGAGCAGTTGTCCAAGCATTTCACTACATATCGTACTGTGTATGACTGTGTACGTGACAAATAAAATTTGAATTTGAATTTGAATTTTTTCTTTCTTTTTTTTAATCTTAAATTAAAGTGTTGCCAGATGCTATTTTTGAAAGTTCTGCAACACACAATAAACCAATTTGTTCCATGAGAGATACACCAGTAAGGATGTTTCCTTAAAATGTATGTGTTTCTGCAGCAAATCACAAGTGAACTGTAAAAGTGGATTGTCTATTTCTGGATGACCTTGTGCTTGTACAATAAAAATGATAAATATGAGTCTTTATGAACCCATACACTCACTGGACACTTTGCTAGTATGCAGTTGAACCCCCTTTGGCTTTCAGAACTGACTTCATTTTTCAACAAAGTGCTGGAACCATTCCTCAGACAATTTGGCCTATTTTGACATGATAGGATGACACAGTAGATTCAATCTCCCATACTACCATACTGGTCACTGGATATTTTCACTTTTCTGGACCATCCTTGGTAAACCCTAGAGATGGTTGTGTAGGAAAATCCCAGTAGATCAGTAGTTTCTGAAATGCCTAAATTACCTTTCTTTCTTCATTATGATGGTCATTTACAACTTCAGCAGGTCATCTTGGCGATCTAGACATGCTTAAGTGCACAATGTTGCTGTCATGTGCTTGACTGATTGGATATATACATTAACAAGGAATTGAACAGGTGTACCTAATATATTGGTAAATCAATGTATAACGTCTTTTAGCATTTGCTACTTAACCCATTCCCAGCCGCCAGGCTCACATAATTTTAGGCTCAGTATAGGGGATGCCCCAAACTACCAAACCCAAGAATCCCATTGTTCAGTCAAAGACTTTACTGATACAGATGAAACAACAAGATACTTTTAGCACAATTTATTTAATCAGAGAGAACCATGATGACAGTCATACGCATTCACCCGATATAACATTAACATCTAGCGTGAAATGCAGGGCCCTGATAAAACGTGAAACTGCATCAATGGAATCAAATAAAGGTTATCCAAGGCCACTTTAGAAGACTTATATATTTATTTTAAGCATCTAGCTCGCTACACATTTTATCTCATACACTTTCTAAAATACCTCTTTCTGTCTTAAAAAAATAAACTTCAAATCTTATGAAATATAGCGTTCAAATCCCTCTCTAAGTACAGGCCTTATGAAAAATAAAAGTCAATCCATGCACATATGGCACTGTTATGTTTATATTTTACCATTTCTCACCACTTCAAACCAACTACAGAAGTGTACATACAGACCCCCCCAAAAAACTATAATGCTGAAAATGAAGGCTTCCTCAAACTAAGTACTATTCATGAAAAAACATGATTTAAAAGAGTTCAGATTCAAATGCAATGACATACCATAAACACCACAACAAGGTGAATATAGTGTAATATCTTACTGACCAAACAGTGTATAACATTAACATAAATCAACAAGTCAAGGCAGAAATCAACACCAAAATCCCACGTTGAATAAATCTTTTTTTTAGATTGTCATTCAAACTCCAGAGAACGTGTTTCCTACCCTCAAACTGTTAGACACAGTGGGGTTTCTTGTAATTCACAGTAGTAAGACAAGAATAGATACGACTGAAAACAGGCAAATTATTCAAGTCTTTTAAGCCTTTTTAAAGTTTCATTTGTGCTTCCAGTCATCCACATGAAAACCCACAGCAACAGTGCCATGATATAATGACTGAATTTGGCATAGTTAGATTTTTTTTAGAGTCATCCATAATGTATCTCCTAATGACTATCAACATCTATTATTTGCAGGAAATTTATTATACCTATGCAAGCATGACAATAAGAGACCCATATAGTTTTATATGAACACTCACAGTCTGATAATGCTACATGAAATGAAGATGATCACTGATTATTGAGTGTTTCTGGGTGATAGGCCACAGTTTGGCTCATGGCTTCACAAACATGCTAGAGACGATGGAAAGGTTATAGACATTTTATGTGTGAATACTCACATACCCCAGAAATTGGTGTTTACTTGTACAAAGTATTGACAACCTCATCTGTATAAGGCAAAATAAATAAATAAAGCTGTTAACTGGGAGCCTCATCACCACTATCAACAACAGCTTAAAAGACTCTTTTTATGTTTGACTACATTTCTGTAATTGGTGCAGCTCTTGTCGACAGGTTTACTCTCGCTTTGTTCCAAAGATCTGGAGGAAAAAGGAGAAGATGTAGATGATATCCAGGTAGATGTTGAGAGTGGCGAAGACGTATTCTTCTGGACTCATGGTGTACCGCTTGTTCCCCATAAGGAGTTGGGTATCAAATGCCAAAAACTGCAACACATATTAATAATAATTTTTAAAAAAGCAAAAACAAATAACTCAACTTTTATATTGTTTGTAGGCACCTACTGCACGTGTTCTATTAAATGTGACTGGGCCTATTAGTAATAGCTCATCTCTTTATATGCTCACCATGGTAAACAGTATAGCCCCCAACACAGCATAGACACCATCCAGCCAGGGTACCTGAATGACACATATTCATTTATTAGTTGTGATTCCACTTACTAATTTACAATAAGCAATCAGCTGAAATACCATTATATTTTATTATATGTTCTCAATTTGGAGTTGAGTCTGTATTAGTTTGAAAACATGTACTCATTTGAGGGACTTTATTCATTTTTACTATTTTAAATACTGTAGATTTAAGCAAAAGCAAAACAACAACCAGCCCTATTTGACTACTGTATTAAACTGCTAAAACAAATAAAAAGAAATGTGTAGTTATTTATTGTTTTTTAAGACACAATGGTTAGGTAGTCTAAAAATACGTCGAGAAGATTTTTTACTAGAGTCAAAGGATGTCTGAGAGTTAGCTATACTGCTGAAAATAGCAGGTATCTACCTCATGCAGAAGGGTGAGGAAATGTTAACAGTGTCATAACTCCTGTCAAAGCAAAAGGTGCTTTAAAGAATCAAAAATGTGATGAAACTATTTTTTCTTTATTAACCACCGAATTCCACATGTTTGTAATCTCTTCAGTAGACTACTGTTCTACATGACAGAAAATAATAACAACTGAAAAAACCTTAAATGAGAAGTTGTGTCCAAATTTGTGTCTGGTGTCTTAAATCCCGGCTGTTCTGGTACAATCAGCTAACTCGTGTTTACCTGACAGAAAAATTATGCGATTATTGGATTAGTTTGATCACACTTACATATTGGAAAGGGAGGACAAGGGCCAGCACCAAGCCAGAGATGAACATCACCATGCAGAAGACAAAAAGCACACCTTGGTATGAGGTCACATCAAACTGCAAAGAAGAAAGCACATCAAACCAGACATATGTAAGTCAACATGTAGGAAAAGGTGATTCAGGGAAGTTAGATTCACAAGTGCACAGAAAGAAGAGCATTTCGGTTTTCTCACCTTGGTTTGAAAGCTAAAGACTGTGACCAGGAGACAGACTGCTGCTGTAATGCCCAGAGACATCACCACTGACTTGGTGTTATAAAAGCTGTTAAAACAGCAAACGTGTAAAATGTTATGCAATTGTTACCACAGGGTGGGGGGTTCAGGATACTTTTTTTTAGGTGGCCTAAAAAGCACTGGCACAGATCGGATTATTCTGCTAAAATAAATAAAGTATGCTAACTTTAAACTGACATGCTGTAAAGAAAATACACTGCTGGCTATAATTATTTGAATATAAAATCCATTAAGAAGACAATCTAAAGAAGGCATGCAAAATATACCTGGACAACATCCCTGTCATGTAGGAGAGCGAGAGAGTCTGTAACATAGGACAGTCAGTCGGAAAATATAGGCATTATATGCAAATAACAGCATAACAAATAACATCACCTTAAAAAAAACTCTATATATTTATTGTTAGATTTCCAGAGTTAACTTGCAAGTCAGCTTTTAAATGCACAAAATAATGAGTTATATCTTACTGCTATAAAAAAAAGTTCAGAGAATCCCATCCATGTGTAAGCAAGGTCATATTTATTAAAAAGACCCTCTGATGCATACTGGTCACTGGAGTGGACAGCTACTAAAACGTACATATCTCTTTAATGCATTGGTTTCTATGGTGGAACTGCATATTAGCCTTTAGAGTGCTCTCTGCTGCCATGCTCCATTGAGGTCAATTCAGTGTTCAGTTAGTGCAACTGCAAGTAAATTTCCTCTGAATCAAAGATGGCAGACAAACTGTCACCCCTGCCGACCACTGCTGGCATATCCTGTCAATCCTTCTATGCTAAAAGAGCCCAACAGGTAAAAAAAATATGATGATATGCAGTAACATCTAGGGAAGGATATTATCTGTTTGGAATAAGAAATTGTTATGTCTAATATGTAGAAAACTACAATTAACCATGTGTCCACTGTAGTGGACATCATGCATTACCCACTATATTTTTTTAACATAAGTCATAAATTGTCTCACTGTTTTTTGGGACTGTTTTGGTTATAAGTAAGCATATAATTGTTACATTTATAAGCTACTCATTTAAAATATATATTTCTGTGCAGATCAGCTGTAGTTTGAGTTACTATAATAATTATTTTATCATATTTTGTAGACTTCAAATGCAGCAAAGAATAAGGCAGCGTACAGAATAGTCCAGGAAATTCCATCCAGCTCCAGTGATGATGATTTCATTGATGAGTGCAGTGATGAGGAGTTCAGTGATAAGTCCAGTGATGATGAGAGTGGCTGCCAGAGCAGAACAGAGACATAGGAACTACGGATGATGAAGACACAGACAGTCAGGATGCAGAAAGTGAGAACGATGAGGGGCAGGATGAAGAGGAAGGTCAGTATGATCAGGGAGCTGTGGGAGATGGGTACATGGCAGCTGACCATACTCAAGCCCGCAAAAATATTTGGAAAGTCCAAGACAATGACTTGGTTGGAGACTTGCCTCCTTTTCTAGGAGAGTGGAAATTGAATGTGGAGGGGAAGGATCCCATAGATTTCTTCAGACATCTGTTTCCAGCAGATCTAATTGATAATATAACATACAACACCAACTTGTATGGGAAAGAACTGTCAGTAACAAGAGAAGAGATTCTCCCTCCAGCAATGCAAAAGAGGAAGACCCAGTGGGACCCCACAACCCGTGAAGTGGAGAGCAGTCACCAAAGTAGCCTGTGAGGTCAGGTTTGCCACAGGATATCACTGGCCCCAACTGACCGAGGTGAAAAATGCAAACAGGTGCCATGATGTTGTGTGCACACGGAAGACCAAATACATCTGCATGCAATGCTGTGTGCCATTGTGCCCTGGATGCGTTGCAAACTTTCGCACAGCCTAGGTGTGATGAACATAGAACTGTTTGGAGATGCAGAGACTAAGATGTCAGTTTGTGTTTTCTTCCAGCATGCTACTAAGGGCTTGGTAATACTGTCCTGCATCGTTATAGAACTGTGTAGACTCAAAAATGTTTCTCTTGTTGGAGATAGTTTGCCATATTCAGGTGTAGGATTCATAGCTAGGACTGTTGATTGGTTTTGTTATTTACGTCTAAACATTGGGGCCTTATGAGTTGAAAGTTCCAAAAAAATTGCTGAGATGTTTTTCAAAGGATACAAGCAAACAAGTGTTTGTATATTTACAATAGAACACAAGGTAATTAATTTTTACAGTAAATTCACAGTATTTCATGCTAAGTGCTCAGGCGCATGTAGTCCACTGGAGTGGACAAGTTTATAACTTAGTTAAACTTTTTTTTTCATGTCCTGAGAAGAATAAAAGCACTTAAGAAAAAAATCTTGACCAAGGCTTTCATAATTCATGCATCAGAGGGTTAAAAAGATAACACACATCAGCGATATACTTACGAAGATGACAAGCAGAATCAGGTTCCATGGAAACTGTCTCCTGTAGGGGTAAACAAAGACCAGTGTTTCAATATTTGATGTGATGTGAACTGTTTCCATATGATGTGCATTTCCTTTTTGATAACTTCTGCCTCACCTTGGTGCAGAGCAGCAAGACAAGGTCAGATAAGTGACAAAGAAAACAGCGCTGCAAAACAACAAGAATATTGTTTGATATGTCTTTAGACAGAAGAGACACCAACACAAAATAAGTGTACACTTCTGAGGGATGGTGTTACTTACTAAGAGGCCCAGTACCACCCAGGATTAGTCTGAATGTAGTCCTTCACAGGGTCACTGTAAGAGAGTGGCTCAGGTAAGTGTGCTACCATTCGAGGCTTATACAATTCAACATGAGAGGATACTGGAAAAAAAATCTGCTTTCATCAGACGCTCACCAGAATGTGAACAGAGCCACGATCGCGAGAGTAACCAAGAGCTGGATCATCAAGATGCTGTACACCTTAAAAAAGAAAGAAAGTATTTGTTCTATGTACTGGCCTATAAAGTATATCAAAGCACTTGATCAACACATTATCAGTGATGCGCTGCATTCACAGTCACAGTGTTATCATCAGTAAGCATTTTAGGTAATTAAGCTTTTTCATACCTTTCGGATGAAGACCCTCCTGATGTTGCGATCATCCCAGTTGAATTCTGTCAGCATCTCAACATCGTTGTAGCAAGGAGCACTGACGCCTAAAGGGATCATCACAATATTTGCTTATGTAATCCCATCACTACCACATGAATTCAACAGATGGCAAATATTTAAGAGTATATGTAAGATGAAGACTCTTTAAGATGACTTGAGGGATAAAAAGCAGCCATACCTGCAGTAGCTTCCTCATAGCTCGGAGGTGCAGGCGCCACCAAGGCCTCTCCACTGGAAGAGCCGTTGGTGGTCTTGTTTGCAAGTGCCAGCTGGTTGGATACAAGATGAACACTTTGTTATCTTCAACTTAACACTTCTATTTCAACGAATAGCAAACCATTTTTTTTCTGACTATCTCCTATGTTTGGCCTCTTTATTTAATATTAAATCTTGAGTGCAAATGGTTCCATATCTGGAATCACATATGACTGGGGTAAAGGGGTTTTAATTTGTAGTTTTTAATGTCAACAAAATACATATTGATATGAAAGTGAGGACTTGTAGATTTTTGATAGGTGTTGTACTATACCAGGATGAACTGCGCCAAAGATTTGGAGTAATGACTAAAGAAATGTATAATAATAACAAAAACATAAATATTGTTTATAAAAATAGTAAACAGCTATTATCAACAGCTTATATAAGTGTAAAATGTTCACTTTCCCATTAAAGTTTAATTTGGTGCTTTAAATTTAAATGAAACCTCAGCTCATAGTACCGATGATCTAACCCTCAGCTCAAATAGCAGCTGCTCTTAATAATTGACACTTCACCGGACACGTCAGGCTGCCTTGTCACAATTTCAGTGGGGTACGTCAAGTTTTAACCCATTTTTAGTTTTAATAACTGTAATTATAACGAATTACAAAAGGTTTTGATTGACAGGTTTACGCGCATGAAGCCTTCAGCTGTCAAGATCTATATTTAAAGATAAGAAACACCCACGGGGATCATTCGTATCTATATCGTTAGTCTGGAAAACATAACAGACAGGCGATGTTAAAGAAATAAGATGCACAGTGTTAAGCTTAAAACAATAATAATCCAGAATCCTCAATGACTGATGTAACCGCCTGGATGTAACCATGCAGCCAGGTCTACACAAATAAAGGTTGTCATGGTGATGTGACGCATTTGCTAAAGTATCACTTACACGGCGCACAAAATGTGAAAAATACTTTGAATATGAAAAGAAAAAAATAAATTAAGTAGATTAACTTCTCACTAATGAGAAACCCCGTGCGCTCGAGTCCTGCAGAAAATGTGACGGTGCATCGCGCAAAATTAGTTATTCAAGTAATTCTATGATTACTGAAAATGACGAAAGCCAGTTTCATCTACAGGTCCGCATTGCCATTACGCACCTGATAATAATGGGACTAAATGGATTGGGTAGGCACTCACATTAACTGTTAGGAAAATATTCACAGTAAATAAATTAAAAAAATATTGATTTCGACGTCTCAATGAAGTCCTAACTGAATAACGACATTAAAGCTCATACCTTGCCCTGCGTCATGATGCCTGTGTGTTGTCCAGCAGTAGGTAGCCCCGGTGCGTATTCCAAACACACAATAGCGCGGTGGGGTCTTCTTTATTGGGATATTTCTCGGAGTCTGGCGAGACTAAGACTGACAGCTGTGAGAAAGGACTGGGACTGATGTGGTCTTCTCGCCTCTTTAGACTGAATACCCAACCTCTGACGATACAGTGATGTAATCCAAAAACAACGCTCAGACTCGAGCAGACACCCCCCTCCCTCACCCACCCAGGGATGTTCTAGCAGCATCCAGATGAAGTTGCACCATAGAGAAACGCTGGGACTGTACCACAGCACCGGGGAAAATAGGGAGTACGGATCTCTGCATGATGCGTTATGAGGACAGAAGTCCAGACGAATCGGGAAATATGGTCTGCAGCAGAACCAGGACAGCGGGGGTTTGCAGGGTACAGTGACATTTTCAGATTTTCAACACCAGTTAAGATTTTCCTTTCTTCTTCTTGCATCTGAATGCTGTCAAACATGCTTTTAGTCAACATCTGACAATGACATTCAAATCACACCATCAGTATTTTTAACAGCTAAAACGATTCTGACTGAATCTGAATTGAGATTTTTTAATGAAGAAAACTCAAATCAAAGCGGTTTCTCAAAAACATCAAAATAGACATGTTATATAATTTGTAATAATGATTTGTAAACTCCTGTTGAATAAATGTTATAAAAACAACCATATGCCACAAAATAGAACTCCCTCCCAATATAATTTAACATATTACAAACACTTTTATTTAAAAGTGTAACACAAAGAGCCATATAAAGAACATCAAAACAGAGCATTTTGCAGATGACACAGGAAAGACATTCAAAGTAAAGCTGCTGCTGCTTGCCTGGTTTAAAGGACACCCCGCCCGCCCCAAAAAAACAAAACAGATCCTGCTCAACATACAGGAACCAATGCACTGCAGAAGAAATAAAAGAAATATAGTAGACACTAACATTCATTTGCTAGTCTACTTACTAGCCATCACCTAATTTCAAATATCCATTCAGGTCTCTTAAGTAAAATCTTTTCAGATTTGTCTTTAAGCATTAGGTGAAGGCTCAGCATCACCAAATCTTCTTGGGATTCTGGCAGGTGAAATCCCTACAGACAGAAACACTTCATCTGGAATAATTAGTGGACTGATACAAAAAGTATCAGCCAAGTTTTCAACAGTTTCATTGACAAATGTTCCCAAAGACATTAACAAAAGTCTGTAACCAATAAACAATAAGGAATCAACATGACATAAAATGTTAAACATTTTTACCAAAACACCCCACAATTTCATTCAACTCTGCTTTTGGCAAAATGTGCACCTAAAAGTAGTCTGGTTGAATATGATGTCTCTAGGTTCAGTTAGACAAAACTGAGATAAAACATTTTAAACCAGACAAGCAAAAGTGGACATGTGGCTGATCGACTTGTTACATTTCCCATTCTGCTCTGTTTCCCTCCAGTCTCAGATCTGTGTCATTTCTACCCAGGGTGAAAAGACTGACCACAGCCATGAGAGCTGCCAGCATCATGACGGCACAGCCTCCAAACATGTGTCTGGTGCCCCCACCACCCTCCCCTCCACCTGTTCCTGATACCTCCCCGTGGAGGGCCAGCAGCCCTAAGCAGGCCAGCAGGTGCAGCGGCAACCGGAACCAGGCCAGCACACCGGCCCGCTTCTCCTCTGGGATCACCCTGCCCTGAAGAAAGCTGAAGGCAGGGAAATAGAGACCACAGGCCAGCTCCAGGAGCAGGAAGGCCAGAAAGGATTCATGAGGTCTAGGTTGTCCTGGGGCAGTGGAAAAGGTTAGCATAAAGAAAGAGAAGAAGGCCATCAGCACAGCAAGGCAGAGTACGTGCCCAGGCTGTAGACGGTATTGGGTTGAGGTGGCTAGGCGGTATAGCGAGGACCCAACCATGCTGGCAGCCATCAGGCAAGAGAAGACTATTCCTAAAGGAGGCCCATGAGGGTCCAGTACTGGGGTCCACAGAAAAACAAAAATGTAGAGGACACTTTCAAACAGAGCCTGGACTCCCCCCAAGAGCATGACTCTCCTGTCTGACAGTAGGCAGCGCAGCCCCTCGTGGCAGCTGCGTGAGAACCGTGCTTTTGCAGACAAATGGGTCACACCTCCATTTGGAGTGCCAGTGAGCAGAGTCTGTTTGTCTACTTCAGGAACCCCTTGAGCCTCTTCTTTGCCCCAGTCAGTCAGGACTACCCAGCCACAGCAAGCCAGACAGGGGACTGCCAGGAGAAAGGGGGCTACTGGCCCAAGGTGGAGCCACTCAGCCAGTAAGTTAGCCACCAGCCCTGCACCCACTGCGAGTCCGTGGTTCCAGGTAGCAGCTTTGGTGAAGGTGCTGGGGATCCACTCCTTGGGAAAATCATGGACATCAACATGTCGGTGCACGTACCAGGCTTCAAATGTGGTTGCTAGCAGGGATGTGGACAGTCCCCCCAAGATGCGGCCCACAATCAAAACAAAGTAGTCTCTGGAAAGCTTGGTGAGACAGCAAGCAGAGTATGACAAGCAGAACAGAAGACAGGTCTGCCTGCGGCCCAAAGCCTGAGGGAGCCAGCCTGCAAAAGGAGCAAAGAGAACACAAGAGGCCAGACCACATACATACAAAATGGATATTTGGGATTCCAGGAAGCTGTAGTGGAGGTAAAGTTTGTAGAGATAAGGACCCTGGAGCCAGTCTGCCCACAAAGCCAGAAGGTATGCCCTGAGGAATATTGTCTGGAAGCCACGGAAAGCTGGGTTGGCTACAGCTGTAGGGGTGGACTGAGGTGGGGTGACGCGGCGTGCCGTAAGCTCGAGGCCAACGCACAGGGCAAGCAGGAAAACTATGGCAAGATACGCTGTCACCAACATGCTGTCATGAAATGCTCCCACTGGAGGTCAAAGCTGAGGTCTCGGGGGATTTGCAGCACTTTTCTTTCTGTTTCTCAGCGCCTGCGGACAGACAAAGTGGCCAAAATATTACAGACAGACGAGTGTTCATGAGTCAGGAACTCGGCATCGTCATTCTTGCTTAACTTGGAAAAACCCAAAACATTTTGACAACAACAACAGGTCCAGGTAGATATGGCACCGTAACTTCAATCTTACCTACGTCAATGATTAAACCGCTAACTTACGACAGTTAAGTCGCTCAAAACAAGCAGATAATTATCAGCAAACAGATGTACCTGCATGCTATTGTTGTTTAGCTAAGGCTAGCCTGTGAGCTAACCTGCCACTAATATGAACAGCTCGTGCTGGCTTCCCCCCGTTTGCTCTATTCTATCATTTTTATGTGACAGAGCTTACCGTAACGTTTAACAGTGGTCCCATATTATTATTACTGAGGCTAAAACGATGACGGCATGTGAAGCGATTAAGTGACAGCAAATGATACGTGGAAGTGAGCACTCGCTAGCACACCATCCGCTTCCGGGATCCGCTGTACATTATTCTACCAGAAGGTGGCACCCTTACTTCACTTTGTTGGGGAGAAGGTTGTGCTTCTAGACATCTTGTATTGCAAATTTATAATCTATCTTTTCCATTGCAATTGACAGTCTACATAGGTACTGTAAAGTTGCTTACAGCTAATGTAATAATAGCCTAATTTATTAATGCAGTCTGCTAGCAATAAATTATCTAACGTTCACATAATTGCACAATGTATAAACTTGGTTAACACACTCACAGCATACTGCCAGTGTACAGTGTTGCACAACTACGGGCCTAATTACTCAACATAGCCTATGTTTCTTTTCTAAACTGATATTTCCCACACAAATGTTTACAAAAAAGACACAGAGGCAGAATAATACATAATTCCAACTTTATATCATTGTATCATTTCTATTTAGGAAGAAAAATGTACAAAATGTACAAGATGTGCTCAATCAGCCATAATCAAACAAGCAAACAGTGAGATGACCAATCAAATTAGATCTCTCACCCAAAGAAAATATTTCTTGTGTTTGTATGACAAACATTGGGGCCAGAGGAAGGGTGCATGTGGAGTGAATGCTGGTGATTTCAGGGATTATGCTGGTTTGTTACATCATCTAATATAGCAGGAGGAGTGTCTAAGCTGTTTGAGAATCCCTACTACACATTCTCCTGAGCAAAGCTCCCTTGGCATAGCCAGATCCCCACCAAATACAGGAAGGTCATTACATTCTTCTTCATTACACCAAACTCATATGTCTGATCCATCATATCAGTTCAATAATCGATACATCAACATTGGGTAACATAATATTTACAGCAACAAAAAATAAACACAGGAACTACAAAACCCCATGTGCACTCCATCGGTCTAGATGTGATACGGTACAGTGACAGACATTATGTTTTTGTGAAATAATATTATAATCGTGCTGTCTTATCACGATGACACATTTAAATTCAAGGTGAGCCAAATGTTTTCTGGAAGGTTAGTCAAAACTTAGAAAGAGACTGCATCCTGTCATGTGCAGGTTAAAGCAGGGATCCCATTCCAGTACTGATGCAGATTGCATGTTTGTAAAACAGTGACACACAAGTGCCTTAACATTTCAGGTATCACTATGTATTATATACAGATTCCCTTTTTCTTAAACACAAACTGACACATGGTCAATCATTACCAGTGGTCCCTAAGTAAAAAAAATTTCATATACAACATCCATCATTTAGCGGCTGCTTAGTGATGGTCTGTTAATACTGTATGACTTGCGGAATAAACAGAAGTGAACTGGCTTTTATTCTTAAGTATACAGGATATAATGAGCAAGTGCACAAATGATTTTTTCTTTTTCCAGAACGGTGCTAGTAACTCTACACAATGATTTAATCTTTTTCTTTTTAACTGAACAATGTCTCTCAAGTGGTGTGGAGGTTTATGCGTGTACATGAGTTTGTTTTTATTGTATTGTATTTTTTCCTCTCAAAACATTGCATGACGATCAACAGCAATTCAAAATATGTATGTAGCCCTCATTTATCCTTTTCAAAACAACACTCATCAATTGCACAATTCCTTGTTCCTCAATATTGAAGGAAGTCCTGCCCTTGGAAGATAATATCTGTATGTGTGTATGTACTGTGTATTTTTCTGTGTGAAATAGTCTTTTTCCTGTGCAGTCTGTGAAAGAGGGGACTTCTTAAGGATCAATGCGAAAGGCCAACAGTTTGTCAGAGTGCAGGTTGTTGAGGGTGCGGAGGTCTGGAAGGCGCAGAAGCAGCTTGGAGAAGAGGGTGGTATCATCTGGACGACGGCGAGTGATCAGTGAACGCAGGGCGCGGATAAGGCCCTCCTGTAGCTGCTCCACGGCCCTCGTGTCCGAAATGCCGGAACGGTCTGAGGAACACAGAGCATACCGGTGTGAGTGATTTGAAACAGTTAGCACGTTGTGGATTCATTATCGAACTGTCACTGCGGTGCAGCATTTGTAACTGTTGTTCTCTAACCTGCAGAGACCAGCACCACGGCCATGAAGAGAGCCATTTCATCAGGCTCTAGTCCCAGAGAACTCAACTTCTCACTGAATTCAAACATTGCATCCAGCAGAGAGCCCATGCCCAAGGCACGCAAAGTGGGCAGCGGGTAAGTTTGGCCATTCAGGAATGTCACTGTATGCTCCCCAGCATTGAACAAGGTGCAGAACCTCACCATCAGAACCTTAACACGCAAGAAATGGTGAAAAAAGACGAAAACAAAAAGATAAACGTGAGACAAATGCTTTAGCCAAAAACACATCTGGACACATTATGATGCATTTATCATTACCAAAATGTATAACTGAAAATGTATGTCATTACCTGGAAGGTGCCTGATTTTAGCAGCATGACCTGGTCCTGTTGGCTAAGCTCCTGAAATCCTGGGATGCCTTTAGCAAATTCTACAACCTCCTTGACAGCAGGGGTGAAACACTGAGAGAAAGACTCCCATATCTCCTGACTTGTGCGTTCTGCCCCTGACACAGGGCACGCGTTGAGAGGACAGGCCTTTGAAAAGACAAAAAACATCAAGTCATAAATAGCTTGTCGAATAATGAATCATACAGCAGTCCTAATTCAGCGAGCGTCTTGTACTTACCAGCACTTTAGCTCCTGGAGCTAACTTCCATGGGCAGGAGGGCTGATTTTGGGTACTGCCTGCAATGCGGAAACTGTCATGATTGGCAGAGCTTCCCCTTTGAGGTATTGTAGCATTTGACTTGTTGTGATTCTGATTTGATGACACTAAATAGGTATACCGATTGCTGTCCATATTGTTAAATGCAGGTTGGTTGTGATTAGAGGAGACTGGGCATACACTGGCGGGGGTAACTGGGCAAGACTGATAACTCTGAGCTGAGGAGGGGTGAGATGAAACTTGAGGAAAATTGCCATCCTGAGAAAAGGGAGATGTGTTGTTGTTGTTGTTGTTGGAGATGATGTTGCCTGACTTGGATGCTCGCTCCTGGTTGCTGCTGTTGCTGGTGAAGATGTCACGATAGGCTCTGGAAATGGCTCCAATGGCCTCTTTTGAGGTACCGTCGTCTGTGTTGGTGGGATTTTCCCTCACTGAAGGGGAGTCCATGTCCATGGCAGCCGACTCATTTAGACTGTTCATGTAGCTCTGCATCTCATCCAGAAGTCGCTGCTTCTCTCTCTTAGGGATACGGCCAAAACGCACCGCTAAGGAAGATACAAGCAGAAGAGAAAAGGTTAGGTTCCTGTCACCGACAGCACGGGCAATCCCAGTAAATGTTTGTTTTGTGCTTTTCATTTCTCCGTTCTTGTCTTTTTCTAAATAAATGGTAATCCTTTTTCTTATTTGATCAAATACAATAATCCAAATCAGCAGCTCAACAACAACGAAAGTTACAAATTAATTCATAGATTTATTCATTTTTATCAAGAGATAAAAACTCGCAGCTTAACATGCTTAAACTGTTTACAGTGATTTCAAGGTGAATCACACAAGTGGGGAGATGAAAATTTCCTTTTCTTCATCCATACCCCCCCCCCCCACCCCCCTTCTCACAGTAACCATCAGCTGGAGAGGCTATTTATAGACCCCCTGCTGCCATCTGCCTCATCCTCTCCTCTATCCACCACTATCGTCTTCCTCTACTGCTCCCTCCCTCCATTTGTAAGTAGGGCAGTGGGGCAACATCGGCATGATGTCACTGGCACTGAGATCGTGAGAAGGAGAAGTATGAGAGTGGTGGGCTTGAAGAGTTGAGGAGACAGAAGTGAGAGCATGAAGAAGACTGACACGAGGGATGGCGATGCTGGAAAATGACTGTGTGTGCGTGGCGCTCCTGTTGTGCAGTCATACTGTCAAACTGTGAGGACTTGCCTCCCTTTTGGGGACAAAAGTACTCATCATGTAAATCATATAATTATAAGGTCAAGATTTGACTAAGGTGAAGGGAGGATTAAGGTCTGAACCGAGCAAGTTGTGGTTATTGTATTCTCTATTCTGGGTAGTGCATGTCACCAGGAAGCGAATGCAAGTGAAGAAGTGTGTGTTAGATAAAAATGGTACATCTTCAAAGACTTGAAAGTAGAGCACACGCGATTTCTTTTATAAAGCATATAAGTGGTATAGTGGTGTATACATATATGTATTTATATATATATCAGTTGCATACTGCATACAACCACAATTTAGAATAAAAAACAGAATGACAATAACTGTGCAAAACTGAGTGATCAAGAGTAGTTGTAGTAGTAGTTTGCAGGATATACTAAAGAAGCTTTTGTAATCTGCAGAGTAACTTGATGAGGATGTGGCCAATAACGTAACATGAGCTTAATCCCTGTCATCATGGTTTAAAAAGAAGCAAATGCACACTACTGAGCTGCATATGCAAATTATGTTGAAAGGCATTTTAAAATCTAACCAGAAGGAAGAAACCTAAAGAAACTTTCCTGTATTCTGTCTGATTACGGGAAGAAAAGTGTGCCACCATGCCAACGGACTTCAATATTTGCCTATATTGCAGCGCCAGAGTCACACAGCTGCCTGGTGTGAAATCAGGGTGTACTATTTATTGTGGGCTGCAGTCAGTTGCCTGCGGTTTTCCTGTTTTCGTAATGCTTGAAACTGAGCAAAAAGGGGTTTCTAGGTTGTGGTCCTTAACGCATTCAAAAATCTCCCGTAAGAGGGTCAACCTGAATGTTCTCTCATTTGGATGCATTTTGCCACCGTCTTTTTTTTCTTTTCTTTGCTGTGCACCAAAAGTGTCAAGCACATGCAGAAATAACACTAACCTCTTTACTAGATTAGGCAATGCAGAGTACTGGAGGGTGGAGATAAGCAGAAACCATACTGAGAGGAAGAAAACAGGCAAACTACACCAAGTAGGTCATGATGTATGAGTACACTATAGGGCTGATTCTGTATTGTTTTTCTAGGTCAGCCCAACTGTTTTCTTAATTTGTGGTGATAGGTGATCAATCACTGTTCAGCTTTCAGAGCCAGAATGAGGTGAAAGGAGTGTTACGCCTGAAAAATTCTGTCATAACGATGGTTTCTGCATCCCTTGCTTAATTGTTGCCCTGTCCCTTATTAATTGCAGTAAGATGTTCTATGGGCATACACAAGGTAATCACGTTGACCCTGTTCCAATTTCCTAAAATAATTCCTGTGTTTGCTGCAGTTTTCCCGATGATAGATAGCTTTAGGGACTTCAAGGTTCCTCTACTCATAAATCACTGTCTGAGGGAGAGATGTAAGGGGAGCTGAGGGAACATAGTGGGTACATATAAGGGGGAGGGGCTGCACTGAACAAGAGCATAGAGGTAGGTGTTGGTGGATGCTGCAAAGGGCAGCAGAAAGACACTTAGTAACTTAAAAAGAGTGATACAAAGCCAGATGGTACTTACAGGCAGTGCAGTGACAAAGTAGGAGGGCAAGACAGGTGCAAGTCTTCCTACAAACTGAGTGACTGAGCTACTGGCATGATGACCTCAAAAGTCTTCCTGCATTACATTTTTCACTCAGACCTACATATCAGTACTGCACCACTTTCTGTGTGCCCATTTCCCTGCTGCTTTGGCTAATCAGAGCACTGTGGTATTCTGGCAGAAGAGCGAGAGGAGAAATTTCAGTAAAATAAAATAAAAATATGTCAGGATGTCTCACCATCTCTTGACATGCCGACAGAGAGGCATTTCTTGAAACGGCAGTGCTGGCACCGGTTCCGATTCATCCGCATGATCAGACAGTTCTCATTCTTCACGCACATCTTGTAGTTGATGTTTTGCTGGATGCTGCGTCGGAAAAACCCCTGACACAAACAGACATGTTTACATATATACCATGTGAAACCAGGGCACAAAAAAATCAACACATATATGAAATATTCCACAGTTTTTTCACATTTCTTTCTGATTATTGCCTTACCTTGCATCCCTCGCATGCATGCACTCCATAGTGGAAACCAGATGCAATGTCGCCACAGACTTTGCAAAGCAAGACCATTCCACCTGTCTCTGAGGAAGGAAAGTGAACTGTGAGATAAGCTGCAAAAACACACACATACGTATATGAAGGAATAAATATTTATGCATATCGATAGTTAGGAAAACTTACTGGTGAAAGTTCCCGGGAATCCGCATGGCCTTTTCCCCGCAATGGGGTGTGCATAGGAATGCTGTGGAGTAGCTGCTGGTGTTGAGGGGCCACTATAGACCTCTGGGAATTGGAACACCAGTTTGGAGGATGGAGTGTTGCACCCAGCTGCCCTTTGTTTCAATGCCCCAATCTCCGTGAAGGTAACCTCCTCTGGAGATGAGGGCTGGGAGTGTGAAGAAGGTGATTGTGTCTGGTATCCACTGGAAGGGCTGCCAGGGCTGGGACTGGCACTGCCAGAGGAGCCAGCATACAGGATTACTCCTCCTGAAGAGAAAGAATGGAGATGTTCACATAAAAAGACTTTAAAAAAAATATAGCCTTGTTTAAATTTGGCTGGATTAGATGATTTATAAATTAAAAAAAAAAAAAATCTGGCTACCCATAATTGCTTAGAAAACCTGCAGGGCTACTTTATAGATGTGGATGTGTTGTGATGTAATGTTGCACAATCTGTGGACAGCGGCTCTGAGTATCTGCAGCGACGTCGCTGCACGCTGAGTGTAATAGGCGTAATGGTGCGCTCAAGAGGATAAAGTGGGCGCTAAAAAGACTGCCGATGGCACAGCAACGAATCAGAGAGACGTACACTAGAAGAATCACTTAAAAATAATTCTTGCGTCATGCAGTCTTAAAGCACCTGTAAATATTAGCGGATTCTTTTTTGTCATTCAACTGTGGCTGTTTCCGAACTTTCGTTTCTCTCTCGCTCTCTCACTTCTAGTCAGGCGTTGTGGATGAGCGGAGACACGACCTCACGTGTCTGCGGGGTCTGCTGCCTCCTCCGCTCCAATAATAGCCTCGCTCCCCTGGCACCGTGCCCAGCGCCAGCTAACAGCACGACACCTGACCGCCGCCTCACATGCGTGGACTCCTGACACGGTTACTGGCCGAACCAAATCCGCAGTCTCGTGTTGAAATCTAACACAATTTGAAGTCAGATCTGTGTTTATAAACATACGCTGAATGGGACAGCCCCCAACCGCCGCCACCCTCACTCACTGAGCGTGAGGTAGCAGCGAGCCTCTGCTACTGTCGTTCCACAGTAGAAGAATGTGAGTCACGTTTTTGTTTTCTGTTTTGTTTTCTGTTTTTTTTTTTTTTTTGTGCAAAGGTAAAACCTCGATTTTGTGGTTTGGACTGCCGTAATAACAAGGCAGTGTGCAGCAGAGTCGACTAGAGACACATTCAAGATTACAAATTAGGCTCTGTACGCACTTATTTCAGTATTAAAAGCAGTCTAAAAAATATGTTTCCAACTTAAAACTCTTTTTTTTTCAAACTTGCACATGCAGCTGAGAGTGGCACACTGGTTTTCGCTGAATGTGCCTGGAGACCGATCCCTTTGCTGCGAACAGCATTTGTTTAGCGCAAATGTTTTGATAATCCTTCCACCAGCACGTGTTGGAGGATTTGTTGACTCATGCCAGAGTCATAGACAGATCCAGCAGACCAGACCTGAGCCTCACCTCCTTGTGAGCCTACACGCAGACAGTGAATGCCCAGTCCACGCCGACTCACTCCACCCAAACACATTGCATGTCCACCTGAAGACTCACATGTACAGTAGCCTTGTGTTTATGAATGACCCCCTCCCGAGCCACTGTACTGTGAACGCTGTTAATGAATAATCCGTTTCTGCTTTTGAATAGTGGTGCAGGAAGTGTCCAAGCAGGCTGTGAAGTGCTGCTGTAATTCATTTCTGTTCTACACATAGATTTTCGTTTAAAAGATAAAACTCTATCTTTCATCTTATGCAAATAGTCCATTAGGAGGGTTATTAAAGATCTGTAATACATACAGGAATGTATTGATCTACTGATTGCAAACACAGGTAATGCAACTCCTGCAAGGCTACATGCCATATTAAAGCACCTGAACCAAACTCCAGTTTTGTCTGATCCTGTGCCTTGCACAGGATTTCCCACGTACTCAGAGGATTTCCATGCACCTTGCTACAACGTGCACAAGATTCCCACAATTCAGGTCAACGCAGACAGCATCAATTGAGGACGCGGTCACTGCCCATCTTAAGTTTAGTGTACCCGTGCAAACGCTAATCTGCCTGGGACCAGAAAGCAGGCAGAGAAACGTGAGCACTGGATCCTCCACAGGCGGTCTCTCTCTCCCTTCTGTTTCCCTCTTTATCTCTTACTTTCACTGGCTGAAGTGGATAGAAGCACAGTTAAAGTGACTACAGTCATAATTTTTCCCCTGGGGGTAAAGTTTCTAAATATAGATCCCGACTTTCTGGGAAAATATTATTTTTTTTTATTAGTATTATTCTAAAACAGAAAATATGCAGGTCTCTGCGGCCAATGAAATGAGTTTGTGCTATGCTGAACACAGTTTCTACTTGGGTTGTTTGCAGAAGACTTTGTTACCTCGGGCTCGTGAAAGTAGGTCAATATCGCAGGAACTTGATAGAATTGTGTCTATGTGCCTCTAGCAGCTCTCTCGAAACTGGTGCCGCATCACACAGCAGCTCTGGCTCATGCAATTAAGAGGGCGAGCTGTATTAGAGTATCACAGTGGGTGGCTATGGCCTATTTTAGAGACCCCAAGAATATGATTCGTCGTGTAACATCCTGTCTTGTTTCAGTCTGTTCTGTGGTCTTGATAAAGCGTCGGTTTCATTGCTATGCAAGCTTTCAGCATTTTAACAGTCACGTTCCACTCCAAACGCACGATGAATGCACGAGTGCCCTGAACCGATTCGTCGGGGACAGATGTTGCAGAATCAAAATCGACTCAGCTTTGTACCACACTGCAAGCTCGCACTGATTTAAATGAAAGGAGGGGCGGTGTTCAGTAGAAGCAAGTGGTGCATGAGGCGGGGAAACGTGACCAGAGAGAAAAGAGTTAACGTGTGGAATTGCTGACCCACTGACCAAGCTCTGCCTCACCACCACCGCAGGCGGCATCGTCAACACAGAAGCGTCCGTGAGAGCGGGGTAGCGGCAGGAGGAGGGCCCGGATATCTCACGCGTCGCACGCGGCTCTGCAAGGGAAGCCACGTGAGGAGGGCTTTTTGACAGGGCTTTCACCGGGAAGATGTGAAGCGTGCGCTCCAGCCGGGAGCCAGAGCTTCTACAGTCCGCCAGAGGCTTATAATTAAAGAGCCAAATTAAATAGAGCAGCATGTTATGCGGCAGGGTGGTCTGACCGCGCACCAGCAGCAGCAGCAGCAGCAGCAGCACAGCCGGGCGGTGCAACTAAGTTTAAAACAGCAGGGCGAAAACTGTGTGTCAGTGTGTGACCAGACCAAAGTATCTCGGAGAAAATTCGCGTGAAGATAGAAACACGTTTAATTCAAAATCCATCTGTTTGTGATTAGTCATGCCCTGGGATGTTAAATGTAATTGTTTTCTTTTATTTGGCTGAGTCTTAATTTATAACCAGAGGACTGGTTCACTTGTAACTCAGGTCAGCTGCACCACTCAGCATCTTCCATTCTGAGTGGTGCAGCGATACAGGCTGCTGACAAGAAATTGGCCTATATTGTGATAGGGCTACTCATATTTTTGAGGACACAGGTGTCTTACTTTGGGATACACATTTTTTCCTGAGTTTGAAACGTCTTCTAGCCTATTTATATGGCCTATTTTCCCCCCATACTTCAAAAATAATGGGGTTGGATTACTATCTAGCAAATGTTTAAGCACTGAGGACATAATGTTGACAAAAACGGGGCTTTTTGTCTGAATGTTTGTGCCAGTTAGTCAGCCTTAGCACCAACGCACTCTTTTACAGCCAATGGCGAAAAATGGTTTGAATACTTTAATGATGCTGAAAATATTGCAGAAGATCTCCACCAGGGGCGTGCCAGAGGACGGTTTAGAGAGGAAACTAAAGTCCCTGAAGTTAAGCAGTGAAGGGCATAGAACTTCTTCTTTTTCTCCAATTTTGCTTACACCATCTGGTTATCATTTGACGGCTAAATGCGAGCAAACATTGTAGCTATGTACTATTATAGTGCTACAGAGCTGTCATTGCAGGTGTCATAAAACGTTTTCTGACTTCCACACCCTGGTCCAACTGCCTTTAAAAAAAAAAAAAGAGCTGATGTGAATACTAATGTTGATAAATACTTTCCAATGCGTTCCCAACCATTTGTATGTTATTATATGCTCCAAATATTAGTTTTTACTGATTTATATTTCCCCAATAATTGGCCCTGTGTAACCTGTTCCAGCTGACTGTAGCCTACTCCCCTACATTATGTTTACTAGTATTACATAACAAGCCTGCTAAGCTATATATCGTGAATTTGGGTCTATTATTTGAGTTATAAGATCTTTTATGTATGAATAAATTATTGCATTAACCTTTGGGTGAATGCCTCCTTCACATGCAACAACTCACTCACTCAGTCTGTAACTCATTCTTCAACAGCCTTGGCAATTGGAGGCATGTGGTTATAATAATGTTTATAGCTTTGTTTAGATGACTGAACTCATAAATCTAATTATGTTTGGTCCCAATAACATTATTGAAATATTAAAGGTCAAGCCAATGTGGTTACCATTTGAAGTATTAAGGGCTACAAAATGAGGAAAAAGTGGGATGTCATTAAAGACATTTTATTTTATTAATTGAACAAATAAATAAGAAAAATATAAATAAACAGTTAAATAAAGATATAAAAACTTTTGGAAAAACCTTCTGCTTCACTGCTTCTGCCTCTTGGACAGACAAACAACAAAACTCAGCACCCCAATCTTTGTTTTTATCGGCTGAGTAATACTACAGCTAATATATGATTATTCATCTATTTACTCTGGCCCACTTTATCAGTGAAATCTCAAAGTCATAACACAGTTAGTGGGTTCGTTTCCAGTTCTATTGCACAGGGTGCGTCCATCACCTGTGCCAGAACGTGACCGTGGCTGTTGTAAATGATTCACCGTCAATTAGGAGAGGGAAGCAGAGAGCATGTGCACCCTTGACTGATCTCGAGAAAACGCTGCTTAATACCACTTAACGGATAAAGGTCCTTCCATTATCAGCCTTTATATTGTAGGCACTCCAGCAATGGCTTTGATAAAGGAAAACAGGCACGCCCCCTACGCCAAACAGTGTTTTTCTGCATGATATGACAGGGCTGCAGTTTAAATTCTGGCATGACAGATTATGATTACAGTGCCGGCCAACATACTGTAACTCCACGTGAGTTTGTTTTCGTGGGGAGAAACAGGAAGTGGCCAGCCTCCCTTCAGTCCCGAGCGGCTCACCTTCCCAGGCGTTGTTGCGCTCGGACATTTGAACGATGCACAGCAACGTCCTGGTAGCTTTGCATGTTTGACCTTTAAATTCACAGTCTTAATTAAAACCACTCAGCTCAGAAATGAGTAAAATACAAAACCCTCAAAATTAAAGTTCATCCACTCGTTGCTGCATGTAATGATAAAAAAAATCGCCACAAGTAAAAATGAATGAATAAATAAATAAATCAGTGGTTTGCACAATTATTAAAGCAGTGGGATATCGCATTTCTGTGATGTATTCATTTAAGCTCTGCTTCATTTCAATCAAAATCAGCTCTGTTTTACACTTAATAACACATTATGATCAAATCGAGCTGAATTGCTATCGTTTATTGATCGCTGGTACCAACATGAATGAATATCCATCAGTCGTTCAGTTCTAACTTTTGTCATAATCACCATTGCTAGACATTTGCAGCACGCCAAACATAAAATAGAATCTTACCACCGCCGGGGCTGTTATCCATTTCTCTCTTGTGGATGATTAAACCTCTGGATAAACTTGATAGCAGACCTCCGTGAATGTCACGTCACTAGACTGGAGCAAAAGTCTTTTAAAGGCAGACGAGAAAGTCAAAAAAGAGTTTTGCGCAAAACACCTGCTCCATAGAGCGCAAAAATAGGAAGCACTGATTGGAAAGAGTCCAGTGGTGGTGAAGTTGTTGTTTTTTCTTCTTCTGTAATCTGTAGGTGATTCAGTAGATGGCACCTCTTTTCTGTTAGATCTGAATTAGTCACACTGGTCTCCACCAATGATACCTGGATACCTTCTGCTCTCTGAGTACTGCACCTCTAGCTCTAGCGCGCGTGATGTTGCACAACCGAAGATTAAACTATTCTCACGAATTCCAGGAAAGTGGAGTCAGCATATCCTTGAACACACTGTCGGACTTGACACAAGCTGCACACCCACTGATACAAACACCCACATCAATCACGTTGCAGGTGAGTAGGAAATGTGACCGCCTTTTCCGTTCTCCCCAACTTGTGTTGTGGCTGTTTGTGTAGGATTTGGCTCACTCTTTGTATGTAGCGGAGTCCCGTCTCTCCCTCTCTCTCCTTCACGCTCTTGTGCGTTTTCATTGGCGGGGATCCGGGGCTGAGGGGAGTTTGATGCGCTTATTCGAGTGTGGTGTGTGTTCAGTAAAGCCACGCTACATGTGCGCGGTGCATGTGCCGGAGAGAGCGCTGCCCTACTGATACACATTTTATGCAAAATACAGAGCGTGTGGTGAGGAGGGATGGAGAGATTGGAGGATGGAGCACATGGACAAGAGGCGTGGCTCACCGTGACTGCTCTGACAAGCAGCGCCGCAAACGGATGGTAAACATCGAGACATGCCAAACATCATGCAAATGCCAAGTCCAAAGCGCATGTGCCAGGGGAAAATGTAGACGCGCGAGTGGACTTATGAACAACATGCTCATTGAGGAGACCACGTGCGAACACAAAGCATTTGTCAAAATTGGAATTTCAGCAAAATGTGGATCCTGTGCGCTTGTGATATATTCGCGTTTTGTTTTTTTTTGCCCGTGGCTTGCGTGTGAGGGTGAATTATTGCATCAATGCCTTATTATTGTTATTATTAATAGTTAAAATAAGTTTCTAAATTGGTTGGGGACAACAAATTGTCGATAGTGCAGTCGTTGAACATTAGCTTTGAACAAGCAGGCGCGTATGGAGGTAACTTGTGGAAAGCGCCCCTCGGTGGCAATTCAAAGCATTAACGCTTAACAAGTGTTTCAGATCACAAGCACAAATGCACGTGACTCCCGGTGATTCCACTGTGTAGAAAACCAGCCGTTCTACTTTAAAAAATGCCGCAAACACGTTTTTATTATTTGCTTAAATATCTAAAGTAACCCTAGACATAGGCTAATTTTAATAAAAACAAACGAGCCATCAAGTCAAACATTTACTTTATTTCTAATTTATTCTTAACAACAACAACAACAACAACAATAATAAACGGATTTATCATGGATTTTATTATAGGAAGAAGTGTCTTGCTTTAACATGTAATGAAAATTATTTGACTATTTTGCTAACCTAAAAAAACCCTTTAGTCTTTCTCAGCAGCCAATCTACTGAGTTAATTGTTTTAATGGCCCTATTCGACTGAATGACTCTATTAGCCCAATAAGGAGAATGTTAACGTCGGAAAACTGTATTAAATAGCCTATTATGTTTATTATAAGATTGCACGAATGTAATAGTAGTAGTAGTATAGTAGTAGGCTAATAGCAAGTTTGCATTCCTTCAAATTAGATATCATTTTAGGCAACGAGGAAAAGTTTAGTATTTATTAGCTTCTGTAAGTTCACATTGAAGTGTTCTTTATTTTATTTTGACACGTGTACTTTTTTGTTGCTCACCTTTGTGGTGGTTTCCATCGTACTGAGCGGAAGTGTTGCTGCACTCCTCCCCTCGCACACTAGGTGGCGTAGTAGTGTCATAAATCTGTCCGCACGGTGGTTCCCATCGACGCCCCTGAAGCTGCTACCGCGACAGTGACCGACTGGCAAAGGATCGTAATCTGACAAATGACTGAAAGATCCCTGAAGCAGAGCAAACACCAAGGAGGACACCTTTAAAGACTGTAACTGACTTTGCTTTGTCTCCTTCACAGAAAACCTCTGTCTTCTTAGTTTCTGTGGAATAAATAAGCTCGCGTTGGAAGCCGAAGCATAAACTTCTCAAGGCCAAGAAGAAGAAGAAGAAGGTAAGACTGTGTACTTTACATAAATCATCTACCGCCGTGATTAATTGCATGTGTCTAAGAGTAAACGGAGCTCAAACGGCGTCAACCCGGGCGTGTGTTTACTGTATGTATGCGAAGACTCACGCACTCATCATTAGAACACGTTACGGCAGGGCACGGGATAATTACAGGCTGCTGAAACTATTCGGGGACTGAGCGAGAGAGAGAAGTCTCTGCCAACATACACACCTGCAGAGAGCACTGCTCTGCCCGGGGCTTCAAACACAGTCTTCATCACTTTCTTACAGTCTTTCTGCCTGTGCGTACCTCGTCTGTCACCCGGCTCACCACCGCCCACTCCCTCCCTGCCTCACACACACACACGTCTTGTTGCGTGTTATGTGAATGACGCCGGGTGTGCGGTAGATGAGAAGTTTATTCCAGAATGAACCACCAAAGTAGTCTTAGATTGACGTCCAGGATGGTTTATTGAGCTCAGAAATTTCCCAGTAGCAGAATGTGCGGAATTAGCCTCATGATTAGTTTTGTTCTGTTTCCCCCTTCTGTACAGAAATGCACAAAATTAAACCTTTGTCTGACTTCAGCATACTAAACATATGCCTAAGTGCTCAAGAAAAGGAAAACTTGTACTTTTTTGTGCACTCTCCCTGTGCAGTATTTAGTGCCCACGTTTCTCACAAGGGCAGTTTTATATGCAGGGAAGGAGGCATGGAAAAGAAGACCTTTCCTTTTGAGCTCACAGATTTGCAGTAATTACAGAATCACTTCCATATGTGGTTCTCTGGCTGCCTTCTGGCTGCCCCCACCACCCTTCTCTTCCCCACTGCTCTCTCTTTCCCTCTCCCCTCTTTCATTTGCATTCTCCCCAATCGCTCTTTTTTTCCTGCTTTTATTTTTTTATTTTATTCTTGGCTTTTCTTCGTGCACTCGGAGCATTTTCTTTTTTCTCCCTGAAAAACCACAGCTTAAACAAAGTTTATGATAATCAGAACATCCTGGCATTTTTGGCAAACAGTTGTGCATTTTGGTGATTCAATTAGATGATGCTTGCCAGAATAAAAAGAGCTTGTGTTCTTTAGTATGAGAAGAGAAGGGAGGGGGGAGAGAAAAAAAAAGAGACATGGACCAGAGAGGGGAAATGTTGAAAAATACGGAAATATGAAAAAGAAAAGGAGCTCAGTGAAGAATTTGAGAGGCAGGAGTGTGAAGGAGGGAGAGGTGGAACAGAAAATGAGGCAGGGAGAGGGAGGGCTGGAGTAATGCTTTTTGACAGAGGTGGGTTCAAGATGGGTTCATGGTGACATCATGGCTGATTTTGTATTTTTCTTTTTTTTGAGGAAAGTATAGACAGGAGAACCGTTCACCTTTCATTGGACACACATGTTGGGGATCAGGCAGAGCGCTCATGTGCTGGCACACACGCTGGTAGCTGTGTCGACAAACTCTGGATGCACCCGAAGTTATGCGCAAAAAGTGCCGACACACACACACTTTTACCCCCCCCCCCCCCCCCCCCCCTCTTATTTCTTCTGTAGTAGTAAAACAGTTTTTTTGGCTCCCTCTTGTCTCTGCTCAAAGCTTTTTGTTCATTTGTTTGTGTTAGAGGAGTTCATACTGGTATATGCCCTCCGGTCCCTTGCACATACATTTCTCCTTTGCTCATGAGTAACTCATTTTCCTGTGAGTAGTATTCCTCTGTGTATGTTTTTACTTCAAGGCTGCTGGACTCTAAATGAGCGCACTTTGCCAGGTGGGATGAATGAGCTCCTTCATTTCACAGGATGTGTGTATAAGACTCTAACCAAGAAAGAGCAGGCGTGCGTACATTTGTGTGTGCATAAATGTGTTTGTGCAAATGAGCTGCTGTGTGCCGTTGCCCCTGCGTCCCTTGCCCGTCTCAGCGCGGCACCAAACTTCTCATGACATCAATCTGAATGTGGGGAAATAGTGATCTCATCATAGGCATCTTGTTACTGATTGAAACCCGCCGCCACTGACACCGACTCCCTGCCCCCCTTCTCACCTCCCCACCGCCAATGCTCCCCTCAACCTACCCCACTCCACCACATCCATCTGTGTCTCAAACCGGCCCTCCATTTTTCTTTTTATTCCACACCTCTTTCTCTCACATTCCCTGTACTACCCCCCCATATCTCACTTTAACCCCTCTAACCTCACTTCCTCCCTCTCTTGCACCCTGCATCATCCCCCCTTTCCTCTTTCCTTTCTGCCCTTACTCCCTTTCCTCTGCCGGCGAGCCCCAGGCCTCTACTTCTCTGCTCCGCAAATGCAAATACGTGGAATCTAAAGTGGAAACACACGCCCGAGTATGATGTTTCCATGAATATTTCATATCTTCATAAACACACCCGGAGAAACTGCAAAGCTATGCGCTCAACAATGCCTGTGTTTGCCGGATGACTTCCTGTGAGGAATTGCCTCTCTGTGTTTGACTTCTTGTGAGAGCACACTGTGTTAGGATTGATGTCAGGGGCAGTGTGTTATGATGTCACGGGCTGAAGTTAATGATACGAGAATGGCAAGGGCCATAGGCCATGTTTCCAGTGGTGCCCAGAGAGAGAGATAGCACCCTGATCTGTCTTCATTATCCCCCCACTCTGCAGCCTCCCAGACACAATGATCATAAATCTCAGCCTGGAGCACACTTCACTGACACTGAAACACAAACACTAGTAACCTCTGACCTTCTCACTGCTACTGCCTACACACACTCATCCATGCACGCAGACACGGGTGCCCACACACTTACTGCAACTGCACAGTGCTCAAATGCCCCCCCCCCCCCCCCCCCCCCCCCCCCCCCCCCAAGCTCACTGTCATAATTTAATAAGGGCCACAGCATGCTCCGTGCACCGCCACACACAATGCTCTTCATGCACTTGACTACACATTCTGACACAGATGCATGGTCTAAGTCGGCCTGATGGCTGCACACATACTTGAAAAGCTCATATTAGAATTGGTGATTTTTTTTAAGCATCCTATGGCTATATTTACTTTCTTGTTTTATATTACACAACTGCTGATTTAGTAGTGCTTCATAAACATTCAAGGGATTTCTATCAGCCTTAGTAGCCTCATAAGCAGCACATAAATCAAATATAAACAAGATAAAGATCAGCCAAAGTTTTTTTTTTTTTCTTTGCAGTGTGGCTTAGATCTGTGCTTCCTGAACATAAGGTTTCTGCAAAAAGGCAACAGTGCCTCTCGCCACTTATCCATTCATTCACCCTGATTTTGTACCGGCATCAGAAATGTCTGGAGGAACAGTTTGGTGGGCTACTGTAGCCCACATGTGTTCGTAAAGATCGAAAGCTCACAGGAATAACGAGAGTAAAGCCGAAAGGTTTTTTTTCCTCATTAGGATGGCTTGACTTTATCCCGCAGACATATTGGGGTCAGTGTGTTTGAGGATAAGATCTATCTCCGCATCAGGCCAGTTGCTGAGGTTTACAAACAGAATAGGCGGACGGCCGTGGATGTGCAGGTAGCTTTGGAGAAAAATCCACATGCTGCAATGTTTGGTAGTTCCGGTTCAGACCATGAGATTTATGAGCTTTATGAGATTCATGAAGTTCCCCAATGAAGAACAATAAAGGATATTTTTATTCTATTCTATCTTATTTAGGAGATTGTGCCGTGATGCATGGCCAACAGGCCTGAAAGTCACGACTTTAGATGAAGTTCCAGAGTAAATATTACACGTATAGGTTAGTTCTGATTTAATTTTGTTTTCAGTGTTGTACTTGCTTTGTTTAGACTAGCTGTTCCCTATCTGTTGTTTGAATGAAGTAGGCATGTAGTTACACTGACCGTATGTGGTTTGTTCTTCTTCCTTTTTTTCTCTTTGTTTTTGGGTGTGGGTGTGTGTGTGTGTGTGGGGGGGGGGGGGGGGTAAATCTGAGAAACCATAGTCGATATGAAGAGGTGCCTGTTTAGGTGCCAGTTGAGGTGTGCCTTCCCCTCCCAGTTTTGAGGTTTGAGGTGCTCCTCATAGCCAAAACAACTTGAGAAACATGACATTCAGAAAAAAACAGGGCACACGCCCAGAACCACAAACACATAAACACAGATCTGAAACATATGATCTCATATGGAGAGAGGGGCACGTTCAGGGGCACACCCAGATCTGCTGCTGTCGCTGCACAGCCCTGCCATCTCACTCGTGACTTCCTTGCAGCTTATGTGCCAACGCTAGTTTCGATTCAGGAACCAAAGTGATATATTTAGAGAGATGGGTCTGCTTTTTTAAAAACACATTTTCTGCCTTAAAAAACAAAAAACCCAAACTATTCCTTATAAAGTTTGTCAGTAATTAGGCAAATGTCATGTCAAATGTCAAAAAAATAAAAAAATAAAAATCATGCCAGTCAAGGCCCAGTTCTGTTTTTTATTTAATCCCAGTGCCAAATGTTATTATATCAATTATTTGGTGTCCAATACTGGCTTAATGGGTTTCAAAGGGCTCCTCATGCTTGCTGTTTTAATGTTAAGTGCTGTTGTTGTAGCAGCATTAGTAATAGCAATAATAGTAGTAAGTTACTGTCTCAACTGTGGGAAGATTGGCACAGAAACATTGTAAGCAGTAAAACGCAGGCCAATGCAAATATGAGTCACACAAAAGGAGCACCTTCAGTGTGGGCCTGTGCCGAGCAGACAGTCCATTAAGATTGTTCCATAAATTGATCACACCAGGGATAAATTACATAGCGAAACATCATAGAAATTCTTAGAGGGATAAACAGATTGGCTCGCTATTAAAACAGTGTCTGTGTTAAATCAAAACAATATAAAGTGGATGATCTGTGTTCTTCGGGATACTAAAACATCCTCTCCTAATAAACCTACTTAACTTATTGATGAAACACAAATGATCTAAGATCACGACATGCGGTTCAGCATGCACAAACAATTTGTAGGTAAACTGACTCTTCAGCCAAGAAGTTAAGAGGTGGGGGGAGAAAATAATTCACCCAAGAGACAAAGAAGGGAGAGAGAATTAAAAACAGAAACTTAAGCTCTCTGGGCCCTTTTCTTCCCTCCAGGCATTTTGTGGCTTGTGAAAAAATGTGCTGTATATTTGAAGCGTCGGGGTCACGTGACAAAGGAAGGCTTTATGAATCAGAGTATAATTATTTCTAAGTGAGTGAGAGAGTGTGTGCCTGTATTTGGAGAGTGAAAGACTGATTTTTAAAAGGTAGAGACTGGAAAAGGAGGAGGAGGGTGGCAGAGACAGGGAGGGAGAGAGAGAGACTCACTGCTGCTCTGTCTTTGCTGTTAGAAGGACTCTGTTGAATGTGCACACATCTTTCCTCCTTTTCATTGGCTCGCTCCGGTCATCGGACCCTTTTGTCGAGTGCTTTATCTCCCCGTCTGCATCATCAGCTCGACATCTCGTAAGTAATTTGAACTTTAAAAGTTTAGAGTCGCTAACTTTCGTGGATGCTTGCTTTTTATTTTTCTCTCTCTCTCTTTTACTGCTAACAGAGTGTGTGTCTGTGTGTGTGTGTGAGAGAGTGCATTCTCTTCTGAGACTGGTTCAGCCGTTTTAATTGAAGACAGAGACCGAATGTGCGAGACACTTGAGAGACTTTGAGACAATTAATCATTGTGTTACAAAGTCCGAGCAGATTTTCATGTGTAAACACTAAAACGTCCCCACACGTGTTTGTTTGGATGCGCCTGTTTCAGTATGTTTGCTTCTTTGTGCTTCATAAACACGAGAGCGACACAGAGTTTATGTGAAAACATACTCGAGCATGTGTGTATGCCTGCATGTGCACACATGTGCTTATTAGCGAGTGTTTCAAGTGTTACCCAGTGCCTGTGGAGCTCTTTATTATTAGCATATGTGTGCGTGTGTATGTGTGTGTCAGTGTGTACACAATTGCATGTGTTTGATGTGTATTCACTAGAGGAGTCACCAGTCCTTGACCTGTTTTTTTTCTCCATTTTTTATAACCACCATATGAACACTTGGAAAACACGAGTGTTGTTTTCCATATTTTAAACAACGGAGACTAATTCCTCTGGAGTGAGGTGTGCCCGTAACCCCGGTTTTAGTTTTGTGGGATGTTTATTAATTGTGCTCCCACAGTTATTTAGCTATGATGTCAGAGAAGATTATTTATTGATGCTGGCATCTGTGCTAGGTTAACAGGTTCAGCTTGTTACAGGCATGTGTAACACAGTGCATTTAATGCTGTGTGATCTGGATATCAGATAGAGTTCAGAGTGTCCTCCACAGTGTTTGGCTTTGTCGCTCCACTGGTGAGCAACAAAGCCACGGTAAACTGCCTTCCTTGAATCCCTTGGCTTTCCACCTGCTGACACTTGGCGGTGAACTGGATGTATTTCGCATGAGGAACAGGCTAATTAAAGTGAATTGGAAATAAACAGCCACTTGGCCCAGTGAGGGAGGCCTGCTCGAAGGCCAGTGGTTTCTATGTTTCCCCTCCGCTTTGGTCTATCAGTGTGACAAGTCGTGTCATCTGGAGTGGAAGAAGCCGAGCTCATTTCTGTGGCAGAAAAATGTCACAGCACTTTTCGCCTTCAGCAAAGCGCTCTTGGGCCTTATTCAAGGACAGGGTACCCATACAGAAGCAGCTTTACCTTCATGGTGCGCAGCCACGGCAAATTGCTTGTCTTCCATGACAGTTTGGAATCAATTATTAATGTGTTTGCTGTTTTGCACACCAGATAAGTGTGTGCCTTAGCTCAGTATACCTGTGTGCAGTGTTGCATCACTGGCCTTGAAAACATCCTCTCAATATCAATGTTGCTCACATGCTGTATCATCTGTCATTACTGATTAGTAGCATATACTGGTGCAATATGCTGTATTTCAATTAAAGCAATAACTTTAAAACTAATACATAGCAGATAATACATTTTATTACCCTGTACAGCTAGTGGTAATTTCTTTAGTTCTAAGTATGGTATACAGCAATAAAAGAATATTTTATGGTAAATGGCCTGTATTTATATAGCGCCTTACTAGTCCCTAAGGACCCCAAAGCGCTTTACATATCCAGTCATCCACCCATTCACACACACATTCACACACTGGTGATGGCAGCTACATTGTAGCCACAGCCACCCTGGGGCGCACTGACAGAGGCGAGGCTGCCGGACACTGGCGCCACCGGGCCCTCTGACCACCACCAGTAGGCAACGGGTGAAGTGTCTTGCCCAAGGACACAACGACCGAGACTGTCCAAGCCGGGGCTCGAACCTGCAACCTTCCAATTACAAGGCGAACTCCCAACTCTTGAGTCACGATCGCCCCTTTATCTCCTATAAATCCGTCAAAGTTTAGTAATGCCAAAGCTGTGTGTGTACGTCTCTTTGTTTGTGTGTTTCTGTGTGTAGGTGCTGTTGATAAATCCTTGGTTTTGGTGGAATTACTGAAACAGCAGTTGAGCCAGGAAATCGTCTGCCTTGCAAAATCTGCTAACAATCCTTCTTTGTGACATGACTTTGAGTGGTAAATCAGGGAGTTGTTGATACCTGTCTTCTTCTGGAATTTCTTTAGCAATTAAGGCGAAGTGGTGGGGAGGGGTTAGACAGGTGGTTTAGGAAAATCGAGGGGCTCTCTGCTGCCGCACTATAATTAACCAGGAAGCTATCTGCACGCCATTTCCTATGTCTGTTTTTGCAGGTGTGCCATTCTGATGTGAGGATTTACATCTAAGCCTCCACCCAAGTTCTCGTTAAAAGACCTTGTGCCAATGGCAAAAAAAGATGAACTTGTGTGAAAGTGTGGCCTTTTGAATGCTGTGCTTGCTTATGTGTGTGTGTGTGTTTGGGCCTGCATGTGTCTGACTGCTGCTTTGAGTCCTGCGGCTAAAGGCAGCAGTGGTGAAACCCATCCATTACTCTTCGCTCTACACAGAGAGGATTGTTTTCAGCGTGTGTTTAGGAAGGGAAACCCCTCCATTGTTGCCTCCGTGGATCCTTACCAGTTCTTCCTTTACGTCTTCCTACACAGACATATTAGCAGCACAGACTTTGACTTTCACACTGCTGCTATTTTAAAGTTTCTTCCCTCACCTTTTTTTTCTCCGCCTCTCTCTATATTTGTCATGTTTGCTTACTGCCACTTGCCCTTTTCCTCATCATTGCATGTTTTCCTGTTTTGCTTGACCAACTGCTAAAAGTCTCTGTGTTGTGTACTGCAGAGAGAGGCGCATCATGGAAACGGCAAGCAGTCAGGATGACTTCATCATGTCGCAAAGCGTTTTATGTCTCACTGTGTGTTCTCACTCTTTCCATAGCTCTTCTCACAAGTGCATGTCAACTCAGATCGTTATGTGACATTATGATTAAGTGAGAGCAGAAAAATTATTTTAAAATAGTGACTAGGTGACAGTGACAGTCATGGCGCTCTTTAACAAAAAAAGAGGAAAAAACAATCCCTTTTTTAAGTGACAAACGATTACACAGAGGTGCTTCTTTGCATTGTTGCTTCAAGGATATGGTATTTGTGTGATTCCAAGAACAGGCAGATGTCAAACAAGTTTCAGGTGATGGAATGCAACTGTGTTTGGAGCGTCTGTCATTTTGGAGCCATTAACCAGCTACTTGTTGAAAGAGTGGAAGCTGTCAGCTTTGCATCAGATAAAAGCGTCACGGCTATTGTTTTCTCAGGTAAAGTACTGCTGACGTTTGCAACAAGATCACCCGTGAACCTGTTTCAGTAGGAGCGTTTAAATTTGCCTGTGCAGCTCTGAATCCATTAACGGCTTTTGAAGGCTGGATGTGGGCATGTCAAGCAGTGATTATAACAGTAAACGTGTTTTTAGCTCCGAGATGTTGAAACACTGGTCCGTTGGTGCAGTTTGGACACCTGGACTTTGAAATCATTCTTTAACAGCTTGGTGTACAAACTACTTAAAATATAACTCTTTGCAACACATCATTTCCTTTATAGAGTTAATGAACATAACTCACTTTGTGATGTCAGCAGTTTAAAGACAGTGCCTGGAAGGCATGCACAGTTTTCTGTCAAAAAACTGACAGGAGTGGGCAAGTCAGAAGTGGAAAAAGAGTGAGAGGATGTTTTCCCTGCCAGGATAGATGGCACAGTTCATTTATCTCGAGGCTGTGAATGTACAATTCAGAACTTCTGGTAAAGGCGCTGGGTTTCTGCTCTGCACAGGATAGTTCCACAGTTCCACAGTTTTTAATTTTACCTCACAGAAACATGTATATTTTGACCCTCTGCTGAGTTGATGAAGCTCGACAAAAAATCTGTGAACTCGCTCAGTTTCTGGAGAAATGAAACAAAGAGAGGTCTCTGTGTCAGTGTGGTAAGAGTGGGGAAAAGTGCCTTTATAGCCATACAAATATAAAATTCTAACTGAATATTCTTCTGTGTTCTCACTGACTGGAATAAGAACCTCAACCGGTAAACAAACCAGGAAAGTCATGGCATCCAGAGTCCTGCTCGCGTATGCCGAGTAATCACCTGTGGTTTCTTTTGCAGAGTTAAAAAAAACAGCTGCCTCGCTTGGTAGTGTGGTGCAGAGCTTCCTGAGATGCTGTGATTTATTTGTTATGTTTGACTGCAGTTCTTATTGCCTGAGGGGCTCTGTCACAACAGTTAAGGCACAATTGTTGTTTTGCTCACAGAGGACTTGATACCCTTTGTCTGACAGACATTCAATCTGTGGGAACTGTTGTCTCTCTCTCTCTCTCTCTCTCTCTCTCTCGCTTTCTTTTTAACTCTTACTTGATTTTTCATTTTGCTCCGTCTTCTCCACAAAACTCCTCAGCAAACAAGAGAATCTCCTTCTCCGCACGCATGCCTGATCTTGTTGCATTGTCTCCATATTGCCAGGTTGATTGATCCAACTTCATTTGCTACATGAAAATCATTGGATTATCTCAAGTGTAACCAATGACTTTAGTCTAACATGATGGACTGCAGTGAGCTCTGACACTATTTACAGAAACAAACCAAAGCAAATTTAAACTGCTACAGTGCACCTCTCTTAGGCAATGATGGAAAGTCCCAGCAGCAGCCGTAAACCCACCCATAGCTGGCCCTGGTGCTCCTTGCTTGCCTGGCTGCCTGCTGCCTCCTGTGTGCCCCCCAGGCTCAGGGGAAGTGGGGAGGCCCTCCATGCCCATTTGGCCCTGGCTAACAGGGGATGAGGTCACTCCAAATTCCCCTTATCCCCTTATAGCCCCAGACGGGCTGGCGAAGTGAGCCTACCACAGGACCCAACATAAAACATAAATGGCTCTGTAAAAAGCTGCTGGGCTGATGTGACTCATTAAAAAACTCTGGCGCCAACTCTTTTATTAATTCATTATTGTGTTTAGGGAGCGTAACGTTACTGGGTTCTATTTTAAAAGGCTCTGTGCTTCAGTTCTTTTCCTTCTAAGTGTTCTTTTTCTTTCTTTTTTTTAATGCCTTTGTTTTGCAACACATATTTGAATGTGGAGTGGAGCTGTGGTTTAGAATCAGAATCAGAATCAGAATCAGAATCAGAATACTTTATTGATCCCTGGGGGAAATTATTTTTTGTTACAGTGCTCCATTTTAAACCAACATTAAGACAAGACAGACAATACGCTAACTAAGAATAGTACAATATATACATATATATACATACATACATACATAAGTCACTTATAAATAAATATTTGGAAAAGAAACATGTGTAGTTGTAGCAGCAAACAGTGTGTTAAGTGGATGCGTTATTCTGGTAGAATTCAGCCTCTGGACTGTCTCTCAGACCGTTTTAAACTTAATTTCTGAATTAATATGCCACGCTTTCCTCCTGTCAGAATACATAATTCACACGCACTGATTTGTAAACTCCGCTGTCAGTCTTCTTTTTCTCACACAGTCACCCATTTCTTTTATCCTCCTCTCTCTTCCAGCTCTTGCAGACACATTGTGCTGCCTCTATGGGGCCTGGTCTGGTTTGAGTTCTTGAAGCAGATCTCCAAATGGCCCGAACGCTTGCCAAGTACATACTCATAACCCGCACACACATGCACATTATGAGGCTACGCGTTGCTGGCAGTCTTGTTTTTGCAGTCTGTACCTCTTCTCTCATTAGGCCCAGTGTGAAATCGTGTGATGTCTCCAGTAATGTTTTTGCGCCTTGGCTGCACAGTGGAATCACTACGCAGGGTCATGGTACAAGTTGTATAAGCAGTGGAAGGATGGAGGGATGGGGCACAGAGGATAAGACTGGGTATAAGGATATGATTATGTAGAAGAGGTGTAGGCGGGTCAGAAGTGGAAGGGGTGGGGTGGGGTCCAAGGTAGGTTGGAGGAGAAATATACTGGAAAAAGTAAAGACGTAAAACAGAGAGAAAGAAGGAAAGAAGAAGAAAGATGGCAGTATGGCTGTGTTGGCAGGATGGGGGTGGGTGCCTATCCGCGGCTGCTCCTTCCTGAAACGTGGCCACCCGAGCCTGCCTGGGCCCTGGATGCACATGTGGAACAGTTTACTGTAATGGAACTCTAAATTAGTGGTGGTTTGAAGCTGCCTGCAGCAGTAGGGTGTAATTAACTGGCTCTGTTGAAAGAGAAAGAGCCAGAAAGAGAGGCAGGGAGGGAGCCAGAGCCCTGGAAAAAGGCACGGGGTGAGAGGTGTGTGTGCGTTCATATGTGTGCGTGTGTTAGGGGATGCTCTCACACATGTGATGTGTGGAGTTTTTGAGTGCTTGATTGCGTGTGTGGCGCATATGTGTGCTTCTTGGAAAGCTCTCCCTTCTTTTTTCCCGGGCATGGCGCCACCTCTTAGTGCCCCCATGTGCCCAGACCCTGTCACTGTTCCACTGTGCTTTTTCGCTCAGTTCAGCAGTTCACTGGTTTAGCCTTAGATCTTTCCACCACCCCCACCCCACCACCCCACCCCTCCATTTCTTTGTTTATACCGAATTCATTACCAGGATTTTTTCCCTGTCTTTTCTCCCAGATTCACAAGCCACAGCAGTTCCAAATTCCTTGGCTCTGCTCTTTTTCAAAGCCACATATAAAAAACAAGCTGATCACACCACCCACTCATGAAATCACACTAAGGAAGCACAAGCAAAAGGAAAACATGAAAAAGAAAATGGGAGGCCTCTTTTATATTTCACCCCCCCTTTTTGCATTGAGAGTCGACAGAGGGGCATAACTGCAGCCTTGTCTGCACTTGAGCCTGACTTGTCTATGCCCACTGTGTGGTGTCAAAGTGACGAGAAGGCTGCAGGAGGCTACAGCCAAAATGACTCTGTGGGATGGGAGCCTGACCTCAAGAGAAGATAGTTGGAAGTGACAGCAGCAGTTAGCAATCAGTGGATCTCATTTTCCCTACTCATCGACCCCCCCTCCTCCCTTCTTCATGCTCTGGACCCCGTGTCTGGGCCCCTGGTCCTAGGGGAAAGAGGCAAAGAGGCAGGCTGCTGTGCTAGGCTGGCAGCAGGAACAGAGGAGCTCTTTATAATAGAGTTCTGGTGATTTAAATCATATGGTATAGCCTGGAATCACTGTAGAAGTCTGGAAGCTCTTCAAAACTGTACAAGAGCTCCCTCTCTCTCTCCCCCTCTCTTTTCCTCCTCCCTCCTTCCTTCCCACTCTTCACTGTTATAACTTTTTCCAAACTTCTTTCTTATTTTCTTTTCCCCTCACCCAGTCCCAGTTTTTTTCTTTTCTTTCTGGCTTTTCCCTCTCCGAGCCTACTCATTCTTTTTCTCTCTATCTGTTATGGTTCTCGCCATCTCATCCTTCCTCACTTCCTCTTTCCTTCCCATTCGCTCATACCTGTTGGTATGAAGTTTACACATCCTTCTCGCATTAAAACTGTGGATGAACTATTATCGGACCCAGATGGAATCAGAGTTGATGTGAGGTGAATCCTGTTTGTTGAATCTAGAGCAGATCTTAGCATCAAACAAAACACTAATCGTATCATCATGTTCATGCCAATCAAAAGAACTTATTCTTATATTTTATGTGGAATTAAATTAATAGGAAATTATTTACTCTTATCCTCTCATCTGCAGAAAAGAGACAGCAGGACTCTTCTAAAGTGGAGTCCACCTATCCTTCAGTACCTCCGAGGCCCCCTGTCGCCCATACGTTCTCCACGTCTTAAGACTCTTCGACGGACACACATCTCAGCCTTGTGGAGGATTCCAGGTGTCGAAAGAGCCGTTACCTTCAGCCAGCCGCCTGCTGTGGACCCTGGGTGATCCGTCGCCATGGCTACAAACAGGGAACAGCAGGTGGGTCACATGACCGGCTTCCCACCTGCTGTGTACCCCTTTCCCTTCAACTCCATGAGAAGCCACTCCCCCTTCGACCTGCTGGCCAACAGCAGCCTGTTTGGGAGATTTGGGGCTGACCTGCCCAAAGAGATGGCTGCTCTCTGTAAGTCATTTTCATTACTCTGTGTGTTTGTGCTTGACTTGCCTTTCCTCTCATTTTCCATCTCAGTTCCAAGAATGCATACGGCCATTACTTTATTTTTAGTCAGGTCGCATTAAACACCATCTACTGGAAAAGGGGAAATATGGCTTAATTTAAATTGCACTACATTATGTGTAATTTTGTGGAAATGGAAAACTTTAGCGTCTGTTTGTGATATAGGACCAGTGGTAGAAAAAAATCCCCCAAAGAGACCATGAGGAAAAAGTCTACTTTCATCAGTACAATGATTACTCTGCTCCTGTGGTTTCCTTATATGCTTTATGCTTGTAGATGGTGTGGTTATGACCGCAAGCTCTGGCTCTGGCTTCACGATGCGTGCGTGTATCCGTGCGCGTGTGCGTGCCTGGACCTCTCACAGAGCTTTTGTGAGGCAGATAATGCACAAGTCTGTAATTATAGACAAAACACATTGAATTATGTATTAAGTGATGAGTACTGAGCATCAAAATAGTTAAAATGAGTACTAATGCAGTTCAAACATTTGACTTGGACAGCGGTGACTGATCGTATAATTAAAATGAAAGGTGAGCTAGACACTGGACTTGATTCACAGCAGCGTTCCCCTGTCAACTGTGTACTTCTATGCTTGACCATAGGGGGCACTGTTACATTCTGAAGCGCTGAGACGGGGATGATGTATAGAGAACAGAGCACAAAGAGGAGATTGTTGGCAATCCAGAGTCTTTTTCTGTTGTGCAAAAACTAGCAAGATGAAACGCACGGTGCCGACGTACATTTCTCGTTGTTCAAAACACCTGCTTGTCTCAAAACCACTAATCAGCAACAGGATTCTAGGTCAGGGAGGATCCTTGTGTGGAACCACTGCGGTATAATTCACTGATGATAATAATGCCAGAAGAGAGAGCGAGAGAAAAGAATGAGCACTTTTGTTGAGGTTAAGCCATGAGGTAAAGGTAAGCAGAAGTTATTTGAAATCTGATCTGGGTGCAGTGTTAAAGGGGCGGCAGGTGGTGGTGGTGTGTGGTAGTGGAGGAGTAATAATGGGTGTGGGTGGCAACAGCTGAGCGCGGAGCCTGCCTGTGTGTGCAGCCCCCTACTCCCCCCACCACCACCGCAGCATGCCTGAGCACCTCTCCAGCCTTTCAGCCGTCAATCACTACCTCACCCCCTCTCTTCCTTCTCACTGCCACTGCCCACCTAATCCTCAAGGTATTTTCACAGAACCAGAGAGAGAGAGAGAGCGAGCACCTGGGGGTAATGTCCTGGTGTGGTGGAATCCAAGAACACACCCAGCAAAAACACACACACACATATATATACACACAGGCAAACATGCACTCGGAGACACTCTTCCCTCTCAGTTTCTTTTGCTCTCTGTCTGGTTCTCTCTCATGAAGCCACACACACACACACACACACACACACACACACACACACACACACACACACACACACACACACACACACACACACACACACACACACACACAGCAGTTCTTTCATCTAAAAACTAGAAACATACCCCTGACGCAGAATGAAATCCCACCACGCTGACAGATGGATTCTTTATGGTTTTTATGCTGGCATGACTTAAAACAAAAACAAGTATCAAAGCACAAACAGACGCAGGCAACCACATGCACTGGGGCTTCATACACGACTGCTTGTACTGACACATCCACGCTCGCAGTAGTATCGTTCGCAGGGGTTAAGGACTGCAGTTATTTGGTTTAAGCTTCGGGTCAGAGTGTGAGAAAAGCTGGGGACAAAGATCAAGTCAGGATCACAGTGACAGTTAGCTTCAATTTGTCGAGACTGACATGTTTTTTTAAGTGTCTCTATATTAACATAGCCGTGCTGGTTGAATGGTGTTTACTGTCACAATTTACTATTTCATTATGTTTACATTACGAGCTGCAGCTATTGCTTGAATGTCAAATAAATGCCTGTCAGTTGAATATTAAAAGAATTGCCTGCTGGACTAATTCTGCGTTTCACTGTACAAAAATACATCTTAGTTCAGTTTAAATGCTGGCAGCTCAGTGGAAAACTCTCTGTTGTTTTTTTTTATCTGCTTTTAAAACATCCTATTGGTGTATCCCTTGACAAGGAATGTTACAAGTCATTTTGCTGACAGCAGTCTCATTCCCCGCTCTCTTAAATGTTAGTGGGGAAGACAAAGGGCCTCGGTTTGGACATTCCCCAGGCCCTCTTTTTCTTCTCCTTCTACTTCTTCAGGAGTTGACTTAACAGTCCTGCTCATTGTTGTCAGGCTTGTCTGTACGCCAGACTGAGAAAATACCTTTCACATAAAGGGAGTAGCACTGTGGAAATTTCACCGTGTATCTTTGTGTGTGTGTGTGCAGTCAGTAGCTCTTCATGCTTGCACAACTTCAGAGTTTTTTGCGTAATTGTTGTAAGAAAGGTACCCTGGGTGACACCTACCTTTTGTTTAGATGTGCACACTGTGCTGACCTGCCAGAGCACCTCCCATGGCGGTGCTCTGTCTTGGCACCAGAGTTCTTTGGAAATACCTGTTTTGCAAGGAGGTGGGAAGAGACAGAAGAGGGATGGGAAGGGGTGGGCCGACTGTGTTTGCACATGTCCGCATAGTAAGCTTTTCTTTTTGCTTAATGCATAAATGGAAGATCCAGAAAACCTCAGTGCCTCTCTTCAACCTGGGTGTGCTGCAGACTCCCACTGTAGCTGCTGATATCTGAATAAGCGTGCAATGGCGTTTGTTCATCTGTGAGAAGGTCTGATGGCTCTCTGCAGTGTGTTGCTGAGGCTGTTATCAGTTGATCCCTGTCATTACGGGAGCCTTTCAAACAAACAGTTGGAAGCCCATTAAGGCCTCTTATTATGTGATAACATCGTCACTGAGCCCTGAAACACCTCGCTAAGCTTTCACCAATCAGGGCCAGAGCGCTGGCCTCAGACTCAGCCGTGGGGATGTTTTGAAAAGCTAGTAGGTCATTTCCTTCAGCCCACATGGCCTGGCCGAAAAATCTAAAGTCCTCTGCTGGGCTCAAACTTTCCATTCATACCATAATTTGTAGGGTTATGCTGAGTGATGAATACAGAAAACCCATGAGAGGCCCAGCTGTGAGCTGCATCACAGTGGGATGAAATCAAAAGCACTGTAATAATAGAATGGAATGAATAGCGTGTTGAAACCTGTGTAAAAGCTGGCTCACTTTGCTCTTTTGTGCCTCTGGTGGAGAGAAGGGCAATAGCAGTTCATTTAAAGTGTCTGTTAGACATGATGGACTCGTGCACCAGCATTAGCATACAAGCAGTGTGGAACATATGCATGGATCTGCGGTTGCACACACACACACACACACACACACACACACACACACACACACACACACACACACACACACACACACACACACATACATATGCAGTTCAACACAAAACATCTAGTTCGGCAGATTGTGAAAAAGGCCAAAATGTTCCAGCAAAACAAAAAAAACAAAAAAAAAAAACACGCAGAGTGACATAATTAAAAACACTCTTTGCATACTTACACACACACACACACACACACACACACACACACACACACACACACACACACACACACACACACACACAGAAACAACATAAGGAGGTCATGTTGGCTTAGGGAGCTAAGGGAGTTGCGTAAAGGAGCCATTTTGGTGGGAAATGTGGTACGGCAGGGAACGTCAAAGCAAACCTTTAAATGGAGGCGAGGGACAAGGGAACGATGTCAGCTAGCAGAGTGAAGCTTTCTCCACTGGAGGTGAAGCAGAGCACAAACGGCACATTGAATCTCCATTTATTTTCATAAGGTTGAAGTGCTGGGTTTAAGCCTACCTAGCCTTGGTGGTGTAGAGTAGGATTAGTAGGATTTGCCTCTGTGCACATGTGTATGCTAATGTGGGCATACTACATATCTGATGAAAGCAAGGGGCAGAGAAAAAGATGAAGTGATCTATGTATGGATATGAAAATGATGATTGCAGCCCCGCAACCCAATACTTCCTTGTAGGTACATATTTCCCTACACACACAGGAAAACCAAACGCTCATCTGTGTTTCTCATTGTTTGAACAGCTATAAATAATTGACATTACATTTTTTGCTATGTTGGGTGTCGGTTTAAAGGGAAAAACACAACACAAAATTTCCTCATTAGTAAGGCTCAACAGCTTAGGTCACAACATATCACTATAATGCTTTTGCTTGTATTCTACAGGAAGGATGACTAACCTTTCTTCTAAAAAAACATTCTCTCTTAAACATACACACATGATTTGATTGTGGTGTTTTATCAGCTTGGTCACAAGTTAGATGTTATATTGGGTTGAAGACTACAGCATATGATTCACATCATTTTCATCCACATGAAGCCTTTCTGTGGCTCCCCACTCCCACCCCCTCTGCTTGACCATTGTCGCTCTGGAAGAATCCATTCTCATCGGCATTGAAATGTTTCTTCGTGGATACAAACTCAAGTTTGTATTCATTTGCCGTGATCTTTCCTTTGAGTGGATCCAGACAAATTCCCATAAATTGTGTTTCTTCAAACACCAAATGAAAACCATGCAAGAAGCAAATACCAGATCATTTAGGTCATTGAAAGTGAGCAGGTGGATGGATATACTGAACTACACTCATTTGCCAAAGACAATAATCTTAGTTTGGCTGCAGCTTCTGAATTGTGAAAGATGTACTTTATATTGTTTGGTAAAACCTCGACAGTAATAGAGTGAAAATCGGAACAATCAGATGACGAGTAAGTACTTTGCAACAGTGGAAAGGAAAAACTAATAATGTTAAATTTCTGCTACTACTACTAATAATAACAAAAATAATTTTTCTTGTGCTTGATCATCACACTAAGTCATTATTAGCTCTTCTTCTTTCTGACTCTGGTACTAAATGCCGTGAGTGTCAACACCTAAACAAAAAAAGCTCTCATATAGCTGTTTGCTCGCTGGCATCTCTGCTCCTGTGACCATGATCTTCATAGCAAATTAGCAATGCAAGCACTGGACCATTTTGGACTATACTTGTGTGTGATGACAGCATGTGCAGCGCTGTTTGGCTTTGTCCTTCATCTGTCAGTGAGACTGGAGTCTATTGGCTGTAATAAACAACTCTGCATTGTGTGACATCCCTGCTTTTATCTCCCTAGGCGATCACAGGCCTCAAATGACAGGTGCTCCACTCCTTTTTGGCAATCAGTTGCACTTATTATTTTTTCACTAACGCTAGCCCTGATTCTGTAGTGCTGATTTTTTTGTGTAAAAAACGATCAGTTTTCCTGTAGACTCCTGGTGGAGCATAGGTCTGCAACAACACCGTAAAAAATGATAGTAAGTAGAATATCTGCTGCTCCATGATGATATCCACCTAAACCCCGCTGGCTTATGCACTTCAGAGTTCTCTCGCTCGGTTCCCTCTTTTCTCCTCTGCCTTTACCTTGGATTTCCTCTCATTATCCCACACTGCAAGTGGGAGCCAGATTGCCCTAAGTGCTGGAAACTTTCTGCAACTTTGCAGGACTTAAATGTGTGTGTGTGCATCTGAAAAGCCAGCAAAGGTTGCCGATAACAGAGGGACCACAAAGTGTACTACAGCTCTGACATGATGACAGATGAAGATAAACATGCTACTATCAAAAGTGGGAGGGTGCTGTTTTCAGACAGTCTTTGTGGGCACGTGCAGGATGAAAATTGCGCAATGGCGAGAGAGGAAGGCTGGCTTCTCTGAAGACGTGGGAGGGCACACAGGTCCAGGACGTGCCCATGAAAACAAGACGGGGGTTTGCATTTTTGGCCGAATCTCACTTTTTCTCACAAGAAAACATGGGTAGCAGAACATCATGACAGTGCAGAAAGAGCGAGAGAAAGAAGGAGGGAGAAAATGTGAAAAAGAAAGATGGCCACGAGTGTAAGACCTTAGCATGTGTCAGATCTTTGACTGGTGGAGCAATTGATGGATGAAATGGACAACAACACAAGGATTGCTCTTCTTTTTTGCCTGATGTTACTTTTTTAGTTTAAAAAAGAAGCTCTGCTCTGCTTACTGAACAACCCTTAATGGGATGTGTGCACTTTTAAGTGTGCGTGTTCTGCGTAACCTGAATCTGGCTGTGGTGGGAAGGCTTCCTGGGCTGGTGTTCAGTGTCTCTATCATCACCAGCAATCTGTTTCAGCATGTCCGCACGCTGCACACATGCCCACATCAGAAATGGAAAAGCTTTACATTCCTTTCAAAATGACTCTGTTGCGTTTAGTGCAAAGGCCTCTGTCTTTATTACCTCACACACGATTGCGTTGTTGACTGCTTGGCTAGAACCTGAATGACTGTATACAGAGGAAGTGGCAACAATGTGTTGTATACGTCTTATCTGTAATTGGCATCAGAGTGTCAGACAGTTGTAAAGCCTGACTGGGTTCCAGCACACGTGGAGCAGTAAGCAGACCAGATCCAGCTGACTGGATAAAATCGTGAGACACGCACATAAAATCGTAATTAAAAAAACAAAACCTATTTCAACATTTTAAACGTATGCTCAGATTTGTTCTAATCGCTTAAATGAAACATGATTGAAAGCAGACGTCAACATGGAGTGGCCAGTGAGTTGGCAGCCACTGAAAATGAACCATTTCCAAAACCTGAAACAAAAGCAGAAACTTTGTCAACTAAAACAAATCACGCAGTCAGGAAAAAGTGGCCATAGGGAACTTGATGAAATGGGGAGAGTATTTGGAGAAATGGGGTGGGGGGGGGGGGGGGGGGGGTATTATGGAGAGACTTGTGAGCCAGTGAGTGAGGGAGAGAAGAAGGGAGGGCAGGATAAGTTTGGGGGAAAGTTAGTGGCCCAGTGGGGGTTTCTTCCAGAGTTCAGCCTCTCTGGCTGGGGAAGGAAGGGAAGGAGGGAGGGGAGAGAAGGGGAGGCAGGGACCAGCCTGGGTCAGCAGCAGTATGGAGTATGTGTAGATTAGATGTCTAAACTCACTCGGCAAACCCTCTGAAGCCCTGGAAGGCTCACAGCTCACAGTGTAGTTTGCCAATAACTGGAGAACCTGGAGTTGGTGGTCTGAATTATAGTCTCAAACACAGTAAAAAGAAATGTCAAAACCAGTGGAACCGGATAGGGTTCGTAAATCTCTAAAAACAAAAGAGTGTGAACACATGATATTTGAAATAGATTTTTTTGCAGCTTGTCAGCCCACAGAGCAGCCCTGGCAAACCGCGCTGATGTTACATAGAACATTTGAGCACCGGGGGATTAGCCAGTTCTTAGTTTCCAGGATGCTGTATGAAACTAGCAGCGAGGAAAAGAAAACAGGAAGGAGACGAAAGACGAGTGTGAGAAGAATGCTTGTGGATCATAAAAATGTGACTCTAGGCTGTGATGATTTAATCTGAAATGTATCCAGACCAAGACATTTTTTGAATTATTGTGAAAATGGGTGGAAAGCTAGAGAGAAGAAAAGTGCCCCCCCCCCCCCTTTTTTTAACAACAAACTTCAGCTAAGCATTGGCATCTCTGATAGATGCCAGTTTGTTGTCCCCGTGTTGTATTCTTGCCATCATAAAGCTTTCACTGTATGACCTGACAGCTGTATGAAGAAGCACATAAAAACTACTGATGTTGTTTACTATTTAATGAAATAAAAAGAGCTATTAAACGTGCGTCAGTTTGCGAGATTGAGTGTGTGAATCTCAACTCACAGGTGTGTGTGTGTGTCTGTGTGTGTGTGTGTGTGTGTGTGTCTGTGTGTGTGCGTGTGTGCCAGCTTAAGAAAATAAACCTGAAGTCTCCATTGGAGGAATAGCTTTTAAACCAATAAACATAGTAATGAAAATCATTCAAAATAGCCAGAAATGTGAAAGCATGGTTTCTTTCATGAGACAGGAAAAAGAGTGAAGTGTTAGACAGAGGAGGAGGAGGGAGGAGGGAGGACGCTGTGTGTTTATGGAGAGCGTAGCCAGCAGCACAGATTGACAGGAAATGGTGTCTTTTTTGCCTGCTGGGCTGTACCACTTGTACTGCTTTGACAGGGGGAGATGAATGTGAGGAGCTCACAGACTGAAGCTATTCTATTATCATATATCTCCCATTGTATCACGCTGTTTGCTTTAGCCCAGCCAGAGTCCATCCCTCTGCTGAGCAACAGTTAGGACCAGTGTCAGGCTTTTTCATTGACCTCACACTGCCCATTGATTTCCTTTGATTCACTGCCACTCTCAGGGCACTGCAATTTTTTAAGCTGAATTGTTTTTTTTAATCAGTGCACAGAAAAACCATTGTTATAATGAAGGTTAAATGTGTAGGGTATACGTTTTAACTGTGAATCCACAACCACTAAAATATTCAGCTGCCACGAGGCTTTTTTACTGCATTAAAATCATTGCTTTAACAACCTGATCGACGCTGCTTCCTTGGACGTCTTTTGCTATTTCTACGTCGAGATATAAATCACAAGCAAGGTCAAGTAAACCTGTGAGAAGTGTGTCCAGCACATGGTGTGTTTGTATATTGGAGATATTTGTCTGTGTAAATGCACTGCGGGGATTGAGCAAGGCAGCCCTCATTCATCACTGTTAAAGCACTTCCAGAGGGAGCGACAGAAAGAACTGCCCATCCTCTGTTCCCTCAAACAGACAGAGGAGAGGGAGGGATTTACCCTGGCATCTGGTTTCTGGGTTCAGCCACAGCACAATGTTCTTTCTCTTTCTCTCTCTGGCTCTCTTTTTGACACACACATACACGCCCGGGCCAGTGGCTGGACTTTAATATGGTTATGATTAGAGACGGGGGCTCAGTGAAGGGAGGGAGGGGGAAAGGGGGTCTTATTTACTGCAGGGAACTGGGGGAGGTGCAATGTAAAGAAAGACAGGGACCAGATCTGAATGGAAGACGGTGGGGTTGGGGTAGGTGGGGGCACTGTTTGCATTTAGGGCTGAAATATGAAAAACAAAAAATCGTGTGTTCAAAAAAACAAACAAACAAACAAAAAAAAGCACAAGAAGAATGGGGAATAAAGTTTTGTGCTCCAGCCAGATCAGTTCTTACTCCAGTGCAGACTCTGCTGGACGGCCCCTTACACCTCCCCTCCTCCTGGGTTCCTCTCTCTCTGTCCCTCCCTCTCTGGCATTCTCTGTCTTTCTCTCCACCCCCTCTTGCAGCGTCATGCCAAAGCAGTTGGTTCACTCCGCCGTGTCTGGGGCTCAGCGAGAGCTGCGAGAGGCTGTTATTTAGGTCTGTTACAGCAGACTGGGAGCAGCTCACCCAGGGGCAGGGGGGAGAGGAGAGAGTCAGAGTCACGCTCAGCTCAGCCAGTCAGGAACCATATCTGCATTCCAGCTGAGAGGGAAAAAGGAAAACTCCAGCATCGAAAGGAAAAGACAGCAGAGAGAGAGTGACAGCGCGAGATAAGTGAAGGGAGGGAGAGGAAGGTAGTGAATCTAGATAGCTGTTGCTGCTGTGAGCTCTTGTCACTGCTTCAGTGAGTGACGTGAGCAGTGGAAGCAGGGTAGGACACAGGCAGGACTGAGGGCTCTCACTGATTTTTGCCGAGGGTGGGGGGTACCATGTTCGACTGTATGGAGGCTCTGGGAATGGGCCCCCGTCAGCTCTATGATGTCACCAGCCGTGGTGCATGCATGCTGCGGAAAGCGAACCCCTTTTTTGCCGGGTTGGACCCCTTTGCTTGGACGAGCACTGCCAGTGTTCAATGTAAGTGGCATCCTGTTTGGATTCTTCTATGACACAATCATGTTTCCCCCTCTCTTCTCACTCTCCTTTTCTTTCGGTCACTCCTTCCTTCATTTTCTCATTGCTGGCTTGTTTACCCCTCAGGGCTCGGCCAAGGGGGCTGCTGTCAGGGGCTACAGAGCAACACAGGAAAAGACAGAGACAATCCTCTCCTCTCCTCCTCTCCTCTCCTCTCCTCCTCTCCTCTCCTCTCCTCTCCTCTCCTCTCCTCTCCTCTCCTCTTCTCTCCTCCTCTCCTCTCCTCTCCTCTCCTCTCCTCTCCTCTTCTCTCCTCCTCTCCTCTCCTCTCCTCTCCTAGCCCACAGCCAGTTTGAGCTGCTCAGCCATCTGAAAAAAATTCTCTGCTATGATATTATATGCACTGTGTGTTGGGTTTTTAAAAAATGTGCTTGTGTGTATTCGTCTGTGTGGTGAGTTTGTGAGTTTGAGCCCACAGAGTCAAGTTTCAGTAACAATGTTTGCCACCTGGGGTTTGACCTTGCCAGGTGCTGCATACTAGAAAAGGAAAAGGTTTTGGTGAGTGACAGGAAGAGATGACAGTGACGTGTCAGATGTACTCTATCTGGTTTATTGTCTATTCACAGCATGAGTTTAACACTAGAAGTGAGGTGTCTGATGAATTTCACATGAAAAGTTAATGACAAATGTTGCCTGTTTTTAATAATACAGTTAGTTAATAATAAGTTTTGCTGGGCCTGCTGCAGTCTTCATAGGTCAGAGGTTTGTTTATGCTGCTGGATACTAGATGGATAATGATATTCCTCCAGAGCCAAACAGCCATGAATTAGTAAGCGGATTAATTATTTAGCAGATAAATGTATGAATAAATAATAATACATACAAATCTCAAGAAAGCAGAGATATATTCTGGCCAACGTTCTCTTCTCTCTTTTGCTCGTTGCATCTATCCACTTCATTCCCCCCCCCCCCCCCCCCCCCCCCCCTCCCTTCTTCTGCCGCTGACTTCAGACAAGGCTCTGACTCTAACAACAACTGGGGTCCATTTTCATCTACTTCCAGGGGGCTGCTACTGCTGTGAGAGAGTGTGTGAGAGTGGAAAGGAGTGGGGGTGTGGGGTGTGTATGCATGGTATGGTGGGAGAAGTGTGGAGGGAGCCAAGCCAGATATGACAGTGGAAAAACAATCAAGAATATAAGAGGAGCCGGAGCGATCAGATAAGCAGCTTAACTTTGCTCTCGATTTTTCAGAGCTGCTTGAAAGTGTTTTCAATTTTTTTTCATGCTCTTCCGTTTGTTCGTCCTCCCTTCTTTTTTGTGCCTTTTTACTTCCTTGGGGGGGAGTCATCTGTCTTCATTAATCGTGAAGACACCAGCATTTCAGTGGCCGTCATGCACACTGGCTGAGCTTTAATGAAGACAGATGCCCTGTCAGTGGAGGCTGAGGCCAGAGGGGACTCCAGCCACGCCAGCCTGCTCTGCTTAGCTAGGGGAGCCCTGATGATAACAAGATGAGATTTGTTTATTTAATCAATCAGGCCTCTATGGTCCTTTCCTTTTAACCCATTCACACACATGCACACATTTAAAAATTAGGCCTCAGATTCCAGAAGTATATTTTTCTTTCAGGTCTTTGTTCCACACAATCAAAGTTAAAAAAAGGAAAGGGGAAAAAAAAGTCCAGGGACGCTGCCCTGAGGGTGAGAGATCTAAGTTAGCAGAGCAGAGCAAAGTGGCTGGTGTGGTGTACTGTTTCAAACCCAGTGTGCCCAATAACCTTTGTAAACAAAGCTGTCCTATCCCTGCACAAGGAGCCATAATGCCCCTCTTTACTGAAGCAGTTGCCTCCCATTGTCCTCATCAATGAAGCTGATGAATTGATGTTTGAGTCTGATATCTCATTAAGCCAGCCCAGCTGCACAACAGAGGGACCTGTCTGGCTCTTAATGCCACAGTCACACAAGCACGCACACTGCACACCAAAATAGCCACTGTGTTTGTAAAGCAAGTCACCTGGCCCTGGATTAATACAATAATATACTGTTGTCACACAGGTTTTTTTTTTTCCATTTGTAAAAAGAATTCAACTCTTTAGCAATGCTCTCTACAATGTGAGGATAAAAAAAAACAAGGTTTAGCAGAAATGCAAAAACAGTTTTTCTCTGATAACCTGTGTGGAGAATGTGCAGAGAAAATATTTGTCTGCCCTAAATCTTTCACAAAATGAGTATAACCTCCTCTCTTTGCAGTAAATCTTCAGCGGTGATAAGTGTCTCTGCTGTTGGCCATTAGCCAGGGACAATCAGAGGACTTAAAAGTGTGTGGTCAGTTTTCTTGTTTTTTTGTTCAGGAGTGGGAGACCTTAATGTCAGAGGTTAGGCAGAGGCTACAGCCTGGCCAATGTCAGATCTACTGCATGTGTGGTAAGCTCGTCAGCTTGCTGAAAAGGAGACTCTTTCAACCAGCTTGGCTTGTGTAATGCTCTTAAGTGCCTTATGCCACAGAGCTGGTACTACATCTGAGCTGGCCTACACATAAGGATAATGGACACTGATTTAGTCGTACGTCAATGAGAACTGAATTAGTCAACTGCCAGGGAAGCCATTCGAGACAGCCTATGCCGACAAATCCCCTCTCTGTCAATGTTCATTTGCTTAGAAGAATGAGGCAATTACGTTTAGCAGTTCTCCAGGGTCAAAAGAAGGGAAAGTGTTTTTTCTCACCAAAGTACACTCTTAGCTCGATGTTTTTGAGCACACTTTGGATTGTAAGTCTAACAAACGGTATATATAAGAGCTGGACATGACAGTAACAGATTGCTTGAGCAATTTGTCACTATGTGTGTCTTCACACACACACACACACACACGGGCGCACACGCTTCTTTGTTTTCCCTTAATGTGCTGTTCAAATGTGAATTGAGGGGCTAATTGAAATGGGGGGTATAGATCTCGGCAGCAGCGGTAGAGAAATAAGAGCTTCCTGTGACCGCTGGCACATTCTGGCCCGATCATTTTCTCCCTGATAGAAGTCTGCAGTTATTTCATTATAATTACAAAAGATTCAATTAAAAGATTAGAATGCCTGAGGGGGCAGGGCTGGAAATAGATGGTGGTATGTTGGTTAGTGGGTGATGTGTGTGTTTGTGTGTTGGAGAGAAAGAGGGAGAGTACTTACACTTCTAATCATTGTCACTAACGTCACGTGTTTATATCGCTGATTTTCTCAAGATAATGTCAAAACAATGTGCTCAACTTTAAAGGAATAAGCCAGTCCAGGGTCAATGAGTTGTAATTGATATGAAGGAGCGAACAAACGTTAAGCAGGCTGCAACTAAATTAACTTTTTAAACAAAAAAAACCATTAAGCTAGAAATGTGAAAAAAAAAACTGGCATCAAAGAAAAGTCTGTTTTTGGTTTTTGATCGCAAGCTTTAATTATAAAAAGTACCTCATTTAAAGTGCACTCTAAATTATTTATTAATGTGTTGAGGAATACAGTGTCCTGCGTGATATAATACAGTAGCTCAAGCAGCTGCAGTAGTCCTTGTTTTGTAATAAATAATACATAGCATCAGAGCCAAGATGGTTATTAAATAAAATCGCAGGCCTGTTGGTTCATTCTAACCTTACAACAGTTTATGTTACATGTTATATTACGCTGTGGAAATCATTTTAATAGGGTGAAGCCATTTTTGGTGTCAGACCTGCTGGGCTGCAGTATCACACCACCTTGTTCACAGATCTCTGTCAGCCCTGCAGTAATAGCTGAGCCCATTAATAGGCAGCGCTGTCTATAAATAAACAGATTCAATCCTAGCAGTTGCTTCAAGTTTTTTCCACAGAGCCCCCTCCTGTGCTTGGTTTGACTTATGCATAAATCAGAGAGTGTTAACCTATGCTTGTGTGTGTGGTGCCTGTATGCGGACTCCTCTGATCAATGTATGTTCAAGTTTACGTGTCCACTTGGCTGCTGTTGGGCACCCAGACTGCTGTGTCAAAAGCAGAGACGGACAGTGTGCCAAGCTGGATTCCTCAGGCCTGTGCTGGAATCTGGCTCCGCTCTAACAGCAGTTTATAGCCCCTCAGCAGCGTCAGTCGCACCGCTGTAAATAAAACTCGTCAACCGAATGTGAGTCCTTGAAAGGGCTGTTTTTGTTTTCCTGTCCGTCGTGTTTAAACAGTATTTCACAAGAGCGAGTACTCTGAAATTTTACGTGGACTCGTGACGAGCTGACGATTTGTGGATCGCAGCACGATAAACGTGACTGTTATGAGGCAACTGGGCTAGCAGTTTGCGTGAGCTCCAGATCAGTATAAAATCTGGACTTTTGTGAGTTCTTTCACAATAGTTTGCTGGTCCCAGAGGTATTGTGGCTGCCCACCCTAACACCCGTGTCTGGCTGCTGCTATTGTAGCTGTTTACTGAGAACAGCTCTTTGCCTGCCAGGCACATTTTCCGTTGCACAAAGGCGTGGACATTTGGCAAACTATGCATACTTACGTGCGTGTGTGTGCTGTATTAGTGCATGCACCTGAAAGAGTTTATTTCACTGGTGAGCATGTGATGTACCACTGCACAAGCATGTTTGTTTATAGCATAGAAGAGTGTGCATGTAAGCTCAGAGCTGTGTGTGAGCTGGCTGTGGAACGAGCAGTTCTGTTACCAGCGTGTTATTGACTGACGGCTTGGCTCGAGTGTTGCTACGGGCTCGGCGTTAGAAGAAGTGGAGCCCTCGTATAGCCAAGTCGGGTCTAGAAACCCAGACGAGTCCAACTGTCCTCCTCCTGTGTATGTGTGAATGGGTTGTGTTTACGCAGCCGACAGCGTTTGGCAGGGAGTGGTGAGCGGCTGGTGTAGTACAGCTATTATCTGGGCTCAGGGGTGGAGAGAGATGGATGAGGACTTGGCCTGGAGTGGGTGGAAGGAGGGGAGGACCGAGGGGAGGGAGGGAGGCAAATTGGTGTTGTTTTTCCCTTTGACATTAGTCAAATTCTGCCAGTGCGCATATGTGCAACTGACATGACCATCCTTCTGGAAATGGTGCATGAGTTCATTTGTGTACACTTGCATTAGCTTGTATTGTTTGTGTTCCTTGTGGGTGTATTTTGCTGTAAGGAGGAACAGGTGTGTGTGCGTGTAAGCTGGCATGCCTGTAATTGTGAGCCTAGCTGACAGTTTGGGACTTTTTACAGAAAGAAGATGAATGCCAGTGGAGAAATTAACAGATGTCTGTTTGAGTGCGTGTGCGTTTACGAGTGCACATGAAACCAGGTTATTGGAAGAAATCAGGTTAAACCAGGAAACAGGAGAATGTGTTCACATTGTCAGAACTTTACATACAGCTGGTCAGTAATCAGATTTCTCTGCTCTGTTGTGTTTTTTAACTAATACCGTCACACTATACAGTTTCTCCTCTTGTCTCTCAGTATTAGGAATAATCTGCCTGTTAGCTGCTCTGACTTATTCATTGTAGCTTTGTTTTTAGGCAGATTTAGGATATTTATACTTTGGATAAAAGAACAGTTTCAGCATTCATCTTTTCTTTCATCCCACTGTATTGCCTTTCCAGTGCTGCGTTTCCTGTTCCCCGTTCCCTCTTTGGCACGCACACTTGTAATATCCCTGTTAATCCTGTTAATCCATTTAAGTGTAAACTAGAGTCTGCAAAATAAGGTTTCATTCAAAATCAGGTTACTCCAGAAAAAGAACTACTACCAGGTTACTAAAGTAATGTTAACACACTTACTGTTTCTCTGGGCCCCTAGAGTCAACGTTTTGCTCTAAATCTGACACAAGAAGTGCATTCTCACCTAGACACGTGAGAGACACTCTTAAGCACAAAAAAGCAGCACATGCTCTTCAGTGGCTACACAGGAGCAGATAATATGTCCATGTCTCCACCATAGCTTGACCTGTGAGTGAATGGGTACTTGCAGTAGCCTGTTATCACGCCTGGATTTATAAACTTCTGCCTCACGGTAAGAACATCTCCCATTTGCCATAAAACACTAGAGACAAAACCAAACAGACAGACGGACAGCCAGTTTGACAGGAAACAATCCAGCAAATGAATTAGGGGCTGTTTGGGATGATTTCTCGCCTGTTTAGGAATGCTCGATCGACTCAGGTTAGCTGCTGTTAAGGGAACTGACTGGCTGGGTATTGCTTACGTTCCCAGTGATGTGTTCATTCAGTGGTAATTGTCAAAATGTACCTTTAATACTTCATGTATTAGTCTTATGTGGAACTTTGTTTTGTGACACCTCTAGAGACCGTAATGGAAGGAAATGAATCACTGTGTGGCTCAAAATCTGGCTGTCACATCAGTCATCTGAGTGCCTCCACCCAAACGGAGTTGGGCAACCTGTTGGCGGTTTGCTGCCAAGCAAAAGTGAAAAACTCTGATATGCATCATTGCTTCACTGAGACACTCAAAGCAGAAGTTTCTCAGAGTGGCTTTAATACCTTACAGGATCTGTGGTTTTATGCCAGTTGAAGGGGACTGCTGATTCTTCAAGAGTTACTACTTATGCATGGATTGCTCACTCAGAAGTCAGGAAGCCACAGTCATTTTGTCACTGCTCTGCCAGTTTTGATCTTAGTCTCTCTGAGTTCTTCCTTCTTAACTTCTTCCAAGTGACTGTATAGAGGAAAATGCTGCGATAATGTGTATTTGGCAGAGTAAACTCACAACAGAAATCAGTTAAAAAGCTGGGTGCATGATTTTTAACATTTTTTTTTTAACAGTGATCTGCATCCTATGTAACGCCAAGTGAAAAGGCAAGAGAAACCGCTTTGTGTAGTGTGTGCAAACTCTTTGGCGTGGACATTTACATGTTGAGTGGAAATGAACTGTGTGCTGCTAGTCGTGGGCGTGTTGTTCCTTCCAATAGGAGGTTTGCGTTTGCATGCTTTGGTGTGTGGTGCTTCCCCAATGTGCCGGAGTGAATACTACTGTTGTTGTTTACATTATCCGCCTTTCCACTCACTTCCTCTGACAGAGCAAGGCTGCAGCCACGGCTGGGCTACTTCTACTTTTGTAGGTTTCTATTGTTGTGGGGAGGAAGCAATAGCAATTGAACGAGCGCTAGTGGCCTTGCCAAAGACAGGCAGGTGAGAGCCAGGGCTACAGATGGTGAGAGGAAGTCTGGGAGGACGAGAAACAACCCGAGGATCAAAGACTCAGGGTTTCCCTCGATGACTGCTTTCTCCTCTCTCTTCACCTCGCCTGCGCGCCTGTTTCTGCTCTCTGTCTGCTCCCTTGCCTGCCTGTGAACTGTCCTGTCTTCTTGACATGATCAGTGGCCCAGCACTGTGCTGGGTTGCCAGGTTTGGGTTCACTCCTCAGTCACTGGAGGTGAGCTGTGCTCCTCTGTGGTGGGCAGATGAAGAGTCAGCTGGAGCTCACGGCAGGGATGAGGAGGTGCATTTTTTCCACAGATCTGCACTTGACTGTCTGGTTTTTCCAGCGCTGGTCATAAAAGGCCACTGACTGTCTGAAATATTTTTATTGACGTTATATTTTCTTCATTTTTTCCTTTCCTTAATACCGTCTTGCACTGGTTTGGTACAAGGACATTTGAAGGAAATTTTATTTGCTGGGTTCATTGGGGACAGGCGGCTCAGCAGACGAGTTTGGCTGTTTGAAAGCAGCTTGTGTGTTTGTTGACAGGGCTGTGTGGTGCAGGAAAAGGGGGGTGCACGCTGCCAAATGTTTGCTTGCTGACTCCATCAAGAAAATATCAAAAGGCCCTTTATGAGGTGCTGTAAAGAAGACCAGGTGTTTTGAGAACACCACCAGACTCCAAGGGTAATTCCACTTTTTAAAACATGCCCCGGGGATACATTCTTGTCCCACCTGCTGCCTTTCCTGCTTTTTTCATTTTTAAAGGAAAAAGGGGTAAAAAAGAAAAAGATTAAAATGTGCCTTGGCAGCAGCTTGTGTGCCATGTCACATTGTGTCATTCTTCAAAAGTCCACAGTTTTGTCATTAGTACTGACAGAAGCCATGAGCAAATGGGAAAATGTTTTTACTCAACATGCTGGTCTGGCGTCAGATCGCATGCATGCGTCACAAATGTTTATCGATGTTTGTCTCATTGCTTTCTTCTGGTTCCCAGAGAATGGGTTTAATTCCCTTCAGGAATGTGTTTCTTAATATCTATTTTCAAATCTCAAACCCGAGCCATCTCCTGATTGGCCGTCTTCTTTTCCTATATAGTGATGCCTCTTTACAGGCGTGTTAGTGTGTCAGTCTGTGGGAGACCAGGTGATGAGCTTTCTGACAGCTGTTGAAAGGCGTTGCTACTGCTCATCACCTTTAATGAAAGTCCCCCCTCCCCTGTCAACACAGTCAGGAATTCCTCCCATTTTTCTCAGTGGTTTTGTTCCTCCACTTCTTTGTTTCTCTCGGTTATAGGCCGGTGCCATTTTGAGTGCTTGTGTATATATATATGGGTTATATATAGGTGAAACAGAATAGCAATGGGAAATGAGAGCACATGTATGGAGGTGTAGCAGTAAGGGATACTGAGAAGTGGCTACAAAAGCCAGTGACGAAGATCCTCCGGAAACGCTGGTACTGAAAAGAGGAAGGAAGCAGGTCTGTTGTGTGGGACCTTGTAGCAGAAGCCTCAAGAGTGATAGCAGGAAGACATGGGCAAAACAAAACAGAGAAGGAGAGTATTATGTGCTGGCACCACTGACAAGGGTGTGGTACTACTTTCTTTTCCTCTTTCATGAAACCCATTTCTTTACAGAAACCTATTCGTGTGCTGATGGTCGGTCAGTCGTACCCTATGGTGCTGTAGCCTCTGCCATGGTGTAGAGGGCCAAAGGCACCCTTGAAAGCCCCACCTAGTGTGCCAGCAATTCTCCCAGCCCACTGTTCACCATCCTCTCCCAATCTGCTGTCCTTCTGCCACTACTCTCTGCCCAGTCCCCAACCCTCTTTTCACATTGAACCCTACTGTGTGCCCCTCTCTCCCCCTCTGCCTCAAAGTCTCGACAAGAGGTACAACTTTACAGGATCTTTAGTGAAAATAGAGGTGGAAACAAAGGCCACGCATGCCCGTGCATGCAGTTTAGCACTAACAGGGAAAACATCAACAGAGTGAGTCGCACACATAGAGGAGGGGGTGTTTTAATGGGGACTGGAATTCAGTGGTGCACTGTTACAAACAGTCCGGGCATTTGCAAGTGAAATATACACTACAGAGACAGAGCAGAGCCGCTGGCTGGAGTTGCACGTGAATGCTGGACAAGCACAAAAATAAACACCTACACGTATCCTACAGATGTATTGCACTGTGAGTGCACTGGGCCCAGAAAGAATACGTCTAAGCGTTTGCTCTCACATGCCAAGGCTGGAACTTTTGGAGCAGTGTCGCACTGAAGATTCAATCACTCCAACAGGTCACGTACTCAAAATCTGCAAGCCTATTGTGAAAGAATACTTGTTACAGTGCCAGAATGTCATATGCTGCTCAGTTAAGAGGAGTGTGTTGCAACACAAAACAGGAGCTGCATAGTCATGCGTTTGCTCACATACATTAGAAACACTCCTTTTTTCCAGCTGAGTGAACAGCAGGCAGCCTCAGTGTTGCCAGGAAGTCTTCTGATTATTTCTTTAGTGTTTCTCCTTGTTCTGGCTTTCTTTTCTCTTCTGTTGGATCTCTTGATACTAAAGGGAGTTTGCTTGGCTCGGTTAACTTGACCTAGAATTCACTGTAATTGACCTAGTTGAATTCACCTTCAGCTACACAGCTATTTCTGTCTTGTGCAGTTATATTTCACATTTAATGAGGCTGTGCTGAATGCTGCAATGCTCATCCCATCACGCTCAAGTATTTTAGTGTAATGTTGCTGTGTGTTTGTAGTTTGTAGCCACTGAGTGTGTTTATGGGACCAACTTGCTCAGTGGCAGGGGGACCACTTGTGCACAGCAATGCAACACGGGATCCGAGAATAAACTGATACTTAGCAGGAAGCTAACAGTGACTGTTGATAACTTAGCTATACCTTCTTCTTGCCTTTCTTTTTCTTCTTCTCCTCCCCCAACAGCAGCACCCATACCACCTACCCCACTCCTCTTCTCATCTGTCTGTCATCAGCTCACAGGCCTTAGACAGCGGATTGTCATGCAAATGGTGCCCCAAGCCTCAAAGCGCTGATAAGGAGGGCCTCTCATTTCACTGGGCTTTGTTTTCTAAACAGTGATGAGCTGAGTTGAAGAGACTGAGAAAAGGGGCTCGGGGTAGCTTTCTGAATGGGCCCTCTGACTGTGGCGCCCTGGGGTAAGTGGTACAGGGGATTTGAATGGAGTAGGCTGAATGAGGCAAAGTCTTGGAGGTGGATTCAGGAGTCATGTTCTCTGGCAGGAACCAGGTTCAACGTGTTGACAGAGCCTGATGTATTTTGTCTGTCACCGCTGCCCGGGTTTTCTCCAAGATGGACTTTCTGTGTTTGGCCCGCTTTCTTTATCCATTTAGACGGTGTCAGTCAGTGTTCGTTACTTGACGCCACATATGGTTTGTCCTTTTCTAAGGGGTTGTCAGCGCTCGGTTTGGAGCCTCATTTGCTGCTGTTATTATTGCATAAACAGTGGTTCATGGTGCGTTCAGAGGGTTTCTGTTCTCCCACTGACCCTGCCGTTTTGTTACATTCTGGCCAAAGAGATATGAGACTTGCTGTAGAAACATTCAGGGGGCGTAAACTTTGGATTTTAGATTGATTTGTGCATTTGGCTTTGGGATTGGTCTAAAAACTAATGGAAAACATCTTTGACTTGAGCAAAATGAGGTTTTCAAAGGAGGACTGCGGATTTCTGAAGAGTCGCATATGAAAAACAGATGTTTAGGCAGCAGGCAACAAATAAAAAATGTCTGATGTATTTCTGTTACTATCATTAATGAGGTAGTTGCAGGCCAGTCAGAGCAGCTACAGCAGAAGTAGTAGTAATCGTCAACTTGGTCTTGAACAAGACTTGCCCTCAAGAGCAACTTTGTCCTCCCCCTCTCCCCCCCCTCCCCTTCCCCTTTCTTCCCCCTCCCCTTCCCCTTTCTCTGTTTTATATCAAATTCCTCTTTTTACGCCCTCTTTTTTTCTCTCCTTTTTGAAGTCTCCTCTCTCTAGTAAAAAAAAGCCATGCTGGTGGTTTTTGATTCTGCTTTGGGTGTGAGAGGGGGGAGTAAGTTGGGTGGGGGGGTGGGGGGGGGTTGTAGGTTAAGTTTAGGCAAGTCCTCTGTGCTTTCCATTGAAGGTGCTGGGGAGAGGTGGGGGCAGTAAAAGTTAGAATTTTAGAGCCTGCCTGTTTTTTATTTTATGATTGGCTTTTTTTCTCTCTTGCTCTCTTTTTACGGGCTGTGAGCTACAGCTGGTGGTGTGAATAGCTGCCCAAGGTGACTGAGTCCCAATAAAGTGCAGGCCAGCCGGGCTGGGGCCTCCAGTCCAGCCATGGGACTGCCTTTATAAGCCAACTTACGAGCCTAGTCCTCTGTTAAAACCTGGCAGGGCTGCACTGAGGAATTTAGGGCCAGGAAACAAGAAAAAAATAGGGTTTGTGTGTCAGGGGATGGTGGTGGGATGCAGAGTAGGGGGTTGAAGTTAGAGGGTGACCAAGGGTGAAACTGTTTGTGTGCAAGTGTGTGTTTGTGGTTTTGTGGCATGTGTGGTTAGCATCTTATATTTCTCAGGGGGAGTATGGAATCCATACCCTGCACACTTGAACCTTCCAAAAGAGCCTATATGGGGTCCACTTTGGAATATAATGAAGTGTAATGTACCATATCAAGTATGTGACTCGAGTAAGCACTGATGTCACAGCTGTGCCTCAGTTTTTGAGACATAGAATCAGGGCTCTGCACCAGCTTTGCGTGTCCGTGCATTTGTCATGTGCCTGTGCTGTGCGTGCAAGATGTTCACATGAGATGTTGTCAATGTGTGGAATGAGGAAAAGCCAGCTTTGACTCTTGACTTTTCTCAACTCATTAGCTCGCTCTGTTACCTGCCCTTATCAAAGAACCTGTCAGACACTGTCAGTTACATCTTAGTGATGTAAAAAGCAGTTTTCTCACAGCTGTCAAAGAGCCCTTCTTCTCTTATTTATTGTCTTTACATAGACAAGAGTTATATGCGAAGACAATATGACAATATGTTCTATGCGATATCCCCAAAGGGCCCCTGAGTTTGGCTCCTTAGTGATAATTGGTACCAGGAAATGGGAACACTTGATAGTTCATATGTTATTTATCTTTTGAGACTTAAATGTGTCTCACTCCACGTCCAGGCAAAATGTTTACCAAGCGAGCATGACTGTTAATCAGTGTCTGTTGGTGGAACCTCAGTCATATCTGCCGTGTCATTTCTTAGTGTGGTTATCTATCCACATCTGCTACATGTATTCACAACTCCACATGTGGCCTTTGCAGAGTTAGTAATAGTTGTACGATAATGATTAGTAACTGATCATGTGCTCCACTGTCTTTTCTTTCCATGTTCACAGCGGTGGAGACCCAGAGCAACAGCTCAGAGGAGATGGTACCCAGTTCTCCGTCTCCACCTCCCCCACCTCGAGTCTACAAGCCCTGCTTTGTGTGCCAGGACAAGTCCTCCGGGTACCACTACGGGGTCAGCTCATGTGAAGGCTGCAAGGTGAGAAGAACCAATCTTTTGAACACTGGGTTTTCTGAAATAGAAAAAAATTTCGATTCTCTATTTTGCATTCACATGATAAAAGAGGGATGGACAAAGGGCAGGCTGAAAGAGATACAGCGATATGTCACAGCCTTTATAATGATAACTGTATTGCACATTCTCCCTTGCCCTCTTCCCTTTTGTGTCTTGCTTCCTGATGTTCCAGGGTTTCTTCCGTCGCAGTATCCAGAAGAACATGGTGTACACTTGCCACCGAGACAAAAACTGTCAGATCAACAAGGTCACACGCAACCGTTGTCAGTACTGCAGGCTGCAGAAGTGCTTCGAGGTCGGCATGTCCAAGGAAGGTGAGTCCCCCTCTGTTTGGAAAACAGGGTCACTCTCTCACTTGCACATAGAGACTGAGAAACTAGGCAGCAAAGACAGAAGCAGATGATGAGCCCACCAGGGGTGGTGATCAGGGTGAGGCTGGGCACTGTACCAATCATATGACTAATCCCTTTACAAAATGAATCTGACTTCCTGTTTCACCACAAAACCTCGCCCCTCTGGCCAGCACACAGACACTGCTTTCATTCATAAAGACAACACGGGAGAAAACAAGATTTGGGAGTTTTGACCAACGTATTGAGAACAGGATTCATGCCATTTGCGCAATCAGAAACACCAGCTTGTTGGGGGGGGGCCTTTTTATTTCAACCTTTTGTGTAGCCAGCTGCGTGTAAGTGGCAGTTTCTTGCCCTTCATGAAGCCCGGGGGACATGTATGTGGGTGTAATGTTTGTGTGGGATGTGTGTTAAGACCGGGATCACATTGTGCCTCTGCTATTACTGGATATCCTGAGAGGAAGGAAAGTATGGGAGGAGGAGGAGGTGGGAGAAGAGGCAGAGAGAGGGAGAGAGCGTACTGGCTTATGTGCACCGGTCAAGTGGATAGAGAGATGGACAAGGAAGCCAGCGGGTGATAAGAAGGAGATAGCCAGTGTCCGTGCCGGGCCTCAAGGAAATATGTTAATGCTGTTAAGAGCAGAAAGGTTCTGGTTTCCACTAGCGTGTAACATCTCCTTGGCAGCAGTGAAAGACACTGAGCATGAATGCTGAGTTTGTTTTCAAATGTCATTACAGATAGATTAAATTAACTTTCTGTATGAGCTTTAACATTGTATGTGGAACTAATTTTGTTTTCTCCCCTTTACATAGCGGTGCGCAATGACAGAAACAAGAAGAAGAAAGATGTGAAGGAGGAGGTTGTTCTTCCGGAGAGCTATGAGCTAAGTGGAGAGCTAGAGGAACTAGTCAATAAAGTCAGCAAAGCTCACCAAGAAACTTTCCCATCACTTTGCCAACTGGGCAAATACACCACCGTAAGTCGTGCACATAAACCCCTATCTTTCACTGCTGCATTTGGAAACTGTCTCTCAGCTACGTCAGCAGTGAATGCTCCCAGATTGCATGCTTATGAAAATTCGCAGTAACTTTCCCAACATTGTGGTGGCTTAACTAATGCAGTTCCCCATTAAGCCATCTGTGTGGCCTCGGAATGATTGATGCAACATGTAAATGGAATTCTTTCCCCACAGTTGACTGATGTAAAATGTAAATGTGAGGCTCGGTGAATCTTGCCTTTGATACAAACGTGGTTGCACACCTCCTCTTGTATGACATGCTGAACTGTGGGTGTTTTTGTTTGTTCAGAACTCCAGCTCGGACCATCGAGTCCAGCTTGATCTAGGGCTATGGGACAAGTTTAGTGAGCTTTCCACCAAATGCATCATCAAGATAGTAGAATTTGCCAAGCGGCTGCCGGGTTTCACCAGCCTCACCATCGCTGACCAAATCACTCTGCTTAAGTCCGCCTGCCTGGACATACTGGTGAGGAGCTTTTGTTTTCCCTTCTGCCCTCTTCACTCACTTTTTGTAAATAAATGATTCTGTCAAAGCTTATGCTGAAATATGGGTATGCTTCCACCCGGTGGTAAGAAGTGGCAGTGCATTCAAGTTTGGCCAGATAATGCAAAATCTATCATATATACACAACCAGACTGGAGTAGTTGGCTACCATTTTTAGCTACTGCAGATATTTTTAGTGTTGTAAGAAGTCATATTACACTACTTTACATTTTATTTACATTTTTTAACGTTCAAAAAGTTTTACACCTTGTTTTGCTTTTCAGATGCTGAGAATCTGCACACGCTACACTCCAGAACAGGACACTATGACGTTCTCAGATGGCCTGACTCTGAACCGGACTCAGATGCACAATGCGGGCTTTGGGCCGCTTACAGACCTGGTTTTTGCCTTTGCAGGCCAACTTCTACCCCTGGAGATGGATGATACAGAAACCGGTCTCCTCAGCGCCATCTGCCTCATCTGTGGAGGTACTGCAGCATGCACCTACTCTTGATTGGTCTGTTATAAAGTGGAAAGGACTTTAACAAAATAAAAGTTAAACATAATTGATTTTTGTATGTAAGAGATTATTTAAAACTGTGCCATTTATTTAAAAAAAAAAGAGAGAATGAGAACATGTGTTTGCTGCTTTTTTCACTAGACCGCATGGATTTAGAAGAGCCCCAGAAAGTGGATAAGCTACAGGAGCCTCTGCTTGAGGCTTTGAAGATCTATGCCCGTCGTCGCCGCCCCAACAAACCCCACATGTTCCCACGCATGCTGATGAAGATCACTGACCTCAGGGGCATCAGTACGAAGGGTAAGAATGGAGAGAGTGCTTTCTAAGATTGAACTCTGTACACTTTCCCAAGGTCCTTGCCAGAAGAATACATCTTTTACAGGACACTCTACTAGTTCAGCTTCACTCTTCCTTTTATTCTTTATGATGTGTCCATGTATTTTGAGCCTTGCTTTCTATTTTCAGGTGCAGAGAGAGCTATCACTCTGAAGATGGAGATCCCAGGGCCGATGCCTCCTTTGATCAGGGAAATGCTCGAGAATCCGGAGGCCTTCGACGACCAAACAGAGAGCAATGAGAGCCCGCCGCCTCCACCACCGCCCCCACCACCACCCGCGCCTCCAGCCCTGGTTCTAAAGCAGGAGGCTGAGGATGAGGACGACAGCTGGGCCACCGAAAACGGCAGCGAGCCATCACCGGAAGAGGAGGACGAAGACGACGACGACGATGTGGGAGATGAAGATCGAGACAGGGGCTCGGACAGTGACGGGGAGCCCTGGGTGTTTTAACTTCCATAGATGGGTTGAGGAAAGGCCTTGCTCGGAGGGCGCAGTGAAAAGAGCATTTCACACACACACACACACACACACACACACACACACACACACACACACACACACACACACACACACACACACACGCATACAAGCATATAAGTAAACATACACATATATAGCACAACCTCATTCACTCTTCCACCTCAAGAAAATGCTGGCCTTCCCTTCTCCCTCTCTCTCTCCTGACTGCACATCACTGTGTCCTCCTCCACTGAGCACAGCAGAGCCTTAAGCGTATAAACATTTCTAACTCAGGCCACACGGTCCATGACAAGTGAAATGCAGAAAAAATGAGAAGTCAAGGGAGAGATGACGGTAAACCAGATGAACTCCTGGCACGGCCAAGAGAGAAGTTAACGTGACAAAAAGAACATAACCTCTTTGAGAAAGCTAAATGTTTGTTGTTTTCTCCCCCCTACCCCCCCCCCCCCCCCCCCCCCCCCCCCCCCCTTACTATTGTTGTTTATATCTAAACAGGGGAGCCTCCAAACTAGACACCAGAACTAAGCAGTTGACTTTGATTGATTACAACAAGCACATTTAGAGCAAGAGTACAGGGCAAAGCCAAATTGAGTATGCAACTCTTTTGTTGTTATTTTTAAATATTGTTTTCATTCTTTTTTTTCCTTTTTTCAGTTTATGAATAAGTCCTTACATATCTATATACCATTATATTTTGTTTTTTATTTGTTATTCTGGTTTTATATATGAATCCTTTAGACAAGTTTTTATCTTTGAAGAGCTTTCCTGAGAAGATATTCAGAGGGAAAGAAGGGTAATCAGAACTGGCTGGGTCTTCCTTATCAGCTACATATGCTTAGCTCGGGCTTCTTGGAGCACTTTGGCTCCCTGTGGATGATAATCAACCCAGGACTTTCTTTTTTGTTGCAGTGACTTAACCAGTTTCTGTTATCAGGTAATTGGCATTATTCTTTTATGCTGTTGTTGCGGCCAGCATGTGCTGTCAGTGCAGGAAGTATCTTTGTGCCAAAGTTAGGAACAGTCATCTGTGGAGCATGAGTTTAACTACTGGCAGGGACTCCAGATACAATCCAGCGGTCCTCATGGCAGAATGCTCACTCACATGTGCACTAAAAACACACTCTAATTATCTTGGACAGTGTATCCACAAAAGCGCAGAACAAACATACACACTCCTTTCGCTCTATGCTGAGTGGTAGCAGATGTGCCAACCTGGCACAAAGTGCCGGGATCGGAGATTCAGACTTGACCGTATATATGTAGCACTTTTGTGATCATCTGTTTAAGCAAGGCACATCTCTTCCATTAAGTATAGAGCAGCTGTCTGTGAGCATATGTCCCAGTTAGCATGTCAAAACTGATGGTAACATCAACATATTAAATATGACGGATCTTAGAGCTCTCCCTGATGATATCAGTAGATTAGCACACTCATTCAACACAGATAAAAACACCCAAACATACTAGTATCATATGCATCAACACAACCATTAAAGGCATATGCAAAGCAGGAATCTTTATGGAAGACATTTTGGAATCAGACTCAGGGCTTTTCAGTAAGGACCAAACCCTAGCTGCTTCCCAGCATGCTAGAAACAGGCAATATTTATGCGTGCATTCTTGACTATGCGATTCTCAGCCCCACTTTGTGTAAATAGAAGATGACAAGTCTGAAAAACAGCATGGATACCAGTCTGACTCTCCACAGAGCGAGGAGGGACCACCATCATCACCATCACCATCCTCATCACAATCACCGTCCCACCTGCGTTCACACTGGTATCCATGCAGGAAACTGCCCCCTCATCCCAAAAAGCCATTATATCATCTTGTCTTCTTGTGTATATTCTCACTTTTTTTGAAGAAGAAGAACAGTGGAGGATTATGTGTTCTCATGTATCATTTCTTTATTGCCAAAATGTCACAGTGGGCGATCAGCTTGGAAAGCACGGCTGATATACAGTACAGAGGTTTTTCTCTCCCTCTTTGAAGCAATACGAACATAGTTTCTGTAGCAGCGAGAGGTCCCATCCTCTAAATATGGGCAGGTCTCCTCATTGTGTGTGTGTGTGTGTGCGTGCGTGTGCACGTGAGTGTGAATGCTTTAGAAAGTTTTCAGTCATGGGTGGATGTCCTTGGCATGGTGCTGTCACACAGAAACTCTTGTGTGACCTCATCCTTTCTCTCTCTGCTACGCCGTCACGGTGATAGTGACGGTAATGCAGGCAAAACTTTGAGATTATGTTATGTGTTATGTTATTGTTTTTTTTTTTTTCAACATGGCCAAGGTGTTGTTCTTCCTCTGTTTATGTCAACTCTTGTCATACAAAGAAAAGCCATATAAACAGTGAGAGGCACAATAAACTACTTTTGAGAGATTCCTGGACTTTTCTTTATTACCATTTCTTTGTGCTAAAAATGATGTGATGTGTAAGTTCGCTTATACCAGTGTCAAACTTATGAAACACAGTAAACTGCACTTTTGAATGAACATAATCATTCATTACCGGGGTGCAGCAGTAGAGGGAGCTCTTGCACTGTGACTGTAGGGTGTGCTGCATGCAGCTGCGTTTACTGCTTGGAGGATAAGGGCAGGGTCTGTTGGGTCATGGAGAGCTGTGGGTGCAGAGGCTAATAAATCACAGCCTCCTGCTGAACAAGGACATCAGATAAAGGTCTGTTCCTAAGATTTGTTCACTCTGCAGTTAAAGGAGTGCAGGTGGCAGCATAAAAATCATCAGAGAACGACTCTTTTCCTCTGCTTTCATCTCACTGTGATCAGAAAGTTAAAGCATATCTAGCCATGAATTCTTTAATGAAAGCTGTACGAGAAGGCTGCAACAGCACAATAAATTATCTCAGTTTTTAGATGCATTACATGATATATCAATTATTATTTGGTGCCATTAAGCTTTGGCTCAAATGAAATAAGATAAAATTACATTTGGCTGTGCAAATTTGTGGTAACATGTTTTAAAAAATATGCCCAAGTATTAATCATAAAATCCATTCATAATGAAAATATCATTTAGCTCCTGCATAGCTGTTAATGTGGCTCATGTTAGAGGTCTGCTGGAGGAAATGAAAGCGATTCTTTTACAGTCAGTAAGCTGCTCAAGCCAGTGCGCTCAAATTATACTGAAACTGTGTGAAATTTGAACTTGCAGAAGTGACCCAGCACTCGCTAATGGCCTGTGAAAGGACATTCAGTCACTGAACTCAAGTCAAAAGCTTTGTCAGAGTATGCTGTGCAATCTTTAAACCAAGCAAGGAAAGGCCTTGTTAAGAAGAGTTTTTTTAAGAGGACCAAAAGTCTGCCCGCGTGTCTGTGTCAAGGTTATACTGCCTATCTTTACTGTATCACTGCTGCTGATATGATCACTCACTCTCTCAAGAGCGGGAATCCTCTTTATAAAGGGCTTCTGACAGTAAACCTTTTCTTTTTAAAACCCGGCCACGTTGATACTAATGCCACACCTTTATTTCATTAATAGAAAGAGAGAATCAGAGCAGGGTGATAAACACAGATGAGATTCTATCAATTATATGATTGCTTTAATTATCATTAAAGACAGATCAATAACACCAGACTGGAATTAAAATAAGGCCCATACATTATACACTATTTTACAAGGAACAATCAAATTGCCTCATATACTGAACCCTGGAAGGTGTTGCCATGGGAACCCATGCAAGGGTTTGGGCATGCTTGGGGGGAATTTAAAGGAGCCGGTTTAGTTTTCTATATGCTCATCCTCACACATTAGTGACGGTTGATTAAATAATGACTTGAGATGGGTAGGCTTATTCATTTGAAATTAAAGAATGGAAATGTGACACCTAGAGGTACAACTTCACAATGATTTAATAAAGTGTGAGAAAAAAATCACCCTTGTAATATTCTTACAACCAAAGGACATCAATTATTAAAAATAGTAAAGAATCCATAAAAGCAGGCCGTGAGTGTGCATACCAACGAATATCATTTGAATATTTAAACCCACACTGATATCCCGCTGCACATCTGAGCTGTAGCTACAACTTGGTCAACACACAGGAGAGATAATGGACCAGCAGCAGCTGCAGGGCTTCAGAGAGTGATCTGCAGGATAAAGCTCAGTGAACCCAAATGCTTCTGGCAGCAGTTAGTGAGGAAGGTGCTGGGCTCGGGGTGTGATAAAGGCAGAGAGTGTTGGTGCATGTGACCCAGGTTTGATGTGATAAAAAACTGTAGGGCCTTTCTGTGTGCACCTGAAGCTATATACAAGACAGAGAGGTGCATATGTCATGTGCTGGAAGCATGGAGCTGGGTGCAGGGTCATAATGTGAAATACCACATCATTTACTGTGTGCCTCCTGGATGGGTCAGAACAGACAAAAAGGACACGTTTGCCATTTGTTACATATGCGGCAAATCCACCGAGGGTTGGGGATCACAGTCAAGGAGGGAGAGAAAGAGAGAGGTGAGGAGAAGGTGAGAAACGTTTTCATGTGCAAAGACCATAAATTTAACACCTTCCCCTGTACGAGCAAGAAGGCAGACGGGCCATCTCACTGAAAGGGTAATGGAGAAAGTGATGAAGAAACGGGTAAAGGTATCTGTGACAAGAGTGAGAATGGAGGGCGTGCCAGAAGGGAGCCAGAGGAAATAAACAAGGCCAGGTAGAGGTGGGGGCGATTTGGGAATGAGGAGCAAGCACTGGGAAGGCGGGCAGGCGGGCAGGCGTCGGGGTCATAAAAACTAGGAGATGTGTTCTGGCCTCTGGGTCTTCATATCTTTTACATTTCTAATTAAAAGAGATAAAGAGTGAGGGAGTCATCAATCCCACAGTGATTTCCCAGTTAAGGTTTTAGAGGGGGCTGTAAACTAGGCAGCCCGGCATCATTGATTTTATAATTAGCTATCGTCACCCCAGACTTAAGATGGAGGGAGTGTGGTAGAGGGGCACGACGAGAGCTTAAAAGACAGAGCAGCACGACTCTGCTGGTGGAGTGAGGAGGATGAAGATGATGAGGAAGTCAGCCCTGAGGGGGGACTGCAGGAGAGTCAAAGGTGAGGAGAGAGAAAAAACCCAGAATGGGAATGTATATGAAACAGGCAATGAGCCAAAAGGGAATATAGGCTATAGAGCCGTGTGAAAAGAAATGGCATAGTTAATTACCAATGAAATGTCATGTGAGGATCAAAATATTGCTATAATCATTGGCCAGAAAAAGACACATTAGACCCAATAATGGATACATAAACGTTTTTATTATGCAGAACCCCACCCAAACCCCATTACATGACTGGTAAGAAAATACACAGTGTACATGTGGGATAACCTTCACATACAGAAGTTCAAAACAAACCGTAACCACTGGAGTTTTATTGCGGTGTGAGACAGTGTCCTGATGAGGAGCACTCGTACTGGAGATCTCAGTGGAACAACAAAAAGATAACTTCCTTGAGACATAAAGTCAGATTACAACTACAAACAAGGACTACTGAGAATACGTTTAGTGTGCCATCTTCTGGGAAAGAACACGGGGCTCCTTAAAACCTTTCAACCATCCACATATGTAGTGTAACACAAGGTAAATGAGGCGTCGGAAAGACGTTTACTTCTTTCACTCCTAATTTTATAAACTTAAACATTAGGATCAATTCCTTCCATATGTATTTTTTTACATCTACCTTTACCATACGATGTTGGCATCACTCCCTTCCATTAGCACCAATACCTTGCAACAACGTAACCTTTAAACAACCCATTAAAGTATTTGAAAGCATAAAGTAAAAATAGAAAAGAGATAAAACGTGAGTAAACACAACACACGTGGGTAATGGTTATGATAACAATGATGAAGGACACAGATGGCATATTGGTGAGTATCAATATCAACTTTTCATCTAAAAACTCTTCTCTAGTAAAAATAGGGTGCAAATACAGCAGATAAAATCAAGCATCAAGGTATCTAGTAAATTCTCTTAGCCAAGCATGGAAAATTTTGTTACACATTGCACAAACTGTGAAAACTGTACACCTGTTTCAAACTAAACCTGAATATAGTTTAATTGCAGCATAACTCAAATTAATTATAAATAGAAAATCATGAAAAATGCATATAATATTGATTAAAACGTAGGCAGCATTTCTTTTATTAGGCAGTATATTACCTCAGGGCTGGGGGAAAGTATCAACACCATGATTCTGATGTCAGGATCTATAAAGATGACTCTACTTCATTATTTTAGGCACAAATTTAGAACTGCATCACCATGATTTCTGTGCAATCTAGCTGTGATAAAGGCTGATGCTAAATATCCCGAATGAGCAGCTAGAGAATTTCAATAAACCCAGGTTCATTAATAAATAAAAAAAATTGCAGCTTTGCAGTGTAAAGCTAATAAACATTAATTTCATAATAACGATTATGTGAAGTTACTCAAGTAGAAAGTTGCATGTCGTCCCTATTTAAATAGACCTGAAGCACAATCTGTTGAATAAGCTTTCTATTTCAAAAGCTCGTCCTAAGCGTCAGCATCCCTAAATCACCTTAACTGCATCTGCATGACAACAATCACCTGCTAATGCATACAAGAAAGTTCAAATCAAATCTTAGTTCTGAGTAAATGGAGGAGAAATATGATGTCATAGACCTACATTACTGCAATATAATTTAGCATGATGCTGTATCATTACTTTATGCCGCCATGAAAAGTGCTCGAAGCTGCTGTGGAGAATTTAATGCTGGAAGAGAGTTTTGCTATGATTTCCAGCGGAGCTGGGCCTGCACAAAACATCATAATTACAGTGCCTGTCATGACTCCTGATCACAAATGCCATAAAAACGACATAACATCCATCGTAAAGCTCTCGACATAGCAATGATTCAACAGAAATCATTCTGCTACAGCCTGCAAACTCTCAAATGCCAGAGCCCACGTCTAAAAGCCTGCTGCTTCAAACTGTGCACCACTCTTATGTCAGTCATAAATATTGTGTTGACCTGCCACCGCTGGCAAAAACAGTCAGGGTAAAAACACAGCAATCTAGAAGGACAAAAAACAAGGTTTATGGCAGATACAACATAATTGCATATTAAAATTCTGTCTGTATATAGAGCATAAGCTGTATTTGTGCTTGTTATAGGAAGTAATGCGGAAACAACAAGGTCCCTCTTTCCCTTTTTGATCACTTGCTGTGGGTAGGTGTCCACTGGTTACCAGAGCGAGGTGTCAACTGAACCACTGGAGGAAGAAACAAAGGAGAGAGAAAGGATGTGTGAGTGTGTTAAAAATGGAAAGAAACACACATTCTGGTTGAAAGAGCAGGCGAGACGAAAGGAGTGGGTGAGTGGGAGAGCGAGAGCCTTAATGATGCTGAAAATTGGCCCGTGACTGCGGTACACCCCTCAGGTAAATCATTGCTACAGCTTGCTGTCAACTCGTCTGTCCCCTTGTCCTCCCATCTCGCCCCTCCCATGCCCCGAATGTGTCTCAAACAGCCTCCCTCGCTTCACCCTGACTCAACTTCTTTTACGACCACGTATTCAAAACTTCCATCTTCGAGTCATATTCACCGTGCCACCATAAATAACTAGTTGCACATGTCTGTGTGCATTAGATACCTTTGAATTCATTGTGCACGCATCAAACCATTTCTGCGAGAAGCCAGTGAAGGAAAGTAACGGAGTACATTTACTCAGGCATACATACATTAGTTCACTCCCCAGTTTTGAGATACTTTTCTATGTTCCAGGGAGAAATATGATACTTTTTACCCCACTGCAGTTTTATAGCGGCTTTGTTCTTTAATTACTTTGCCGACTAAGACTGTACACACAAATCAAGTCATGAGCTCATAAAATATAAAGACGATGCTAGAGTTTAAAACCAGCCAGCACGACGGGGTGATATCTGGTGGCTTGTTTTGCCTCAGAGAAATTTTCATTTCCATATGCAGTCAGCAACGCAAATCTTTTTTGAACCTTAAATCTTCACCTGTGCACAATTTGTTGCAATCCCTCACGTGTTTAGCAATCCTACACCCTTTATTGAGAATATCCTTCAGTGTATTTTGAGTGCCGACAAGAAGTTATTTCTGACTTTTAGAGGCTATAACACTAGCAGTTTATGAAACTGTTATATCATCTGCGACATTAAATACTTCCTTGTAATAGTAAAAGGAAGCGGTTGAAGAACAAATATGCTTGAGTAAAAACTGTCCCGTACTACACATATTAGCAAAATATAAGTACTATGTCTGCCGTAGCATGGCCCTCATCACGGATATATTATTAGATATGATATTAATAGATTGTTACTACTAATGCAATAATCTGAAAATAGCATGGTGCATGTTAATATGGAGGTATTGTTTGTGAATTAAGGTCTTTTCAGTGTTTAAAAGAAGAAGAAAAATGATCACAAATCTTTGCTTCTTTAGATATTGTACACTTTGTCTCTCTTTCACTGGTAAAAAAGACTTTTTAACAATGCAATGTATTCTATGATCTGTACTATCGTACCCCATCCTAACGCTGATCAAAATCAAAGGGATAACTTTGGCTTTTAACATTTTAACCTAATTTTCTGTAAATACATAAAGTTTATACTTTAATACTGGTTAAAAAAAAGAAAAGAAAAAGAGTATTACTCCGTTAACACTTCACAGTAATGGGTATAAAGAGTAAGTGTTACATGTATAAACATATAAGGGTACGCGTTTGTAGTGGAAAGCTGTACCTGAGAAAAGTATCCATGGGGTCAGGCAACAAAAGAGCCGTTTCCTCCCCAGAGCTGTTCCTTCTACACTCACGTGGATCGCATTCCTCCTCCTTAATACAGTAAAACACACACACACACGCACAGGATGACACTTAACACATTTCTATCCAGCAGCTATTACCATCCAATAACTTGCACACTAGCAGCCTAATTGGTACTAGGAGATAATGTCTATATCAAACGACCCACTGCCCATGTTTAACTGGTGTGCATGGCTATCAGCATGAAGGCATAGCTCAGTTTCAATATCACATATAATTATGGTGCACGTCTCACCGAATCAGAGCTGTGTGCCAGAGTGTCAGCGGTGGCCTGGTGTGGAAGGGAGAGCGGTGCCGGCTGGTTGATGACCACTTCCCTCCTGCTTACCTCCCTGGGGGAGAGAGGAGGGGTGGCAAGGAGCAACGAGTCAGGCTGCCCCTGCTCACATAGGCTGTAGTGTGCCAGGGGGGTCGGGGGGTGGAGGATCTGCAAAGCCTCTGGGTTCTCATCCTCCGAGTCAGATGACACACTGTCAGGACGGCCTGCCAGACAGAAACATTAGTTAAGAAATAGCGGTCACTTTTCCTCAGAGCGCTGCTCTTGTCGTCCACAACACGGGCCAATCTGAACAATATTTAGTGTGGCTCTTGAATGATAGTTAACACTTTTATTGTTCACATCTGCAGGGCATACAGTAGATTGATGTGTAGCTCAATTCACCTGTAGAGGCAACTGGGGCCGAGTTCCACTTGGCGCTTGCAACTGTTCCCATCTTCTGTTCCAGCTGACAGATGTACTCCATCAACTCCTGTGGTGAAAAATGCAGTCATCACCCTTATAACCCTCAAAATGTCAGACCTCTTCAAACCAGCACTACGTAACATTATTGCACTGTGAAAACACAACGGAAACATTTGCCATTATATAAATGTTACCACAGTACAATGAACATTTAAGTCCTTCCTTGGTTTCTCATGTGCCGCTAATTGGCTGTAAACAAATTATATTGCACAATAACAAGAGGACAACCACAGGGAGATGATTCCCAACAGCAGGGTCATTCACAATAAGAGTATTACTGTTGTTATATCAGTAAGGATGTGTGTTCATTATTAATACAAAGATTTTAGAAAAAATTGCAGGGGTGTGCCCAGGCTTTATAGTCACACACTAAACTAGATTTACATTTAAAAACTAAACCATGAGACCTCAGCAACTGATAATGGCACAAAGTCTGTGACACCACACACGCACAGTGTTAAATAAGTACACTACCCACCCAGAGTTTATCGTTCGCTGCTTTTTAAAACTAGTTTCTGTCAGTACTGATTCAAATCATGCACCGTGGCAGACAAGGTTTCTAACCTGTTTCTCTGCAAGCAGCTGCTCCTTCTCTTTGTGGGCAACCCTCAGGCTGGCCTTCAGCTCCTGAAGCTCCCTACGGGTTTCACTCAGCTGAACCTACAAGCCAGATATCACAAAACAGCAGGGTGAGGTATATTAGACCCACTCGAAAGACACTTTGACTTTTGTGTGATGTTCTAGAAGTAAACAGCCAACATCTAAATGATGCTCATTCTGAGTTTGACCTTGTTTTTGCCAGTTCAAACAAAACTATTTGTTCACACAGATACAGAGTAGGCTATAATGTATATGAAGCAGCTTCTCTCACCCGGTTGCAATCTTTTTCTCTTCCAAGCTCAACCTCTAGCTTCACTCTCTCCATCCTTTCCTCTTGCAGCCTCTCCTCCATCGCCTGCATCTCTTGGCTGAGTTTCTCCAAACGCTCATGGTCTTTCTATGAGGGTGACACACAGACACTATTACTTACTGTATTTACTTCATATATAATTTATTTGCCTCTGCCATTCGATCTTTAGGTTATGGACTCCAATATTGACTCGATGTCATACCACCTACACATTACACCTACAGAAGCTGCTTAGCCATGAAGCTCCTGGTGCAGTTTCCATGCTGATATTAAGGGAGTTTGAAACTCTGGAGTTACTGGGTCAGAATAGCGTTGGGGCCCCTGCTCTCTGTAGCTTTACATGCTCTGCCGCTTCATGGCTGAGTTGCTGTAGTTCCTAAATGCTTCCACTTTCCAATAATACCACTTACAGTTGATTGAGGAAGAAATTTCCCAAACTGACTCATTGCAATGGTGGCATCATATTACGGTACCACGCTCAATTTAAGCTCTTCAGAATAGGTACTTCATGTAATACACATCAGGCAATAGGATTGAACACACCTGAATTCAAAGAGTCAGAGGTGTGACCCAGTACTTTTAGTAGAACCAGCCATATAGGCCCATTTTGAGAACTATAGAACATTTTGTTCTTTTTCTCATTATTATTAATATCCACTTCATATGTCGAATGTTACATATACCAAATATTACAAATACAAAACCCTGCAACAACTTTGAATCAAAACAAAGACTTGTAAAAATAAAATCAGGTCTACTGGGTGTGACATACTTAAACCATTTTTATCAAAAATATAACAAACTGTTCAGATGTATAATAGCAATATATTGCTACCCTCTCCCTTGCACCTTCATATCAACATAATGTCGCACCTGCTAATATTGATATAAATCTCCCTTTTCTCATTTCTCTTTAAGCATTTAAAAACTGATCGTTTTTTCTTCTTTTATTATGCTGCATACAATTGTTATTGATGCCATGGGAATATTTCACTTTGAAACCTCGTGGCATTTATTAGTGACATTCTACATTTTCCAGATTTCATGCTCTACAGTGATGCAGTACCTCAGCCGAGCGCTGCATGTTCTGCCTCTCCTGGGCCCAGTGGGCTCTTCCCTCCCTCAGGGCCAGACTGGAATCTGCAAGCTGAAGGGTGAGCTGAGCAGCCTGAAGGCGAGCCTGATGCAGTTCAGCTTGCCCCTGATCCCTCTGGGCAACCATAGAGCTGAGGTCACTCTTCAAGCCCTCAGCAGCTCGTTCGCTCATGTGCAGCCGCTCACGCAGGCTACGCATTTCTTTCAGAGATGCCTCATTTTCCGCCTGTGCATAAAGGACCAAGAAACCATGTTGGTTACTCATCTCATACTTCAGGTGATTTTCTGTATATTGCCAGACCCAAAAATATCTAAGAGTGGATTTGAACTGGTCATTGTTGTTTGTTTGTAATTCTTTTAAAACATAATTGCTGAGTTAAAATACAAAAAAACATGTTCCAAATAAAGTAGCAGTGATCACTTTCCCCCCAAAAATCAATTCTGATTTTATGTCCAAATACTTGTAACACATTTCACAAGAGTCGAGTTGAAAACAAACAAACAAACAAAAATCCTATTTTTACATCCTCTGAGTGAGCATCCTGGTCGAGTTTCAACCACTAAAACATTCATTAATAAGTCCTTTGGTTTGACCTCTTTCCTGTGGGCTGTGGTGAGTTTCTGGGTGAGGGTGGTGATGGTGTTTTGAAGCTGCAGGACACTGGTGTCTCTTTGGGCGAGGGAGTTCCTCAGGCCCTGGAACTCCTTTGACAGGATTTTGAGCTCGCTTTCTGTTTGTTCCAGCTTAGTCTAAGGAAAAAAGGCAAGAGATGGGAAAACTGAGATGTTGGGGGGGGGGGGAGGACCATGTTTTACTATGTTACACAGTATGTTTTGAACTGTGCACCTGCAGGCTTCTTCTCTCACTCTCCTCTTCTTTTCTCAGAGCTCCTGCCCTCCTGGCTCTTTCCTTAATTCTGCACATACAGATTTTGTTATAGACAATCAAAACTATTCACAGGACCCACATAAAAGTAAAAGAAGGACAAATGAGAAAACCATGTCAAACCTCTCTAACTCGGTCTCTTTTTCCACAGCTCTCTGTGCCAGGGTTTTGATGTCGTCCTCTAGCTCTCGGATTCGCGCTTTGCTTGCCTCCCTGGCATCCATTAAAGCAGTTTTCTCCTGGGCTAGTGATTCTCCTAATGCCTTTTCCTCCTAACAGACCAGAGGCGTGTTTAATTTTTGTGTTAATATAAGAACTCGGGCAATTTCTTAAATGTCTCCTGCTTACATTTTTACACTTAACACACAGGGACATTATTTAAGCAGAAATGCTTTATCTGAGAATGAGGGCACTGCTGTAGGGAAATGGAAGCAGGCACATCGGTTCTAATCAAATGACTGTGCCCACCATTTGCATAAGCTTCATACATCACCTTCTGCTTCTTCTGCAGCTCATCAAGCTTCTCTAGAGTTTGGTTCAGCTCTTTCTGAAGCCTGGCGATATCACCCTCCAGCTCTTTGCGTCTTCTGTCCCAGGCCTCTCTCGCTCGCTTGTACTCCTCATTCTCTTTCTCTCTTTGCTCTTTAACCGCCTCCTGCACCTGCAAAAGCTCAGCGCGCTCTCGCAGACATTCCTGCAGTCGATTCTAACAAGACAGAGAACAGAGGAAGCAAGCAGCATGACTGTGTGCCCGTCTTTGTGTAACTGCAGTAAACAAGAGTATTGATCCCCCCCTCCCCCCCAGCAGATGTGTTTTATAAGCACTCGTTAATTTTGCAAAACTGAAAACACACACTCTCCCATGCAGTATCTTATCCACTCACCTGCAGCAGCTCAGCCCTGGGGACTACCAGCAGCATATCTGTGCCTGCCTCCTCTCCATGGGAGTCTTCCTCAAGAGTCACCAGATCCTCAAGTGGCTTTGGTGCACAAAAAGTGAATTTAGAGCTGCGAGAGCACACCTTCCCTTTAGCATCAATATATACGAACTCATACTCCTGGGAGCTGGGCTTGGGTAGGTAGGAAGCTAAAATAGTGATTTAAAAAAAAAGCAAAAAAAGCAAAAGGTTATATTACAATCTGCAGAGAAGAATAATTGTTTTTCAAAGTAGCCATGCTTTAATTTAGACCCTACTTCCCATTATACTTTTAGTCAGTCTAAATTACATACCTATAATTTTGGAACATCTAATCACAATTTAAATTAATGTTCTGGTAAATATGAACTATGAGTCTAATACATTTATTTGTATTATATTGCTGGTTAAGATGATGTGTTTGCCATCAAAAATCCATTTCACAGACCCTTTTTACAGCAAACATTTTGACTTGTCAAAGTAGGGAAAGTGTATGAATAATGGCTGTATTCCACTTAGGGGAGGTCCCCCTTTTGCACATTCTGTTTTATTGCCATGAAATAGGAAACTTAATGGAACTAGGAAGACATTACTTTGACCTGCTCCTCCCCTGCTGTGACAACTAAAAATACACGGGTGACAAATTCAAGTAAAAACTACTCGCTGTAAACTTAATGGCCTTTAATTCGTCATCTGTCTTACTGCAGTCTAAAATGGCCTAGCTTTGCAAACTTGGATTAAGCCCACTGCTAAACTAAAACATTTATTAAATAAAGCTATCTTCTCATTTAGTCTTAGAAACTGTCTGATAATACTTCAATTCAGTAACACCAGGTTCACATGTTGCAATACAGCTTCTGGCCACTAGTGGCAGCAGTGCGGCCATTCACGGCAGGTGAGCGACAAAACGATGATGTCTTTTATGTAACTTGTGTCCCATGGGCTGTGAGGTCTGTAAGCGTCTATTCATTCTCGTTGTATCATTTGTGAAAAACCGCAGAGTACCTGAAATAGCAGAGCGTCTCTGGTTAGCTAAGCTGGCCAAAGTCTTAAACAGGTGTTTTAAGTGACTCTCGGGCAGTTTGGTGCTTTTTTTCCACGTAAAACTTGAAGCGCTTTGCGAGTTGAGCTTCTCTGCGCCATTTATATGTTTGTTGTAAACATCGTCGGCGTAACAGAAGCAGTTAAACAACTTTGTATGTTCTGCTTTTGTCCTGTAGTGTCAAAAACAGCTAGCTCCAGCCAGTGTTGCCAACTTAGCGACTTTGTCGCTATATTTAGCGAGTTTTCAGACCCCTTAGCGACTTTTTTTCTAAAGAAAGTCGCTAAAAAAGACGTGAAAGCTCGTATCGCTTTTACTCTCAACAAGCAGCGGGTGCTGTAACGCAGTCAGTTCTTCTTTTACTCTTATGCTGTTTTGTGGATCACAAGGTTTAAAACTACTTATAAACACACACACACACACACACACACACACACACACACACACACACACACACACACACAAAGTAACTCCACCAGAGTGCCTATTTCGGGTCACTTGCCGGTCCAAGCCCGGATAAAGGAGCAGGGTTGGAATTGTGACATTAAAAAAACAATGATTGCTAAAAGAAATTTAGTTTGTAGTTCTAAATAAACTCTAAATGCATTTAAGACTTTTTTTTACTGACTTTATGTCTCTTCCACGATGTTATTTCTCTCTCCAACAACATAGGTTACAATTAGATTAGCATGACCAATTATGCAAATTAGGCGTTGACGTCATTTAGCGACTTCTAGCGACTTTTAGGACAGCCAATAGCGATTTTCCTTACTGAGGAGTTGGCAACACTGGCTCCAGCAAGCTAAACGCTCATTAAACAACACGTGTTTGTTTATCACATTATAAAATAGCTTTTCAGTCGCCTCGACTGTTTGTGCTATGCTGCTATGTCCTGTTGAAACCACAGAAGTTAATCTAGTATCAATTCAACAAACATCCTGTTAATGACGCGGTCCATGCTTTCAGCTGTCCTGCCAAAAAATGTTTTCCTGCTATTTAAACCGCTGTAAATGACTAGCTGGCCTATAATCTGTCAAACGTATCTCTCATGAAGGATATCGAGTCATTATGTGCCAGAAAGAAAATTCCCGTCACAAAGTAGAAGCTACAATCAGTTTTTGGCAAAGTGACTTTTATATATCCTTTATGAATCGATGTAAAAACTATCGTTGACAGTAAAAACGTCTTCTCCAAAAGAGAGCTGGCCAAGAGGGCAGGAGAAATTGCAACAAATATAACATAACAGTTCTATAAAGATATTTTAAGTGGCCCAACAGGACTGGATTGATTAAAATGTAGAGCACAAAGTGGGTATGATAATGCTGAGTTAAAAGACACTTGCAGAACAGGTCATTTCTTTATTTTGTACGTAACCACTTCATAAATCTTGTTGACTACAGCCTATCTACCAATATAAGCAAAGCTATTAGTCATAAAAACACATCAGCAATCACTGTTTCGCATAAGACTGTCGCTCATAAAGTTGAAGGCTTACAAATTTTGAGAGCAAAATAACTGCTTTTCAGACCAGCTGTGCTACTTGCATAACGTTAAGACTTTCACTATCACCTGAATCTGCTTCCTTTTCATGCACCTTTAACCAAGCATACTGGAACTGATGATGATACACCTCCTGCCTCCCACACTAACCACAAAGCAGTCAGCCTTATTCTGTGACTCCTTCCAGCCTATAAAGTAAGTTGATCTAATATCATTATCTCACACAGACCATAGCTTCATGTTTGGAGTGATTTACTTAGAATTACTGTTTCACAATACGGCTACAGCAAAGGGCCAAGATAGAAAACAGACAGAGGGAATGACACACGGTAAAGTTTATGAGCTGTATTTCAACTTCGAGCACCGGCTAAGGTCACAGAAGAGGCGACCTTCTTTTTAAATCACAGCATTGCTGCTGATAAGGAACCATCTGTACTTTCTTTAGTTTCCTTTCTCTGTACTGAAGAATGACATTGACAGTATGTTTAAGTTAGCGATAAATCACTTTACCAGGGGTCAATGCCACACCTGCTGCACACGTGCCCCTCACCCTCAATCAGGCTTATCAGCTGCCCCTGACACACAGGACAAAGTGAACACTGTATTCTCCAGTGAGCAGCAGCAGTCAGCAGAGCAGCCTTTGGGCCATTGTCTTACTAAAGAAATGAATTCAAACCATGACAGAGAGTGTCTCTGTTAGAAACCAAGTTAGATATTTCTCTTGTGCAAAGGATTTTTTCCCCTTTTTTCTGCTGAAGAATTATTTTAAGATAGGAATAAACATTTGCTTCCACTCAGCATGTGATTCGCTAGCTTTTTGTAAACAACAGAGCAATTCATTTTACAGAGGCATCAATCTCCTGCTGAAGGTTTTATGCGCTGATCTAGTACAGATCCTGTGTGACTATGGGAGGTAAACCCAGTTAGAAAACAAAGGTATGAATACCCTGAAACTGAACACAGCAGTTGACATCTGTGCCCTCTTGGTAGTCAGCCGGGGCTAGCGCCCATACAAAGGTGTGGTATTCCTTTACTGATGTCCATCCCTCCTGAAGAAGAAAATGTGTGCACAGTGTTAACTTCCAGTTGGATATTATTTATTTAGTTGCTTTTCCAGAAATTCGTCAGAACAGCAATACCTTGAAGAGCCCTATCCAATCATTACTGGCCCATATGTGCCGTGAGCTCAGCGTGTAGTGGCAGTCGACTCTGCTCTCAGGAAAGTAGCTGCAGCCCACGTTTCTAAACTCCACCTGCCAGTCCTTGTCCATGGCAACACAAAACAAATGCTCTATTGCACCTACAAGAAAGAAGGTAAAAAACAAACAAACCCCAAATCAACCTAGAAACCAACATGCACAGTTACATTACACAGCTATTTCTGGAATATAGGTAAGAGGTGGTCCCTGCTGAACAAACAAGAGGCCCCAAGTGTGTGAGTATTTTTGTTCAGTGTAAGATCTAGACTGAGTGCACACTTAAGGAAACAGCACCGATGCACAACTAATCCTCAGTGACAGCATGGTCTTAAGGCAACATGACACGTTACACAGGTTGTCACCAGGGGCTATTTCAGTCATCTTCAAAATCATTTGCTATTATACAGCATCACGTGTAAGCATGCAGGATATGGGCTCAGATTCCACTCGAGGTTACTTGCCACGAATTTGTGGTGTCCCTGCAGTTAACCACACTGCTTGCCTACCGAAAGCACTATTTTTGTGTGTGGTGTAATAACTATGGTATAGGCAACATTTATGATGTGATGGTACACTGTTACACAAACAGGGTGAAACACATGGTAAATATACATTTTAATAGAGCAGCAGAGACAAGCATGATGAGATTTTCAAAAGGAACAAAAATAAAGCAAGCGCACTTTAAGAGGGTTGTGCGGTCAGCTGAGCGCACCATCCGCTCCGAGCTCCCTGACCTGCACTCAATCTACAGCAGGCGGTGCCGGACCAAGGCCAGGAAGATCGTGAAGGACCTCAGCCATCCCAACAACAGACTGTTCTCTCTGTTGAGGTCAGGAAAGCGATTCCGCTCCCTGAAGACCAACACAGAGAGACTGAGGAGGAGCTTCTTCCCGCAGGCGATACGGTCTCTCAATCACACCACCACACAGTACTGACCCACACATATGGTTCTTACACACACACTGGACTTTCTGGACTTTGGTTTTGCACAACACTGGTCACTATATTCTTCATTTCCGGTTAATACTTGTACAGCTGCTGTTATTGTGTATATATTTATTTATATTTAGATTTCTTCATACATTCTTATATAGTTCTATATTGTGTATTGTGTATTTTGTTGTACAGTTATTTTATTTTCAACTTTAATTTATATATTTATCTTTATCTTATTCTTCCCAGTTAAATTTACCCTTCATTCTAATTTGTGTTGTACAGTTATTTCATTTTTAACCTTAATTTATATTTTATTCCTTCCTAGTTAAATTTACCCTTTTTAATTTTTCATATTTATTTCCTATCTTATTCATAGCCTTTTCCTTTTTTGTTTTCTTTAGGTCACGAGCAGTTGTCCAAGCATTTCACTACATATCGTACTGTGTATGACTGTGTACGTGACAAATAAAATTTGAATTTGAATTTGATTTAAACCCAATGAGGATTTACAGCGAGCATGTTCTTTAAACTTGGATTAACTTTCTGTACTTTACATTTATTCCCTGTGGTAGAGTCAATAATCACAGATGATACAAGTTTTCTATTTTTGTTTTGCAAACAAACATCCGTTCGGACAAGATAAAATACAGACAGTGCGTAAAACAATACACCAGTGATCAAAATAGCTTTCCGTGGACTCGTTTTACATGGCACGAGGCTTAAGGCCCAACAGTAGCACATGTCAAGAAAACAGTGTTATGCCCGTCGATGAAAGCTTTAAGCTGACAAACAAACAAACACAGGCACTGCGGACAGACCTGAATCCGTGCACGTTAGTCATATTTGTTAATTTGATGGAAATGCAAATAATAAGAGACAATGCAGGGCTTTGTTAACTACCAAAAGAGATCTGCGCACATTATCTCGACCCGTTTCTGATGTCTTTGTTACCTTTACGGTCCTCAGCCCTCTGCAGACGGTCCAAAGGAGCCCTCTACGTGCGAGGTACCGGACTGACAGTCCTCAAGAAACCCACGAAAGAACACGGCCGATGCAGACTCGCTTTCCTCACGGAGCTCAGCTGGACCAACAACGCGAAATAACAACAAAAAAGCCAAAGCAAAACACAAGCACCACAGCTTCTTCTGCACCGTGGAATTATGGGAGCTGTTGTTCACGATGTAGCTGAAACTATGCCGAGATACTCCTTTTTAAACTACAACCCCCAGGCTCACAGTAGACTAACAGATCCGCTGAATGTAATCTGACGCGTCTCATCGGCCGCCGTTGTTTTTCGCATCGGATATCTGCCAAACCGCGGCTGTCCTGCTCGTTCACCAATGGAAAGAGTGTGTGTTATTTGCGATGAGAGGAAGACACTCTTAGCGGATGTAATAATGAAAACGGATGTTTTTATTTGCAGTGATTGTTCGAGTTCATAAATATTTGCTACATTGCGCTGTAAACAAATCTGCGCATTATTTTCCATGCAGGTAGACTTCGCACTATGACGGTTATTTAATTTGATGGTAAAGTATTACAGGTTGTATAGTTTTTGCCTATTTATTTTAGTTTAAATCAGTGTCCCACGGGAGCCTTTTCCACTTCATGTATTATCTATACTTTGATGAGGAAAATCAGGAACCACAGCAGGTCCTCTGACGTCAGCCCACGTTCCAGATTTGATGGAGGGGAATTCGGATTTTAGCCAAAATTTTTTCCAAAATAATCCAGTGATCCTGCATTTTGGAAGCGCCCCAATTTGGCAGTTTCTTTAGGGTAAGCTTGATATCCCACAACGTCTTCAAACATGAGGACAAATAGAGCGCATGACGAGGTACAGTGCCGGGCAGCAGATGGCAGTATACCATCTTGAAAACCAAAATTACACATGCAAGTCTAAACACACAGTGCGGTCTTTTAAGCCCACAATGAAAATATATCACAGCCTTTTTGTCCTTTCACTATTAGATACAAGATAAAAGGGGGGGGGGGGGGGGTACACTGTCTCTCTATGCTGCAAATTTTAAAAACAGCCTGGGTTCACCATCTCTAGCTTTGCCTTAATTCATAGTTTTGATTTTGCAGATATATCAGAAGAGAAATGCAAATATGGCTGTGCAGATAGGTCTCAAGGCTACAGTAGTAGTATTGTCTATCTGGGTTCACAATGTGTTATTCTGAGATTTTTAATTAAAAAAAAAAACATTAAAATACTGGTTTTAGTTGAACTGATTATATTAAATGATTTAAATTTAAATTAGAGTTAAAATGGCAAATAAGTCTTTAACTGCAAAAAGCCATCAATAACAAAAACCTATTTAACAGAAATGGAAATTAAAAGTTAGCATTCTCTATTAAAGGTTATTAGTCCTCCACAACCACAAGTTAAATAATGCTCAGCCTGTATTATTATAGTTATTGATGTTAGCTCATTGCCCATAGCCAGCCTATTTATCTCTGCTCATTGATGAGACACTCCAGTCACACAATACTTTACTCCTCCTCAATTAGTAAGTCCAGTTTGGCTAATTTAGTCTGTTGACGACACTATAAGGATGCTTCATGTAATTTTATGCCGACGGACAGTCAATGCTGAGACCCTATAAATTGTGTTTAAGTGGATTAATAGTGTGCTGAGCCTGTGTGAGCAAAGTGGTGATGGAAATAGTGGCTCGCTCTCACAGTGGGATAATTAAATAGGTTCTACTGTGATGACTGGCTTATTCAGTAGCCACTGTTTACATGCGTGTTTAGCTTTAGGTATTATTAAAGAAAAAGATTTCTTCTGTTGAATTCTTCAACATAATTCAGTATGGTTGTCTTACGGGTTCCCTGGAACACAGAAAAATCAGATATACCAAAAATACTAGCATAAGTATTGTTTATGAATTAATTCTATATGCTTATTTCTGCTGGTTTTGTGCCACCCTATTTTATTTTATTTTATTTTATTTTATTTTATTTTATTTTATTTTATTTTATTTTATTTTAGTGTTGTGTCTGATTTCCCATAGCCTTGACTTTGAAGCGTCATTGTTGTGTAAAGTTAGAAGACAGTTGTGCAGTAGGAGTGTGAAGGCTTCACCATAACAGAGGCTAGACTTAAAGTGGATTGTCCATGAAACTGCTTGATCTTGACCTGGCTGCCTGCTGTTATGGCTCCTCTGCCTATCATAACATCCCACCTCTACCCTGCAAACTTGCGCACACATGCAGTTATGCTGACCGTGTGAATTTACAGCTCTTTTTTGTTTTTTGGGAGGAGATGGCTAACATTCACACTTTGAGGCGTTAGGTTGGGGGAAAAAATAGTGTTCTGGCACAAAACGTTCAACATGTTGTTTATTTATCTGTTGTGGAAGTACTCCACACAAATTTAATCCCTGTCATCTGCTGATTTCTAGCAGCTTGGCTTGGAATTTCTCTCAATGCTAGAAAATGGTATAGCCCCTGAGTGCTACTGCAGTTTTATTACCTGAGGTGGTTTGTCTGAATATAGCTTACCACATGTCTCATTCAAAGGGAATGGCAGGTATGTGTCACTAGTCATAAATTGCAACTAGCCTTCAGCAGTAATCAGTTGCCAAGGAAACCTCAAATGGGATTATGACCTTCTGTTGTGTATAGCCAAGCAAATTGTTAGAGTTGTCAAGATCCAAGAGACAAACATTAAAGATTTATGTCAGTAAACAATTTATTTTCTCATCATACTAAGTTAATGGGTAGCGTGTCTTGCGTGGAAATAAAACTGAGAATATAAGTTGGCGGCATTTTTTTTTCTGGCTGGGTATTACTTAAAACTATACGGGCAGTTTTGACTTTAATAATGGTAGTTACTGTGTTTTGAAGTAATGTTGTCTTGTTTTAAGATATAGTCAAAGAAAGGCATTACAAGGTAGAAAACAAAGAAAGAAGAGCAGAAGCAGAGTGCCTAGAAGGAGGGTAGAGTGTTGGGAGGGTGGATAGAGAAATGGGGGACGGTGGTATTTAGTATGCACGGCCAAGCTGCCCCATCTGCTTAGCGCAGCAGTCCCTGTCGTATAACTGTCTGCAGGCCGTGGGCCACATAAAGAATGTCTCAGATTTGATGTAATTCCGCAAAATTAATGACAGCTTTACTCGGTATGGGCCGTGAGGGAATGATTAGTGTTTGATCGTCCATCTGATCAGTTCCCTTGGCTGGCTGCTGAGAGATGCTCCACTATATGCCGGTATGTTGCCTATGGCAAGCACACATGCACACACAGATACACCTATCCCAGAGTAATTCCTGGGCCCCCATGTTGTAGTTTATGTTTAGGTTCTGGTTCGCGTTTCCCTCAACAAAAACATCCAGTATCTTGTAAAATTCTCTGTGCTGTGACACTTCACATCAATGTGAACACCTACTGATGTGCTGGATGCAGGTCCCACTGGTAATGTGAATGTGCACAGGGCACTTTTATATTAGGCTGTGCGGTATTTCAAAGAAAAGTGGGACAACCAGCATCCAATTTAGAGAACTCGGAGGTCACACTATGACCTTTTACAAGATATGCTTTACTGCAGCTGTGATTGGAATTGGGTATTAGTTTTTAAAAGAGATGGTGAGTGGATTGGGAATTTGAGAGAGAAAAAAAATTGATCCATTGGATGGATTGCTGGAGTTGGACAAGTGGAATACCTCTCGTCGTTTTAATTCAGCCCCACCTCAGCGTTCCCAACCCCCATCTCTTTCCTCCTCTTGGGCTGCTGCGTTTACAAGCGAAGGGGGCATTCTGTTTTACAAGTGAGCCTGGTGCGTCTCGGTGTGCTAGCAACATTAAAATTGAACTCGTCTTATCTGTGCAAACCGCGAGGCTTTACATCATAGGCTGTCGTGCTACTGCCATGAGGCCCCACTGTGCTTTTATGTAATGTGGTGCAGTCAAAAACCCAGTGGACAATTAAAGTGAGCTGATAGATAAAGAAGTGATTGAAGACCAGAATCTTAGTTTGTGGAATGCCCTGTGTGTTGGGGGGAGGGACACTTTAGTGGTTTATTATTGTTAACAAGACACAACATCTCACGTAGACAGACTGAACTGGAGACACAGTTTTCAGAGTTGCATCTATTTTTTGTTTTTTGCTGAGTTGCATATGGCAAAGCTAATTTCCCATCTGACCATTAGTACTCTGGTCAAGTCCAAAGCATGGAGAGCCTAATTCAGCAAAGGCTTGGGGAGGGCTGTTTCTGCCAACACAGATTGTTGGACAGATTGGCAGTGCTTCACTCTGTGTTGATGCAGTACTTTTCCCTCAAATTGTGCACAATTATAACAAATCACTTGCAAAAACACCATTAAAGTAAACAAAAACTTGTTCCAGTTCAATTGCAACTCAGTCCATTATCCTCTCTGTTTTCTCCTTCCTCAGTACTTTAGAGTTTTTGTCCTTCCTTCCATAACACTCATTCCAAATTATTTGAACGTGTTTCCTCCTGCTTGGGTTCCCCCCTTCCCTGTTGCCATTCTCTAATCTCCTTTCATTTTGCTCTTTTTCTTGGCCCACTCTTCCTCCCCCACTGCTTTCTTTTTCTCCTCTTCATTTTATATTTTTGGCTGAGCTGAGGACCTTTCCTGGTGCAGTGACCTTTCTGGTTTTAAATTAAGCCCCACTGCGGCACGTCTCTCTTCATAGATCGCCAGTTACGAGCCTTCAGAGAACCGCAAAAAAATAACGATTCTGATGAAATGGCCCCTTTAAAAAGCTCTTCCAAATTCCTTTTACATTTTTCTTTGCCTCTTCCCCCCTTTCTGGTTGCATTAATATTCACACTAATGAGGAACATCCTAAAGAGCAGACCATGGAAAATGTGAGAAGAGACATATGCATGTGCCTCCCGACATGCACGTCATACACATACTGTTGCTCATTGCTAATGGGGTCTAATTAAATGCCACATATGTTTGAAGTGATTTATGAAATCTGGGCATCCAGGGCTTGCATTATGATTGCTTAATCAGAAAGAGACCATTTTTCAATGAATAACACAGTTTGTGGCCTTTTAGAAGAGACCAATGTTTTGCATTATGTGATTAATAGGCCTCTAATAAATTTTTTTTAAAATGATAAATAGTTCTTACTGCGCTGAGGTCATAGTTCTTTTACCTGGTAGTCCAGCATTTGTCTTAATATTAGTGCAGAATTTATAGTATGATGTCAATAGGCTTGGGCCATGTTAAGAAATCGGGTTATCATAAACCACAATGCAATACAGTCACGAAGAACCTCCCAGGTGCTGAGTAAAAGCACAATGACTTGTTCAGGACCACCATCCCCTGGAAATGAGGAACCAGAATAATTTAAATACAGAAATGGCTTGAATTTAAACATAATTGGTCACAATCCAACCTCACCTGTTCACTGAAACCTTCTAAAACTCAAAATAGAGGGAGTGATAGCAATTATTGGGAGTAATTAAAGCATTTAAACTTTTCAGTGAGGACTCAAGACTGTTTTGAGCTACATTAAAAACTATGGTTTTAGTGGCTACTGGCAGAGATCAGTGTCTTGCACTGATAGGTGAGAAATTGTAATGTTTACTTTTGGTACATATACAGATTCACTATAATGTGTTACAAATGTTTATTTATCTATACATATCTAAATAACCTTTGTGTAAATAGTTCGAGACTGAGGATTTTTTTTTAAGCAAGAATACAATGGATACAGCAGAGAAAAGCACAATAAAAGACAACAATTACAAATATTGAGTAGTTTAAAAAATGATAGTAATGTGTTAAGCAAATCCTGTAAATTCTTTGGAGGTGCAATTTAATTTTTTAGAGCATATTGTTTTATATTGTTTGCAGTATTCTGTGCTGTGCTGAGATCCAAGCAAATAATTTTGTATTTTAGATGAAATGTGATGATTAAGACATAGGCTGCATAGGGTCTATATAAAAGTGGCAGCTTTCTTAGAAGACCTTAATCAACAGAGATTGTAGTGTGTGAGGTTATTGTTTTCGTTTTGCTGGTCCAGCTTGTTGCTCCTAGTGTTCAGTTATTATTGTACTGCTCATAAAATTAAGGTGTCCAAAATTAAGTTGGACATCTGAATGAAATATTCATGGTGAAAATCTTTACAGACATACTCAAAATGACACTAAAATCAAAGGTTAACCAAGTGTTCCCTTGTTTTGAGCGCTGTGCTGGTATTTGCAAACTTGCATATTTCTTTTTTCTGGAAGAGGTTAGGGCATGCTGGAATTATAGCATGGGAAGATGGCGGAATTTAAGCTCCCTAAAACTGTGCTTTTTCCAGTTACATATTTCATGTCATAAAAATTCCACTGACACCCTTAGCTGCAGAGTAACCTGTGACTTGATGTGGAAATATGCAGAAAGCATCACGATTGGTCCTCTCCAGTAATGGTGAGCTGTGAATGTTAATCTTCACTCTATATGGGCTGCATCCAGCAACATGCAGAGATTATTTCTGAGGCCCATCTCCTAAGGTGCTCCTTGTAGCCTTGGTAACCCTAATGAATTATGGGCCAGCCCAGTTAAAACATGTGTGGTATTACCCCATTCCACGGTATGTCCTCCTGGGTGTCTATGAATCACTGATCTCATCAAACTGGGTTTCTCTCTCTCTTCCTTTCTTTCTCTATCCTTCCCTCCAGATCGCCCCGTGTGCTTCCCTCCCCCATTGCTTGTCACCGTCCAGTCCCCTGGGGCGTCTGTCTGGGATCTGCCAGGCTCATCAGTGAGGAGAGGAGAAGGCTAACTGGGAGCCCTTACTGGCTGTAAATCCAGAGAGGGTGGAGAACTTGCAGCGGCCACACGTCCACTGCAGCCCAGTAAGTCCAGCAGCCACCTCTCCTCCCCCCAGCCCCCAGTACACTTAAGACACTTACAATCCGTCTGCATGTGCAAATGCATTCACACAAGTACTCAACAAGGGTTTGTTCTCCTACTGTTCAAAGTTAACCTAACTTAATCCTGTTGCAACCTGACCCAAGGAATGGGATTTTAGACACCAGGTATTTTGATGCAGACATTCTGTATCTTTATATAAAGGTTGAGAGGATTAACATGTTACAGAGTGTCTGTGTTTGTTATTGTTAATATTTTGCAATACTGTCAATTTTGCCTCCTGTTAAAACAATAAATGGCATGATTATAGGCCTGTATCTGTGGGCAAATTGTCTGTGTATGAATAAGCATATCGTTGGACTCAAGAAGAGTTTCTATTTGTGCTCAAGTGTTTATTATTTCCTTGAAGGAGGATGACAGCAAATGTTTGCTGCTAATGAGGTGATCAGAGTTCTAGTTGTGTCTAAGAAGTGAGACATCATTTAATCCATGGTGCTATGCAGTGGTAATTTCAGTCTCAGAGTAGCCATAAAGTGCTGGAAGCCTAGCACAGATCTCGACTGCAATGCAGTGAGAGGGGCCCTTCTCTCTCATACATACATTTAGCTGGGTGTGATACCATTCCATACACATAGACACACACCCTCCCTCTCCTTATCTGAGAAATAAGCATTTTTACAGAGTTTGAGCTGTAAAAGGAGAGGAGCAGATAGCCCATAAATCTAGCCATAAAAACGTTAAGTTGTCAGAGGTGCCATCAGCTATCAATCGTGTGCGGCAAGCTGATGAAGGGGAAATAGGTGATAAAAAACAGCATTTTAGGGAAATTATGTCCAGTCTTCCATTTGCGAAGTGCTGCAGTCGCATCACTGCAGAATCTTAATCACTGGCTGGTGTGGTCAGGGACTGTTCCTCGCTGTGACAGTGAGGAGGAGCACACCCTAGTGGGAGGGTGGGATATGGAGGAGGCAAGAAGAGCCGTAGCAAGGGGGGGAGGGGGTGCATTGGTGTGGGGGCAGCATTGTAGAAAATTATACAACTACCATAAATCACTTCTACACTACCGTTTTTTTCCTCTCCCTCAATTTCTCACTTCCCCCATCCCCACACTTGTGCTCTGCCTCTTTCTCTGTTTCTTTCTGTACTTCAAGGCTGTGCATCTTCTTCTCCTCATTTGCACTCCCACCCTGACGGTCCCCCTGGCTTTCCGCCCTTTATTCTTCTTTCAGTCCCTGGCGATGTTCTTTATTCGAAGCACTGTTGGTTACCCTCACTTCCCTGTTCTCTATCTGTCTCAGCTTCATTTACACTGTGGTTTGTTTACATGCTTTCTTTATTGATCTGCTTTTTGTTGCCTAGCAGGGATTTATCTCCTGTCCATGGGACTGTATTAGTAAACCCCGAAATTGACCTGTCTCTCTGAGATGGTTCCGATATAGTCTGTTCTTGAAATAAAAGAAAATGCCATCTTGTCTGCAGCTTATTTCACATTTTATCAGACAGCACTGTGACGGGATTCCTGGTTGCTTCTTTATTGGGGATTTTTTTCCAAATAGAAAAACAACCAGTGATGCTTTTATATGCTGAGGCATTCTAGTACAAGTCATGTCTTTATTGAAATGGTCGAAATCCAAAAGCAAATTATGCAATATCCTATAGCTTCTTTATTTAAACTATATATATTGAAGAATGTGTCTTATTTGCACCAGTATGAAGGAGTACGTGCCTTTAGTGCGTAGAAATAATATAAAGGCATCCTGTGAGAGTATCCATGCCTATTGAATTGATAAATGCCTCCATTGTGTGATCTGTGACTCCCCTGTAATCTAAGGTCATTTGTTAATTAATTTGAATAGCCCTACAGGCTTTGGTTCTGCTCCAGTGGTCTTGGATGAGTGATGTCATTCTGTACTGAGCTGACTTTAAGCATTGTGAAATGAATGCAGTGAAGCATGTTCATCTGCAGTGGCCCCTTCAGTATGTCCTGCCCTGTGACCATATATCACGGGAAGGTGTTGCTGTGCATGAACCACTACCTAAGAAGTGGAAGTTGTCATTTTATTTTTCACTTTGTAATAATTATGAGGAGGAACTACTGTACAGACTCTACATATTATGTATAAAGAGCTTATTGTTGTTGTCTGGACGCGTTTGTAAAATTTCTTATATTTTCAGAGAAGACTTCTTCACCAAAGTCGCTGATCATCTACAGTGGATCTTTGTGGTTCTGGTGGGTTTATGCTCAGACATTAAAGATGTACTGATGGTGAGCGGTTATCCAACTCTTGTGTCAGGTGCTGTGCTGCCACCTTTAGTTAGCCTGAGGTACTGTAATGCAGTACCCATTTACACATCATCTCTCTACGTGGGCTATTCTGCAGTTTAGTCACACAGCATCTTTTTGTGACAGAGGGTAGTTTAACAACACATCTAACCCTACTGCATTACAGCTAGTGTACCTGTGAACATGCAGACTTTGTTTAAAAGGGGCTGTCACATAGAATAAAGTTGTTCCATGCTGTGAGTGTGATTTAAAAACAACTAACTTTGTAAGCAGTGTTGTCTTGCATCATGTGTGTCTCAAGTATTGCCTTGTGTTAGCTAGGCATTTTATTGGCTTTTTTAAAAAAACTCAAGAGTGTGCATTCAGATATGTCATGGTGCTGCTGCTAAAGCTGTGAGCCTGCCTTTTTCCATGCATCGTTAAAACACCGATCCCCAGGACAGATTTCAACCTTTTTCTGTTCATGTGTAGTTTTTGCATCAGCACTAGCAGTTATAGGTTTTGACATTTAGACATTTCCAGACATGCTACTTTGAACACAAAAGACTCTAATCTCAGCTGGATGGCAGTAGATTTCTTCCATGTATTAATACACAAAGTCAGAGACTAGGGATGTATGGGTTTAATTTACGCGTATCTACGCTAGAGTGAGTCCTAATGTAAAACTTGTGAAATGTAAATTGACATGATCTGGTCTCCACTTAAGATTTTTCCATTTTTGCAGTGCTCTGAATCCCATTATGCGTCATATATTTTTTATTCAGAGTCCCATTCCTCATAAAGAAAAACTTCTCCAAGTTTCAGACGGTATGTTTCTTTCTATCTCTCCTGAATCATTAGATGATTAGTCCTGACGTGGTCCCCCAAATAATGTTGATGGCATTAATTGCTGGGTGGGTATGGGTGAGCGCAGTACCTTCTTGTGGAATACAGTTTTAGGGAGTGGTTTTTCTTCCTGCTGACATGTTACTGCAGTGACAGCTGTATCTGCCAGGGGGCAGGCAAGCACACACATCAAGGCAGCAGAGAGCCACATGCAGCCCTGCCTTTGCAGAGCTTCACTCCCTCTTTTGTGGTAATATTGCTGTTTCTGTTTCTGAGTCTGAAGGTATTTAAATAAATATGCAAACTTCTTCATATTATTGCTGTTATATGTATTTGACTTGAATTATGAATATAATTTTGTAAAGCCTATTTAATTATAGACACTGTGGTTTATATTACCTATTCATGTTCGCTTTATTAGAATTAATTATATCTGTCAGTTTCTCTATTTGAAGTTCAGAGGAGACAATATGGTGATGCAGTGGTGATATTACATGTGCATTACAACAAATTTATGTTCAAACGTTCAACAAGTTTAAACAGCATACATAACAAGAACATATTCCTTCTCATAAGTAAGCTTGCCAGCTACAGTTCAATGAAGTTAAGTTGGAGAGCTGTAATTTTGTACCAATAAAACTGTTGAAAGAATTTTATTCATTTCACTACCACTCATTTTCCTACTCAGCTATTTATGAGCAATAAGAATAGATACATTAATGTTACTGCATATCTGAATAATGGTTTTGCACTAAACCTCCTCTTGAGCATTCAGTGTTTTCCCTTTATTTTTAACCAAAAAAGTAAAATCAAGTTATGATTCCAGACCACTTATAATTTAGTTTGGAAGTACTTTTCATTTTTTCTTATTATCTATATTTATTGTAATTACTCATTGTATGTTTACTATAGAACATATTAAAATAAAATATTGCAATTGCTTTCATGTTTTCATTCAGAATTAATTTGTCTACTCATCAGCATTTCTGCTGTTATGAAATGTCAGGAAGTGTTTGCTGTGAGTTCATAGTAGCCTGTTTAACCTTATTTGTTATTGTGCTATAAATGTGATTACATCCTAGGTCTAAACTTGGTTTTAAGCCCAATGTCGCTGCTGTTTCCTTAGGCCTCCATAGGAAAAAAAAAGCCATAAACCTTTTTTTCTTCTTCTTCTTTTTTCTTTTTTGAGTAGCCGTGTTAAAAAGAACACCTGTAACTCGACACACAGACCCCTCTACTAAAATGCCAGGGCCATGACTCATGGGAATGGGCACACACAGCTAAATAGATAGTTTGTGTACAAGCTTGTCTTCCAGGTTGAATATTCTCCTGGTTTCAAACAAAACATGCATTTGGACAACATCTGAACGGAGGCCATTTTGGTTTGGCTTTATGTTTGCACAGTCCTGGGATTGTGCAGTTGCAAGTGGGGGATGGGCGAGCTACTGCGCTACCATGAAGACTTCTGTTAATGTTTTAGTCATTCTGGTGCCGCTGGGCTGGGAGACAGATTCAGTCAAAAAGCATTTGAGTACCCTCAGGTCCTCGGAGTGATTTACTATGTATTTGGACATCTGCAAAGAGCTCTTGCACCTTGAAATTCTCTTTCTCCTTTTCTCCCTCTCCCAATCGTTCTTTCTCTCTGTCTCTCTCTTTGCAGTAGTAAACCCTTAGGAATGATCTGTCATGCTGAGTCACCTTGAAGATATCTAAGGTACTATCACTTCCTGTCACCTTTTCCTTCATCCCTTCTCCAATCCGCCCTCCCTTCCACCGTCTATCTTACCTCATCTTTCTATCACCTTCAAACCTTCTGCTCAAGTCTCAGCCACATCCCTCTTATCTTGACAATGAGACTTTGTATGCAATGCTCCTTCTGCTCAGTCTCTTATCCTGCCTCTTGCTCACCAGCTGGGCACATCAATCCATGTGACAGGTGGTTGTCAGTCAGCGCCTCACTGGTCAGCACCCTAAAAAGTTTTAAACATTGCAAGGTTGCCAGTGCTAGAGAAATTGCATCAGTTAAATGAACAAATCTTAATATGGTTTTCATCCTCACTAACAAGTGTAAGTAAGTGATAAGCAATTATCAGTAAGTTATGTTACCTTGACAAGTTGTATTTACTGCTTTGTTGCCTATGGCAGCCACCCTGAGTCGAGTGAAGAGGAGAGCTGTCAGTGGCCATCAATAACACGTCTGTGTGGTGTGGGTGGTGCAGGCTGTGTGGCATGTGTTTTAGAAGTGATGGCCAGAGGCCCTCTGTCTATGCAGTTCAGAAAATATGGTGTCATTAGCATCTGTGTCTCCATAACTGGCCGAAGAGGCCCAAACATATCTGGTATGCAGTGTTTAGAAGGCACGCAGACGGGATAATTGGTGAGCAGAATGTGTCCGTAGCCCCAGACTTTCAAGTGCTCATTGCCTTTGAGTGTTTTACACCCCAAGTGGCTCAATAGCCTAGGGGAAACAAGGTCTGCATTGATTTATTGCTGACCCTTAGGTCTTTTGTTTCTTAGAGCCAAGGACAACTTAATAATCAACCGAAGTCTCAAAGTTGAATTCCTATAATGAATTTCATTTGATTATGTTATCTTTATTTGATAGAAATCATAATGCTGCAGGAGTATACATATAAATGAAACCTGTATGCTATGCCTTTGCTGCTGCATTCTCTGGCAGGTTTGGTTACTGCTGTGGATTTCATAATCACAGCAGTCTCTCTGTCAATGCTGGTGATTAAATGCAAGGAGAAAATGTTCTTCGTGAGGTAGCTTTTAGGGTTTATTTCAAACACTATATTTAATTAATGTTAGTTATCTATTGATTGCTGCTGCATAAAGTGCTGAACAGTATACTGTAATTGTAGGTCCATATTATTGTTTATTCTGTTACATTGCTTAATCTTTTTTGTGTAGAGTGCATAGATGAGACATTGCAAGGTAACCTAGAACTAAAGATGATCTCATGCTTCCCTCCTTCTGTATCTCAATTGCTTCCTGCTTATCTCATCAATACACAGAGAAATAATTCACTTAGTTTTCCATTACCGTTTAAATTTTTTGACCAAGACATATTTGCTGTCAAATGCTATGTCTTACCATGCCTATATTTATTTTTATAAAATACTCTAGTAGATATGGTTCAGCGATTGAAACCACAGTGAAGAATAAGAGTAAAAAGTCTGTGTGTGACTTTTCACAACATGAACTACACCTTTGTTACGATCATCTTCACCATGTCAAAAAAAGCATTTTTATTTTTTGTATTTTACTAACATAGTATATACATTTCATTGTATATTTCAATATCCAATTCCTTATATTTCAAATAGGTTACAAAACAATCTGCAATTTCTGGACATTTGTACTAGTATAGGCTTAAATAAGTCTGTGTATGAGGATATTGTTGCTACCTCTGCCAATCCAAACTGGGAAACTTTTGCCTTGTCTCAGGATTTCACTTAAATTAGAGCTGGAATATCTGCTCATTTGAACAAACCCCTGCCTAGCCCTCTAAGGTATGGCTTGAAGTATGCTAAACTGCAGCCAGCAGCAATTTCTTGCCAGCACTATAAATGCCCAGATGTCAGTACCTAAGCAAAGCCTGACATAAGGAAAAATGATTAAGACAAGCAGAATCTCCAACACACACACACAACTATAAAAGCTACTGAGAGATAAATATTAGCTTGAAGTTTTGTATCAGTTTAATCCAACTGAAGAGACGGAGCAGTCAATACATTTTCAGACAGTAGCTGTAAATTATGAGTATGTTCGTGGGAGATTAAGGACTACTTTCAAATATACTTACAGATTAGGTGGGAACTTGGGAGTGACAGTTGGCAAAATGTATACATTGACATGTAACCCATGCAGTCTATTGCAAGAAAATGAATAGTGACAGAAGCATTTTGGCTATTTAATTAGAGACCACCTAATCGCTTCCATGTTGCTCTGCAGTGGTTATTCGTCATGGTTGGAAAGTGTTGGAAAGCAGTAGTAAAAAGAGAGTGAAATCAGCATACGTAAATGGAAACACATGAAGTCTAATTACATACTATCTGTATTTACCGTCATGAAATTGGAGATTTAGATGTCTAACTGAAAGACGGGAAACATTTGTGAATGATATCGATGGAAAAATCATCGAAGATCGTGGCAGGAAAGGTTTTGGAGGAGACATGTTGTGCGGATGCATATTTCCTCCATTTGATCAGAAGTGGCAAAGAAATACTACACCCTTTTCTGTCGTGGAGTTTGGACTCCACCTACATGACCAAAGATGTCCAAAAAGCCATGCTATACTTCACCTTTCTTTACTACAAAGCCAAGGCTTTTGTGGTCTGGTTAAAAATAATACTGTTGTCCTTCTGCAAGAATTTTATGACAATGGTATATGCATATACTTGTGTAATTATTCACAGGGACACATTAAGTCACCAGACAGGGGTGTGTGCTCATGCACACATGGAAAACTCACTGAAGTCAAGAAAAAACTGCTTAGATGAAGAGAATTAAAGACCATGTCAAATGTCCGTTAGTGGTTGCACTTAAGAGGTAAAGCAGTGGCAAAAAGTGATTTTGATTCACAGCTTCTACAGTTTTTGATGACTTCATTTGATTTGATGTGCCAAATCCTCTCATAAATAAACAGACAACCTCCCACCAAAAGTTAAAACAAGGGATTGAAAGTAAATTTCATTCCTAAATTTATAGCCCGAGTTCTTTATACAATAACTGACAGTAAGTGACTGTTAAACAAGATAAAAAAAAACACTTTACTGACTGTTAAAGGTCTAGTAAAAAAAAAATAGAGCTTTAGTTTTAAGTTACGATGTGATGAAAAAACTGAAAGCTATGGCTCATGAAGTATCTATAAATACTCAGAATGTTGACAAAAATGTGATAAATTTTGTTGCACTTAATTTTAAATGGAGACACAAACTATAACACATATTCCATATTATTTAATGCTGGTAAAAGACTTTTCCAGGAGCAGATCCATCACTCAGCTAATTTCTGCAGTAGGAATAATGATATACAGATAAAGGCATGCTTAGCTTCTTTACTTAAGTACAAAGTGTCCAGGTGTAAAATATTAAGAACTGTGTATGTATCTCACAAGTATGTGTTTTTAAGTAACCATTTTCTCTCTTTCTTAAACACTGTATTCACATTTGATGTCCAATAAATACGGTTATGAACTTCCAACCCAGTTTGTTTCTTTATGCATTCTTTTTTTATATATTGGAATTTACACTTAATATAGATAATAAACTAAAAACACTTTAGACATAAACTAAATTAAAAATAATAATGGCTTTGTCAAAAACCCTAACCCTAAGCGATCCCTTCAATTTTCATACATTCTGTGTGGAAATAGCAAAAGAAGCCAATGCGAACTAACTTGTTAGACTTGCGCAGTTAAAGCAGTTCAAGTATCTGTATCTATTTATCTCCCTCTCTATCTCTGTATGTCTGTTTATCTGTACTGTAAACCAATAAAAACCATAGAAATCAGTCTTGTTGATTTATGCTTCTCTGCAGCTGGCTTTAGCTCTCTTATGTGCATTTATAGTCTTCTTGCTTTGTGTGTGTATTGGCTGGATGTGTGGTTTCTATATCCTGGCTTTGTTGTGAAACCTGTCACATCTTCATTGGCTTCGATATAATTTAGCTGCGCTTGGATGGATAGATCCTTTTGATAGAATGGCATATGTGGCCCTTACTGTGATGGTCCTTCGGTACAGTTGTGTTTATAAGGATGCCGTAGGAAGACAGGATGTGAAGCACAGATTACAAATGGCTGTTCCTGGCTGCTCTACAGACAGCTTAGGAAGATCTGAGCTGAACTAGGACTGCAGTGTTCTGATACATGTTGTTGTGGTCGACTGACTCTACAAGCGTATAGACTCTTTTGAAAGATTTGATCTGAACCTCAAAAAATTATGTTTCAGTATTTACTATTCTAGTTCATGGTGAGGTGATTGATATTTTATGGTTAAGTGGTTAACCAGGTGGTAAGGATTATGTTAGAAAATTGCAGGAAATATAAATTTAAAATTCCCAAAGTTAGTGAAATTAGCTGCTGTGTCATCTAGCCATCAGCTGGTGGCTATAGGCTCATGTGTTAACACCCAAACAAATAAAAATCCACCCCATACAATTGTAATGAAGGGGAAAATGTGCTATAAAGACGAAACCTGTTTTTTGGGGGTTGGGCTATAAAGATGTGTTTTTCTTTCTTTCTTTTTCTTTTTGCTCTAAAGTAGGACATCTTAAAATGGGACTCATGGTGAGCTTTAAGTAAATGTTTGGGGATCTTCAGATGTTGAGGCATGGGGACTGAAAGGCTGCTATAAATGAAGTATTGATAAAGGCAAAGTTTAAAGGTTGAAATGATCATTTCAATTAAAAAAACACACTGTATCCTTTTGTGTATTTGCTCTTACTGATTGTACAAGTATTCATGGGGACATGAACAAATGTGAGAATTATCTGCAGATCTTGAAATGAAAAACCTGACTTCTCTGTGCATCTAAAGTTACGTTCTGGGGCTGAATCGGAGAAGCCAGGCAAAACCAGTCATTGTTCAAAATCTATTCAACAATTAGGTGATTTCTTATTACTTGTTGGTAAATTTGAGGTTTAAATAAGATGGGTTCCACTGCATAAAGAGGTTGTAATTACAAGCTCGTAATCTGAAATCTTGTATGGAATTGAAAGCTAGTGGGGATTGTGTTCTCTTTATTAATCCTGACTGCTGTAAAGAAGATTACATCTTTGTTTGTCCAAAAATATTAAAAATACCCTTTCTTTAACCCCTTTTCTCTAAGAAACAAGGAAGAAATATGTCTCAAATCTCTACATATTCCTCTAAATTCTCTTTGGTTTTTATTTTAAATAGATAGATGATAAATATCATGTATATTATGTATGCACATTTAATCAAAAGTACATAACTGATGAATTTTAACTGGATTTCTGCATTAGAACTGCGTACACAGCTAAGTCAGAGTAAATTATTTACAAAGATTACACTTTCATTCTGTCCATTAGTCAGTATACTTTTCTTTTATTTACCTTTCCAGTCCAGACTAAAAAAATCTCAACTATTTGAAAGATTGCTGCTACATTTTGGAAGAGAAATTCATTGTCAACTTTGGCAACTCCATTTAACATCACAAGTAAGTTGAAGGTTCCAGTTTAATGTGGCATATATTTTCAAGAGCACCAAAAGACTTTGATGGTGGCTATCAGGGGGGCCTGGAGACAATGATTCTTTTTTTCTATATTTGGGTCCACTATGAACACCCTGTAACACCCATTTTCCAAAGAAGATTTTGAAGTAATTTTTCTTGTGTATACATAAACAAAGTTCTTGCTGTCTATTTGATTTTACGGACAGTATGATGGTGGAGTGGTTAGCATTGTGGCCTCACAGCAAGAAGCTTCCTGATTCGAATGCCAGTTGGGCCTTTCTCTGTGGAGTTTGCATGCTCTCCCTATGCCTGTGTGGGTACTCCTGCTTCCTTCCACACCATATGCATGGTAGGTTTAATGGAGATTTTGCCATGGATGTGAGGTAGATAAAGTACTCGAAGTGCATACAATAAGTGCTCTGTGAATGTAGAGTTAAAATTTAACTAGTCTAAATTAGAGATGGACCGATCCGATATTACCTATCGGTATCGGTCCGATACTGACGTAAATTACTGGATCGGATAACGGAGAAAAATAAAAAAACGTAATCGATCCATTAAATATCAAAAAAGCACCTCACAAAACTTGCGACATGACGTAATTCGGCTCATAACCGTAGCACGTCGCAGCAGTAGGCCTCACGTGATAGAGCGGCTGTGTGTATTTGTAGCCTCGCTACCAATCCGGCATTTCATCTCAGAGGAAGTGATCCCAGACAGAAGTAAAGCAAGTGTGTAAGTTCATCTCTGAATGTTTGTAAAGCATTCCCATGTTAAGCTTAACAACCGATATATGGAGCGACTGCCTCTCTCTCCCTCTCTCTCCTGCTGCTACTTCAATCATGAAACTGATCAATGATCAGCTGATCGTCTCTCTTGTTTGTTTATTGCTCACTTCGCGCCAGAAAGAGCAAACCAGCGGCTGAACAACAGCAGCACATTTAAGCTTGATAAGCTGTTGTTAGAATTTATTTACTTTCTACTCGAGGATCTTTTTCTACAGCTGACGGCTGGTAACTGTGCAGGGGCGGATCTAGCAAAGTTTAGCCAGGGGGGCCGATAGGGCATTAACAGGGAAAAGGGGGCACAAAGACATCCTTTTCTTTCTTATTCTCATTTAAAATGTCGAGCTTTTAATAAAAAATTATCTGAATCTTACACCCAAAGTTTTAATCTGATGTAAATAGTTACTGTATATAGTAACTATTAAGTCTAATATACCCTAGTAAGCTATACTACTTTTTCCTTTGGGACGGTACCATCTGTGCAGTCTGCAGTTCTGTTGAAGAAAGATGTTGAATCTATTTAATTATTCTTGGAAAATAATTTATTTCGGTGCATTTATTTCACACTGCATCAAATTAAAGTTGATTACATCAATTAAGCATCATGAGGTGGAGGGTGGGGGGTGGTTCCCTATTTTTTTTTTTTTGCTGGGTGTTTTAGAGCCCTATTTGTTAGGTTGCTTACTCTTTAAAATACTTTAAAATACCAGAATAGGGAGGATGGAGCAGGTTTAAGTTCATTAGATTGATCAGTTTTGTTGAACTATGAAATATTTTGGGTGCAGTGTATTTTTTGCATACAGATATAACTGAATAGCTTTAGTGTTTGTTTTTTTAACTTGAGAATGAACTTATTCAAAAAGCAGCAAGATATTGAAAAACTGTGTTATTGATTAAAAAACACACTATATCGGATTCATATCGGTATCGGCAGATAACCAAATTTATGATATCGGTATCGGACATAAAAAAGTGGTATCGTGCCATTTCTAGTCTAAATTGCTTCAAGTGGTCAGTAAGACTAGAAAAGTGTTATCACACACATTCTTACATATTCTTTGAAAAGATTAGCATTGTGTTTACAGCTGTGCTAATTATTCTGTATTAGTACTGAGCACAACGGCAATTTTAACACACTTGTGTTTACTGGGTAAAATGTACACTGTTTTAGTTTAGACAGAAAATACAAAGTACAACTGAAGCTCATGGAAACATATTTTTATGATGTGGTGATTGCAGTTTGTTTGCTAGGTACCATTTCTGGTAATTAATTACTACTGCTTGTTATGGCCCCTTCTCAGTGGGCTAAGGAAGGACACAGTAGCACGTGACGATCTAAAATTAATGAAAGAGAAGGTTGAGGGCAAGTGTAAAAGACATGCAGTGTTTATTTACTGCATGTTAGCACAATACTCAACTGGATAAAAATTGGGTGAGGGGGGAGGACCAAGTGGTTGCGCCAAATAAAAGAAATTAATAAAATACAAGCAGCCTACAGCCTCTCTAAGGTCTAAGTCAAACAAACTCATAATAAAAAGGCCTATCTAGCTGGTCTACTAAAAGGTTAGCCAAAACCCATACAGAAGTGGCATCAACCGCATAACCTTGTGTCTCTAACGTGTGTCTATGTGTTGCGTATGTATAGGGTACCACAAAATAAACCTATCCAGCCTCCCACCACAAACACATTACCCATCCACAGAAAATACAGAACACTACTCAGACAGCGTTAACAGCTGGCCAGCTGGTCAAGGAGCTGCCCCATTTGTGATGATCCCTGGTGAGTGATTGGTCTCCTGTGCCCAGATCAGCCAATAGGCATGTGCTAATAAAGTTTGAATAGGCCAGTAGGTGGAAGCTTTACACCTGGAAGAGAAAAGAGAGACAGAAAAACAACCGTGCCACCTATCCTGGCATGTAACACCCATTAAAAACCAAACCCAGGGTTGGGTACAATCTTTTAGACAGCACAAGAGAGAGCGTCTGCTACAATATTCTGTGAACCTTTTTTGTAATGGATGTCTGCGATATGGGGACATAGCTTTGCCCAGGGACTTGGGCAAAAGTCATTGGTTATGATTATATATCCTAGACAGGAACACCAGAGGCTTATGATCTGTGAAGATCTTAACAAATGTAATATGTACCATGTAACGCTCATTGAGAATTTTTAGTCAGGATCAAAGTTTCACTGATAAAAAGACATTATTGAGACTGTAATTGTGCTATGATTTGATTTCAGGGTGCAGAGACACGCTGTGAGGTTAACTGATGATTCTAAAGGGGCCAAAGATGTGGATGTGAGTGTTAATGTTATTTTTCTCTCTTTGTGTTAGCTCTGTGATAAACTAGCAACCCGTGGGTGTTTTATGCTTGCATGTATTAAGCAGAAATCTTTTCCTAAACCACACCAAATGGTACCAAGTGCAATAAAGAACAAACCACAAAAACAAAGGGTGAGTGGAAACAAAACATCAGTCTAAAACCAATGGTCATACATGAACTCCAGTCTTCTTGGTGAAAATCCTGACCACCACTCCTAAGATGGAGTGGAGCATGTATTTTCCTCTATAATTACATTTGTGATTTCATATCCAAACTGTTGGAAGTAAAAGGAGAAACAGTCTGTTGACAAGTAAAATATGAAACAGCCAGTTACTTTCCATAATTATGGCGTTGCATTAAAGGAAGGATGGCAAAACACAACAATGCTCAGCAGTTGTAAAATTTCCTTTCAAATTTCATAATGTCATTTTTATGTTTGTCTTTTTGTCTGAATCACTACTCTTACACAGACATTTGTGGCAAAGAGAAATAAACATTACTCTTCAGTATAACCAAAAAGTGTACACAGTAGGAAAAAAATCTTAAAAAGACTTAACATTTCTGCAGCCGGGATGCCATATAAATGCTGTACAGTAACAGACATTTACCCACAAAACTGTAAAATACAGTTTAAGAGTTTTAAATTACGCAAGTTCTTGTGAGTTTAGCAGATAATATATGTTAAAAAAGGTGTATAAATATCTTTATATTAAAAAAAAAAAAATCAAATACTTTTGTAATACAAATAATCAGGCTTAATATCACAGAAAAAAACACTGTTATAATTTGTGTTTTGTATTTCATTTTATTTGAACATTTTTACATTTGATCCATATTTAATTTTATGGCTGTTAATGTTATAGATTCCATTAATGATTTAATAATTATAATATGTAGTTTATATTACTATATAGTCATGAATATATGTAAGAGAACATGTTATGGCAATTATAATGTACTCTTAATTACAGATAATATAAAGTGAAACTTTATTTTGTACCTGATCTATAATTCAAGATTCTTTATTCATCACATGCATAGTTATACAAGTATAACACGCAGTGAAATGTAACCTGACACGCTCCTCGACTTGTGCAAAGGGGGGAGAGAGGAAGAACATTATATATTATATACATTAGGTGAATGTGCAGTAGTAGCATTGTATGCAATGTAATTAAGCTAATGTCAGGTAAAGTGATATTTTACAATGGCGTCTGGACTTCTTTAAGTTGCTTCAAGCAACTTAAAGAAGTCCAGATGCCTTTCTTTCCAAGCTCCTTAGACTGCTACTGTAAGACTGCTTAAGTTCAATGACATTTTTTATATAGCACCAAATCACAGCAACAGTCACCTTAAGCCACTTCATAGTGTCAGGAAAAACCCTACAATAATAGAGAACATTCCAACAAACAGCGCCCTTTGAGCAAGCACAGTGGCAACAGTGGGAAGGAAAAACTGCCTTTTAACATGAAGAAATCTCTGGAAGTAGCAGGTTTAGGGTGGGGGAGTCATCTGTTGTGATGAGTTGGAGGGGAGGGAGACAGGACAGAACACACTGTGGAGAGATAGAGATTAATAATAATTAATGACTGAATTCAGAGTGGTTTATAAACACATAGTGAGAGAAACAGATGAGTAAAGAAGAAATACTCATTGCATCATGGGATGACCCCAGCAGCCTAAGCTTATTGCATCATAACTAAAGGAGGATTTGGGATCACTTGATGTGTTTTATGTTTTATCAAAAAGGAACATTTTAATCCTAATCTGGAAAGTAGTGAGAGTGTCTGTCTTCTGAGTCCAAACTGGGAGCTGGTTCTACTGAAGAAGGAATGAATTACAATAGTCCAGCCTAGAAGTAAAAAAATGCATCAACTAGTTTTTCAGCATCACTCTGAAACTAGATGTTTCTAAATTAAAAATATTGCACTAGAAAGCAGTCAAGGACTTCTCCTGGTTAAAAGATTTTTAGAGCAGAGTACAATTACCTCAGTTTTATCTGAGGAAATTAAGAGGTCATCCTGGTCTTTGTCCTTAAGACATTCCTGCAGTTTTACTAATTGGTGTTCGTCATCCGACTTCGATGACAGATAAACCTGGGTATCATCTGCATAGCAACAAAAATGTATGCTATGCCTTTGAGTTATAGTCCCAAAGGTAAGCATGTATAATGTACACAGAATTAACCTTTGTGTATGAAAAGGACTCCACATTTACATTAACAAGTTGAAATCTATTTGATAGCTATTATTCAAACCACTGCAGTGGAGTACCTTTTATTTCTAATACTCTAATCGCTGTAATAAAATATTTTGGTCAACAGTATTTGCTGCAGATGATCAGTTAACTCTTTACAAGTACTCTTTCAAAAAAATCTTTTAAGTAAAAGAAAGATTGGCTATTGGATTATAATTGGCCAAGATAGCGGGGTCAGATGATAGCTTTTTAAGTAATGGTTTACTTACTGAAATCTTAAAGACCTGTGGTGCATATCCCATTAATAGAGAGAGATCGATCATTTAAGGCTGAAGCAGTAATTAATGGTAGGACTTCCTTGAGCAGTCTTGAAGAAATGGGATCTGGTAGATTCATCACTTTGCCTTCATCTTTATTTTTACTTATTTATACAGGGAGATATTTCGCATTTGAAGCTGTGGTTGAACTAGATAAATTATTGAACAATGAGATTTAGTTTTAGGGTGACCGCTCTTATACAGTTTGGGCATAATTACTTCCTGGTCTTAGGCTGGAACGCTAAACTTTGAATCACATTGAATATGACAAGTTTCCCTGTGCTGCCTATACCGGAAGAATTCTGGCCACTTATAGACTAAAAACTTGTGCTTCACCCCAGGTACAGCTCACAACAGGTACAGCGAAGGTTCACAAGTAAAGTGAATAAATTAGATTCAGAATACTTTATTAATATCTAGGGAAATTATGGGGGTTACGGTTGTGCCAGGACACTAACATTAAGAAAAACAGAAACAAAAAAACCCAACAAAAACAGACTAGACCAGTCTGTCTCAAAGTGTGGTACGCGTAACACTAGTGGTACGCGGGAAAACTCCAAATTTTTTTAAGATTAAATAATATACCATTGTGGAGGTATGCAAAGACGACACGAGAGTTTCCGAGGCTCTTCTGGGAGCCGGAGTCAACCAGAAAACGTGTCCCCGAGCTTGAGTTCTCTATAAAGAGTAGCCTTTCCTTATCATAAGGCGTCGTGGCCACTACGGAGCACTGGCGGGTTCGTTTCCCTGCAAAGGTGCCACAGCGCTGTCACGCTGATGGTTAAAACACAGCCATCATGCTGCGATCCCAGCCACCATTGATGAGTTGGAGGCCCCCGGGAGAATCGATGGGGCCGTCGGTGAGTCGGGAACTATCGCCTGGGTGCCGAAGCCCCTAGTAGTCAGGAGAATGCGATCTGCTTCTTCTGCAAGTGAGTGGTTATCCTTTGTGGCCAGTAGCGGGGAGTTGTCGAGGCCAGCTCGCACCGGCAACTGTCGGAGGAAGACGTGAGTGAAGAGGAGTCTGCCGTCATCCGTTCCTAGCAAGGACAGTGTGCTCTCCGTGAGCTCGAGTGCGGTACCATCACCCAGGCTCGAGAGAGAGAGGAGTTTCTTGGCCACTCTGCATCAGAGAGGGAGTAGCGCCACAGCAGCAGTGCCTTGAGAGCGGGGTATTTCTCTTGGGTGAGAAGTGAAGCTGGAGGATGAACGCTAACTTTTATTCCACTCAGTGAGGGTTACCGATGGTTAGGAACAAATGTAACTGCATGGCAGGATGCTGTTAACGGACCAAACTTCAGTCTGGAAAACAACTGCAATGTAAGGTTAGTCATTAATTTAGTGCTGCATGGGCTGTAGTTACATCGTAAGGTTTTAAAAACGGAGCTTTAAAATGAATAGTGATGATAAAAACCGAGAGGCCGACAGTGATCACTGACCTTTATGGGGGCTCGTTCAGATTAAATAGAACAAAATAAAAGCATTAATAAATGCAGAGTAGTTTGGACTCAGAAGCAGGTTTCATCAGGTCATCACTTAAAGATTGGATATTCCACCTGTTGTGAATGTTTTAATGCAGTACAGTTGTTATTATTATCATTTGTCACATCCTGTTTATGATATTAAAAATAAATAATGTTTATACAAGAAATAAAATTGACTCATGTAAACTGTATGTAGAGTTAAATATAGGCCTATACTACTGTACTTTAATGTCGGTCATAAGGGTGGTACTTCAAGAGCCATATATTTTATGAGGTGGTACTCATTGTGAAAAGTTTGAGAACCACTGCACTAGACTATTAGCAATACAATATGTCAAGATATAAGGAATAGTACAATATATACACTATAAACAAATCACCAAATAATAAATATCCGGGGTTGACAGATGTGATTATAAATGAATATCAAGAAAATAGACAGCAACATTATTAAGTAGAAAGGGAGATGGCCAGAGGCAGGAATGATTTCCTGTGTCCTTCAGTGGTGATTTTTGGTAATCTCAGTCTCTCACTGAACGTGCTCCTGTGGCTAGCCATGTGGCTAGTCATGGACTGTGTGGGAGGTATCCAGCATTGTCCTTATCTTGGACAACATCCGCCTCTCCGACACCACTTTAAGAGAGTCCAGCTCCATACCCACAACATTACTGGCCTTACGGATCAGTTTATTGAGTCTATTGTCATCAGCAACCCTCAACCTGCTGCCCCAGCATGCAACAGCATAGAGGACAGCACTGACCGCAACAGACTCATAGAAAATCCTGAGCATTGAAAATCAGGATTTTCTAAAACAGATAAAACAGTTTGCCATCCTTGAGGAAAGGTGGCCAAACATCATTGCTCACTTCTTATCCCTTCTATTTTTTTTCCTTCTATTTATTTTACATTTCGTTAGTGTCCTTGTTATGACTAGCATCACGAAACAGTAGCTGCAGCCCATTCAGATTGCTGACCTAATCCAGGTCCTCTAGAATAGCCTATTCATATGTGGTCTTGCCGTGTCTCCCAGTAAAGAGTGCGGTAGAGAGACCAGCACACAGACTGCTACACGCGGAAAGGAGGACAGGGCTGTAGAAATGCATCAACCCAGCAGCAGGATCAGTATCTCCTCCTTTGTGTGAGGAGGCTACTCGTGCATGTTTCTGACAAAACTGTCAGAAACCGACTCCGTGAGAGCCCAACTTCTCTTAGTGAGACCTGTGCCAATAGCCCACCACCGTGGAGAGCAGGCTTGCGCAGTTTTTGTTAGCACCGAAAGACCACCAACTCTCTTTTTTTTAGAAGAAAAAAAAAAGAACAAGTAGAGAAAAAACAAAACAAACAACAACAATAAATCAACAATAAAGTGCTAGTGCTTATCCTTATAGATTAATATTAACATTAATCAACATTAGTTAATATTAATATTAATGACTACTTGCTCCTCTGTTGAAGCAAATTAATAATGCTGGAATATCTTAAATGAAGTGGAACAGCCACTTCCGGCAATAGCAGGAAAATTTGTGCACGGTCATATGGTGGACTACGAAGAGATTTCTCGTGCTGGTAATTTTTCTAAGCATTTAAGTAATGGTTTCCAGTAAGTAAAAAGTCTATTCGACGAGCCTCTGAGGGAGAATTCTATCTTCTCCAAATTTAGAAGTCCTTGGACATAGGGGTCAAACTCTGGCCCGCGGGCCAAATTTGGCCCGCAGCCTAATTACATTTGGCCCGCGAAGCCATACCAAATTACTATTAGAGCTGGCCTACTGGTATTACACAGCTACTATATATATATTGTTTAGTATTAAGCTTTGCTTGTTCCATATTCAGTTTTTCAGCAAAACTTGTTTGAGTCCATAAGAAAAGATTCATTCTTATATCTGGAGGAAGATTTTTCTTTCAATAAATATTAATGTTAGCCCGCGACCTTGTTCCAGTTTTGAATTTTGGCCCACTGTGTATTTGAGTTTGACACCCCTGTCCTAGGATGTCATGTAACCAGACTTTGATTAATGGTGGCTGAGATGATTTCCACAACAACAAAATTCATTTTCGGGCAATAAGAGAAGCAAAGGCAATAAGATTATTTTGGATAGCTGTGATACTAAGGTTATTTGGTGGTTTGCCAAAAATAGCAATATGTGGAGTCGGAGTTGGATTTATACCTAATATATCTGAAATTGTTTTGAAGAATTGATGCCAAAATTCAGACAGCCTGAGGTACGCCCAAACATATGAGTAAGGTTGCAAGGTGTCTGTGAGCATCTATTACATTTATCATCAAATTTATCTGGATATAATTTTGACATTTTTTCTTTACTGCAGTGTAGTCTGTGGAAAACGTTAAATTGTATTAATGAAAGTCTGGCACAACTAGAAGACGAATTAATGGCCCCTACAGCTTCCTCCCAGAAAGACTCAGAAAAACTCATGTGGAGTTCTGACTCCCATCTTGGTCCTACGTAAAAGAAATTCACGAGGTGGAGAAACTAGTTTGTAAAGGTAGGAAATATGGCCCTTTGACAAAGTATTAGCTCTAAGAACCAAGTCTATTCCTCTGGGAGTTTGGATTTGTGGGAATAAAGTTGAACACTTCTTTGCAAAATGTCAAAACTGGAAATACTGGAAAAAAATCAGATTTATTGAAATTAAAGCAAGTAAATAATTCATTGAAACTTGCAAAAACATAATTTACGTATAAATGACCTAGACTACAAAGTCCTTTATCTTCATCTTTGCTGGAACGAATAAATGATTTTGCAAATCTGGGTTGCTGGAGGGAGGGTGAGCCATCCAAAGTGGCGTCTTATTTGTGACCAAATTTTTAATGTTCCAGCAACAACTGGGTTGGAAGGTAGGCTTAATAAGGATGATTGTAAGGTATCGCATGCTAAAGCACATGATGACGAGGAACAGGAGGCCGCTTCACTCTGACACCAATTAGTATGGGGAGACGTACACCACGATAATATTTTATACATGCTGGATGCCCAATAATACCCAATTAGATAAGGCAGTCCTAATCCTCCAGCTGATCTATCTCTATAGAGAAGTGAACGACTAGCCCTTGGATGTTTACCAGCACAAATGAACAATGATATAGCGTCATTTATAGTCCTAAAAAATGTTTTAGCTTTCATTGTAAGTAAGGTAAAATTCTGTTCTCGCATTAATCGCAGAGGTCATGTAATTGCAATGCCGAGATATTTGAACCCTGACTTAGCCATTTTAAAGGGTATAGTTGATGTAGGTATGTCTGCAGCCATTTGGTTAACTGGAAAGTATTCGCTTTTGGAAATGTTAAGCCTATATCCCGATAGGTATCCGAAGGAGTTTAATACTGACAAAATGTGTGGGATATTTAATAAAGGATCATTCACATAAAGAAGCAAGTCATCTGCATAAAGCGACACCTGATGTTTTATACCCCATCTATTAATCCCTCCGAATCTTTCCACCATTTTTAAAGCTACTGAAATAACTGGTTCAATCGCTAATGCAAATAGTAACGGGGATAATGGGCACCCCCGTCTTGTTCCCCGAAAAAGTGGGAAAGGAGTGGAGCGTTGATTATTTGTACAGACAGAGGCACAGGGAGAGGAGAAGAGTAGTTTGACCCATGAGACAAAATTATTATTAAAACCAAACTGTCTTAGAGAGAAGAAAAGATAGACCCACTCCACTCTATCGAAAGCCTTCTCGGTGTCAAGAGATATTATGGCTTCTGGAACATTAGAAGATGATGAAGAAAGAATGACACCAAGAAGTCTTCTTATGTTGGAATGTAAACATCTTCCCTTTGTTATCTTCTGATCCTCTGAAATATTTGAGGGCATGATTGATTCTAATCGCCGGGCTAGAATTTTTGCGAGAATTTTAACGTCTACGGGAGGAGTGATATTGGCCAATAAGATGTGCAGCTCAGTGGGTCTCTGCCTTTTTTAAAAAAAAATTAGGAGAATAGTGGCTTGCATGAGTGTGGTACAATCCTCTTTCTTGAAATGTTCTTCTCTTTTGATTGGAGTACATCTTTCCACATGTTAAACTCAATGCAAAAACTCAATCAGCAATCAGTAATTAAATGTAGAATCCACTACATACTTGACTTACTTGTTATTTCTCTCTGTAAAGTATTTTGTGAATTGTCTGTGAAAAATTCTATATAAATAAATTTTACTGAGGTAATTTTTGGGGGGGAATTTAATCAGCACATAAGCTACGCCCATTAAGCGCTAGTTTAATTGCTTAATAGTTAGCTGACTCTTCTGTTAACTATATGCAATATGTCTGGTCATAGATGTTTAATACCGTGCTCAAATGAGCTTTGTTTCTTATATTAGCCAGCTAATGCTACTCAGTGCTACTCGAGAAATATCTGAAAAGACCCCCACGACAAGGAATTGGATAAGCATAGAAAACAAATGGAAGTATCTGAAAAGATGCTATTAATTGTGTTTTTACTTATAGGAACTTAATTTTTACAGACATTTAACATTTTATTCTTCAAACTCTTAACCTTAAATATAAATCTATGTAGAAGACCCATTTTCTGCTTTTACTTTAAATCAAATCAAAATCAAATCAAATCACTTTTATTGTCACATCACATGTGCAGGCACACTGGCACAGCACATGCGAGTGAAATTCTTGTGTGCGAGCTTCACAAGCAACAGAGATGTGCAAACACAACAACACAAACGAGCAAAATACAAGAATGGCCAACCTGAAACTAATAAATATATGTACAATATATAATAGTGTATGCATTTCTGGATGTGTATACTAAATATTTTCCTACGTGTGTGTGTGTGTATACACATTTTTACAAATTAAATAGTAAAAAAAATAAAAATAAAATAATAATAATAATAATAATAATAATAATAATAATAATAATAATAATAAAATATATAAAATATATAAAATATACAGAGTTGAATGTGTGCAAAACAAGTGGCATTTATATACAGTATGGAGTGCATAATGTTAAAGTTCCAGTAGTGAAGCTGAGGTGTCTATGACGTGTTCAGCAGTCTGATGGCCTGATGGAAAAAGCTGTCTCTCAGTCTGCTGGTACGGGACCGGATGCTGCAGAACCTCCTTCCTGATGGAAGCAGTCTGAACAGTTTATGGCTGGGGTGACTGGAGTCCTTGATGATCCTCCCCGCTTTCCTCAGGCAGCGCTTCCTGTAGATGTCTTGGAGGGAGGGAAGCTCACCTCCAATTATCCGTTCAGAGCACCGCACTACTCTCTGGAGAGCTTTGCAGTTGTAGGCGGTGCTGTTGCCATACCAGGTGGTGATGCATCCAGTGAGGATGCTCTCAATGGCACAGTGATAGAAGGTCCTGAGGATGTGGGGGCTCATGCCGAATCTTTTCAGTCTCCTGAGAAAGAAGAGGCGCTGCTGCGCCTTCTTCACTGTTTTGTTTGTGTGTACTGACCACGTAAGATCCTCAGCCAGATGTACTCCAAGGAACCGGAAGCTGCTCACTCTCTCCACAGCAGCGCCGTTGATGGTGATGGGGGTGTGTACTTCTCTGCACCTCCGGAAGTCCACTATCAACTCCTTTGTCTTTGCGACGTTGAGGGTGAGATGGTTGTCTTGACACCAGTGGGTCAGGGCGCTGACCTCCTCCCTGTAAGCCGTCTCATCACCGTTGGTGATAAGACCCACCACTGTAGTGTCGTCCGCAAACTTCACAATGATGTTGGAGCTGTTAGTGGCTGTGCAGTCGTAGGTGTAGAGTGAGTACAGGAGAGGGCTCAGTACACACCCCTGTGGAGCACCAGTGTTCAGTGTGATGGGGGATGAGGTGATGCTGCCCAGTCTGACCACTTGGCGTCTGTCAGACAGGAAGCTAAGGATCCAGCTGCAGAGGGAGCTGCTCAGTCCTAGATCCTGCAGTTTCCTGTCCAGCTTCGAGGGAACGATGGTATTGAATGCTGAGCTGTAATCTACAAACAGCATTCTCACATACGTGTCTCTCTTCTCCAGGTGTGACAGGGCAGTGTGTAGTGTCAGGGCTATGGCATCATCAGTGGACCTGTTGTGGCGGTATGCAAACTGTAGAGGGTCCAGTGAGTCGGGTAGTGCAGAGCAGATGAAGTCCCTGACCAGCTTCTCGAAGCATTTGCTTACGATGGGGGTCAGGGCTACAGGTCGCCAGTCGTTCAATGAGGAGATGGTGGAGGATTTGGGTACAGGGACGATGGTGGCCATTTTGAAGCAGGCTGGGACTACAGACAGAGAGAGGGAAAGGTTGAAGATGTGTGTGAACACTCCAGCCAGCTGAGCCGCGCATGACTTGAGGACGCGGCCGGGAATCCCGTCCGGACCAGTAGCTTTGCGCGCGTTCACCTTCCTGAAGCACTTCCGCACATCCTCCTCAGACACAGTGTGCGCACTGACGTCATCCGCGGTGCGCACACTGTCCGGTCTCATGGTGTTCGCTGCGTCGAATCTAGCGTAGAATACGTTTAGATCCTCACACAGAGAGGCCGTGGTCTGCGGTGTGCTGGTTTTCCCTCTAAAGTCTGTGATCGTGTTTAGTCCCTGCCACATACTCCGAGGGTTGTCAAACTGTTGCTCCACCCTGTCCCTGTACTCACGTTTGGCTGCTTTGATCGTCTTCCGGAGTTGGTAATGTGCGTGTTTGTAGTCCGATGTGTTCGCGGAGGCAAAGGTGGTGTTCCGTGCCGCGCGAACATCTCCGTTAATCCAGGGTTTTTGATTTGGGAAGGATTTAACTGTTCTGGATGGGACAACATCTTCCACGCATTTCCTGATAAATCCGCAGACTGAGTCTGTGTACTCATCAATGTCTCTGGCGGCCACGTGAAACATTTCCCAGTCCGCGTGATCAAAACAGTCCCGCAGCGCAGACTCCGATTGGTCCGTCCAACAGTGCACCGCCCTCCGGGTTGGAGCTTCCTGTCTCAGCTTCTGCCTGTAGGCGGGCAGGAGCAGGATGGAGCAGTGATCTGATTGGCCGAATGGGGCGCGGGGGAGGGCTTTGTACGCATCCCGGAAAGAGGTGTAACAGTGGTCGAGTAGCCGGTTTCCACGTGTGTTGAAAAGGATGTGTTGATGGAGTTTTGGTGAGACTTTCTTCAGGTTTCCCTTATTAAAGTCTCCGGCTGTGATAAACGCTGCCTCTGGGTGTGCGGTTTCCTCACTGCTGATCGCGCTGTACAGTTCCCTGAGTGCATGGTCAGTGTCGGCTTGTGGGGGAATGTAAACAGCCGTAATAATCACTGCTGTAAATTCCCTCGGTAGCCAGAATGGCCGGCACTTAATCATCAGGTACTCCAGGTCCGGTGAGCAGAAGGATTTGACCGGGTGCACGTTCGCATAATCACACCAGCTGTTGTTGATCATGAAACATACACCACCGCCTCTGCTTTTCCCAGTAAGATCCTGTGACCTGTCCGCGCGGTGCACGGAGAACCCCGGTAGTTGTATTGCGGAGTCCGGTACTTTGTCCGATAGCCAGGTTTCTGTGAGGCAGACCACGCAGCAGTCCCGCATCTCTCGCTGGAATGAGATCCGTGCCCGAAGCTCGCACAGCTTGTTCTCCAGAGACTGCACATTAGCCAGTAATAAACTGGGTAACGGTGGTCTGTAAGTGCGCCGTCTCAGTCGAACCAGAACGCCAGATCTTCTCCCTCTGCGTCGGCGTTTGCGGCCTCCAGGGCCAGAGAACAAAGGCGTCTCAGGTGAGATGAATGGGGGGTCTGCAAACGGAGCGTCCGTGTTGCAAAACTTGAACTCCGGAAAGTTATAAGAAAGACCGTCTTTTATGTCCAGTAAGGTTTGTCGGTCGTACACAAGGAGACAAGTGCTGCTCGTGAAAAAATAAAGGAAAAGTAAAATTAAACACAGAAGAAAGCCGTTGCTTGGGGGAGCTCGCGACGAGGCTGCACAGCAAATTCAAAAGTGTTAAATGTTTTGGTGTTAATAGTCTTCTTGCAAAAGTAGAGTTAATTTTACTCTAAGTAGAGTCACATTCTTTTAATGTAACTCTGAGGTGTAAAATGATAGTAGTTAAAATCGAGTGTTAAAAATGAGTGTTTCTCTGTCAAATCTGGAGGTGTTACAATGGAAACATTAACTCTTGACCTCTTAACTCTGAACTCCTACAGGGGCTATGACACCAACAGAGTAAATTCACAGACTCCGCCCCCAGCACGGCTCCAATCGAAGCTGAAGTGAAGCCGTTTCAGAACATTTTGCTCTACATATTTGAGTTGTTTGCCATGCTTGGTAAGTCATTCTTTCAAAGATTGTTTCAATTATTATTATTAACTTTTACTTCTGTGGCTCTTTGGAGTTGAGACAAAGCTGTGTGAAAGGCGTTAGCCATGTTGCTCGCTGATAGCATAATATTCTGTTTTAGCTAGCTGAAAGGTATCGTTTGCGGGCAAATACCACAGCCTTGAAAAAAGCTTGCATGTGAATTTTCAGTCAAACTTTTGGTCAAATACACCTAAAACAATGTCTAGAATGTGAAATGTTGGTATAATGGTGCTACTTGAAGCCTGAAAACGATCGCCCATAAAAACAAACAAACAAACGAGCAAACAGCAGTAGCAGACGTCCTGACTGGATTCTACGTTAGCATAGATCCCTCCAGAGTTTTGTGCACACGGTTTAGGTAAAAATGAAAAAGGTTGAGGTTTTACATTTAGTTCAGTATTACCTGTTGCCTGTGTCCTTGTCTTTTGGGAAAATACTTTACACAAGTAATGACTCAAAGAGGATTCCTTTTTTTTTTTTTACTGTGCTGCAATTGTTTACTGGATTATTTGTGCCATTAATTAGTGTCAACTAATTTTTATTCAATCTCCACACAGGATATGCTTGTGAAGATGGAATATGGGGGAGAGCAGAAGTGCGCTGAAGTTCCACAAAGGGATGAATGAAGGACATGCATATTGTATTGAAGAAATAAGTGATGAGATGCTGTTATTTGCATTTACCATGTCAGACCTTTTGATAAACAAAATTCTAATGAAAGTGAGAACATGTACACTGTTACATCTTTCAGATAATGTTTTGAAATTGTGGTGCACAGTTCAGAATAAATGTTTTTCAAAAACCATTGCGTCTTTTTAGTAAATGTTTATTTCCAAAAGAAATGTCTAGAAGTTCAGAACAGTAAAATTCCCGCTTTTTAGAATGAATTAGAAGATAACTCTTACGTAGTTAAACTAAAATACTCTTTGAGAGTTAATATATAAACTCTTAACACCAAGTGTTAAATTATCAACTCCAGACAGATTTGGTGTTTAACACTAAATCAGAGTTAACGTACCAACTCTCCAAAAAGAGTTAAATTAACACTCTCTGGTGTGGACCCATATAGACACTTTAATAGTGTTGAAATCAAATCCGACAGTGTTAATTTGGACATGCTGGATTTGCTGTGTGCCATACTCGGCGCCATCTTGTCTGTGTCTTTAACTAATTTTAACTTGTTTTGTTTTTAATTTTGTCTTAGTGAATAAAAAATTTGCATATATATTTACAGTATTTATTATTTAATTATCTGTTTAATAAACATTGCATATTTGTTAAAGTACAGTACATTTTTCAAAATGATAGGTTTTTAAAATAATTTAAAAACAGTAGATTACTTGTGTATTTTTGTAATTTTATTGATTTTTCATGTATTGAAAGATAACAGCAAAATTCTCTAAAATTAATAGAAAACATTCTGTTAAAATACCAATATATATATTTATATTTTTTACAGTGTAGACCTATTCCATTACGTCAAATGCCTGTTTTTCAGACTTCACATTCATTACTTAGTGATTGATGCCCGTGAAAGCAACAGACCATGGCTCATTCTCTGATTGCCTGTTTACAGGTCTCTGACACTTTTATAGCTCTCCTAATACCATTACAAAGTATTACTTCAACAGCAGAGCCTGCTGCTTTCCTGTAGAAACAGATACAAAAGGTTGTTTGCTTTGATAATTTCAAACACTCTAGTTGTGAAAATTTGCTTTCGTTGAAGCTATCTAAGGACTTGTTGAGATTTTGACTTCCACTTTCAATAGTGATCTGCAAGATTTTTTTTTTAGTCAAAAACAGATTTATATTGGTGAAAGCAAGGACGGTGAGGATGTTGTTCTCTTTGTCTAAGGAGCTTGGAAAGAAAAGCGTCTGGACTTCTTTAAGTTGCTTGAAGATGTTTCACCTCTCATCCGAGAAGCTTCTTCAGTTTTGTTGTTCTCTTTGTGTTTTATCATCCTGGCCAGGTAAGGCCAGTGAAGCAGAAGAACATCATGTCAAGAAGGTCCTGAATAAATGTGGTTATCCCAGCTGAACATATATCAAAGCTGGGAAAGCAACTAAAGAATGCTCCAGGTGAGGAGGACAACTGGTGCCTATGCAAAAACCCTTAGAGATCCTGTATGTTTCAGGACTATCAGAACAACTGAGACACATTTTCTCTAAACACTACATCTCTGTGGCTTTCAAACCCTAAAACTCATTGCACCAAAAATTGGTCCACCCCAAGGATCCGGTCCCCCGGCACAGAGTAATATAGCCAGGAGGATTGCCATGATTTATATCAGGGAAACCAAACAACCTCTGGCTAAGTGGATGGCACAACACAGAAGAGCTAACTTAGTCTATTTACACCTACAGCCCAGTGGCCACCCATTCAGTGATGAGGAACTCTGGTTTGAGTGTGGAGTCAAGGAGGCAATATATGTGAAAAAGGAAAGACCATCTCTGAATAGAGGAGGGGGCCTAAAGGTAGATCTTTCAGCATCTTACAATGCTGTGATTGCAGACATTCCCCAACTCTCTGTGAATGGTACTTATGTTCATTGATCAATAGTCTTTGATCAGCGATTGTTGATCAATGGTGATGACAGTTTGCATATTAATGATCAAGAAACCAACCTCACAGCCTCACATTGCTCAACAGTGGTGCTAGTTTCATTCATTATGCAAATTATATCATTCATTATGCATTATGCATTATACAGTTTATAAGGGGGGGGGGGGGGGGGAACCTGCAGTCAGCTGAGACTGAAGAAGTCACTCGGATGAGTCACGAAACTTTTCTTCTGCTAAAGACGTTATGTCCAGATGAACAGGATCAACTTGTCCTTGCCAGCCCATAGTGAACAGTCTGAAACTATGCAGTTTAAAACAGCAATAAATGCTGAAGGTCGAAGGTTCTGAAAACGTTTAAGGGCAAACTCATAAGATAATCAGAGAGCAATTGGCATGCACATATAAGAATTGCAATGGTATTTCCACTTGGTGCAATGGATAGCTTTGAATATAATGCCAGTCTATGCAATATTTGTGGTGACATTTCTCTAAAATCCAATCATGTTAACTTGCTGGTGCGGCTATAGGGAAAGTATCACTAAAGTCACTATTTTCTGTACAAAAATATTAAATGCAATACAACATCTAATAGAGTTGTAAAAACAAAACTCCACTTAATTTGCAGAATTAGAAAATACAAATGTTCTGACAACCAAATGTAGTAAGATTTCAACAAATGAACAGTTTTTTTTTTCATTGAGACATGTACACTGAATCAGCACATTTCTGGTGACAGAACAGCCTGGTTGCATCCAGAGACATTTTCTATGCTGTCTCCCTTTGTAATTATGTTGGAAAACCATTGTTACCTCCTACTGCTAGGGAACAGCTGAAATGCATATGACTGTGGAATAGCACAGATACAACCCCATAGTTTTAACTTATAGTTTGCAAGTTAATAGTGCTTTTTTTTTTAACATAAAGCGATGGCTCTTCTGTAATTAATTGTATGAACTTGTATGCTAGTAATTTGTAGTGTACTATAATATGCTTAAAGAACTGTAAATACAACATGACCATCGTGCTCCAGCTGTGCTTTCCATTCCCATTCTTCTTTGCCCGTTCTGTTTTTGCCCTTTTCCATGGTTAAAATGATGTTTGTGATCTCAGTTCATTTCAGTAGCATGTATATGTCCTCATGGTTTGCTTCACTTTAAAAAATGTCCAGTAAATCAGTATATTCTGTCTAAATGTTTGATAATGTTTTTAAGCTGCTGCTCCTGTTGTTACTGAAGGCCTGGGACAAAAATGTTCAGCTGAGACATTTCACCTTTGAACTGCCCCAGATCGGCTCAAAGAATACATTTTTTTATGGTTCTGAGTTGTTATTTACACAATCTTTTATCTTACATTATTTATCTTCTGAAGTGTTTGAGAGTCTGATTTTACACTTGATTTTTTTTTCTGATTTCTTATTATCCTACTATTGTCTGGATCTTCTTCCATTTCAGTCTTTGCTTATTATGTTTACTTTATATCAATTCCAGAGAGGTTTCTTGCATTTTTGTTAGTGTGTGTGTGTGTGTGTGTGTGTGTGTGTGTGTGTGTGTGTGTGTGTGTGTGTGTGTGTGTGTGTGTTCACTAGAAGTTGCCTCTTTGGTTTCTGTTACACATCCATTTGTTTCATATGCTGTTTGTACCTTGGTCTCTTTTGTTTCCTTGTCTTTACATTTTGTTTAGTGTTAGTGTTCATGTCTCCTTTGACTTTTCCTGTTTTACTTTGAAGGTTTATTTTATTTTGTGGCCTGTGTCAGTTTTATTTCCTGTATGTGTTCCACGGATTCCCAGATTAGTTTCACCTGTTGTTAATTGTGTTCATGTGCGTTCCTCTCCTTCCTGTTTTTATTTTTATTAGTAATTGGTCTGTCTGTATATAGCCCTCTCTTCCCTGTATCTGTAGTCAAAGAGTCTGCTGTCGTTGCTTCCCTATATCCTGCAAGGGTCAGTGAGCTCCTGTGTTTTGTTCTGTTAGTTTCAGAGTTTATAGTTTGCTTATTTTGTACACTGATATAAGAGTATAAGAATAAAAGGGCTTACCTTTAGTTTTTTTGTTTTTTTCAGTCTGAGCATTTGTGTCCACACCTCACCGTCACAATCTCAATTTGCTTCCCTCAAGTTAAAGGTACTAAGAGACGCACTTCAAACACTGACCAGCGCACTGGAAAAGATCTTTTTTTTTAAAACAAAAAAACAGAAAACAAACTTTCTTTTCACAAATGCTTTATTGCTAGAACTGCAGTTTTGGAGGCTTTGGAGTGCACTTTTTATAAATCCGCTACTCATAAAGTGAACCCGCTCAAACTCACAGCCCAGGATATCAGTGACAAAGAAGGCAGACTCCTAGACTTGTTTTGACGTCTGCACCTAACAGGGAGAAGAAACAAAAGCATAGAAGACTGCAAGGTAAGGTAAAGAAGGGGGAGAAAAACCCAGTCAGGATTTATTTGTCTTTGGACCATAAAATGGATGTAAAACCTGCTGTAGCCACTTGGAAGGCGTTGTCAGCGAAACTGACTCAGCTGGACTTTGAGTACTAAAGGTCTGATGTAAATTGTTTAGTTAAGTATCAGTTTCACAGAGTAGAAATTATCATTAATATTTTCTTTAGAATATGCTAAATGATGATGAGAAAAATCTAATAGGAAAGATAGGGTTTATTGTTTGAAAAGCAATTCATGTTAAAAATCCTGAAATGTAAGAGAGATATAAGACACACTGGAAAAAAGGTTGATTCTAGTTGAACTAGAATCAAAATATGATAACATTTTAAAAATGATGCAGATTTTTTAAAAGCTTAAACGTTTTTCTTTTGTTACGGCACTTACTGTAGCGTGCAGTAAATCGGCTAATATGAAGGGATTTTATTTGGGTTTGCAGGGTTCCTGTATGTGCATTAAATACTTGTATAGGTTTGCATAACAAAATTGTACACATAAAAACTATCACTATATTAAATAGTTTGAGAAGTGAAATACAGGATGTTAAAAGATGTGAAATACATCTTTGTTTTAATCTTCTTAACACATACAAAAAGAAAATAGAAGTACAAGGAAAAGTTATAGCTGGCAAAGACTTATGTTTATTCTTTTAGCTACTTGTGTTTTGGTATTAAGGTGAAAGAACATCCTATACAGAATGCTTGACGGGGATAGATGCAGACAATGGCAAAATTGTGCTACACGAAACAAAACTGCGACTTTTGAACTTTTTATTAAAAGTGTTACATCAGCTGTTTCTTTTTCTTGCCACATGTTGAAAAACTGTGGGACTTATTTTTCTCCTGAATATTAAACATGCACCCTCATGTAGAATGAGAGCACGGCATTGTCCTTTTCTGAGTTGATTTTCAGAAACATACATGCACAGTATCCATCAGGGTCCTTTAGACGGCTCTGTCATCTCAGGGCATTCACACACAGCAATACCGTGGCTGTAAGAACTGTGTGGATCTCCATTGTGGTCTCGAAAATTGCTATGTTTTTAAAAAAATATAATTTGCTTTCTTTAGTGTTGTGCTGCAAATCAAAACATTCATTCATCAAAAAGTATGTGCCAAATGTCATGTAATTTTGTTTTATCCCACCAAGTTCCTTCCCCAGCCGACTCTAAAATATCTGTCATTATTGTTGTAATAGTTTTTTATTTTAGCAATACGAGTAAGGATGGAATGTGGAATTTTAATTTGTTAGTTAAAAAAAGCACCCCCCCCCAGCCTTCTTTTCTAAAAATAATCCAGACCTTTATTTGAAAAGTTTATATGTATTTGCAAATCTTTTTTTTTTTCAACAGAACATACTTATATAATGAATACAGCTTTTTACAGCAGACAAAACTGAAAACAGTACAGATTTGACAAATACTATACCAACAGTCTTTTCACTCTTTGTAATATTTGGTAACTGTTGTAAATTCCACAATTTACTGTTATTTTTTATTTATTTAGTTTGTCACACTGAAAATAGGTATTTTGGATTTTCAGACATGTACTGTGTCTGAAACAATGTTTTTAGCGTTGTCTAAAATGTGTCACTGTTATTTATTGATTGTCCATTTTCATGCATAAACAAAATACCGATGTAAGATCTGAAACATTCTTCTGCTGTAAGTAATGTCAGAGGACAAAAACTACTAGTAGTTTATGATGTTGCTTTCCTCATTACTGGATGCGTGGCATTAATGATGCAGTTTTTCCAAGGGCAAAATAGGGGAATTATTAGATTATTCAGAAATGCCATAATTTTCTTAATTTTATAGTATTAAAGATGAAATGCTGTTGCTTATGGCTCTTATTATATTGTTTGTTATTGTGTAATCATCATAGTAACAGTATTACTCAAAGACTAACTAACATAAAAAAGAAAAATGGTGCACTAGCCCTATGTGTATACAGTTTCTAGTTATTCCTGTTGTAATTTAAACATTGCTAAAGGAATGATATGAACAAAAAACTGCATCATATGAGGACAGGGCAAGTCACAGAATTAAAACAGTGAGGCTCGTTTAGCTGCCTCCAGGGCACATCTGGCTCCAGCTTAAAACTGAAGCCTGGACCAATTTCTTAGCTTTAAGGGCTAGCGCATGCAGTCAGTTAGCTGTTTCAGGAATGCCAGTTAATTGCAGTTCCTATGGAAAGGTTGGATAAATAAACACTGAATTGCCTCTGATGTGTTGTACATCTCTACAGGTTCTTGGGATAGACTTCTTCGCACACTGGCCCAAATTCAGCCAAACTAAATGGTCTTTTTGTGTTTGTTCTGACCTTGAGCAAGGCTGTGACCAAATGTTTCTACCTTGGGTCATTTCCAGGATTCCACAACAGTCAACGTAGGCTTGGGAGAACCATTTACACACGGGAATGTGCAAGGGAGGTGATTCAGTGAGGTGTTTTCACCTGGTTTTACTGAGAAAAAAAAAGATTTTTGAAAACATGTTTTCCAAAACTGGGGTTAAACTCCTGGTTATATTGTGAAATTACATTTGTGGGCTTTAGGAATCCTGACTAAAAAGTTCCATAGATGCTTAGATATTGCAATTAAATGTTATTATATGAAACTATAGGTTGGTGTGTTGATGCAGTCACTCAGGCTTTACCAGATTTTCTCTTCTGGGGTGCTGTATAATAAAGAGCTGCTTAATATGAAAGCTGTAATTGTAGAACAATGAAGGAAAAAAAAAAAGCTGGAAAAAAATACATTCAAAAAGTCAAAAAGTTCCATCAACAAACAAACAGCATCGATAGCAGGTGCAACAGGGATACATAATTCCAATTTCTTAAGTGAATATGACCCCCACCCACGATCCTATTGTTAAGCATGTTTTGAATGCGTTGATTTTCAATTGTTTATTTGTATTTACTATTTTGACTGCATTTATACCACTAGAAACAGACTTTTTACATTTTTCTTCGTATGCCATGTTTTCCTCTTAGTTAGAGATAATATCAGAACTAAATGTTGCCGAAGCGTGTTTTTGTTGTTTGCGTTGAACATTGTTAGTCAACTGTTCACAGTCAGTCAGCCGGCCTGATATTTATATTAATCTGTACGCTGTATCCGACTCTCAAAATAATCACCATAACAACATGTAAAATGCTCTCACGCATTTAATATCTTAGCGATACGGATTATTTTACAGCTTCTCCGGTCGTTAATTGTGCAATTAAATTAAAAATTAATTAAAGCCCTTAAGCCGATGCAGTCCTCTGGTGATACAGAGGTGCAGTTCAAGGTCCGAAATTTTGGAATTTGCTGGTTTCTTCATAAAAATCCCACGCGAAGAAAAGTGTGAGAATGTGGTCATGTATCCCTTATATTAGTCCTCGAATATGTTAATAAAAGTGTTATAAACTCTTAAGTTTGGTTTGTATTTCGTGATTTGTATGAAGTAATTCGTGTCTTAAAGGAGGCACACGTTTTTAAGCCAAACATTATAAAAGAAAATGGCAAGAAATCAGCGCCAAAGAGATCTGGTTGCAAAGTGTTATTATTATTATTTTAAATAATTTTGGTTTTTATGAAAATAGAGCTCCTTTTACTTTATTTCTATTTTCTTTTCGTTTATTTACGTGGGTTACATTCCACAAATATCTTGATATCGACATATTTGATAAATTTTATTTTTATGCACGACTTTTTAATGGGTTCAAACGGGGATAATGAATGAATTCCAGAATTAATATTAACACCACAAGGTTCAGAAGGTTTGGCATCCTCATCTGCTGAGATATGATGCCTGACAAAGTATGTGCTTTGACTTTTGAAATATTAGATGAGGACGTGATTGGACAGGTGATCAAATTTGCAGATTTAAGTTTGATAACCGGTGTGTTATTATTATTATTATTATTATTATTATTTTAATTTTAAGTAGTTGGGTGAAAGGGGTGACCCAATTCAGCCAGAATTCGTAATATCATTCAGACTTAAAAAGAAAACCCGAGTCAATAAGATGCCCTAGCACCGAGCTGATAAGAAGACATTCTCTCTACAGCCAACAGCTTTAAAATATCACTACAGATAAGATAAAAGCGAGTCAAGGACAGATCAAAAAATAGATTAACCCCTTATGACGGGGTTGATAAGATTGTTTGCAGTTTCGTTTCCTTTTTTATATTTTATTTTTGTTTTATTATATTTTTGACGAGTTATATGAGAGACATTTCTTTCTCGAATTTGGACCCTGTTTATGCACACGGCTACTGTTTTGGTTTATGAGAGAGGTGGAGTGTCCTCTCCTGAGCACACACAGCTCTGTCTGAGCACGGGGACTTTGAACTTGAACTTCGCCTTGCTCATCTTTATGTGCGCAATACACCGGAACAAATGAGCCAGAACTGATTTTGGTCCATGAATTGATCTGCCTCTCTCCTTTATCCTTTCCACCGCCCATCCAGGCTATGTACTTGAAGCCGAAAAACGCACCTAGACAGTGAACGACATAGTCAATGTGTAACTCCATCAATTATTCTTTGGTTATCTATGGTTTGCCTTATAATTTCTTCTCTGTTATGCTCCAGGTGTGGCTTAATGTTAGTTTTGCACGAACAACCATTCTCAGGGACAGCTATGTTTATCTCTTAAACGGTCAAATGGACCAGTATGTATAGAACGAGGGTCAGCGGTAGTTCTGCAGAAAAGATCATTTGACTGAGCAGAATTCAAATAGTCACACTTGTGACATATTCAACTTAGTATCTGTTTATCATAAAGAGGGAGCTGTGTAAAAGATTTCCGTCATAATTAAAAAAAATGTCTGTGTTCATTACATGTTCACTATTTAGATTTCCGAGCTGTTTTCGCCAATATATCAGCACAGCAAAGTAATCCTGTTGATGTAAAGACAGGGGGTAGGTTGCAGGTAGAAGCGATGAAAGAGATCGCACGCACTCCACACAAAATCTTTTCTGGAGTTATTTTAAGCAATGTTATTTCAGGTATAGCTCATCGAAACTGCGGCAGTTGTTCAATTGTTCAATTTTTTTAATTATTATTATTTTTGTTAAAAAGGACTGTTCAATATTTCAAAATTCACAAATTAGCTATTGGTTTAACCGCAAATAAAAAGCACTTTAACCCCTATAAACTCTACTAAGCTACCCCTTCAGTGAAACTGAAAAACTTTGCTTTGTATAATCAAAGATAAATGACTGATTTTAGAGTAATTTTAGTAGTTTAATGTCAGTTTCTCAAATTCAGATGACAAACTTGGGCAAAAATAACCACCTCTGCACATCTAATCTGTTACCTCGGCATCAAAAACACACAGCCGCGCGCTTCTGGTGTATTAGATTATGATTCACTCCTTTCATAAGAACTCATAATTAAACTAAATCTATATAGTAGTTACCTACATACATATTTGTTGGTTTACACATATGATTCCGTTTGGTTTCAAGTGCACCGTTTCACTTCAAGATTTTCTTCATCACAACATCATGCAGGTGCTGACATCATTTTCCAGTCCGCAGCTCCTCCAAACCAACAGCCTATTTGATTTTAAGCTCTTGATACAGTCACCGTTGAACTGCTGCAGACTAGGTGAGGAAGTTATTCTAAAAATCTCTTCCAGTAAATTTCCCGCATTTTTATTTGGTGTGCTAGAGTAAAGTGAGCTTCACAGGGTGGGTTATCCAAACAAGCCGTGTGCATGTTACAACCGAGTCCACTGCTTACATTTTGTACCTCAAAATGCAATCTGCATGTTTCGCCTTTTGAAAATAAGTAATACTACAGTATATAGTGCATTTCACATGTTGCATGGATTTCACAGTGAAAATGATAAGGAACGTGTGGGTACATTTAGGACTTCAAATTAAATATTTGCATCTTAGTCTGGATACTTGGACTTTAAGTGGAGCAAAAAGTAAAATATGTTATTTTAGCTACATACTTATAAAGAAACACTTCACGCAGAGTTGGATCTGCAGTGTTCTGTTCTTTGTGCACGTTTCCTCACTAGTTACTGATCAGAAAGCGATTATTTTTATTCGGCTTTTCTGTATAAACTTTGTTTAGAAACAGTTTTTAATTCAACTGGCAGCCCTCTCAGTAGTTGATATAGTGGCGTCTTAAGCGCAAAAATATTCCGAGCGCGTGTCCGCGGAACTCTGTTTGCATGCTGACACATAAGAACTCTTTGAAGACTGCATAGTGTTAGAAACTGTAATGAACTCTGGTGGCACAGAAACTAGGCTACAGAAACTACTACAAGAAAAACCGCAAGATATCCTTGAAGATTATTTCAATACAGATTTCTATATCTTAAATGGCCAAACATATTTTGGATCAGTTTCGTCGCGATAAACACTTTCGAAATAAACGTGCTTAACCTCAGATGACTGTGTTGTTCTTTTTTCAGACCTGCTGTTAAGGAGAATAGCTCTTCAACAGAAAAATAGCTTCTCAAAGATCTTTTTCGGCAACAAGTGGGAAGCTTCAAACATATTAAACACACTTCTGGCGTGGGTAGAACTCATTTAAGGGACAGCTTGTGTAGTGAAAGTCTGAAATGTGCAGAAAAAAGTTTTAAGGGCTTTATTCTTTGAGAGAAGGAGTGAGGTGATTAATGATGAACGTGTGTGTCTTTTGTTTTGCTGTCTGGACAGATGGAGCGACGGCCTCTCTTAACTTGAACTTGGACTTCCGACGAGACGCGTCAAACTGTGGATTTATTTTGCCAGCTTTCTCACCGGTCCACCCTCTAGACTGCAGCAGGAACACTAAGCAGTGACTCTTGCAAAACTTGATTTACCACTTAAACAGTGGTAAATCAAAGATTTGGCATATACAAAAGAATATTTTATCAACAACGGCGCACATAAAAGCAAAACTTGGACAAAATTTGGGCCTGCAGTGTTGGACGAGATAAGACTTAGTAACGTGTTGGTGTCATGTGTCGTTATAAAAGTAAATATCAAATCAAATAATGCATTGCAGAAGTTAAAATAAAAACCTTAAGTCTATAGTGGCAGTACTCATTTTGTGATGAGTTTAAGAGATAATTGCGCAAGGCTACGCTAAACTGCCTTTATCCACGTCAGGAAGCCTAATATACAGCAAGATATGTGTCTAAAATCATAAATTGTTGTGTCACTACACCAACCACCTTATCAGATCTATTTATCCGTCTGTTTTTGTGGTGATGCTGGTGTAGCTTGTCATCTGAATTGTGCGAAATTCTACAAATGTTTGCGGCTTACATGCTCCCCATTAAATCGGTGCTGTATTCCTGACGAATTTATTGCATTTCAGAAATACACTTTGCATTGCAACTTGATGACCTGCACAATTTCTTATTCTCGAATTTTGTAAAAGACCCTGTTATCAGTTCAGTGCAGTGAACGAATGATGAACAATGGACAATGTAATAAGAATATGATAAGTACACTTTTAAAAAAAGGTTGTAAAGCCTGCGTTGTATTTTGTAAATCCATCTGGCCTAGCTGGAGCGGTGGTCTGCCAGCCATACCCTCTGTTCTGTGGGCGCGGCTCTGCTTGGCCTCCTTTAGTTTGCGGTTAGTCCACGGCCATGCTCTCATAGTCTACCTGCTTTGGGTGAAATTAAAAGAGTCAAATCTGAAGTAAATTACGCCTAATGTATATGTATGTGTATGTAGTCCTTTTCATGCAGCGTGTTTGAAAGAGTCATGACATACAGCCACTCTCTACACTGTGCTATCCCTGACGCGTAAAATGGCCAAACCTGTCGGTGATTATCCTGAAGATGACCAACTTCAAGCTAAACGTACTAATTTTCAAACGTCCGCCATATTTTGTTACTTGGCTTTGCAGTAGTTTACATCTTTAACCTTAAGTTGGTAAGAGTCTATTTAAGAAAGTATTAGTGGTTTGAATCTAAAGGGCTGGGACACTCCCTGCACCGTATTGTCTAAACTCAATACACTTGTGTCTTCTGTTCACTGTGTGCTGTTTCACGAATACTAAATGTAATTTAAGTTTGCCTGGCAAACATGTCTTCCTACCACTGAAATTAGACTACGATTTTGCAGTAGATTTATCTCCTGAAAACGTATAGGCGACTGCCACGTAGTTTACATTAGATTGGGGTCACAAATGCCTTATCCAGGTTCGGCTGCTAGTATCAGCTGCTCATCCTTATGCGGCAAGACACAGAAAATGCAACAACCAGGCTAATTTGTTGACCTAGGTTCTAGCAAACTAAAAGCTGTACCCTGATCTATTTACGCATTGCGTTTAAATTAACATTTTTTGTTACTGTCTTGAAAATTAATTCTTTGTCACGCACCAAGCACTGCACCGCCTAGTTATATATTTCAGACCTTGGCAAAAATCACATGCTGCCCTATGCCCTGACAGTTGGCATAGAAAGTCAGTGATGATGGCTATATGCTTACGAACTCTTCTGATCGTAAATTAAATGCAGCTCGGAGAGAAAAACACCAGATTGAGATGGTGTTTTAGTTTTGTAGGAATGCTTTCATGACAGGAAAGCATTGTCCTGCTTCCAGAACAATAGTCCACCTTCACACACACATGCGATTCCTAGGAGGAGGAGAAGTGCTGTATTTTTCAGATGAAAATGTTGCACGAACAAAGATTAATGCAAGCATGGAAGTACATGTTGCGACTCAAGCAGTAACGTGTGACTTACACGATGTTTTCAAGTTAATATGAGCCTCAGTTTCCTGTCATGTTTATGTATCACGATCCAGTTTGGGTCCAATTGCTTCGTCCATATACAGTATACTTAAAGCCGCTAAAAGTCTCCATGGGCTCCTTACTATATTGCGCACATCTATTTGGTTTTTTGGTTTGTCTACGTGTGGTTTTCAGTTGAATTACCAGTGATTTTAACTTCATTATAACATTGGTTCAGCCTGCAGCTGATTGCAAACTCTTAAATATATCCAAGGATTTGCATCATAATGAAACTGTTAAAATACTATTTCATAGATAGATGAAAAATAATTCACTTAGGCTTAGCTTTAGGTTAATTTGTCTCTACCTCAAAAGATTAATTTGTAGGTTATGATGGCAGTGTCATTATTATTTGAATAAGATATGGGCCTGCGGGAAATGGGATTGGGTTGAATGGGGCTGTACAATAACACACTACAGCCTTGTACTGCAGAGTCAAAATGGCGCTCGGTGCATGATGTAAACGCATATTCTTCTGGCTTAATAGCCATCGGCTAAGTCTTGTGCATATGCAGTGAGTTGACAGCGGAAGCTGCAGGTAGGGAGCCGTTGTATGAGGATGGAAGGTTCCCCTCCCCCACAAACCAATGCACCAGACAGGCGCTCTCCCCGCCTGACAGGGCCTGTCTGGCAGGACGTGATGTCTGGTTGTCAATGTATTTACTGCGAGGCATCATTGCTGGTGGTCAGGATAGTCGTTTCTATTAACACTTCCTCCGCTTTCGCAGTGAAGAGTATTTGATTCATCCTTGCAGATCATTCTAAGTTTTTAAACAAAAGTTTTAATATTTAAGATGGATGAATGTTTGTAAAATTACATGTTTTTTTTAAATTTTCTGGTCGAAGTTCCCATAAACCGAATAAGGAGAAGTATCCAGAACCTCTCTAAAATACTTTGCTTAAAACTGAGCAGTGAGAGTTTTTCACTATTGTCTCTGACTGCAAATGTATTTGCGTAATTTATTTAGTCATTTATTTTTTTGTAGTTTGGTTAATACCCCTTCAAGCATCGCGACTTTGATTGAAAGCGTTTCCTTCTTTCTTGTCATTATACGCAAATTTAAGAACTATAATATGCGGTGACAAAAAAAGTAAACCCACTTAGGCGAATGAATTTTAGTCTGATTTCCCAGCATAAGAGACAAGTTTGCGTACTTACCCAGAGCAACTCATTTGAACCCTAAACTCAAGTTCAGGGTTCAGTGTGGGCAAGAAAATAGCAATCTTCATTTTACAATTAATTATTTATAAATCTCGCTGTGAATGGGTAGTTCGGATGATATTAATTTGAATTTTTAAATACAATGTGAAACTTGGGCATGCGGAAACTTGCGGGAAATATTTATAAGAATCTGTGTATCTTAAGCAGGTTGAGGGTTAATGAAAGATAATGAATTCTGAAGTTCACGTTAACATATTTTCTGTGGGGCTAATTAAACACTATAGCTAACATGGAGTTACTGGTATCTTTGCTACTTTTCCTTAAACGCCTACATACTATCCAATCTATATATATTTTTTGCTTTTTTCCCTCTCCTAACCATAAACGTGATAGTCATAATACTTACTTCTACTTACAAAGGGTTAAAGAAGGCAAATTCAATAGTTACCCGTATATTTAAGATGTTAATCTGTTGTGATAATGTAGTGTAGTCTAGTTTTTCAGAAATGATTGATAAAATCAGAAACGGACATTTCCAGTCTATTTTAGAGAAATGTACAGGTCAGATTAACACGTGATTTATATATTTGTATACGAAAAAAGATAGTGGATTGCAATTTTCCTTCTCTTTTTTTTTTGGCTTTGCTTTGTTTAATGTTAAACTATCAGGCTGCCTATTCGACCAACGCTACATCATCAGTCTGGAGGAACTGTTTCTACAATCAGCAAGAAATATGCACTTGCATCTGTTATAGTAGACAGCATTGATTAAAAATACTAACAATTAAAGAAGATTTTTAATATACGGTCATTAATAATAAAAAGGAGCTAAATTCTTAGTTTGGAAGGTGCCGGTTTTCTGCCGCGCAAATGTTGTCAAATTCCTGATTTTCAAGCAGAAACTAAATAGTATTTGGAATTCTTTCCCCCTCTTCGCACATAGCAAATATTTTAGAGTAAGGGTCTCCAAATAACTTCTAGTTTGCTGCATACTTCAGTGTGAAGTTCATTCTTGCCTGTCTAGACTCTGATTACGACCTTGTTTGTCTGCGTTTTTTTACCTTGACCTTGGACTTCCGTGCAGCTGCCGCTTGGATGAGCTTTTCGCAGTTGTAATTTCCTTGAGACAAAAGAGCTAAAGTCTCCGTCCGAGGAACAACAGGGGTCCGGCTTCCCCAGTGCTGTTTGCAAATGCGCAACGGTTGCTCGATTATTCCTAAGACAACTCAGAAGAGCAAAAATGTTGATAAACTATCCGCCCTTTACAGGGTAGCTTGTAGCCTGCTTTATGAGTGACTCATGGAATAGGCATTACAAAAAGCCTTTATGGATTCACTGTGGGCCTAGCCTATCGGCCATATTTGAAACTTGAAAATACAGTAAAGTTTTATATATTAGCTCAGAAGTAATTTTTGAAATGCAGAACAGAAGAAAGTGTGTGTGCGTGCGTGTGTGTGTGGGGGGGGGGGGGGGAGGGGGGGGTATAGAACCTGGTGGTAATAAGAAGAACTAAAACTTTTTGAATAGTCTTACAAATCTAAAGGAAGACGCAGATAAAACAACAGAGGAAGAGTTGTTGGAAGAAATAGGTCCGCATATCTATCATGGAGTATAATTAAATAAGCTCTTTAGCCAAAATACAGTCCAGCTCAAAGCGGCCCTTGTTCTTATTTTCCCCTGGTAGCGTCAGCATCCACTTATAGAGTATGAATGAAGTGCACAGTGAAACGGAATCATCACATGAATTCGCTTACTGGTGACTTTGTCTTCTTGTCGTTGAAACTCACTTTGGGCCTGAGAGTGAATCTTTAAACTAAATATATCCTTACTTAAACATATAACGGATTAAACTCTATAAAAACTAAACGCTATCAGTCAGTATGGGCAATTACGGCATTTATATATTTAAATACCAAAACACTGTTCGCTTATTTTGTAATGACGGCGTCTTACCTGCTATGACTTTCATCTCGTCCTGTGGCGGCTGGTACTGCGGTGCAGTGACTGTCATTCAGCACATTCACGGTTGATAATCCTAAAACTCAGCCTGGTAGGTCTGCATCACATACACACGGCGCGCACACACCCGGCCAACCTGTAGATACTTACTTAATTAAGAACAATATGCTGCAAAAAATAATTACCTCATTCTAAAAAATAACTAAATAAAAGAAAAGAAATACATAAAATGAAATATTATAGTTTTCACAATATCAACATCTTAAATGTAATATTAGTAACATCCTGATTATTCCCTGCTGCAAAAAAACAAAACAAAACAGAATTTCTTCATTATATTGATGTGCGAATTAGTAGAAGATACGGATCTAAATGCGCACTTCTAGGAAGGAGCCTTGATAAGAGGTTTGAATATGCATATATAGTGTCCCACATATACCTAAGACCAGTGTGCGATATTAAAGATTAAGTTGACTACATAATTAAGATTCCATATTACATTATCGTTCTGTAATATTATATATTTTTATATTTCAAACAAAACCCCAGACGCAACATATCCACCACAAAGTAATGGACAGAGATAAGAGTTTGTGTCATATGAAGCTGAAAATACTATTCACAAATGTAAATACAAATATTTTATTTTAATTTTTTCTTTGCACAATGTTATATGCCCTGGCATCTTCAGAAATCGGCTAAACTTCACAGGTTGCTTTCGTTTGCTCCAGATCGTGAACGTATCCAAACTCCCCTTTAAGGGTGTGGGTCTAGGTGATTTAAGCCAATGATATGACTCGGTGTTCTGCAGGAAAAACGGTGACACTTGAGGCAGTGGGTCTTTAAAGGGCTGCTCTGCTCCTGCTCACAAGCTCAATCTCGTAGGACTTGTTAGCGTATCACGTGCCAGATTCTTAATGAAGTGGACACACAAGAGCACTATGTGCGCATGCGCTCGGTGTAAACTGTAGTTGGAAATGAGGTGTCCGTCTTGGAGTAGTCGACTTTTAAAAAGCATCGGCAGCCCGTGATATGACGACTTCGCTAGTTCTGCATCCACGCTGGGCGGACACCTTGATGTACGTTTATGAAAAAAGCCCGAATGAAAACAACCAGAATAAAAGCCAAACAATGGAGGGACTGAGCGGTAATTGCCCTGCGACCCACTGCAGGGACCTGATGTCGCACCCCGCGCTGGGACGACATTCTGGCACCATAGCGACCCACCAGGGCTCCGTCTACTCGGATATTTCCTCCACAGACACTGGCCGACAGTGTCCCGCTTCTCAAACATCATCAAGTGCATCTTTGAGTTACGGTTATCCCTTTGGAAACCCATATTACGGCTGCAGATTATCTCACTCGCACAACGTGAACTTGCAGCAGAAGCCTTGCTCGTACCATCCCGCAGAGAAATATGCCGAGCCCAGCACAGCGCTGCCTACGGAAGAGCTGTCTACCAGGGCGAAAGAGTTTGCCTTCTACCCGAGTTTCGCCAGCTCGTATCAGGCTGTTCCCGGATATCTCGACGTGTCGGTGGTGCCCAGTATCAGTGCCCACCCTGAACCGCGCCACGACGCCTTGATTCCCATGGAGGGCTACCAGCACTGGGCTCTCCCTAATAGCTGGGATGGCTACAAAGAGCCAACACAACCAACTCATATTTGGAAATCACCTTTCCCAGGTATGGAAAAGTATAATGATTTTTAAAGTGTTCCGGCAGATTGGAATTTCTGTAGTAGTCCAGCTGCTTGCAGCATTTTAATACGCATTAGGGCTATTAAAAAGCAGGCAGATAGTTTACTTTGCTTTCGTACTGTGGTCATCTAATTTTATTGTGTTAAAGTCTCCGTATCAACTTACCAATGAGCCACGGGAAACTAAATCTGATGAAAAAACACACAACTGTAAATTCCCATGTCTGTCATCACGTGTAATTTTCCTGCATCTCTCATTTTATGCGGAGATATTCATATGGTTTGAAGTTCAACAAATCCCCATGCATTTCTTTGAAATATGCATAAATTGAAAGTAAATTGGAATTCCACGTTAAGGTGGGTTTTCTGGAGCCCATCCTTTCTGAGTATTTGCTTTTGACAGTCATATGATGACAATAGTTAAGTTTCGTCACGTAGAACAGAGAGGAACAGCACTGCATACCTTTGCCCCTTGTATGACAATATAGTGGCTTAGCTAGCCTGCTGCGTTTGGATGGTGCCAATAAATCTTAGCGCCCCCGTGGTGCGTCTTTTGCATATATTAGGATTCATTTATAACATTTGCATTACATACAGATCTTTGCATCATGTCGTATAAATGGTTCAAAAAGACGGACAGGCTCACCTTTTACGTTGTTTGCCATCACACAGCATGCCTCATATCAATAGCATGCGCCAGTATGCACTTTACAGAGTGTTTAGGCTACTTTGTTTAGCTTATGACTTTATTATCTTTTTGAAATCTGTAGCTATTTTTAATTTCTGGTAGGGACCCCATTGCTTTTTAAATGTTATAAATGTTACAAGAGCAAGCCACGCAAGCACGGGCACGCAGACAGTTACGCGCGTACACATGTACGAACACACAAGTGCGCGCTGCCTTTCTGTGCTGTTTCAGCCACACACACAGACTGACGTCCTCTCACGCGCATCAACTGATTTTCTTGCAACTAAAAACACATGCAGTGACTCTCATATCCAGTCAGTTATCCTCAATTTAATGACAAGATATAACTGAATGCTTGAGGACAGTGAGTCAAATAATAGGACATAGCTTTAAAATCCTTTAGCTTAAATAATGTGGATTTCCCCCCAATTTCATGTTTAAACAAGAATAGTGTATCGTAACAATCTCTTGCTGCCAATTATAGGGGGCGAAAAACTGCATGTATTACAGCTTGCCAGTATTTGTGTTAAGATTGCCATGCTTGTCCTGTCATGTTTTTGCACGGCTGTTTTGCATTTAGCTTTACTCTTGAAGAAAGAGACTAGTCACAAAAGTTAGGTTAACTTAAAAAAAAAGAACTACGGGGAATTAACAAAAAAAAGTGAATAGAGTATAAAAAAGAAAATTGCTTTATATTATGAATAAAACTAGAATCTTTCAAGAAAGCCTTTAAAGAAAAGTATAAAATATGTTAAACATGTATAACTTTATTGTAAGAATTAAAAACTTAAAGTTGCCAGCTGTCTTCAAGTTAGATGCCAGATTGTGATTCCTGTGTCTTACTGGTGACTGGTGTGTGGCACACACAACCGGACCAAATATAATTACACTTATCAGTCTTACCCCACAGCTTGATTACATGTCAATGGGAGATTCGTTTAAGATAACAATAACCGCAGTTACGTTGGTCCACAGATTATCAGTGAGATCAGATAAAGTGTTAGTATGAACCATAACTGTCACTTGATATTGAAAGATCATTTACAACAACTGGAAGTTATTCAGTCACCTCTCCACATGTCAGGTGCAGCACACCAGAGATTCTGACTTCCAGAAAATTTTAACTCTGTAGCCCATTCCCGTCACCACACACACACACACACACACACACACACACACACACACACACACACACACACACACACACACACACACACACACACACACACACACACACACACACACACACTCAAAGAGATTGTATTTTCCTATTTTCACTCCAGTAGAGTCCATCCAAATTTGACCGGCCTTGTCAAACGCAGCATTGCTGGTTTTGTGAAATGAAACATTGTGCTATTTTGCACAGCGACTAATATTTTCCTGGAACTGTTCCTATTTTCTTGCAGATGTTGTGCCATTGCAGCCTGAGGTCAGCAGTTATCGTCGAGGGCGTAAAAAGCGTGTCCCTTACACCAAAATCCAGCTCAAGGAACTGGAGAAAGAGTATGCAGCGAGCAAGTTCATCACCAAAGACAAGAGAAGGCGGATCTCGGCCGCCACCAACCTTTCAGAGCGTCAAGTCACCATCTGGTTCCAAAACCGACGAGTCAAGGAGAAGAAATTTGTCAGTAAATCCAAGAACAGTCATATGCACACCACTTGAATGGATGAGCGACTTTCTTGAAACTGCAAGTCACACTTTCCAAATCATCTTGCCATATATTTACCTCTTCCAATCGTAGTTGAAGAAATTTCTTTTGTATTTTTAATTTAAGTTCCATCATCAACTCCACCGACCACGCAACCAAGGTCTCCGATTTCAATTTAGAGATAATGCTCTAAAAACTGTGAAAATATAAAAATTCACTTCACATTTTGTTTTATAGGAATGTACATATATAAATATATAATATTTAAAACGATATTAGTATTTCAAAGACAAGTATTGTGTGTTTCTTTTCCTGTTTCCTTTTTCTAAGATTTCAAAAGGACTGATGATATTTCAATACTTGCAACTGATCAAAACAGAGGACACGGTTTAATGTCATTTTTGAACTGTAGTCGCCGCATGGACAATGGTTGCGGTGGCGAAAAGACATGCTGAACTTGAGACTTTATCGTCTTCAACAAAAGACTTTCGGAAGAAAGAATAATTTTCTAAATAAAAAAAGGAAAAAGAAAGAAAAAGAAAAAAATGTTACATCTGAATTTCAAAAGCTATGTGTGTGGGATATGTAAAGCCTGGGGTAAAACAAAGGCTGCTATGTCGTTAATCTGTACAGTGCAATGCCTTTCTTATTTAATTCATATTATCTAGTATGGCGGAAATGTAAACTGGAATATCCCCCAAACCTGTATTTTTTCCTTTTATCAGTGAAGGATTCTGTCATGCAACCGGAATGATTGTAAACCATTAAAGTCAGTGAGTATTACACATAAATGCACAATCGTTTCTATCTTGTTTTGACTTCGTTGGTGTAACATTGGAGATGATCACACGCCTTGTACGACGCCTGTAATTTCTACTTTGGTGCAGTATGTGAACTGTTTTGTGGTGTTGAATTACGTACTGATAACGTGTTTCATAAATAAATGATGATTATGAAAATGCTCAAATATCCAAGTCAATCAGCCACCCTCCTCGCAGCATTTCCTTTCGTTTCAAGTTACACCGGTGCTACTAAGTAGCAGAGACCCAGACCTCTATCGCTTTTCCTCTACAACATCCCAGCAACGGATGGGCGAGTCCAGATTTTTATTTCGCACAATACTCGATTAAGAATAACTGGGCAACCTGGAGTCATCTTGTTGGCAAGCAGGGATGATACAGTGATTAGTCACGATTAGTGCGCAACAAGGCATACTGGCACTTGCAAAGTCAGAAAAACATAAATGAATAACTATGCTGGAATTTACTTCTTTCTTCCACAGAGAACTACAATGTTGAGACTTACAGGACCCGTTTATTTACATAGATCAGCTTTGAGAAACGGAGAAATGTGCTCATGAAGTTTGTACCGCAAAATTCCACCGCAATTTCCATCAAAGTTAAAGGCAGTGCATTTTTTTCTGTTATTTAGCATTCGTTCAAGTTTCAGAATAACTGGCATTCAGCGAATCAAATGGCTTATCTACCCGCTCTCACGCGAACATTTAGCGGGTTATTATTTTCAATCCTTATTATTTTCCATCCACAGGTACAAAAGTGTTTTGTTGTGGGTCTAACGGAAACGTAAAAACCGGCAACCTTTAAGAGGGCAAGAAACATTGTCTTAATTAGACACCATCTGTACTGAGAGTATTTATTCAGAACATATTTTGCTGATTAATATTTTCCAACATACTGACAAAACCTGAGTAGATTTAAAAGGCAAAGCATTTGCTTTGGTAAATGTAGTTTTAGTCCTTCGCTGGATTCGGTGTACAGGCTCGAGCCTGCTGTAATTGCAGTACGGAGTTGTTCCAGGTAAACCTATACACAGGTTGCAGTTGTATTTAAGTTGAGAAGCCATTTCACCCAGCCACACACACACACACACACACACACACACACACACACACACACACACACACACACACACACACACACACACACACACACACACACACACACGGTCTATCTGCGTCTTAATAGTAGGTCAATTACGCACTGACGCTAAAAACACAATTCCCCACCAAGGCAACATTATGCAACAAGTCTGTGTGGTTTTGTTTATGTACATGTTTTTTATGTGTTTAAGGAGAAGGTTTTGTTGTATTTTACACGCATCCACTTGTTTCACATGCAGACTTTAGTCATGAATTTCTCAAAGGTAAGTTAGGCTAGGCTACTTGTGCAACAGGAAATGACGGGAGAAGAATAATACGCGGACATAAACGGTTAGACACGAGTGTCCTGAGAATAATTGAAGATGCGGTCAGTTTATTTTAAGCTCCTGGTGACTAGCCCACATCAAGTCTGTGATTAAATGTTTTATCTGAATTAAAACCCAGGTATATGACTCTTCGTGTGAGATGTAAAGCGTGAAAACGGTTTCTGTGCCTTTCTTTAGTCTTAGCATTTTACGCCTGAGGCCTTTCATATTAAATCTAACGTTAAAGCTAATCCCTAAAAAAACAAACAAACAAATCCAACCGAATTGATCATTAGTCTAAGTTTTGCTGTGCACTTTCATTTCTTTATGTGCCAATTTCTGGCGCGCTGTGTCAGACTTGAGGCTCTAAGCCGCCAGATTTCAACTTTTGTTCGTTCGTTTCCTGGATTTTCAGTCCCTGTAGAAAGTTCTGGCTCCTCTAATTTACCCTTGACCATGACTATGCAGTCACTTTGACCTTGACATCACAGCGGATTGTGAATAATAAATAGGGGGTTGGACACCACTGCTGACGGTTTGTTTGTAGGCAAACAAGGTGTTATTTCCCAGTCTAGACAGACGGGCTTAATGACATGCCATAAATACATAAAAAGGGGAAGTGTAGCGATATCCTCTGACCTGCGACTCTGACCATCTCTAAGAGCGGTGCATTAACATTTTGACTCAGTTGTTTTTTTCTTTTCTTTCACCCCCCCCCCCCCCCTCTTTTTTTAAGAAGTCATCTAAAAGTACTTGTTCTAGCCCGTACCTCCCAAACCACCAATGGTTTCATGCACTCATCATGAGGTGTGTGTGTTATTGACCACGGAGGACAGGTAGAACTTTTGACGCCTCACACCAACATCAGTAACCCTCAGCAAGCAGCCATACTGCCTACACAGCAAGAGGAAATAATTATACGACGTCGCCCACAATAAAACAATTAAAGGTACGGCTGTTTTCTTCCTAATATGGCAGTAGGCCTACATGGACTTTGTTTTAGGACATTTTGTAGCTTTCAAAAAAAAGTACACTGAAAAAACAAAAGTAAGGAAGAATATGCTGTGACAAGCATAACCTTAATTTTTAAATGTGGTTTATTTCTGTCGATGAGCTACACTTCGTACAGCGACGACGTGAACGTTTTCATATGTAAAAATGCACAGCTGTTTATATGTATTTTGTTTCAGAACAAAAGTATGCGCTACGTATTTTTTCTTTAGCTGTGTATTTAAAGTCCGACCAGTAATTTGCCACATAAATTGGCTAATCTACACCAGCAAAATGCAGTGAAACGAGCGGAAAATGCGCTTTAAAACATACGCGTGTGTAATGCTGTAACAACCATGTTTTTAAAGCGTTTTACATATACATATATGAAGAACGAGAAATGGTACAGTACGTAAACTCATGTGTAAATGTATCAGCGTCGCAATAAGCTACACGGTTCCCCTTTTTTCATCTGCTCAGTTTTAGGCCCAAATCGACATCTATGCCAAATATGTTAAATAGCCAGATTAGTAGTTTATGTGCCAAACGGGGAATTATGCAGCATATTAAACCATACAAAACTGCTTCAAAACTAAAAGAAAAAAGTAGCCCTTGCGTTTTGCTGTATGTGGAGGTGTGAAAGCAGCAGGCCACCGTCAGCTATGAAAAAGGGGGCTGATAACCTCTGGTGGTGACCAGAGGAAAATATCAGGAAGTGTTGCAACAGCATTTTTCTTAATGTGTTTTCGTTCATGTCTAGTTTTAGCGCCTGGTTGACATTTTTTCCAGTGCTTTTGACAATATTTGCGGAACACGGAGCTTACCTTTGTTTCATTTTGTCCAATTATTTTAAAGTAAAAAAGATTTTTAAAAAAGGAAAGTTTTCTGTCAGCATTTAAAGTTGAAGCCTGACGTTTAAAGCTGACAGAATGCCATTTTTATCTTAGTTATTTTGCAAGGGCACTGCTGTCTGAATTAAACCTTATATTATACCATCAGTGCAAAATTATTTGATGTCTGTAAATGTGTTATTTGATGTATTCTAGGCATAATATGCTCGATCAATGTAAGACGCAGAAGGCTACCGAGACTTTCAGCGTTTAGTTGTTTTATTTATTTATGCATTTATTTGTTGACCTCACTGGAAAAAAAGGCGACTTCATATTTTTTAAAAGTTGCACACTGTTCAAACATGTTACAAGTGAATTAAATCTTGCTAGGCATACAAGCCAAGTTTTGTTCGAAAATTCATACTCTAATAGTCATAAACAGCCCTAGTTAATTAACACTTTATAGTCAAATTTTTTGATTAAACATTTTACTATACAGGCGCACAGGATACTAAAGTTGTCAAGTTTGGATTAAAAATTAATCCAGCTAATAAAATAAAGAAATCAAAGAAAAAATATTCTTGTCTAACATTTTTTGACAGTTTCTTTCGATACAGCTGAGCACAAAGTGACGGTCAGGTTCAGATATTGATTTCTATAAAGTGAAGCTTTACTATTGATCCTTAGTTTGCGTATTTTAATTTTTTAATTTTTAATTTTTACACAACAATCTCCGGGTTAAATTATAATGAATACGTATTCTATTTGGGTTGTTTTTTAGCTTCCTTAATTTGAAATTCAAAATAATAATAATATCATTTTCCCTCGGAATGATATGCGCTGTTCTTAGAGATATAAGTAGCAGAATTCGTATTTTATCAAAAGAATGCATATAGTTATTTTTGCAAGAAAACCACATAAAACATAGTGTGTTGCTGTAAACAAACAAACAAACAAACCAAAAAAGCTCTTCCAAAACATTTAATCTAAAACGTTACCACTTTGTGGTTCCTTATACTTCCCTTGGTGGTTAGTTTTTCTTGAAGGAGGCTTTTAAGGGGTTGCACATAGCTATAACTGTGGCAACCTGCCTGCCGAGAATCAAAGAGAGAAAAGGGGAAGAAAAGCCCTTTGTTTAGGCTATTGCCCTGTCTGGACAGGGACCAGGGGATTGCACGAGACTGTTTTCAATATCGAGCAGACAGTGTACTAGACAGTGACCTTGACAGTGCTATATGCTTTAAGTTCTTTATTTTAAATAATAGATTTTCGTTATGCTAGAGCACAAGGCCTATAGCCCACGGTCACATATGACATCATCGTCGAGCTAAAGATGCACAGAACAGACGTGCAGTTGTTTGCACGTGAAATCCGGATCTGTGGGATACTTTGGATCAGAGGCGTGGAGAGACGAGGCAAGGAGGCGCAACACATGGCCTCTTTCTCCGAGGTAAAGTGGCGACTTAAGCCTGCACATTACTTAACGCATGGACGTCCGGGACATTTTGTTGTAAACATCACACTGTGCTGTTTTGCTTTTGTCAACTGTTATAATAACATGAGAAGCTGTGAAGTGATAGCGAGGCACCCAAATGCTTTTCATAAGACCGAGGCCTAAGATATTATACTGGATTGATGTTGTGCTGCATTGCGAGACTCCCTAACTAGATGCAAGAATGTGCAGTGATAGGAGAGGCAGTGAGACCAAGGGAGAGAGATAAACCCCGACAGATCCCCAAGAGCTTCTCCAGTTTAAACATTTGATATTTGTTCTTTCTATTTAAGGCTAGAGCGAGGCCCGGTGCCTTTCGGTTAGATTGGATACATGGTCACAAGTTACGGACACAGCTATCAGATATCGGCTGACTTGCAAATCGTTCCCAAACCAGTGTTTAGGTGAATGCTAATGTTCTCACATAACACCTCATTGGCAAATTTCTAATTGGCAACTAGCGACATTCAGCACGCCGCATGTGCAGGCTTCTGTAAGCCGGCGCATTTCTGTTAATGCATAAATTCATAGTGCTGCTGTCAATAAATAAAGGGAATATTAATGTATTTTATATTTGGACCTTTACAACAGATTTTCTTTTCTTGGTGCTATGTTAACAAGGCTGATATTTTTACATTTGTTTTGCATTATCAAATATACGGATTATATATCTTTAAATTTAATGGAGATATCAACTCTCACAATACATACTGCAGTTTGCTGAACCTCATATCTATTCCTTTATTTTAATGGAGTATTAAAGTTCAACATCAAGTTCATCCCACCTTGTGTCGTGAACTTGAGTAGGCTGACGATGACATAAGTGGGCTATGTTATAGCTATGATTTTTTTTTTTAAATATATGTCGTCGGACTTTTTAAACCACCTTGATTGAAATAAGCGGAGACTGGATTATGACAACTTTAGTAATTATATAAATTGATTTTTGGTAGTGGTGGTGGTAGCAAAATTTGAATTTGCAGGGCGATTGCAATAAACTGTTGCTGGACTCGTATAATACTGAAAGAGTTTAAACGACTGTGCAGTCTTCTTAGATTTATTTATTTATTTTCAAGAATAAGAAGCCTGTGTATCCTTGAGGGGAATGCAAAAGCCATGGATCACTTATAAGAATATGTACGAGGATTATGGTCATTTGATGACCACGGACCACATTAGAAATAGTTGGGCCAGCTGTTTGCAGAATACCTAAATCACGTGCATATGATAGTGATTTTTTTAATATTTTTTTTGAAAGAAACTGCACTTTGGCGGACTCTGAAAAGTTTGCGTGTGTGTGTGTGCGTGCGTAAACAGAGCGCTTTTGTCAGAAAATAGGATGACGGTATCACAGAATATCTCATATTTGTTCAGTGTCTTCCGAGCTGCATCCACAAATCAACTAATTAGTGCGTTATAAAGCAGAGAGACTCTCGGCTGATTGAATCAGCTAAGGGCCCTCTGATATCTTGTAAAATTCATATAAAAGAATTGTGAGAGGTATAACAATCCCACCAGAGTTTGGCTGCGAACGTTTATTGGTGGTATCTGTTAAAGTTGTTCATGTGAGGTGTACTAGAGAATATTATGTGAAATATACCCTCTTAAAGTAACCTTGTAGAATATCGTCCTCCTTTACAGAGCCAGTGGCTTCAACCTGCTGACCCCGTTACTGTAAATATGAGTAGAGTGCGGCAATGAGCATCAGTCTTTTCTTAAAACAAGCTTGTAAAATTGGGACATCACAGCTTTATATGACACGGAATTCGACCATAATTTGCTAGAAAACAAGATGTCATATGCACCCTCTCCTTCAAGAAAAAATAGTTTTCATAAGAAATAGCATTTAAAAAACTTTTGCCAGCTTATAAAGATATTAAACGAGGCCATGGACAGTTCCACGAGTGTAAAAGGAGAAACAGTCTGGGCTCCTTTTGGACGCGGCGTTGCTCGAGTGAGCAAAAACAAGATTCTACATTTTTAATAAAAGGTTTATAGTATTTTTAAAAAGCATATAAACCTCAGTAATACAGAAGTTAATGTTTTGTTTTGTCTGAGATGGACCAAGTGGGTGGTACCATGTGTAGCAGAATTTAGCCTGGACACGTGGTCTGAGAATGACCAATCAGGCGCTCCTCCAGGTTTAACTACGTTAAATGTCAGATTGCAATAAACTAGAAGCTGTTGGTCGGGCCCGCGGAAATGGGCGAGCATAATCTCCTTAATCCAGGGTTTGTGGGACCTTTGGTAAACATCCACACTGGAGACACATTTTACTTTCCGAATTTTAGAGCCTCAGGGGGACAACTGGCGGGGCTACCGTCTCTCTCGTACCCGAGAAGGGACAACGTTTGCTCCCTCCCGTGGAATCCTTCGGAGCCGTGCAATGGATACTCTCAATCCTACTTTAGCAGCCCCGTGTCTATTAACCCTTCCTTCAATCGGTCGTGTGAAATTACCAGACCAGAGGAAGGCAAATGCTATTACAACAATGGCAACGGGAATAGGGAGACCTGTTCAGGTGGCAGCAGTCTCAAACGAGAGGATAGGGCGAGAGACACATCATCCCTAGCATCTGACCACGGGATGCACAGTGGAATTGGCAGCACGGTTGCCTTTTCTAAATACGATTATGGGACCGAGCAGCTAACGCAAGACCCGCCATCCTGTCAGTCAATGGAGTCCGATTCCAGCTCCTCTCTGCTCAACGAGGGCAGCAAGCCTTCATCCAGCGACACACAGACCCTGGTGTCACCGGGAAGCCATTCCAGCAACATAGCCGCAGGCGGAGGTGAGCGTATTTTGTTTTTAACCACAGTTCTCACAATCGCACCTTCACATTATTTATAAGAAAGAACAGGCTGCGCACAGCGTACATTTACCGTATTAAACCGTCATTAGAGCTCGTTATCTTGATGCACAACATGCAGCTTAGGTTAGCCTGCAGGGTACTTGCGTGGTGTGCAAACGCCACTAGGGGTTGCCCTAAAATACTCCATGCGCCATGTGTGTGTGTACAGTTAGCGATAACCCCCAACAATCCATATCACAAGCAGCGTTTGAGTAAACAATTCAGTTCCGCCTTCTATTTTTTATAGCTCAGGCGAGGTTCTGTTACTTAGACATATAAACGGTTGACTTTGGTCTATTTTGTTCGCACTCACACAGATCAGTGCAGTGATTTAAAGAAGTGAGTCGCTTTGGTTGACTGCATCGAATAGAGACAGTTTTCTTTTTAATGACTCGTAAACCGAATTAATCTCTGTCGCTGTAGACTCAGGAGTCATTTAATATGCTTTGAAAGTCGCAAATAAGTACAGGGTATTTGCAAGCACGGCTCAATTACCACGTTAATGCTGCTTTAACTGCAACAATAAAACTTCCTGTGACACAAACCGCGGTATATTGGTGGGCTCCATAAAGGTGGCTGATTTTTTTTATACGTGGGGAACAAAAATGAAACGAAACTGGACAAGTCCTGATTTACAAATATTGGGATTTGAGTCAGAGACCAAAACAAATTCGTGGTACATGTGCAGGGAATGACAGCTTCCAGGGGCATTCGTTTTCTCAGTTTAAGATAAAGCACAAGCCCCACATCATGGATGTTTAGCAAATCACATCAGCTTACTCCAGCTAAACCAAAATAATACATTTATTTACATATACACATATTTAGAAAAGCGCCTTATCACAATGCTATTTAACAGGTTTGCTCTAACATGGCGCATTGCATACTGACTTAACTAGAGAGGCAACTTGACTTGGACAGCTGATGCCCCAGTAGGTTCCCCATAACCTTGGAGGTGACCGTGATTTTGCAACCGTGGTGACTAATCCACTGTGTGCTCCCCTCCTCTCCCCTCTTCTCCAGGTGCCCCGTGGTACCCGATGCACACTCGGACCAGAAAGAAGCGCAAACCTTATTCCAAGCTTCAGCTGGCTGAGTTAGAAGGTGAATTTATGCTGAACGAATTCATCACCAGGCAGCGGCGGAGGGAACTCTCCGATCGTCTGAACCTCAGTGACCAACAAGTCAAGATCTGGTTCCAGAACCGCAGGATGAAGAAGAAGAGACTCATGCTGAGGGAGCAAGCTTTGGCCTACTTTTAGAGATGCGGCAGAAGGTGAATCGATAGGCAGTAAAAAAGAAAAAGAAAAAAAAAGAGAAGAAAAAGGCAAGCCTTCTACGCTCCCTTAGGTCTTCTTTTAGTGCATGCAACCATCTACCCATCTTTTACATTGCAAGCATTTATTACCCTACTTTATTTCTAATATTTTTATATCAAAGGTGCGGGTTGCAAAAACCCTAAACAAGCCGCTGCCTGGCATCCAAAGCTATACACGTCAGTGAGTCTTCACGTTTTGGTATAATCGCACAGAAGAAGCTGTGAGAATGTGTTTGTGTGCGTGTGTTTTACTTTATCCCGATCTGTCATGACATTAGTGTACGGCCTAAATGTGTCTTTAGTGTAACATCTTTTCGGTTGACACATAGTGACGACATCAGGATTGTTACCGTTTTAGTCAGAGAAAATAAGGCGGGAGAGTCGGCGAGCCCTCGAAATAGGCCTAAAAATAATACTGAAGTCAGACAGGGAAGCCTGACTGGGGTGAATCAGTGCAAAAAGAAATGTCTGAAGTTATGAAGTGATAAAGAAGAATCTCGGTTTCGGTCGCCTTTACCTCCACATGCCATACTTTGTTAGGCAAGAGGAACAACGCCTTTATCTTGTCTCCATAGTTTTCGCCACGTTTATGGGCACGTTCACGGTCACGGGCGGCAGATCTGGAAGTCTGGGAGTCTGCGTGAGGAGGCGAGAACTAAAACCGCAGTGTAATTCATATCAATGTTTTTATGACTGCGCATTGAAAATTGATTGCCATGACTTTGTTCATGTGCAAATAGATTTCTGAAGGTATTTTCCACTTTCACCCCTACTTTTATTGCTTTTTTACGTGTCTTAACATCAACCACTGAATCCTGCATGGGTTGCGTTTCTTTCGTTTAGTGAGGTCACCGTTAGAAAACGGGTTTGAGCTGCTATAAAAAGTTTAAGTCCAGACTGTACCAGTCAAAAAAAGTGTATTTTACAATGAACTAGCGAGGACCTGTAATGGAAAGATTGAACAGTACTACACAACTGTGTTCAAGGCCAACTCGGTTACAGCGAGGGACCCGCCTAAACTCGCAACAGCGGGAGAATAAGTTGTTTTTTGGGGAAAGCGCATTTCAGAAACTCGGTGCTTATGATTTTTTTTAAATCAATATGTAGAATTAAAAAAAATGTAATCATAGGCTTATGTGTGTGCTCCCTTAATTCAGAGTGAATGCAGTGCATTATCCGTCATGTACAACGAGTAAGCTATAGCAGTGAAATGTTCTCAGCATGTTATTGATGTGAAATAATCATAAGTCATGTTCTGCAGGATACTTTTTCTGTAGGTGACTTTTATATTTTTTCTTCCAAACAAATGCCAACAAACTAAAACTTTTTGGACTCAAACGTCTTCAAAGAATGTATTAGTATTATTATTATTATTATTAGAATTATTATTACTAGAATTATTATTAGAGAGGGAGGACGGTCTATTAGACCTATTAATGTACTTGCTTTTTGCAATGTGCTCAGTGTTGCCCCTTTCTTTACCCTGTACTTGTGTACAACTTTGTTCAATGAAATGACATATGTTGGTATTTGCATCCTATTTGAGGAGGCCTTATCGCTATGTAATAGGCTAGTGCTTTATGTTATTGACCGTCTTGTAACAATATCGCATTCCATAGGCTATAGCCTATTTGTGGTTGTAAGGGCTGGAAATGTAGACCAAAAGTGTATAGTGTCAAGAATGGTAAGAAATGGTATGTAAGGTTTGTTTAATTTTTTAAAATTTTACAAATGTTTTTATTTTTTTAATATTATTATCATCATCATTATTATTATTATTATTATTATTATTGTTTTACCATTCATGACATTTAAAAAAACGACGTTTCAATGTAGTAGTTGTTTATTATCGTTATTTTATGTCACTCCGATTGCATTCCTTTCTTTGCGCTTGTAAGGATTGCTACGTTGTCTTGTAAAAGTAATAATGATATGAATGTATATGCGTAAGGTCTTCAATAAAACACAGTATTGAAAAGGTTACTGGTATTAGCCTGTTATTATGTTGCTTATCTGAATTTTCTGCTTCAACACCAATGATAACTGTGGGGATTATTTTATTGGACGTGACCTGTAACACGGTTTAAAAGCTACACGCGTCCACCACACTGAAATAAAGATTTGAACATTAATAGGACATTTGAAAGCATTTGAAAGAGTGTTTTGTTGGCACATTAATTACACATGCTGTGAAACGTAAGAAAATAGAGCCCATTTATTTATTTATTTTATTGTTGCCGCAACAGATGCAAAGGTAGGTTATAGACAAATAGGTAAAAATGCAAAATTGCATCCAGGTGCATATTTTAAACTAACACTGAATATTGTGTTTATAAAGCCTGGGACACAACAACAACTACAAAACACCTAGACTGGTTTAAAGTAAAATTCCCTTTTCCGTCCTTGTGGTTTCTCTTGAAGTTCGACCTAATCAATGTCACTGGTATGCTACAAGCCTATAACGGCGCAGCTAAACACGCAATAGCTCTGTAAAGCAGTAATGGGGTTACACCCCAGTGCTCCATATAGTCGAGCCCTTTGGACTGCCTTTTCCTTGTGTATCCCATCTTCTGCCTTGCAGTGCGGATTTATAAGTGTGCTAATTATATATCAAAGTAAAGTTTATTATAACATGCACGCAGTCTTCAACAGTTTGCAGTCTGAGTTATGGTGAAGTAGGCTATGTTCACTGGAAACTGCTGTGCTGTCTGCATTTGGAATCAGATGTTGCCATTTCAGTGAACTGTGAACGTCTGCTCCTTGCAGCCGCCTGACTGAATGACATTCCTGACTTGGTCTGTGCGTGATCAGGCATACATGTACAAATGTAAGATTGCGTGAGCTCATTGCTTGGCACAATCCCCTTGGTGTTCGATTAACTATTGCCTCGGATATTTATGATTTAAGATATATCAGCGAGCTTTTGAAATTTCGAAACGTTTATTTTGAGTTGATAAAAGTCTTGCAGGAGTGTTACCGGAGCTATATCATATTGCTGTTTACGCAAGTAAAAGAAGCTGATATGTGTGTCTGTTTACCTTAATACCGACAACCACCTTCCTTAGTTAGGCGGATCTTAAACCGCAACAAAAGCCTTTCTAGTATTTTCATCAATTCAGAATTATTTTTGTACTTTTATGTGCTACATATGATTTAATAAATATAACGGCTGTACGGTCCTCCGTGAGGTTGTCTGTACACACTGCTTCAAAAACGGCACGATGTATGTACGGATACGAAAACAAAAATCTAAATGCTGATTTTTTAAGTAACCCTAGTAAATGTAATTAACACTTCTCCAATTGTTTATGGATTTAAATACATGACACTTCAAGGGAAGGCGTAAATGAAAGACACATGCTGGCATCATGTTGATTTTGCTTTGGCCTACCTGATAAAACGGTAGGCCTAAGCAAAATCTACATTTGAAATCGTTTCGATATATCACGGCAACTGAATTTTAATCATTTCTTTACCTTTAAAACAAGAAAGCAGTGCGTAATATTCACATATTTTCCTTTTTACGCAGCGATGACAACACACATGTGTCCGTGTATGTTTTAATGAATACACAGTGCATCATATCCACAAAGCGACGCCAATCTGATGCAAAACATTACTCGTTAAGCGCACCTAGTATTTGTTGCAATAATTAACTAAGACTATGAAATAATGCCAGGCGATCTTAAAGTGGCTTTATTGAATTTGATCACCGAGAGGACGTCGTTCATAACAGCTCCAGCCTTTTCAGGTCATCAAACGCGTTGTTGACCATGAAAGGAGATAAAATTGTATCTTATGTTTGTGCGTTGCCTTGTTAAATTGGTAAGAAGAGAATGGCATACGGAAAAAGCACAATCGTCTTTCTTGCTTTTTGTTTAATCGCAAACCTCCGTGGCCATACTATGTTACAAATATACAAATATATATTTTAGAAGGAGTCAGAAAAACCTGTCATGAAGCGCTGACAACACTGGCAGAAACTCATTAAGGTTCCATGGATCTGCTTCTATAACCCGCAAAAGAACCTATTGACATGAAAACGAGGGCGAGAAGCAATAGATGTGAACCAGGATCCATGGTTTGTAACAAACTGCGGTAGATTAACGCTCACTTAACAAAGAAAGAGTAAAGTGCAATTCACAGCAGCAACAATTTGCATGACACCTTAATTCGAATGTATTTTGACAGCTACGTAATTAGACTAAGCACCCAAACAAGTCTACTTTCAGCACAGCGTGAATGCGATTAGTGTCATGACTAAATGACACAAACACTCGTGTGTATTTAGAGGCTAGTTCAATGCGTCATTTGTGAAATGGTTGGATTTTTTTGGGACTCATTAACTTGACAATCAAGCCTTTGAACTGTGTCGAATCAAATGCCGAACACGGAATTTTAACTTGAACTTCAAGCCAGAGTTATCTGTTAATATTATTTATTACTTTTTGTAACTTGTTTATTTAGACAGAGGATCTTTGCTTCACTTTATCATTGCTTGGAAGGTTTTCCACGTCCGGAAACACCAGTTCACGACGCCATTACCTGCCACTCTGTTCTTCTAAGGCTAAAAATGATTACTGCGTAATATCTAATTTTAGTTTGCCTTTACATGTCTTGTCTGCATTCTAAAGTGATCGAATTCCCTTTCTACAAAATGATGAGTTAAAAAAACCAAAAACAATCAAAGATATGCTTTGCGTTTCCAGACAATCTGGTGATATTTGGCGTTGCAGGGTTTTACAATAGGTCTTTCACAGCTCTTGAGCACTTTTGACTTTGAGACTGGCTAAATCTGTTTATGGCAGCCTGTCTCCGCGTCCCAAAGGTCACTGAGCTTCACAGTGCCCTTCGCAGAGAACTTGTGTGGAGTGTGGTCTACGTCCCCCGTCACCCCACTGTCGTTTATGGTACAAAGCTGGCCTGAGAAATAGAAAGCTCTGTTATTCCTACTAAAGTGTGTGGCAGAGGGGGAGTGTGGAGTGTGTGGACGTGCGTGAGTGTGAATGTGTGTGTTTTAAAGGAGACTGTTAATGTGATAAAGAGAAGATAGGTAGGATGCTCAACGTAAGAGATCTATATCGTTTTACGTCTTTCAGAACTATTATATATTGATTTTGACATGATTTGAAATGAGTTCGCCACTAGCTGCTTTTTTTCTGAAATGCACGCCCGTATCAATTTGTTTTTCAATAGCATCGCGCCTCCAACAGCCCTTAATACGGGGTGTGAAGGTTTCATTGCTCTCTCAAAAGAGCCGAATTCCTTTTAGACCAGTTGTCCCTGGTGTAAAGAAAGGCAAAACATTTCAGAATCGATTGAAATCATTGTAATGTTTCTCGATCAGCCAGTTGTATTATCACGGCAGGGCTTTATGTTATATTTTCGCAATAATATAAAGAATGTAAACATTGTGCACAGCGCTGGTCAGCTCGTGTTTATGCAGTATGGCGCTATATAATGCCGGTATTTTGATTGAACTTTCTTTCTTTTTTCTTGACAAATTGTTTGATTTTCTCTCTGACGAGGACACTTAAGGCGTTTTTAATTGGCATTCCGTATTTTTGATAGAGGACTTGTCTTTCCAAGGGCGACTCTTTCCAAGGGCCTTAAAGTGTCCACTGAAGGTCAAGTATGCAAGCATGGAACTGCATTAACTGTTTCATACATGGTGAAAATTTTTGCGTCACCTGTTCAAGTTTGATCAGCGTTGGTTCAAGTCATGTGTGGTGTAGCTTCAGCTATATTACCGTCTATTATTTTATATGCATTGGCACGGTGTAAATGTAAGGGCTCCTTAAAAAGCAAACATATATCAGAGCTAACACAACATTAGCACTAAGTTTAAGCAAGTATTTCAAGCATATCTGAGATGACAGCAGGAAACTCGTCGCTTTTAGTTTGGGCATACTGAACCATTTTTCGCAAGACTAACGCAAACAAAACCGACTTTTGACACCCACGCAGAAATCAGCCACCAGTTTGCATTAACGTTCAAAACTTTATCACGATTACCCTGCTGTATGCGTGGATATGTACATTTTCTCATTTGGGCTTGGTAACATCAGAAAAGATTAGATCAAATATTAAAAACAAAACAAAACAATAACCTCAGGAATTTCCTTGTAACGCTTGAAAAAAAAGAAAAGAAAAGAAAATAGTATAATTATTACACTAAAGTTGAGTTATGTCAAAATATGACGAAACCAAACAAAATGCATTATCTCTAAGTTAGCAAATTCAAAATAAACACATGCGTCACGCTTGGGTCCGTCCAATGCGTAATATCGTAAGCGCGGTAAAAAAAAAAAAAAGGAAAGAAAAGAAAACGTATTTATTCATTTCTTCACCTTTTAAATGCCCCTTCTTATTATGTGATGTGATTTAAAAAAAAAAAAGATAATTTAGGTATTTTAGAAGATTAACTCTAGTAAATAGAAGATTCCAGTGCACGCCGAGCCTAAAAATATCCTTCTAAATACATCAGCATGTGACAGACCATAGCCTCAAGTAGGCTCTTCAAATAAAATGCTCTTTATTCTGACTTTTGTAGAATAGTATTAACCGTGAAGCCGAGTGTCCCTCTAGCAAAACACAAATAGAAGCTCACGTTTAGTTCCTCTAGAATTTGTTCAGATAGACTCGCTTCACTGTTCCTCTGCTTAAATGGTTTCCAGGTCTCTCTCTCTTTCTCTCTCTCTGTGCTTTTTAGGGCGTCGAAATAACACATGGGAGCTGAATCCAGTAGTCACTATACTGAGCGATTTCTTGTGATGTGCAATCATTTAATACTTCTAATAAAAAAGAGCGTTAACACATTGTTGTGAAAGCTTTATGTCCTTGTGGTTGAAAGTGAAATACACTCTGGAGATTGCTCTAAATGTAACAGCAACACACAGCCTTATCTTGTCAGCTATTGTTGTCACCACAAACGCTTTACGCTAGGTGCACTCACGAAGATCTTAGTTTAAAAAAAGAAAAAAGAGTGAGAGAGAGAGAGACAAGAAAAACAAGCCTCTTTAGTGTTGCCTGGAACTCTTCACAGCTCATACAGGCAAGTTTAACTGCCCGGCTTACATCCAATTAAACTTATCTAGGCCATGAGGGGACAGTAATATGATTACGCAGGCTTCCCACATTTAGCCTTGACTTCAGCTAACTGTAGAGCAGTGTCCTGGTAAACTGCACCCATTGTGTATTTGTGTGTGTGTGTAGCTCTGTGTCTGTGGTGAAACTTGTATCTTTTGGCAATGGCTTTATCGACACTTTGGCGCAACCCCTTTCTTTCTTTCTTTTTTTACAAGAAGGTGACGCCTAGGCTAACAGCTGTAATTTTGGTGCTAGGTAGCAACACATAGCTTAAATTCCTCAGACAGCTAACAGTGCTTTGACAGTGATATTTAAGGGAGTATTAGCAAAGCACCAAACTGAACATTGTGTCTGAAGACTACTGGAACGTGCACTTAAAATGTTTTCATTGTCTGAGTTATTTTTAATTAGAATTATAAGGAGACATATCTGGGATACAGGCCATTTTGCTTTAAAACTCTGCATACGCTTTGCCTGCTCATTTGGTGCAGCCTTATCAAACTTTCCTGGGTCCTACTGCTAGCGGAATTTCTGCTCCGGCTCCCACATCCAGTGAAATAAACACATGGTAAATCCTATTCTTTCACTTTTGTTCCTTGCGCACCAAGGTGAAAGCAGTCAGTGTTTGAACCCACAGGAAGCGGATATTGCCAAGTGATGTACGCTGGCTGGTCATATTTTTCCATATTATGACAATTACCGCAACTTAAATGCAACCAGGAGTGCCATTTTCCATTTGTTTAAATGTAGAAATACTTCAGAGTCCAGAGAAGCCTTTCAGTGTTTCTGTTGTCGAGATCAGCAGCTTTAACCTTTAAATTTTATTAGTGCATCGCTTATTCATACCCTCGCATTACTTATTTATGCCGGGCTATTACGCATCATTGAAATGATTATGATGAAGAAATGAATTGCCAGTATTGTTTTGGACTGTCTGCCTCGATTCTGTTATTGCCCGCTGAAAGGAAAGTTTGGAGTTTTTATTTATTGTTTTTTATTATTATTATTTATTCTTTATTTCTTGGATGATATTATGATCAGAGCGATGCTCACACAAGGATGCATTTTAAATGTCACAATTCAGAACCCTTATTACAGCCAAGGCCAATTAGTATGGCGGTTTTTCGGGTTTTAGAAATTCAACTTCAAATGCAAGTCTCGGGTTTATTTTTATTATTATTTTTAATCACACAGTGCACTATGTATTTCATAGTGTTAATATTGGCAATGACATTTTGATGCGGGAATTATTATTGTTGCTGCACAGCAGCACAACAGTAATGGAGCAGCATGTGTCAAACATGTGTCCATATAGGCCACAGGGCCAGTGTGTTTACACAAATATTTCCAGAGCTGTCATTGTTAATGAGAAAAACAAAATAAATAAATACAGCAGCCGGGCTTCACGCATCACAAATAAATTCTTATTGTCTTTTTCTTTTTGCTTATCTCAGTATATTTTATTCCGAGTAACTTTGAGTAGATATTTTGCCTCGCAAACGTCCCAAACGCCAGATTTGAAACTTTTATTCCGATATTCGTGGAACAAAAGACCAGATTTCTTAAATATTTCTTAAGTGCGTTTGACGGCTCGAAGTAAAAAAAACAAACAACCCAAACATAAATAAAAAATCAAACTGAAATTAATATCGCTGCCTCTTTGTAGAAAGGTTGCACAATATCCACTTCCTGAAATCCAAATTCCTCTCATTCTCAGCGTTTATGGTTTTCTATGGAACAAAGGGATTTAGCGTTACTACAGCCATTCGCAGTTTTATGGTGGACGTAGAGAGGATTTTAGTGGTCAAATTCAAGTGCTGTGTCTGGACAGCTGTCTGCTTTCTTTGTACTTGGATTCAGGATGCATCATGTGAGGCAACCTTTTGTCTGTAGGGGTAGTAAACAAGCTAATGCCATTGCCACGTTTTCACAAATTCGCCTGCAGTGGAATCTCACTTCCAATGCTTGAGGTCGGATGATGTTGCTTCTTCTTCCCATTGCTGTCGGGAATCACCGAAGTCACTAACTTTCTTTGAATTTATATATGTATAGCAACACAGGTGTCCCCGAAGATACTGCAACAGGACGATATTGTGTTATTGGAAAATTGGGTAATAATTTGAGAGTATATTGCAGCGTTTAGGAAGCAGCCTATAATCATAAACAATGGGCCATCATATTAATTTCACCTTGAGATAGTATCAGTTAGTCTATAAAGATTCTGAGATGGCCCTCAACAGTACAATTAAAAGTTTACAATGACGCAGGAAATCACACGCAGGCGCATCTTTTCTCCAAACAATTCATTTTATTGGAATTTTTTTTAAAGTTCGAGGAACACGTCCCTGTCTGTCACGCACGGATGAATGTCGACATCCTGGTGAAAATAAAATAATCAGAGCAGCTTGGACCATCAGCTGGGACTTATTTAATTTTAGAAGGAAACGTCGGATGCACTCCTACTACTCGGTCGATAGGCCTTTAAGTAGCGCAGCGCATTACTGAAAGGACTAATACTTGCTCTGCTCTGCATCTTATAGATACTTATAGAAGGATTTTCATGCCAATAAAGTCCAACCACACCTTTTCCAAACTTATAAATCAGAACATTTTGAAAGTGTAAGCTATTCAACACATTGAATATTCTGAGGAGTGTTGCCAATAACCACTCCAAACTGGAGTAATACTAAAGCCAGTCATTTGAGGTACTAATTATTTGTGTGTGTGTGTGTGTGTGTGTGTGTGTGTGTGTGTGTGTGTGTGTGTGTGTGTGTGTGTGTGTGTGTGTGTGTGTGTGTGTGTGTGTGTGTGTTTATATATATTGGGGCACACTTTTGGTCTGGGTTAGATGCATGGCCCATGGTTCTGCAGGGATTCCAGGATCGAGGTCTTGAATTGTCTGATTGTCTTCTATGAACTCTGTCACTATCCAGAGTCAAATGGAATAATTAGTGTGGACCGAATAATTTGCTCAACCAACATGCTTCACCTTGCAGTGTAATTACGGTTTCCTTCCCCGTTTTTCATTTGATGAACCCTAAATAACGTAACGGCAAAGTAATGCAATAGGCTGCTGCATAATTTTAAAAACATAACTATGAATGATTCAGACATGTGTTTATTAATCACGATTTTATGTGCAGCGAACTCGGATAAGCACTTACGAGTGGAAATGCATCAAAAATAAATAATAGCTCATAATCTTCTTAAAAAGCGTAAAAAGACGAGTCATTTGCTGTGATTTGTGCAACTTTTTATAAATCCTGAAGCGCTGACGGAGCTCATGGGGCTGCTTTTTAACGGGCTTATGCTTTATATGGGCTATATTCTCTGTGATTGCTAATCACTATCCTCCTTTCTTTTGTGTTGTGTGCAAGATCAGTATTCATAATTTGCAATTCATTGGTCAACACTTTTACATTGCTAGTAATCCAGTAGTACTCACTCGTAAGAGTGAGCGTAATTATTGCAATGATAATATTAATTGCAATAATCTTACCTGTAAAACCATAACACTATGAAAATCATGCCATTGAGTGGACTCTGCAGTTTGTGCTATGCCTTTTTAAGGAGCTGTAGCTGTTTAGCTAGCCTACCAGCAGCCCATAAACATAAACATGCACAGCACATATCTTTCTAATTGTCATAAGCCAACAAACAGGAATCTGTTACTGGTTTTCTTAGTGGTCCCGTGGTGTTTGGAAATTATTCATTTGAACCTCCTCGATCTTACCTAAAGCCAACCACTCCTACACATCCAACTCTTCCAAATTGATATATGACAATATCTACTTTCGATCACGTGTCTGCGGGGCGACTTAGACGGATTGCGCGTCATCTCGCCTTCCCAAATTTTCCCCTTCTGCTGCAGCTCCTATCCAAAACATCTATCTATAGTACGGAGCACGAGAGAGAGAGAAAGATGTTTAACTCGGTGAATCTGGGCAACTTCTGCTCCCAGACGCGCAAAGACCGGACATCCGAGTTTGGGGACAGGACGGGCTGTGCGTCCAATATCTACCTCCCCAGCTGCACCTACTACGTCCCCGAGTTTTCTGCCGTCTCCTCGTTTCTTCCACAGGCCCCGTCCAGACAAATCAGCTACCCCTATTCCACAAATCTGTCTCAAGTGCAGCCGGTACGGGAAGTTTCTTACGGCTTGGACCCTGCTAGTAAATGGCACCACAGAAGCAACTATGCGTCGTGCTACTCGGGAGAGGATCTGGTGCATAGAGACTGTCTTCCACCATCCACCATGACAGAAATGCTTATGAAGAACGAGAGTGTGTACAGCCACCACCATCACCATCACACCCATCCGGGCTCCAATCACCCTTCCACAGGTTTTTATTCCGGCGTGGGGAAAAACAATGTCCTCCCGCAAGGTTTCGATCGCTTTTTTGAGACGGCGTACTGCAGCAGCACGGACAATCAGTCAGACAATTGTTTACAAAAGGGCGAAGGGGAGAAGCTGGAAAGCGACTCCCAACAGCAACAGCAACAGCAGCCCACGGCGTCTGTACCCGGAGCCGCGGAGCAGGAAAAAGACCCAGAAGATGAGGAGGAACACACAAATTCAGGCTCATGTACGTCTTCCTCTGCAACAACCAAGGACGGCAACGCCAGCAAGAGCAGCCACTCGAGTAGGTATACCGAGCTGTAAAATGGGGGAAGGTTAAGGGGACTAACCCGGTGTTTTGTCGGTCAGATTTTATGTGGAGTTTTATAAGCATTCAAACGATTTTATTATAACCCTACAACGCTCTTTCTTGCAACGAGAAGAATTTTTACGATGGGAAAGCGCTTTGAAAAAAAGGGGATGTTATACACAGACGCCTCTATGGTGAGAGTCTGTGAAATTTTTAAGAGAGAGCTATTGTGACAAATGTTAACTTTGATCATGAACTTGCGTTGGGCATTTTAAGGGATTTTCTCGTTGGGCTGTCGAGAGTAAAAACCAATTGGGCAGAACATTGCTTTTGGCGTCTTGTGAATTTTCTTTTAGTACACGGTTTGCTCGCAAAACACATGCTGCGAAGAGTATTACACACTTTACGGTTAAATGCATCTATCTATCTATCTATCTATCTATCTATCTATCTATCTATCTATCTATCTATCTATCTATCTATCTATCTATCTATCTATCTATCTATCTATCTATCTATCTATCTATCTATCTATCTATCTATCTATCTATCTAAATGAAGCGTTTCCTTCATTTACGAGCACACTTAATCGTGTTTTCCCTTGTATGTGGAGATTGCATAGGCTGCACAGTATTCCACTTCCCCACAATCCGCTGAAAAAGCTTAAATTCATTAATGTGCATGTTTCCTTCCGCACATTAGGCTTCTTTTCTCCTATGATTTGTATGAGGTCGCCTGTCATTTCTATTAATGACTAACTTTATCTAAAGAAATAAATAAAATAAAAAAATCTAAAAATGGATTTTATTTTTAAAAGGAAATTTTAGAGATTGGGTGCTTGTGTTCAGAACATATTTAGCCTCATGTGCATTGTTTTAGCTCAGCTAGGGAACAGACACAAGCTGAGACCGGTGTTTAGCCCTCTTTCACACACACATAAAAAACAATAAAAAACACACACATTTCCCTGGTCACCTGTTTGATAAGACGTTACAGGGCCACAGAGGTCTTGGTATGGCATTGCAGGCAAGGGCAGTGCATTTAAACCCACTGCCAAAAGATTGTGTAAATTGTTAGTTTAGCTCCAGGGGAATGTGGCGCACATAATGCGGTGAAATACTTTTGTTGTTGTATATTTATAACAGATAAACACGTACTTAAAGGCTGTAAGTTGATATTATTTACTCCAAGCGATTCGGATATTTAACACTCTTTATGGTTGGTTTATCTGATAGCTTCAGCCAGTTCACTAGATGAATGCTGACTGAAATGTTATCAGTACTAATGCCACTGAAACTGAATTCTTAGCATCTGGCGCCTCTTCAGCACTTAAGCTCGCTGTGACCCCCTTTAAAAACGCATTGCTGTTGTTGTTAATTAATGTAACGCCGCTGATCATTTTCCGTAGCAGCTCGACTTTATTTTGAATTTTATTTTTCACTTTTATTTCTTCTCCAGGCGCTCCTCGAACAAGGAAGAAGCGGTGTCCATATTCCAAGTTTCAGATTCGAGAGCTGGAGCGGGAATTCTTCTTTAACGTTTACATCAACAAAGAGAAAAGGCTTCAACTTTCCCGAATGTTAAACCTCACCGACCGCCAGGTTAAAATTTGGTTTCAGAATAGAAGAATGAAAGAGAAGAAGCTGAGCAGAGATCGCCTCCAGTACTTCTCTGGAAATCCCCTATTGTGAGCAGGAGCAGAGAGTGTCACAGTGTGGGACGGTGGCATTTAGGCCCCCTCTTATCTCACTGAGTTGTCACTGTGGGCATACCCATTTTCTAAGGCAGCCCACATCACCAACAGTGCAATGCTAAAGTGGACAGTGGCAGAAATAGGCCTGCATGGGATAAAAATCGCCATTTTCTTATAGCCCTACGGGCGGCGTTGAATTTCTAGCTGGTCCCCAGAAAAAGGCCTACACGATTAGAATAATCATTTATATGCTGTTCTTGAATATGTCCCTCTATTTATCATGATTCTTCATTGTGTTTATTCTATTGTTCACATATTTGTTAAAAACAATATGAAATATAACAAGCATTTTGAATCCTTTATTGCGCAGACAACTTTTAGCTCTCATCCCCAGCTCTGGTCTTTGTATATAGCTTATTCCCATCTAATTATTTCTTTACCGGAGTACGAGCAAATTATACGAAATCTTTAATTAAGCTGCATATTTCGCCATTGAGAACTGTGACGTCCAATCTGTGAAAAAAAAGTATATCCAACTGTACAGAGTAGCCTATGCAATGTGCTATCATGACTGTAAATAACCGTATGTTGAATTTCCTTTCCGCTATCCCTGCTGCTATTTTTCAGTACAGTGCCCATTCAACTCTAACAGCTTTAACGCCAACACTTGTTAAATTATTTGCTTAAAGCATTGCTGCTTTCGATTCCAGAGAGCAGATTGTCGGCCTGTGTATCATTAACATAATACCTATGAAATAAACAGAAAATCTATAGGCAAATCACAATGACTTTGTGCTGTTTGTCTTTTTAATTACTACCCTTACCAGTGGTTCTGTGTGCATTTATTTGTTACTTTGTGTTGGTCGTGAGTCAAAACCTTTTGGAAATACCAACTGCTCATAAATGCGTGTATAACCTAACGCTGCTGGCTTGCACACATAACATGTGCACACTTTAAACCTCTGTTAAATGCCAGTTCACGAGTCTACACGCATTTGGTGCGGTGGATTTGGTGTCGATTGGGAAAATAAGGAATAGTGGCTACACTTGAGGGCTTTTTGACAATTTTAAGGTTACATCGGTGTAAAAAGGATTATGTTTGAATTTTAGCACAACTGTTAAAAAAAAGAAAAGAAAAGAGAGGTGAAGCTCAGATCTTAGAAATGTAGAGAAGAAGGGTTCAATGATATCCTCTTTTAGTGCCCACTAAATGGAATCGCCACTCTTGTAGTCTAGACACTGCCATAAAGACACAGGCACTAAATGCCTATTTTTTCTCTTAATTGCACCGTCTGTTCGGGGGAAATGGCGTTCACTTCCGCAGTAAATAGTAAACAAGCAGGACTACATGTCCGAGGAACGTTGCAAAGAGGTTTCGACATGAGACAGACATAGACCGACTGTGTCTATATATATATATATATATATATATATATATATATATATATATATATATATATATATATATATATATATATATATATATATATATATATATATATATATATATGCGGGTGTGTGGATTATGTGTGCGCATGTGTGTTTAGTTTGTACGCTAAACATATGCGCATGATGATTGCACGTGTGCATTAAGTACAATTTATAATTAAATGTAGTCTTTGAACTTCCATAATGTCAAGGCCTTCACCTTTAACCCGATGCAATAAAGTGGAATCAAGGAGCCCCTTTAGCCCGGAAATGTGTGCAGCGGCGGAATGGGCCAATAAGAGTGAGTGGGAACAGAAAATGGAATGTGTACAGAGAACAACTTTGACCCCTCGCATTAAACTACAGCAGGTAACTTTACCAGCTTTAGCACGTCCAGTAAATACACTTTATTGTCCTTGTAAAATGTATACGTTTTCACGCATGAGGCGTTTTAAAACATTTTGGTGTAAACATCTGGATTTGTATTCTCTAAGAAAAGAAAACGTGCTGGTGTGTGGCTGTGCCAGTGTATTTGTCGTAATGGGAGGTTCTGTAAGTGCAAATATGACGGTTTGTGAGTGCGTGGGTGTGTGGTCCTTGTGAGTCAGTCTACCCTTTGATTCTTGACTTAACAAAAGACTGCACGGGCTGTTCTGATCAACAGAAATATTACCGCACCGTTTGCACGTTGTTGTGTTTCCTCCCATTGGTGTGAATTTGGTTATTTTCGGAAATAAGGTTTTTCTTCAAGTTAAACGGTTTAAAGTGGGAAAAGGGGGGGGGGGGGGGGGGTAAAAGGGATGACCGGCGCTTTTTTGTGCATCTCTTTAGAAGGTCATGTATTTTATCTGCATGAAGTGAAATCAGACTTAATCTGCCCGTCTTAGTATATCATCAGGGATGACAGGGGGCTGTTCTGACTCAAGAAAGACGAAGCACGCTAGCCGACCAGATCAAGGCTATACCAGCCCCTCGTCGCCACACCCACCAACCTTGGCCCTGGGACAGTGACGTGGTAATTTGTAGGTTTCTCCAACACCCAACGTCACTAACAGAGAGTGCTGCAGAGTCTTCTGCAGATGTTGTCTCTCAGCCACACGGGGGCCAGGACTCTCCCGGCCTCTGAGAACTGCTTTGTTTCCTCAACGGGATCTTGAAAACGTTTCCTGATATAGATGCCTCGGTGACATCACTGTAGTATTATTAGGTGTAGTAGTAGCAGACATCAGTTTTGGCGATGTGTGACAAAAGGACCGTCCACTGTGCTGGAATGCGGCTCTCGCCATGCGTCAGTCTGGCTTGTGCACTTGGGTGTTGCGGTGATGAAAAACATGGCGGTTTGTTTCATTTAGAGCAGAGGAAAGAGAATGGAGACGATGTAGCCTGGGTCCATTATTATGCACGAGGAAATTTATTTAATTCGCCTACATAATAAGTAATATTTTTGTGCCAGAAAACTGGTAATAAGATCATGTTTTTATTTATTATGCACAAAAACTAAATTATAAAATAACACCGGAGGGTGTCTTCGTCTTGTGCGTGTTTGTGTGTGTCTTTTCCCCTCATAAACTTAGAAAAAAGAAAACATTTCACACCAGTAAAAAACTAAAAAGTTAATAAAAAAAAAAAAGTTAAATACAGGGAAAAAACGGTTACATTTTCCTTTCTGGTTCATTTTTTTCTTCCATTTTGTTACAAATTTAAGGCAGACATTTGTTTTTTTGTTGTTGCTGTTTTCATCTCTAAACTGTTCTGACTTTAAATTTGCTTTATTTTTCTTGTAAGTATACTTGGCGGTATTTTGTTACCCGCCTCCTGCAAATTCTAATCAAGTGATTATAGGCTATTGAATGCTTTTATACTACGATGTTGTACTTACATCTCAGCACCTAACCGGTTCTATTGGGCCATAAACCAGTTCGTCGCTGTAAAACGAGCACCTATTGCTGCAACCAACTAGCTTGCAAAGCGCCTTCATTTACATTAGCGCTTTTGTAGGCTGCCATTTATGGATTGTTGTCACCAAAATTAGTTTTGGTAAAACTTATCGAAAGTTTAAATCCCATGCACATGGCATCTGGTGTAAGGTATTCGGTAAAAAGGTAATAATGTAATCCTGCTGTACTTTGATGGTGGTTATCGCTTTGCTATTTAATTAAGCGCTTGCGTGATCCTGGCACCATAAATTTGAAGTTAGCCACGGAGTGGACAACAGCATGAAAGAGCTCACAAAGCACAGCCTGCCTACTTGCAACTGGAAAGATATTTTAAAGTGGCCGCCAGGAGCAAATTAGTTATGTCGCCCCAGTGGCTCCTGATTAGTGCAGGAAACCCACTACCATGTAGGCTGTCTCGCAGCATTCACCACCCATACCTGCTGGCATTATCATAACAACCTCCAGGTTTGCAATAATTTATACGATAAATTATTGCAGTAGTGTTGGTTGCTGGCTGAAATTTAGACAAGTGTAAAGAGCATGGTAAAAACAAAACAAAAAACAGTGCCAGTAAAGTGCGTGTGTGTGTGTGTGTGTGTGTGTGTGTGGGGGGGGGGGGGGGGGGCAGCTTTTTCTTCAAAATGTTTAGCCAGACAACAAAACCGGCTTTAGGCGTCTTGCAAAAAAGAAAAAAATTGAAAAAAAGGAAAAAGGAAAAAATCCAGAAATTTTCAGGGACCACTTATTGGGAAATAAGGTGGTTCTCGCGTTTCCATGGGAGAAATGGATCTGTATAAACAAACAACATTCTGTTATGGAAGCAGAGAAGAATGAATGCCCATTGAAAGTTTTCCTCAGTTTCTTTTTAAGAAAAGCATAAAGGTGGGGATAATAACCCTGCTACATAGCTTTGCTTTAACTACCGCAATCTTTGGGCTCTACAGCAAGTACAACAGTTAGCTCCCCTCACTTCTAGCTTATGATAGTCACAGTCACGCAAATCTGATTGTTTCAAGTGGAGCTCTTCTGCCATCATGTGCAGGGTGAATGTGCATTCTGCTGTAAGAAAAAAATAAACAACAAAAAAACAATCAAGTCATACGCTCGTGTTTTTCTGTTCTGAAATCACTGCACATTTTCCATGCTGCTGGCAGCTCTGCAACAGCACATTACTGTCCCATCTGTGGCATCCCAGCACACATTTTGGGTACTACCATAACAACAGGCGTTGTGTCATTTTACTTTATCATTTCAGATATATCACTCCAGTATGCACTTTTGCCAGGTTTGTGAGGTTTCTTTGCGTCTTTTGTGAAATGCGTCTGTTATTAAATCTAACTAGTGCGCATATAATTTGCTTTTACTCGTGACTGTTTCAGGCTTTGTGCTGAGTCGCTGTTACCCTGCGGGCTAGGTGGGAATGTGTCATAAAGCATTTTTGTGCGTGTTTGTCAGTGGTGTGACTTTGTGAAATGAGCTGACAATATAACGTGTGGGTGTTGTGTCCTTCTATGAAGCAAAAACCTGCTTTTGTTACACAATTTTTAGGTGTGAAAATTGGCTACATTTCTATTCGTTCTCTATGTTGTCTATATTGTCTCCTCATTGCCAAACACCAGGGTATTGTTTATGCTGTGGTGTTTGATGAACACGTTCACTACAGTAATGTATCCACACGGCCAAGATTGTGTTCGGCGCGTGTTTGGAAAAAAAAACACACAAAACAACCATCATTTACTCTGAGTATTTATTTCACCTACATTGACTATGTGTGTGTGTGTGTGTGTGTGTGTGTGTGTGTGTGTGTGTGTGTGTGTGTGTGTGTATTCATTTTATACACATTACACACCGACACATAACCAAAAGCGCAAAGTGATACAAAATATGTTGCCCTTGCCTTTGGAAATGATTCTGAACTGGAAACAGCCTCGCGTGCATTTTCTTTCACAGAGTAAACAAGCAGGCTAACCGTCTCCGTGGTTAAAGCATTTTAAGAAACATTTTAAAGCGTTTAAACATAGCCTGCTTTAGCAGCCAAGTTTTACAGTTGCTGAAATACAAAATATGCTGAGGTCTAACTCGTTCTAGCCAGCTTTTCTATGTTAACGAGGAAAAGTCAACAATTAGCTAAACTACGGTTCAGTTTCAATCCAGTGGGTATAAAATATAACGCTGTTGTTCTTCTGACTTTTAATGTAGGCTTTAAATTACGTGATATGAAAGTTGGACAACAGCCTACATTTATATTTGTTTTATATCCGTTTTATTCTACTTTGTTGAATAAAACGGCATGTTTTTTCCCCATGTTTTTATGCTTTTTACATGATAACTGTTATTATAATTTAGACATGATCTAATTAGCGTTGAGGACAGAAGAAACAAAATCACATTAAAAAAACTTTCTGTGCGTAAACACTTTCAAAGCTCATATTGAATAGAGGAAATTATTTTCAAATCCTTGTTTCCACTGCTACTCCGCGTGTGAAATAATGATGACAATAATAATGGTAATAAAAACAAAGCAAAACAACAAACTATTAAAAAAACAGTTAAAGTACTAATAATAACACAACCAAACATGTGCAAAGGAATTGAAACATTTATAGAAATACTATATGTGCTCAAGTAAGCAAATACCTATTTATTAGGCTATATATACACGTAAAAGACACTTAATATAATTCTGTACACCACAACATAAATATCCTTGTAGGCCATCCATTTGCAATTTCCCCGTACAGTTGAACACATTATAAGGCGACACCCCGTTAAACAACCAAGTGCTGCTTCGTTGGTTATTTCAGTCTACTTGAAGTTGACCAATTGCTTTAAAAAGATGTGGCACTATTATTATGATTAGTCTAATGAATTCTGGTGCATTTCAGCTGGAGCACAATGGTAATACAAAACAAATCCAAATTAATAATCAGAGAATACAAATTATGGTGGTAATGCTACACAATCAGTCAAAAAGCCTTTTCCCAAAAGATGACAGTTTTATATTAAGCAGATCAAAAGGAAAAAAAGCAAAAAGAAAAAGATTACTGGCCAATTACTTTTTGGGCTGCTCCACACATTCATCTGTACTATTTCTTTAAATTTCCCACCGTAAAAAAATGTCCTCATTCCTGCTGAGGCTTTGTTTAAGAAAACAACACATCTTCTTTCCCGCTTACAGCTTTTCTCGCTAAACCTGTGACAACAACAAAGCGGTTGGAGTTTTAAAAAGAAGAAAACAAAAAGAAAATACACAAATTGTACCATTTGGATCAAATCCAGGCGGCTTCGTCTCCACAGCATAAGCTCCGAGGCGAACAGAAACTCGAGGCATGGCTGAGTTAATTTGCTTTGAAGCATCTAAAAGTTTGTGCTGAACTAGAAATAAAACATCCAAAAGCCACGTAGTAAGAGCCTTTAAAATCACTGCAGCAAGAGCTGCCGTCCTTTGTTCTTCCTGGTATGGGCCTGCTGGTCTGACCCCCAGATGGTCACTAGGTGGCGCTCTTGCTCTACCAAAAAACCCTTACTCTTCCCAACTTGACCGCGCTGACGTCACGTCAGTCTGGAGCATCAAGGCCACTTCCACGCAGCCATTGGTCTGAAACTCACATGACATGTCTCCGAGCATCCATAATTATGTTACTGATATTTTTGCACCCCCCTCCAAAAGATGTCAGCATCCTACTGTCATTTTTCTCCCGGAGAATCCCGTAGTTTAGACCAGTGGAACACACCAAACGATTACTGTGTTACCAAATGCAAAAATGTCATGTCCGAATAACATAGCTCCCGGTAACTTCCTCATGGATTCCTTAATGGGAGGATCATCTTCCTTCAGGGGTGACAGTTATTCCAGCAACCCCGGAATGTACATCCACTCAGCTGCAGAGTACGGATATTCAGTGATGAGAAACAGTGGGAAGGTTGGACTGTCTTCACTCTCGAAAGGAGACGAGATTCTTACTCCGGGCGGTGTGTCGCTCAGCGGCTTCCAGGATGAGGCCTACCTGTCAACACAACTGGCCACATGGACCCCAGGCTCCAAAACCTCCAGGGACGAGCAACCTGTTGCCCAGTGTTTACAACCCTGCTCGTTTCCAATGGGTAGCGTCAAAGAGGAGGCGTTTTGTTGCCTCTACCAGGATGACAGCAATAAGGGGAAACAGACAACAGAGTCAGCCACTTACATCCGGCTTGGGGACAATAGCTGCCGGCCTCAGCAAACTGCCTCCTCTTCCAGCGGATGTTTCAAGGTGTACAGCGGAGAGAGGCCGCCACAGGATGGTCGGCAGTTCCCCTCCAGTTTCTCTCTGACCCACTTGGCGATATCTGTTGAACCATCAGCAGAATCGACAATAAGTCGCAGCAAAGCGAAGGAGACAGCGAGAGAGCTTTCCAAAACAGAGGAGAGTCAGAGCAGGAAGGAAGAGAAGGCCAAGAGTGACAGCTGCACAGATATCTCGGACGGGGAATTAAAAGGTAGAAGGCTAATTTACGCCCACCCCCACCCCACCTCACCCCCCACCCCCAACTTTAACTCAGACACGTGCATATGTGTCAGTACAATGCTCACGCGCACACGCAGGCGGGTTGTTGACGGTGTTACTAAAAGGATCGCACAGATGCAATAATTAATAACTTTAATGTAGCTTTGTGTTTGATATCAGTCATATGGTCTGCATGGGGATTTGATAGCCTGGCCTAGGAGGGGGTACGGTGCTCGTGGCATTTAACACAGTTCCATTAATGTGACAACTTGAGATGGGGAGTTATCATTAGAATAAACAGCCCCCCCCCTCCGCCGCCGCTCTCTCTTTCATACAAGCTCTGGTTATTTATTGACAGAAGTAACAGCACCATTTCATACCTCAAAATTCCGGCATTGAGGCAGTATTAAATTGTACGGGTTGTCTCCAAAGTTTTAAACTTTTCGACCCAAATTATTGAGGATATAATAATAATAATAATAATAATAATAATAATAATAATAATAATAATAATAATAATAATAATAATAATAATAATAATAATAATAGACAGAATGTAAGCTCATGAAAGGCCACTAATTGTACGGTGTACGTAAAACAATTAAAAGAACACGTTGGACAATACTTTTGCTTTTTCAGGAAAGAAAGCTGACACGTTATATTTGACAAAATATGCAGAGGTAAATTAATTCTGTAAGAACACAATCTGTTGATCGTTTTTTTGTATTTCTAGTTATTATTATTATCCTTATTATTAGTAGTAATATTAGTAGTTATAGTAATAGCAGCAGCATTAGTATTAGTAGTATTAGTCGTAATGGCACTGGTATAACACCCGTAATGAATCTTAAAGTTATTACATATTTTTCATTAGCTTATTTAAAGTGAATTTCACCTTGTTATTTATAGATGAAGATCAACACTATGCTTTTATTTTTAATTTAATTGGACAATGCTGTAGGGTCTGTGTTTGTGTATATTTGGATTTGGGAGGGGGAGAGTGTGTGTGTGTGTGTGTGTGTGTGTGTGTGTGTGTGTGTGTGTGTGTGTGTGTGTGTGTGTGTGTGTGTGGGTGGGTGGGTGGGTGTGTTTGTCTGTGTGTTTGCGCGTGTTCGTGAGAATTAAATTACGGAATTAAATGTTTTGGTAATGATTAAATGTTGGGCACACAGAGACTGTTCACATTAGGGTAATTATTAAAATAATCTGCCTGTGTTTATACGTGTGTGGCGTTGGGGGAGGGGGGGGGGGGTTATTCCCTAGAGTCTGCGAGCTAATCAAGAAATTAAGTGAGTGTGCAGCGCAGCAGTGTGATTTTTTCCGCTGCTGGTACTTCGATGCGTTGTTTCTTTGTCCTTACCCCCCCCCCCCCCCCCCCCCCCCCCCCCCCCCCCCCTAAATCTGGTATCATGCTGCAGAGACCGCCTCTTGTTTTAAGATGAAGCTAAAAAAAAAAGAAAAAATATATCTGGCTCCGGTGTGCAAAGGTAATAAAGTTTTATGGGAGTCTGAGGTCCAACATAGACAAAGGAAGTGTCTGCACACCCTCGTTTGATTCCATCTAATTATAGTTGTACATCTTACAGAAGCAATTTGCAAGCAGTAGGAGTTGTTAGAAAAGGTGCGATGCTCGATGTAGTTCATTTGTTCGAGTAAGAGCGGAGGTGAAGCACCCAGGTGAAGCTGTTCTCTTAAACTACTAATTTGGATTTCTTTGAACGGTATTGAATGTGCATTTAGAAGATGTGGGCGTGTACCTAGCATCTACTGTACTGATCAACGCCTTGAAGATCTCCGCGCAAAATGTCGGGATTTGGCCGCCTGTTTTCTCACTGTCTTATTTCTCTCGCTCCGCTAGATGATTTGTCCGCGGAAAAGACAACGGGAAGCTGGTTAAAAGCCAAAAGTGGAAGGAAGAAGCGCTGTCCCTACACAAAGCATCAGACGCTGGAGCTGGAAAAGGAGTTCTTGTTCAACATGTATCTGTCTCGGGAGCGCCGCCTGGAGATCAGCCGGAGTATCAACCTGACCGACAGACAGGTCAAGATCTGGTTCCAAAACAGACGCATGAAGCTCAAGAAGCTAAACAGGGAGAGCCGAGAAAGGGAACAGAGCGCAGTCTACAACTACTCCTGAGCAGATATTTAACACACACACACACACACACACACACACACACACACACACACACACACACACACACACACACACACACACACACACACACACACACACACACACACATCATACATCACAGCCCAGGCAAAGATATCAACAGATATGCATGTGTCTATAAATGATACACCCAGCAATTATTTAGTGATCTTTCTCCTTATGTGCACACTAAGCACACGTGCACACATCGTGCCTTCCTATATGAACGATCTAAACGCTGCAACTTGCAGACCAGACCTGAGCTTTCCAGGTAAACAGTTGTAGCGACACTGGGACAGTAAGGTGCTATTAGCTTGTCATTTTAATTGTAATAACATGAACCAAAGGAAAAGAGGAGGCGACATTCACGCAGTCTATAAATAACTAGTGGCATGTAAGCGGTTTCATTTTGCTGAGCTTCAATGAATGAAATGCCACTTGTGCTGCTGCTTCTTCCTTGGTGTGTAATGTGCATGCACGCGATGATATTAAACTATGTCATGGCGAACGATTCCAAAACAATAAAAAAGAAAGAAAGGAGGGCGAATTAGATAAAAAGCTATTTCCAACTTTGTCCTTCCCCTAGCATAGCAATGAAAATGAGAGGGAGGGAGAGACACTGCGGATGAGAGAAGGAGATCATGGCAGTTTTAATAGAAGTGAGAGACCATAACGTTGATTTAAATATTATCCAGGTGACCACAGTAAGTCAAGGTCATAAAATTCTAATGTCAGGTTCGCCCTGGAAAGCGTTGGGGGTGGATTTTATGATCTGCAAATATAATGTGCTGCAGCAGTAAAGATGCGTTTAAAGGTGTGTGTGGAGGAGGGCTAATCCACACAGCAGAGACTGCAGTGTGCAGGACCCAGCCGAGAGGCGCTGGGCTGGCAGGAGCAGGCGCCTCCACCCCGGGGATAGTGGAGCTTCATGGGCGCAGGAGATAAGGAGGATGGTGGATAAAAGGACAGCGACCGCGACGGCTCCAGTGACAATAATAACAAGCGTCACGGCAAACACGTGGATAACAAAGCGCATCTGGAAGGCGTCTACCGAAGGCAAGTGAAGGTAGGACCCGGTTTTACGTAATATTTTTATTTCCTGTTTCGGGAAGTGTGGCGCATCTGTCAGAGAACTTTGCCTGACAGCTCATTTGGCACGCACGGTGCACGCCTGCTCGCGTCCGTAGTTTGAATGAAGTTGTTTCAGCGTGCTGCTGATTGCTACTCAGTTTCTTTCTCGAATCACGATGCTGGTTGCTGATTGTTTTCTTTGTTTGTTTGTTTTTTGGATTAGCTCTGGAGATTTGCTGGACTGGATTTTTAGGCTATGTTTACTTAACGAATGGACTAAATTTACGCTGCGCTGACACAATAATATTTATGAATTTAGAAGAGTAGCAAAATTAGATGGATGCGGTTTTTGAGACGATACAATTAAAAGTCATGGCACATCTAATGTGTCTACAGGCAGCGTAAAAAGCAGCATGATTGCAGACCACAGTGTGTATCATACTCGCCTTTTCCCTTAGTGCTGGATAGTGTTAATCCCCACTTGGCTTTTCATGCATTGTCCTTTCCATGGATATTTTTTGTAAACCCCTTTGCGCGAAGCTGAAGCGTGGTTTAGGTAGTTTCATGTTGTTGGGGTTGGCTTCCTGGCTCGGCAACAAGAAACTGCCTTGATTACGTCAGTTCGTCTTCATCAAGGGCACAATTTCCGCCGAATTACCCCCTATAGTCACACAGGTCCCCGCAAATGGCATTGTAAATGAACTGAGTTGCAATACCTTGGACAGAGACGTTTTCTTTCTTTGCTGTTATTTTTGTGGTGGGCTGTAAAACCTCCCAGAGGCTCTCAGAAGGAGAATAGGTTGTAAACAACATGGGGTAAAGTTTTAGACTGCGTAGTGGTGCATCTGTCATCACTGGCTGTCCGTTTAGGTTTCGTTGTTTCAGCTGTTTTATGATGAGATAGAAAGAGACATGGATACATAGGTGGCGGACTTAACTAATTAAATGTGTAACAGGACATTTATGCTAATGACACTTCTATGACTTCATCTGAGCTCTCTCTTCTGCTAATGCACAACTTCTTTTAAGTGTTTAAAACCAAAAGGCCGTTCAGTTCCAACTTCCAATTTGCTGGGAGGTTTTGCAGCGATAGGCTCCCTAACGTCAACACAAAAAGCTACTTTGTCATTTCCAGCAATAGCTACTGATGACTGTTTACTAGAAAACATTAGAATACACACAAACAACAATCGCTCCGTTAGCCACATTTTGCATTGAAGATTCAAAATGTTACATTTTTAGTACAAATTCCTACAAAAATCTTTGTGTGTTTGGGTCTTTTATGTCTTTCAGTTGTGTTCCCTCTGGTTCTACTTAAATGTTTGAAACTTTATTTTGTCTTTCCACGGACCACTATGCGGAAGAATATCCTGGGTTTTACACGGTTTCATCTGTTATGTGTTGTGGCTAAGTTTCCAAAACATAATGGGCACACATTATATCTTTATTGGAGTCGACCCGCAACACTTTCAGTGTACATTTTTGGACTAATGGCACTTAAATTAATTAAATTATCAGAGTAACCATTCATTTCTAGCGTGAATTTAGAAATGAATGATATTTATGTTTGAATCTAAACTCACTGACGGTCACCGATAGTTGGCAAAACTTTATGTCTTGTAATAAACATTGTTTTATCATAGTTAAAATTAATGAAAAGGGGAGAAGGACAATAGAAAAGAAACTCTCAAAAATGACTAGATATCTGTCAGGAAAGGGGTTTTAGCTTACGTCAGCGGTCAATGAAACACAATAACTTATTGATGAAAGAGCTGCTTATTCTGCAAGCACTTTTTTTTTTTGGAAAGGCAGTCCAGTGTTTATGCTAGTCACTATCTCCCCTTGTTTTCTCAGCCCCCTCCTTGTAGCGGTAGCACCAGTGGAAGAGACAGTCTGGAATCCAAAGTCACTTTCATTCAGCTCAGTGAATGAGTGTCTCTCTTGGAATGCACCACTGACAAAGACTTTACAGCGCCGAAAACAGCCCCGAGAGCTGCACAGATTCACCCTAAAACCATATACACATAAAGTAATTTATTCCACTTTGTAGTTGCGCACAGGAACTGAAGCCTTTACACAGCCGCTTCCTTTGGGACAGCTCAAGATGTCTCACTGCTGCTGGCATGATCAGACATGAACCAAATATGCTAACAGCTTTTCTTTCTTTCTTTGTTTCCCCCTTTACCTTTTTTCTACTGTCATTTTCCACATTCATTATGTTTATTTTATGATAGAGAGGAAAAAGTAGCACTTCGAAATTTATTTTATTTTTACCATTTTACCAAGAAGATTGATTAGGGTTTGAATTCAGAAGGGGTGTTATCCTTCTTTCTTTGGAATGGAAAATGTGAAGACTGCTCTATTGCCAATTTGTGCGGTGCAGGAATGACTCTTAAAATGCGACTTTTTTGGATTTGTTGAATGACATTTAATAACTGAGAACGCTTTCCAGCCTCAGGATGGATTATAAAGGAAAGCCTCAATAAGAATAGAATTTTTCTGTAAATAAGTGACACTCGTGGCCTTAGAAAAAGGGGGGGGGGGGGGGGGGGAGAGAGAGAAAGCGACTTACGCTGTTTTATATATTAACTGCGCGAAAAATTCAAACTGTCACAGGCCTGCTCACCAGCACTGTAATTGATCAGCTTCAGAACTGATCACTTTACGGGCTGTTTTGACACAAAATGCGTTTGAAAGACATTTTTAAAGCTAATTTATTAGAATAAGAATGTCATTTATTGATTCTCTGAAACACTGGCGTGCAGCGGTTATCTTGGGATTTCCATCCAATACAGGAGGAGAAATTATTATTGTAGTTTTTGGCCTTTCAGTAGATCATAGTACAACTCTGTGGTCCTTAATATTCAGCGTTTGGGGCGTTATGAACACATTGTGTTAACGTTTCTTTGAATTATCTTTATGTGTAGTTTAAACAGATAACATAGCCTAGATGTCGTATTTGAACGTGACTAACTAATTTTGGAAAAGAGAAATGAGACGCGTTTATTTCGTATTTGTGTGTGTGTGTGTGTGTGCGCGCGCGCGTGTGAGTTAGAACTTGTGATGTCTTGTCAATTTTGCAGTAGTTATCTTGCTCTTACCATTCATTTGACAGAATAATTACTTTCAGTATCTCTGCTCTAAACAGGAAAAATAATGCGCTTCCATTCTGGCACTGGCATGTCTAATAAAAGAAAGTCATGTTCCAACGCACGTATCCATGTTTATTATCTTCTCCGGACCGGTTTTGCTGATAAAAGCAGACTCAGATACAGAGTTCTGACTCACTTGACAATCAAGATGAGTCAGTTTATCTGAATAAGCATTGGGTGTAATATCAGCTTGAGTAGCCTTGCGGGTTTATAAAGATACACTTACAGAGAAATTCGCAATCCGCACACACGGCGATTTTCATGCAAGTGTACTAATGATCTTAGCTGAAGTTCCCCTTCTAATATTATCACGAGAAGCATGTTGCTGTATTCATCTACAATCATTTTTTACGGTGAAAGGTGGCTGCTGAATTAAAAACGCGGGCGCGAAGATTATTTTGACGGAGCAAACACTGATTACATGCCTGTGAGTCCGTATTAATAAGAAGCATCAGTGCACTGCAAACACACGCTTTGGTTCATGCGGCACAAATAGGCTTTTTGAAAATTGCTACAACACCTGTATTTGTGTGTATTTTTGTCCATGGGAAATGTGTGTAAGTGATACATGTCAGAATCTGACGTACATATGTTGGCGGAGTTATAGTTAGTCTATTGTCATCATTGATTCAAGAAGCCGTTTTTTGGATAAATTATTTTGCATGTCAGAAGGACAAACGACTGTAGTAAAATGAAAACGTAGACTCGCTGTAATAGACAGTGTCATATATTGCATAGATTACAAATCGTTATTAGACCAATATGAGATTTTTTGAAACCTCAGATATAAAACCAACTGTGCCACAGACGACTACAAATCCCATAAACAAGCCAAACAGACGGTTCTGTATTTTTCTCCAGTTAAACTTTTAGCCGTATACTTTTGATTTGTCAAGTTTCACTCTTGATTTGTTGATTTTAGAGTGCACGTGTTCAACAAAAACAGTCACTTCTGCTACACGAGGTTGTGTTTCTCTATAAAATGTTATGGAACTAAAGTAGGACAGTGTTTGGTCATGCAACAAAAGGGGATTTTCTGCGACAGTATATTATCAGCTGGTTCAGCTGCAAGTGTAGTTGTGCCCTGGAAGAATAGAGATTAAGGACAGACATTCATCAAAAGAAAAAAGAAACGACGAACAACAAATGGTTTATATAAAAAATACTTTTTTATTTATTGCAAAATAAGACGGATACAAGAGTGAAATGGATGATGGAAGATAATTGAACAGAAGTTACTTCTCATTAATGACACATACACACACGCACACACGGAAACAAAAGCACACTTCAAAACAATAAAAATGATATTAGTGCATTGTTGCAGACATCGATACAGGATATATTCGAATTCGTCTTTACGATCGGATTGTAATAATTGCTCATTGAGTACTATTTCATTATACTGGGAATATCTGAAATCAGCAGACTGCAAATGTTAAACCTCCAGAAAAACAAATGAATAAAAGAACTGATTAGCACATTTGGTAAATTTCTTTGTCTCGATTAACCTGCGGGTGAACAATAACTAGGCTCAGAGCTGCGCATTCATCAGCACACACCAGGACACCGTTTGGAGTTATCCGGGTTAAGGTCCGCCGTCTGGTCTTTTAAATTTCATGGTTGAATCTGAACTCAGCAGCGAGCACAAACGTAGGACTTCCTACTGCGTATATGATTTGATGCACGTTGTTTTACACCACGAAGCCAAAATGTTGAATATCATGTCGGTTAATCAACAAATGTAAAACTGTATTTTGACTCTAGCTGATCTAGGATAATTGCTGGCGCTGACAAAGGCTCGTTTTTAAACGCCAACGCTACAGATGTTGCAAATTGGGATAATTATCATTTTATTACAATCATTCTTTTCGCTCTTTTTTCTTTCTTTCTTTGTTGTTAAACTCTTGTTTCGTATATTTCAGTGCATGAAACTGTATTTTAGCCCAGTTTGAGATAATGTTTGCCACAGTGAAGTGTGACTTGTTCTTCCACACCACATATTTTCTCGTTTGCACATAACTGTCAGCTTTGCACGTCCCAAAATGGATTTCTTGTCTTAAAGGTTGCAATCAGTTAACCTTTTTTTTGCCAGTTCAATTCCTTTTATAAACAACTAGTCCACAGCAGAGACGATATTATCTGAAACATTAAACCTGCAGTTGCACATAAAAGAATAAATACTGCATAAAACAGATTAAATAGTCCAAATACAACATATGGGCAAAATATAACAGTGTGGGTAAAAGCGCGCGCGCGCGCGCGCGCGCACACACACACACACACACACACACACACACACACACACACACACATTGGAACGTGTGCAGCTTTTAGGAATTAATAATTCAACATCTATACTATCTACCTCATCCACCCTCCGCAAATGCATTATATTTTCTTCTGTATGACGCCGGTGGCTACTTTAGTTGCTCCTGTATCACCGTATAGTTGATCCTCTTCTATTTGCTGTGTCTCTGCATCTCTATTTAAGAATCAATTCTTGTTTCACTGCCTGCTAACTGACAAGCTACCCATGTGCATTGCAGGGCAAAAACAGCAGACTCATGCCACTGGATACAACAGTAACATTACCCCTGTCATTAAAGCTTTCACAGTTAGCCTTTTAATGAACCATTTTACCTCTTCTGCTTCCAAAGTCCGCTCTGCTGTCTTCGGCCCTTCTTGTTTCATATGAATTGTTTCAGATACTCATAGTGGTGGTGGTGGTGCCGGTTTAATGTTGAGCGAGGAACTCGGATGCAGTCTTATTAACGACACATTTATGAACAATCAAATGGTCCTCGTTAAAATTTATTGATGGGCATAAAAACATGAACGGTCACTAGCCGAATATAGCGCGCCGTAGTGGGCTGCTTGTCAAGAATCTGAATCCCCACCTCTCCTATCTCTGCAGATCCCATTTAGGAAATGTTTGCTGTATCCTCGTTAAAACAGTGCAAACTTTATTAGTGGCGTATGCTACATCCTCGTATTTTTGATTCAGTCTCTCCAGTATCCAATCCAGCTATATCTAGCCACCGTGGAGGCTTTTCTCCTAAGAAATAAACCTCATGCCGCAGGAAACTCTAACACCTCCGCTTTATCAAACGTGCTTTAAAGCGTGGTTTGATAAAGATATAAGAGTAAACGATTCGGTAAACACTTTGCTGTAATACTATCCCTTGCAACAGCATGGCGCTACGGTAGATTTTGCCAGACAAAGATTGATTACACCATCAAATAGTGCCTTGCTCTTAGACGTAATGTGCGCAGGTCTGTTGTGCGACTAGAGGTAGATCCACTACTAGAACTACAAATGCGTATTTTCTTCATGAAAGAACATAGTTTTTGGAATTGCCTCTGTGCCTCCGAGAAAAAATAGTAAAAGATTATATTCTTTAATCCGATTTATGTGTACTGGTATCCCAAGATAAGTGGCGCATTGATCCACTGTACAATTTTTGTGGGGGTAAATATAATCACGTGTTGGTGAGGCAGCCAATAGCAGCCCGGGAAGCGTTGAGAAATAATTACCTGCCTTGATTGTTCTATGGCTAGATAAAAAAAAGTACACATACACTCCATATAATAATCGGATGCATGTAAAAGAGTCGGTGAAGCTTCGACATGTCGACCACGGGTCCCATAAGTAATTATTATGTGGACTCCTTGATCAACCATGAAAACGACGATGTCCTTACTGCAACTCGTTTTTCGGCGCCCGGTTCGCACCCAGCCGGTCCTCGTCCGACGTCGCTAGTACCGGAGTGTGCTGACTATCCTTCCTGCAGCTTCGCACCCAAGCCACCCGTCTTCTCCACCTCCTGGGCCCCTGTACACTCCCAGTCATCAGTGGTTTACCATCCATACAGTCACCAACCTCACTTAGGCACAGACTCGAGATATGTGCGGTCATGGCTGGAGCCGATATCAGGCGCCGTGCCTTTCCATGGCTATCCGGGGAACAACAGGCACTACGGGTTGAAGCCCGATGCATTTCAAGAACACAGAGCCGGCGAGTGTCTCGGCTCCAGCGGACGGACCTACACGGATTATCTGTACTGCTCATCCACTGACACGCGAGACAAGACGCAGCAGAATCTCCCCTCTCCTGAGTCGGAGCTCATGGCTTCAGGAAAACATAAAGATGAGAAACCGGAGCTAGATCCGAGTAAGTTCATGCGCCTATACGATCTTTTTACAACCCGGTGGGTGTTTTTTTTTTTTGGGATAGCTTTAAATATGCTTTTGCTCAGAGCCATTTGAACGTCCTGCTTAAAAGTAAAATTATAAACTGCTGCATTCTTCCTTTCAGCTCAGCTCTGAATCGCTCCTTGCTATAGGGAGCAAGCTTTAGGAACTATAAAAGACAAATGCTTCTGGGCTAATATTGGGGCAATAAAACCAGACGGGGTTGTTAACATGGACTCAAACCTACAGGAAGACGTTGAATTTGGGAGGATGTTGCATAAGCTTAAAACACATGCAAGGTGTTCTAAAGGTGGCCTAAACTCACTTAAGAATCCATATTCGTCATATGGTGCATTGTTACGACTTTATGTTGACCCCGTGCTATTAAAGATGGCACAGCAAACCTTGTAAGCCGAATTTAAGTCCTGTATTGTTAGATGGGCCCTTTCCGTGTGGAAAAGCCACATTCTGGCTCTGTTTGACCCCCAGATGGAATAAAAGGAAATAAAAACGGTTCTCACATAGTGAAGAGATGCATGCATATGACTATCTGCTCTCTTCTCTGGGTCCAAAACAAATTCACATGACTCTTTTTTTCAGACAACTTGAGGAATGTAGGGACATACTCGAGGACTTTCACCACGGACCTGTAAAGGCTTGAACCACGGGCCATTTTATGGGCCAATAAAGTGAATAAGCGCATTGAGTATTTTACGACGGTGTTACTCACAAGTTAAGGGGACAAGGAAGCAAATCAGTGGAGGCTTGGAAAGTGTAAGACTGAGAATCTTTCCTTAAAATGTTAACTGGCAGTTTAGCTTTAACGACGTACACCCAAACTTGTGTGTGCCTTGGCACTGTTTTCAGTTTGTTGCACTTTCTGATGAGTCCACAGATTTCCTATAAATCCAGGGGCTCATTCAATTTATTTTTTTTAAAGGCCGAACAGTTAATGCTGATGTCATCTGTTTCACAATTTAGCTTTATATTGTTATTCTGTCTTTATCATTGCTGTTGTTTGTATTTGCAGATAACCCTGTGGCAAATTGGATACACGCCCGCTCCACAAGGAAGAAGCGATGTCCTTACACAAAGTACCAGACTCTCGAACTGGAAAAGGAGTTTCTGTTCAATATGTACCTTACAAGAGACCGCCGATACGAGGTCGCCAGAGTGCTGAATCTGACTGAGAGGCAGGTCAAAATCTGGTTTCAGAACCGGAGAATGAAGATGAAGAAGATGAACAAAGAAAAGACCGACAGCAAAGACCAATAATGTGGACTACAGTGACACAACAACCAACAATAACCACTAGTCTAATGGACAGCACAGATGTACCAAAACACACGACAAGCGCCCCTCTCCTCCTTATATTTATCACCTTTGTTGGATTTTTTTGTATTAACCTTAACTTCCAGACTGTTTGATGCCGAATATTATTTTTTAGTGTACATTTATGTGTCGAGCGTTTAAGTAGGAAAAAAAGAAAGAAAAAAGAAAACGGAAAACCTCTAAGGAGAGAATTACACTTTGCTTTCACTTCGAGATATGTGGTTTTGTAAAAGAAATTAAAGAAGCGCAGTTTGGATACGCTTAAACTGTCCGGAGAAAGAGAATACTTGAATTCCTTTGAATTTCACAAAAACCATAATTTATGCTGTGAATGTTTTCTTTCATGTTTATTTTCTTTGTACGCTGTTGTGCAGGTGTAGTATTTTGTACAGCAACATCTGCGGTCGACATGTCTGTCTTGTATTTTTGTTATAGTTGTAGCTGTATTTGTGCACATTTTCTTTCTCCTTTTTTTGACTGTAGCCTACGAGTTTAATTATAGAGTGTAGATATAGACCTCTGCAAATATAACCATAATCCCAAGCTCTTGTTTTCTGTGTTTATTGTGGCTTTGCAGACTGTATTTGCGATCGGATTTAGCAGACTACACGGCTGTACAGGGGAATCCAAAGCAGTATTACCCCGTACTAGAAAATAAGTAAATGGATACAAAAATTTCTGAAATTCAAAACAACAGGAAAACGGACCCAACCAAAACTACAAACGCAAAAGACGGTTGATTTATTAATAAAAGTTCCTTCACATTTTTTAGTACGCACTGTTTTGGCCGCTGAGTGTGCCCCCATTACAGGCCTAAATGAGCTCTGCTATTACAAATAATGGCGAAATAGAAAGTTTGGCGTAGCCTATTTAAAGCTTTACTGGGACAGCATTGTTTTAATTTTGCTTGGCATCGCTTTGCACTTGTGTCTTAATTACAGCTTCTTAGTCGCAAACATTCACATTCATACCGTTTTATACGTTATCCATTTTAGGAGAGTAAATAGACCTGAAAAAAACTCTCAACGCAGAATTGATTATGTTTTATATCAATAACAAAATACATAGTAATTTTTTTATATAAATTTCTCCCAAAAGCACGTCTCTTTAAGGTTATAAATGTACCAAAACATTTTAAATGCTGGCTTAAAATAGGCGATCCTTTTTAAATTGTTCATATAATATTCTTATAGGGACAGAGATGAATGCACGAGGTTTTTACCATATTTATTTCTTTATTAGGTCAATGCCCTATATGAGTTGAAAGTAGCCCATCAACCACATTTGTGCAGTTTCCGAAAGAGTACTAAAAAACCCATTAACCACCAATTAAACACAATTTCTAACTAAATGTTAATTGCATTGCCAGGCTCATTGGCGATCAGAAAATCTGAGACCAGATTTGAAAAGTTTCGTTTTAAGCGAGAGACAGTTTCCCATGTCTCGCATTTGTTTCCTGGGATAGACCTAAATTGCCTTTTTGTGGTGGCAAACAATACGGGCAGGATGCTGTAATTTCAAAGCCCAATCCAGTGCATTTCCGCTCTGCTTGGACAAAAATCCCAGTTTTACAGCCCCTGTTGGAGCTCGGCTGTTTGTCTCAAATGCAGACCAACAAAGTAAACTCGACTAACTGGCTAGACGTCTGGGCTAAATTACTTTATGGTTTTAATGGACGCTGGTGGTGGACTCGTTCAAAGGAGAAGCATGCGCACTGTTCTGGGGACTTTTGCCTGACTGGGCCAGCCGCAAAACCCCCTGCACTTCATCATATGAGTCGTCTATTAGTCTACAATTAGATGGGAAAAGTCAATAACCATTGTGCATAAATGTGAGTGCTGCAGAGCGCTATTATCTCTTGTATAAAAGTGATCAGCTGCCACGACAGGAAACGACAGCACAGCAACTATTTCAAGTCTACAGACAAGCAAGACGAAGACAGAAGGCGCGTGTTTTATAGATTCCACGGTAATTAACTGCTTTAACTTTATTTAAAGAAAAATACAGGGTGCACACATCCTCTATACATTCAACCCTTTCTGGCCACATAGCAGTTGTCGCTGATTGGTGGAGTTATTCAGGTTTAATGACACATTTCGACACTAGATGACGCTGTATGTCCACGTTTTGAGGAGTGTGTCTGCGTTGAAGAGCTTTTTTACAGCTCTGTGGCTTGGCTGAAGAGTGAAGAGTAACCTATCGATGACAAAATGACAGATATGGCCACCAACCACATTTTGTGTAATAGGCCACAGAACAGCAATCCGGAATGCAGCCAGCTGGTTGTTGTGCTGGCCAAACAATCTGTGCAAATATAGTAATCTTTTTTTCACTTCAGAAAAAAAGATTATGCTTTTGTTATTCACTCGTTTTTTTTTTGTAGCTTCTTTCATTGTCTGTGGATTCATGAGTTAATACGGCTGTTTTGTGGGTGGTAGTTGTGTGCTCAATTCTAAAAACGCAAAATCATATCTGCAATATACATGCAGTACATGTTCATAGCCTTTTACAAAAACTTAATTAAGCATAATACATAATAATGCATAATCTGTGTGTTTTTTATATTTGCTGCCTCTGCTTTTCAAGCTGTAAATTCAAACCAGACTGAGACACTTTATTTTAAAAAGTATTTAAAAAATCCACAATTAATAAAGAGCCGAAAATCACATTCAGCCAGAGACTCCTTTATTAGCAGTTTTTAAACAGTTGCATCTGTAACATAAAATCAGTGCAATAAATAAATGGCAACAAAGCAACACATCGATAACAAAAGCAGCAAAAGCATAAACCGCTGCATCAATAATAATAATAACAATAATAATAACAATAATAATGATAATAATAATAATGATAATAATAATATGTCCAGTAAAGAAAGGGCTACCTGTACCATTTTAGTCCTCAGTCCGTGTCGGTTGTAACGTCTGTACCAACAATTCAAATTCTCCAACAAGTGATTAGCAATCTGCATATTTATAGAGTGTGAAAGGTCTATAAATTCGTCCAGTGCGCCTTTCATATTTTACGATGATGTGTAGAAACCGTCAGTAACCCCACAAAAACCCACACAGGCATAGAGACCACGCGAGTACTGAGCTGGGAATCGTGCGAGTTGATTGCACCTAAACATTCAATGTTACATTTTATGAACTCCCCCGTGTGAGATTTACTGCCCATCCTCGTCGGTTTTACGGGGTCAGTAAATGGCACCTATAGCATTCATAGGTCGTGTTTATATTTGCGTGCATCGGTGCTTTGGAGGCCTGGCGGAAATCTGTCGCCTTGGCCTCTACACGGTTTTGCATCGAGGAATGTTTTGTCTTCAATTCGGTGTTTTGCTCGGGGGACTGAATAGCTCCGAATCTGTGTTGTTTTTATTTTTAATACCGTTTTAATGCTGTTGATAAACTCCCAAATATCATCCCGACCCAATGGAGCCCAAGAAAGGCCAACTGTTTTCTGGGAACTTGTATATAACCTTCAGGGCTAGATAGAAAAAAAATAAAAAAATAAAAATACCTCATCACAGCAGCTTAATCCGCTTAGAAAGAGGGGAAATCCTCCCTGCTTTAAACACCTCATAACCCCCATACAAAGAAGCAAAACTATAAATTCAGACTACACAGGAAATGTATCATGCTTCATCGTCTTTATATCGTAACCATTTCACAACTGAATTGTTCAGCTTGTTAGAAAGGTTTTTTTGTGTGATAAACTTAACATTGATCATATTTACAGCCTCTTAGATTGTTGGTTATGATTAGTGAAGCCTTTCTCAAGGTGGATATACGTAGGGCCCACGTCTGACCGGTCATGGAAAGATGAAGGGGTGGGGGGGGGGGGGGGGGGGGGGGGGGGTGAGGTTGGAGGAGGGTGAGGGAGCCTGTGGTGGGGGTGGTTGGGTGGGAATCTAAAAAAAGGAAAAAGAAAGAAAAGAGCAGCGCCTGTGACTGTGCCGGTCGAGCGAGCCAGCTGTAACCTTAGCTAACACACATCCAAAGCTCATGCCATGAGCCGGGTTTGAGACTGCAAAACCTGGAAAAAAAACCCACTCACGACTGCGAGGAGAAATCCGATGAGAGGAACGGCTCAGAGAGAGTGAGCTGCCGTAGATTGTCCAAAGGGGCAGCGTTTCTCCTAGTTCCGGTTTGTCTGCTTGTGTGCGCTGTGCGAGTTGGGACCCTAAACAAAAGGCTGCCATCATCCTAAAGGAGATATTCTGCTGCGAGAGAGCCCGTCTGCTTGATGCTAACTAAACATGAGCTCCTATTTTGTTAACCCTCTTTTTTCTAAATACAAAGGCAGCGAGTCACTGGAGCCAACTTACTACGACTGCAGGTTTCCACAAAGCGTTGCCCGCAGCCACACGCTAGTTTACGGACCCGGAGCAGCCGCACCGGGCTTTCAGCACCCATCCCATCATGTGCAGGACTTTTTTCACCACGGGACCACGGGGATCTCCAACCCCGGATACCAGCAAAACCCCTGCGCTTTGGCTTGCCACGGAGACGCAACGAAATTTTATGGATATGAAGCCCTTCCAAGGCAAACGCTTTATGGTACCCAACAAGACGCAAGCCTAGCGCAATACCCAGACTGTAAATCGTCGAGCAGCTCTAACCCCGGAGAAGGACAAGGCCACTTAAATCAAAACTCCTCTCCCAGTCTTATGTTTCCTTGGATGAGACCCCACGGTCAGAATCATACAAATTTTTCCTATTCTTTCAGTGTTGCCGTGTAGTGCGCGCGTGTCACTGTGTATCCGCCTGTCTGTGCGTGTGTGTGTGTATGTGTGTGTGATTGTGCATGTGTGCTAAATACATAGGGTGTACAAGAGTATGTCTCTAAACTATAAAACGAAATAAGTCAGAGAACATGATGGGGCACATAGAACCTGAAGTGCAGGCTGCTGTTACTCTGCAGCACATGCCCATACAGGGCTGAATGGTTGCTTTCCAAAGTGCCTTTAAACGCTGAATTGCTGATTACAGCCACATGACACGCTCTTTGAAGTCAATTATCGTTCACATAAGATATTTCACAAACTCTAATAGAGCTATGAGAATGGATGGATAAGTCGTAGTCTAAAATACGATAATACCATGCACACTAGCAGCATGCAGAGTGACAGGGGGGTTAGCTAAAACACAACATACCACGATTATCCAGAATCCGGGTTTTAGAGTTTTGGGGGTAATTTGACCCACAGGCCCACTGTAGGCTCAGACACATACAGCCATAATCATAAGGGCTTTGTAGATATTACCCCTTCCATTCATGGATCTCTCTGTCCAGGCTATAAGGCTACTTTAGCTCCACACAGGTGTGCGCTTCATTTTTCATTTCTGCTCAGAGACATGCATCCCAATATCGTCCCCAACTTTATCTCTGTCTTCTCATACTTTTACCTACCTAGTTATTGTCCTCCTGTATGAGTATGAATGAAAATGTCAGTCAAGTTTATATGGGCTCTGCTGCAAGAGGAAACAGTGTAGTTTCTGTAAACACCCCTCCCAATCTGACATGGAGGAGTATATAGATTTTGTTCGTAGAGTTTTAACATCATTAAATTGATGGGGGATGTAGAGCAATTTTACCTTCGTGTACAGATTAAAAATTGAACTTCAAAGTAATAATACTATATCCTACTCCACTAACTCTTGGGGGATGTGGTTGTAAAGTTGCATCAGACCTGCAGAATGAACTATAAATGAAGCAGACATGTGTGTAAATTATTATTACTTTGAAGACATTTATTTGCAGATCCCAAGCAAACTACGGACTCTATTGTGGGTGGTCTGTGTGTACACTGATATATGTTCCTGCTAATGGAAAATCTAACTTACCCAGCTTAACACTGCAAGAAGACATCTACTCGCTCTTTCTTTTCATTGAGTGTGATCTGGCATGTGTGAGAGCTGAAATGGGTTAGTGATTGTGCAGAGGAAATGAGTAAATTCAGAAAGAATTATCAGCCATCTGAATGTCTTTATGGGGAGATCGTGGTGAGCCCTGTTAACCTCTGGCTTTATTTCATATTTCAAGCCCCAGGAAGACGGAATGGGAGGCAAACCTACAGTCGCTACCAAACTCTTGAACTGGAGAAGGAGTTTCTGTTCAACCCTTACCTGACCCGTAAGAGAAGGATCGAGGTGTCTCACGCCCTGAGCCTCACCGAGCGACAGGTGAAAATTTGGTTTCAGAACAGAAGGATGAAGTGGAAAAAAGAGAACAACAAAGACAAGTTTCCGGGTCAAAGAGGAGAGGCCGAAGCCGAGGCCGAAGAAGAGGGGAACGAGGACGGTGAAGGGGAAGAGGCAGAAGAGAAAGAAGCGGAAGAGAAAGAAGAGACCAAGGAGTGATTTTATGGTCCTTTTATGGTTATATGGGTGAAAAAGAGGAAAAAAGGAGAGGTCCCATAAACAGACGAAGAGTCACAAGGAGGCAGAGAGCGTCAACTTTATGACCACCCTTCTATTTTGTCAAGAGGGATCAGGAATCCCACCAATATTGCTGTCATAAATAGACAAAATTCTCCATTCTTTCGTTTATCCTAACATGATGCGCATTACCATTTGGATTTTTCTGTAGAAGCTACAAACGCTTGTAGCGTTTTTTTTCTCCATAGAACTCTGGCCATTGTTTTAAAAAAATAAGGGAGGGTAAATTAAAACGCATGTTGGATGGAAAATGGCTTAGCTATTTTTTACAAATTTGCTTTTAATAATAATTGTATCAAAAACGTAGCCAAATAAGATCAAAACATGACCAACGCCGACCTGTGTTGTAAATAGATTATAGCCTACATAAAAAAAGACATCACTTCAAAGTAGCCTTTCTGAAATTGTAAAAAAAATGTAGGCCTATAACTTAGTAGTAAGTGTTAAAACATCATCGCAACAGTTGCATTGGCTAGCAGCCTCTGTATAAACCACAAGTTTTATTATTATAATTGTTACTGTTACTGTTTTACTCGTTTTCATGTGACAGCCATTAGCTCCTCAGACATCTTTCTCTAGGATTACCAGGGAAATGCAATCGTTTGGAATCCTTTGATGCTACCTAAACCTGGGGAAATTGCAATAGAGATTTCTGAATATAGAGATTTCATATGGTTTTAATTTTAAAGTGTTCTATATCGACCTTATATTATTAAGTTATGTATGTAGCATTTACCCAACAAACAGTATACACTTGTTGAAGACAATTTGCGAGTCTTGGGAAGACACTTAGCTCAAAGCCAAGTAAACACTTTTGAGATTGTACCACAGCACTACCTAAAAACTCAGAGCTTTGCCTTTGCAGAATTTACAGTTCCACATTTATGGCATCGCTCTGATTTGATCGCAAGCTATTTCCCCAACAACTAAAACTGCCTATAACGCACATGTACTGTGTATGATAACAACAGCTACAATTACAACGATTTTAAAGTAAGGGAATTTTTATTTTAATGTGCTGGTGACATAGCGTAGTTGTTTTGCACTGAATATAATCTTTATGTACGTCTTGTTATATATTGATGTTAACAATATGCTCGTTTTCTGGTGTTTCTCCTGTGAAAGACGGAATTGTGTGTCCCCGCCATTGTTGATGTAAAATCACGAATAAACAAGATGGCTCACTATCATTTCTGGTTTTATTAAGACTGTGCACTCTGTTGTTAGAACAAACATCATCACCACCCTTTCTCCGTGTACACAAAACAAATGCATGCAGACATAGGTGAAGTGAAAATATGCAGGGTAGTATTTTCTTTTTTACACACTGTAAAGAGTTCAATATGAACCCCTGTTTTCATGCACGGACAACAGTAAGTAGATAACGTGCAACAGAAAAGCCCCCTGAATAATTCAAAACTGATGATTTGATGATGCCTCGATTTTCAGCCTGTGCATCCAAAAAGTGCTTCGGCAGGAGGGAAGATAGTGCAGAAGCCTCCTAAATAAAGTTTTCCCAATTTAAACTTTCAGAACAGTTCGATTAAAAAAGCGCCAGACACGCGTTTGCGGATGTATCCCTTTACCTTTTAAGGAAAGACAGCGAATCCCATTCACAGCAGGCCTACTCTCCAAAGCCTGAGTCGTATTTGATTCATCCTCTTAATAAGAAACTTCCTCTCTTCGGGGAGGACACGAAGCTTTCCTTAATGAATCTCGGGATGACTGATTGCTGTTTGAGAGATGAGATGAGCAAACATTTGACGTGCTATGTTAATAATCAAACAAAGTAATGGCAGAGCTTGAGGGAGGCTTTATCTGTCAGAGGCCATACATTTGCAAGGTGTTGCGTGAATCTTGTGTCCAGACAATCCGCCGGAAAAGCACCAGAGCGCTGAAATCAAAGCGAACGGGGGAGGCCAAGTGCAGGTAACAGGTAACATCTCTCTTCGGCAGTCCAGCTGGTTTTCATGATGACGGGTTGTAATAGACAGAGGACGTGAACAGACAGCGTGAAATCTGAGTAACACACTCAAGTAGGACTAAACTGCGATAAATATCAAACGGTACACCAATGTGGGTCTCTGAACGTGCTGTTAACGGGGTAAAATACCAGTACTTGCTCTATCATATTAGCCCTCAACAGAAATTTGAACCCTCTTTTTCAAAACATGAAATTCGACCTCACCCTTCTCTCGGTTTGATTCCCCCCTCACCCCCCTTTTTTTAACCGGATCTGAATTTTTCAAATTGAGAACAGAATGATTTTCAACATATTGTTTCTTTAAAAAATGCATTTATTGCAAGTTTAATGCAATATTAGACGTAATTTCAAAGTAAATAATAGTAGTAAATACACCGTAACATGACCCGGGACTTGAATAATTTAGCTGCCGAATTTCAGCGTTAGGCAGCTAAATTATTCAAAGTCTGTTGCTTTTTATTTGCTCACTTGTAAACGGTTCAAATAAGCTTCAGTGCATATATGGAACATTGTGGACACAAATGCAATGCCAAGGAGTAAGTGTTAGGGGATTTTATAATGTGTAGTTAAAAAGTGTCCATATTGAAATGTGCGATTGAAACTATTTATATTTAAGCCCACACTCGTAATTGGAAAATTATCCTCATCTAAGAATTCTTTTGTAAAGAAAAGGAAAAAACAAAAAACGAACTAACCTCTTGTTGTGCTTCAGACCTCTTTTATTTGAACAAAATGAATTAATAAATATAAATAAATAGTGTTGAAGGGTAACAACATAACACAGCCTAACGAAGGAAGACAGAACGAAAGCAGTGTTCAAGGCTTTTTATGTGAACATTATTCGCAAAAACGCAAACTTATCCACATTAACTGGAAACTTATTTTTCAATCAAACATTCCCATTTCATCTCAATCCAGACTGAGACCAAAAGATGTCGGAGTCTTTCACGTCTCCTCTTTTTATGGCTTTCCCCCTAACAGTGACTTTTTCTCTCTCTCTCGGATCAAACAGTGTTGCGCCAAAGCGCAACCTTTTAATTCAGGGTGTTTATTTCTCTGTTTACGTGCGCTTTGTCTCTAGAAAATTTCCGGAAGTGTCCCTTAGTCACAGCTATCCAGCATCCCGTATTACCCCTTTGTGTGAATGTGTGTGTGTGTTTCTCTCTCTCTCTCTCTCTCTCTCTCTCTCTCTCTCTCTGTGTGTGTGTGTGTGTGTGTGTGTGTGTGTGTGTGTGTGTGTGTGTGTGTGTGTGTGTGTGTGTGTGTGTGTGTGTGTGTGTGTGTGTGTGTGTGTAGTTTTAACAGAGGGTTGACATTACCAATAAAGTTAAGTGTACCTGCTGTAAACTTTATTGGCGGTGGTAAAGACGCGGCTCGGCCTGCATCTTTTGTGTGCCTCAGCTCCGTGTGGCGATGACGGCCTGCAAGGACAAGATGCACCACTCAAACTAGTAAGTGAGGGAAATTTTGTTAGTTATTTAGCTTGTAGAGAATGCGCTTTACTCGCCATCAAACGACACATCAGGTGATTATTTCAAGGCGAAGCCAGAGGACTTCCTGTAAAAGGATTTACGAGATACAAAGCTGCGTGTTAGTGTTAAATTAAATAATACGTCTGCTGTTGTTCTCATCTTGATCCGTGTCTCTCTGTTATTACGCAAGTATTAGGATACAGTATATTTGCTGAAGGTCAAGAAAAAAACACCTAACCTCCTAACTTTTTATGCGTGAGGAATTTTACGCGCAGCGATTAGATATTTTGCTTTCTTTCTGCGTGTGCTGATGTTAGCTTTCGTTAAAGGTTTGCACAACATTTGCAGTGTATGTATATTTCTTTTCATAACATAGTGTTCTCTTTTCCAGCTCAAATCTCAACTGCTTTTTAAAATGTATATTTTGTTACAAATGACTTGCAGCAGGCATAATTTTTGATATTATGCTTGCACCTGGTGTGTCTGCGTATTTGATATTGGATGTGAGGTGCATACTATCCTGACATCTGTTTGCTTCCGTATGAGAAGCACAGGCCCTTATATGGAAGTAGAGTTTAGCCTAATTGAAGTTTAATTAGTTGCGTCTCCGTCGCTTTCTGTCCTTTTCTTACTCCCCTACCTCGCCTTCGCACTCACACACTTTTATTTCCACGTTCCCAACTTGTCTGGGGGACATCTTGGCATAGAGCTCATCCACCAGGGGAACTGTCATATTTTGACACATGTCTGATATGTGACATATGGGGAATTTCGCTGTCATGTATTATATTATTGGTGGTTTAGTTTTGTTCAATCGAAAAAAAGAAGAAGAAAAAAGAGAGGAAAGACAAGATGGGTGCAAACATTCCTGGTTGTTAAAAGGAGAAATTTACAGCTGAGTAATAAAAGTTTACGACTGAATCCTTTCTGCCATTGGCTGAAGCGAGCCACGTGGCACAGGCGCTATGAACATGAACTTTATGCTGTTGTCTATTCTCTGGTCCTTCCCCTGTATCAGCAGCAGACTAAGCTGGGGCGTAGAAACATATTATTTCCCTTTATTGTAATATTTAAAGAAAAAAAAATGCTGCACAGTCATCTTGGCACTGCCGCGCGTGTTATTCACCCGATCCCCGACTTCCTGACAGTGAGATCTTCGGGACAGTCACCGCCTCTACCAGCCGCTGCCTGCGTTTATTCCCCCACCGGAGGCAATAAAACCACTGGGACAGCAAATGGAAGAAGAAAGCCTGCTAGAAAAGACTTTTCCCGGCAGACACCCTGTCTCCATAAGCTGCTTATCGCCGGAATGTGAACACAGCCAGCAGCACAGAGGAGATGTGCGTTGTGTTGATATATCCCACTCGCCATCGTGACCCTTCAGCTGCTTTGTTGGACCACAGTGACGCTCGAAATTGTGGAGAGCCTGCTGGGGGTAAGATTATACACTTTACTAGCTGCTTTTCTTAACTGTTTAATGATCTGTTTCTCAATCGGCTGGTCCTTGTGGCGTTGAGATGATTGTGAAAATTATGAACGTGTGAGATCATGAGAACTGAAGGTGTCTATTCAGTGTAGTTGTGACCTGACCTGTAGCCTGGGAGGGTGCTGAAGCCCGGGGCGGTTGTCATTATTTCTTTCTGGCTGATGTGGCAGCACCTGTGTGGGTAGTGGCTGCTTCAGCCTACATCCAGTGTGTATTTTTAAAGGCGCTGTGCCAACCCGATGTAATTGATTGCCTTGTGATAGTAAACTTTCTCATCACTCACATAGGCCCTTCTCACCAGGCAGTGACGAATGATATTAATTTCTGGCTGATGTTCTCTAATTATGGTTTGTTTTCACATCTGCTGCCACACGTTTAACCCAGTTTCTGCCAGAAGCCTGCATAACATCTATAAGCAATTTCACACATCCCTATGTCACACGCACACACGAGAAACACATAGGCTCACAGTATGTACACAGTGACACACTGGTGTCTCCCGGCAGTGCCCCCTAGCGACAAGAGGCGTTATATGTGGAGGTGGGCGGGTGTTGAGGCTTGATGTTTATGGCTGCTGGTTTTCGGCGGCGGTTCACTGCGGATGTCAGCTGATACACTGCTGCCAGCGAGTAACTGCTCGACCTGACACCGAGGAGTGTTTCTGATTTGTTGTTGTCACTTTGGAGAATGAGATTCGTCTGTTTTATTGTTTTCGTTTTAGCATGATGAGATGAAGTGATTTGTAGAAGATATTGCTTTGTCACATAAGCACGCCACGACATTCGTGAGAGTTAACATTTCATTTTATTTACACCACCGGGAAAAAAAATAAAATAGGACGAGTAAGTAATAAGTTCAAAATTGTATCAAATATGCACAATATCAACAACACCAAGAGCAACAGCAGTGGACATTTAACAGTAGCAAATGTGTCGTCATAAGTGAGACAGAATGAGTGTATACAGTGCATTGTTTATAGCATATTGTGCATGAATGGTGGGACATTGCATCATATACATTTCACTTCCCCAAATTTCTTTCAAACACGTCTAAAAATACTAAAACAATTAAATAAATGTATTGATTAAAATAAATCCAGATCAATTATTTTACGTTATTCTGGACTTCATATGAAAAAAAGCACAGAATGAGGTTTAAACTCGTCAAGTGTGTGCGTGTGTGTGTTTGTGTGGGAGAGACAGAAACCACGAAAGCCTCAGTAAAAAACAGAAGGATAATGAATTGGAGTATCAGTGTAAGACAAAATATATACGAAGTGTATCCATTGCACAAGTATCCAAAGACATCTTAAATAACACGGTGTGTGTGTGTGTGTGTGTGTGTGTGTGTGTGTGTGTGTGTGTGTGTGCGTGTGTGTGTGTGTGTGTGTGTGTGTGTGTGTGTGTGTGTGTGTGTGTGTGTGTGTGTGTGTGTGGGAGACTGCAGGCTGTGCATTTGAAGTTTGGCGATGTTGTTTCATCAAAGCTTAGCTTGAGGAATTGTCCTCTCTTCTCTGTGTAGAGACTAAATATTTTTTATGTAATAAAGCGACGTGATCTGTTTCTGTCTCAGCAGTCCAGCGTTTCAATCTTGTAAAATACAATTATTGGCAAAGCCTCGTTGTGAAAGCCTTTAAATTCTTATAACCTACTGTTAAACACGTTGTTTGTTTTTCCCTTATGAAACATTGCTGTTGCAATGGATCGTGTCCGCTGCTGCCCAGCACTATGCCTGCAGAAGAGAGAGAGAAAGACAGAGGGAGAGAGCGAAAGAGGGCCCATTTAATAGATGCCATTTGAGTTGTTAGGTAAATCTTGGTTGAAATAATAAGGGAAAACCACAGCCCATTGTTTTGCCCTGCAGTGTTTTTTAAACCCAGAGATAGGCTCGCATTAAACTCCATGAAGTCATGAATCTGTCCGCATCACCACATTTAGAACCTCACTTACAAATCCCGACAGGACCAAAATTTTGCCTACTAATGGCCATAATTTATGATGTGTGGATCAACATGCGCTCATTGGGCAACAGCTTCCTGAGTGCTTAACGAGCATAAAGTCGAACACTTCCGGACATTAATTGGGCTAGCCAGCGATGGTAAAGTGCTTATAGAGGGCTTTACATTGTTAGTATGTGAATTACTCCTTATTAGTAAGGTTAGAAGCGGGGGAGAGGAAAAAGCATCAGAGGATGACCAGACTTTGCCCCTCTTGCTGCGTTTTTAATCATGGCCGATAATGTAGAAATTTTAAGGGTCCCGTATAACTAATGCTGAGTGATGTTGTGATGTTGGATATTGAAAGCTGTGTTTAAGAAAAAAATAGAAGCAACCGTAGATGTTGATGGGCCATGTTGTGCTGCAGAGCGCGGGCTATCAAAGTTAGGCCTTCAGCACAAGAACACATCAAAGCGTAAGAATTCAACCAGTAATAATAATAATAATAATAATAATAATAATAATAATAATAATAATAATAATAATAATAATAATAATAGCTTAGTTTATGCCTTGGTTGCGCATCACCATATAAAACTACAAATTCAGGGCATATAACACTGAGGAATTAATTATGAATGATCTTTATTAATTCCCATGGTTAGAAACAGGATGTTAGGGTATTGATAGTATTTTATATTTTTACTTTTCCTGGTTCACGCATTCGTCGCTGGACATAATGTTCTTTTAAAAATTGTGGAAACGCGCACCAAACGGTTCCTCTCCTCCCTGCATCAAATGCCGTGCGTGTAATTTGCCTCACGGGCCGCAATAAAACACTAAAACACAAGGGAAAGAATGACCTTTCTAATTCTGCACACTGACACAAGCTCTCCTGCATTCCAGTCTCTCCAGTCCACACATTGGCTTTACTGTTCAGCTTTTATTTACAACCCAAAGTTTACAGACCGCTCTGTTCTTCGTGTGTGTGTGTGTGTGTGTGTGTGTGTGTGTGTGTGTGTGTGTGTGTGTGTGTGTGTGTGTGTGTGTGTGTGTGTGTGTGTGTGTCTGTCTGTAAATAACAATAAGGAAAATCTGTGGTTGAGAACTCAAATAATTCGAGTGGATTTTGATGGAATAGAGATTGCTGAAAATTGTGTTAATCTGAAACACTTTGCAGTGTGGAATAAATTATGCCGACTACTTGGTGACGACAGCAGAAATGGTTAAACAAAGGAAAGCTTTCACAAATCTATTGCACATTCCGTTTCTGCCACCATGAGGGCGGATTGACTAAAAATATAATATCACAAACTTCAATTTTATTTGCGTTTTGTTCATATTTACTTTGGTGGGATTCAAGTTCCAGTCAAAGTGGGGGAACTGACTTTTTTAATGTTTGCAACAATTTGGTCTCCTTTGAAATTACACCACACTGAAGGGTAGAAGTTCACTAAACAAACTGGGACCCCGAGTAGTTTACTCCTGCTATAAGTGTTGGTTTAACCTCCGTCATCAAGTGATTTCGTTTCTGGATATCAAAAAGAAGAGGGGAAAAAGAACAGTCCCAGGACGGAAATTTAGGAAAACTGCAGGCTCCAACTTTTGCGCTTTATTTGCCTCAAATCTGTGCGACGCGGATGTCACATATGGTCACAAATAGTTGAAGGGAAACTTTTACTGCACCAGCTACTTCCTTCTCTTTGTTCTTGTCTCTTTTATGGGCTATTCAGGATCCCAAACAACAGACCAAACACTGTTGCACGTTTAGGCTGCACGAATTCACTCCATTGAAGAAATCAATGAGGTGAACCAATAGGCTGTTGCAGCCAGTGGGGCTGCGTTTAACAGACTTTTTCAATAGCGTTGTTGATTGTTGTTGTTATTATTATTATATTGCTATCTGATGCGGCTTGTTTAAAAATTTTTTTTAATTAAAGTAAATTAAAAAACAAAACAAAAACCGGCCACATTAATTTGGAAAACTACTTCGAAAGCACGTGTGGCGTTTTAGTTTTAATTCATCTGAAAAGTTTTTCTAAAATGAAAATGAAAATTAGCGCACTGCGATCTCGTCTAATGCAGATTTTGGAGGCAGCTCGTTTAGGTCAAAACACGTGATCAAGTTTTTCTAGAATTCTGCAAAACGCCTCTAAAGTAATTTCCAAACCCATCATTTGGTGCTGAGATAATAATCGGTTCCCGTTTCCTCTGTGTGTGTCACAGGAATGTCAAAGCACGATCACAAGGAGAGAGAGAAAAAAGAGACTGGAACATCTGCATAAGCATTTTAACATGTTGCCTATTACATTTTTTTGCTTAATTAATTTGAAGTAAAGTGTTCTTTGTTGTGAGTTTGAACAGACTATACCTGAGAAATAGCAGTGAGCATTGATGAGCAGGTTTGCACGATCGCACAACTGATTGGATTCTTTTTTCAAGATGGTGGCAGAAGTCATCTTCACAGGAGCATTTTTTTCATTCTTTTTTCCCCTTTCTGTGCCATACCTGTCCTGCACGCGATTTTGTCTTTGCTTTGCCTCCACACGCTGTGCAGTGCTTTTTTGATTCTTAGCGGGAGAGATTGCTGCCTGTGTTTCAAGGCTTTGCTGCAGAGATAGTTGTTGGTGAGCTGGGGAACGTCACTTGTTTTATTGCCCTCACAGAAGAGAGACCATAAACGCATTCTTACCGCCGACACCCTCCCCCAGGTCACTGCAAAAGCATGGAAATTGGAAAGTTGTTGATATGGCTGAGATAAACAGCAGTGTATGTTGTATTATGGATTAAAACTGGGTATAGGACACACACATGCGCACACAAGATCACTCACACGAAAACTTAGTATGACAGTTCATGGCTTTGCATTAGTAAACAGCTTTAATATCCGTGTTATTTTTTCTATTGGTCACTATTTAATAGGCATTTTGTATAATATTTCACGTGTTTTTCATTAGAATTCTCCATCTCCTTCCTTCCTCTGAATGTGGTCTCTGTCCTGAATGACATTGGCCACGCTTTCCATCTTGCTTTCTGCTTAAACGACACATGCTCATAAACTTCAAGCCAAAAACTTCTCACTCAGCCAAGCTGTATAGTGTGCCACTCCAAGTCTACGTTGTGTTTATCGACATTTAGCCGTAATGTTCAAGCTCTGAGCTAAAAGCTACAGTTTCTCCTCAACTCCTGCCTCTCAATTGGTTGAGAATGGTCAGCTGACATTGTCATATTGTCTCTCACCGAGCCAAGCCTCGGCTATAACACTCGGGTTTGTGCGTCTTAACCGGAGATTGGAAATTAATAATATTGAATCCTCAAAGTAGCTCACGTCCAGTTACAGAGGCAGAAAGTCGAGGAAAAAAAGAAGACCTTGGAGAAAGGTGTGGTTGGTTGACACAGAGATTTACTGAGAAGGAGATTGAAAAGAGACCGATAAAGAAGTGGGGAGAGTTGGAGAGAGGGTTACAAGCAAGGTATGAATTCTTATTTCGCGAACCCGTCGCTCTCCTGCCATTTATCCGGTGGTCAAGATGTTTTGCCTAACGTACCCCTAAACTCCACCACCTATGACACAGTTAGACATTTTTCGTCGTACGGTGCCGCTGTGACCCAGAATCGGATATATGCACCTTTCTACTCTCCTCAAGATAATGTGGTGTTTGGGTCTGGCAGGGCACAGTATGAGTATGGATCAAACGTGTTTCTTCAAGACAAGGACGTGCTTCCCAGCTGCAGACAAACAAATATGGGACTCAATACACAAAGCCACATTGCTCAAGAGTACAGTCTGGATCAAGGAAGAGCAGCAGCTCAGGAGCAGAAAAGTAACATCCCGATCTACCCGTGGATGCAGCGAATGAACTCACACGGCGGTGAGTTTTACTACGACAAATAAATTAAGGAAATGGGCCAGTTTTACGATATGTCTTACCAAGAGAGCAAGTTACTTTTTATGGCCCCATAAAACATTACTGTATCCCCTCGACTTGTAGATGGGCCTTAACATGTGCAAACAAACAGCTTTCATTTTAAGAATGATATAGTAGCCATAATCAGTAGAGTGAGATAGAGAGACTACTTAAGAAGCTTTAATAATTTTAGATAATACAGCAAAGATATCCTTTGAGATATATTTTCCCCTTCCAGTTAAAATGCGTTTATTTTTCTCTGTGGATTTAGATTGCAATTATGAATCTAACAACGAGGCAAAAAAAAAAAAAAACCAACTTATGCTCAGTTGCCTCCAAGTATGAACAGACTCCAGGCAGAGGCACGTTTTATTTGAAATCCAAACGTGACTTCGCGCTGTTAACGCTTAAATGAGTGACTTTACTTTGTCTCCCAGCAGGAGTCGGCTACGGGACAGACAGACGCAGAGGACGACAAATATACTCTCGTTACCAAACGCTTGAGCTGGAGAAGGAATTTCATTTCAATCGCTACCTGACCAGGCGCAGACGCATCGAGATCGCGAATGCGCTTTGTTTAACAGAGCGGCAGATCAAAATCTGGTTTCAGAACCGACGCATGAAATGGAAGAAAGAGAGCAACCTGACCTCCACGGTGACAGGAACTGAACAGACAGGAGCGTCTCAAGAGCAGGAACGCAATGGCGCAATGGAAGAAGGGAAAGATGAAGACAAGAAGAAAGAATAGCTCAAAATAATAATAATAATAAAAAATTATAAAAAACCACACGATGACCATTACAAACCAACATAACTACCTAAAAATCTACATGGACTCGAGAGCGACTTCACCGCATGATTGCTACCACGCAGCTCTCACCAATTTTATTTCGTGTTGGACCACAGGAGTGTTGATCCTTAGAAATCCAAAATTATTTCAGCCACAGTTTGGCCGCTGTGTTGTGTGGAGAACTGAGGGTTTTTTGTTTTTGTTTTGTTTTTTATTGCAAATATCACACTTGTATTGTGGAAATAAAAAGAAGTATTAATTTCTACCTATCTTCCTATGCCAGGAAATCTGTATATTTACCTACCCCCCTCTCACACACCCCATCCATCACTGTGAAACTCTTTGATCACCTCACTATAATACAGTGTTGATCTGACTAAACTCATTACTGTACATGCACATTCCATGGAGGCAAAAGAGCGGGCGGACACTTGATCACAATGTAATCTATTACTTGAATCGTCCGCAGGAAAATGGGCCCTGCATCAAACTAAAAGTAGTAGTCTCCAGTCCGAACACACACATGCACACACAGACACGCACAGACACACGCACACACACGCGCGCGCAAACACACACAAACAAACAAAAACCATAATGTCTGTACATGATAAAAGTAACGGTATATAACGTAAATCCCGTGGAAACGTAATGTGCATTTAGCCGCTTTGGTAGACGCTGCATAACATAAGATCATTGACCATTTGACACAACATGCTTCCTCGTGAGATAGATTTGTACACTAGTAATTCTTCACCTTTGTTTGAGAGTCAAACATTAATGTTTTGTCATAACTGTGTATCACGGAATAAAATGTTTGTAAAACTTTCACCTTTGTCTTGTCTGTTTCATGAGTCAGATGAAGACAGATCCCTTAAATACGTAATAAAAATACGAAGAGATTTCCTAAACGTGGACTGTGAAAGTTTGCTATTTCTTTCTTCTTATGCTTTTCTTTAAATTTTAAAGATTTTTTTGTCGTGGCCTGTTTGGTCCGGAGGCTGTGTAGGCAAGAAAGGGAGGATTTGACGTTAAACATATATTTTTAAGCAATTTTTGTTTCTCCAAAACATGAGACCTGTTTGTTCGACGCCGATATTGGTATGGCACAGGAATTAGCTACTGTTAAGCTACTGTTAAACACGATAACATCCCCGTAGCTGTAGTAATATAAACTCCCAACAACGTTCACGTTTCAAGTCCATCCGCGTAGATATATTTTAACCTAGCTTTATTATTATTATTATTATTATTATTATTATTATTATTATTATTATTATTATTATTATTATTATTATTATTATTATTATTATTATTATTATTGGTGATGGTGGACTGGCAGCCGGTCCAGGGCACAGAGCTGACCGGTCTTGACCGTCTTGCCCCATACCAGACACCAGATGACGCTCTTGTCTTACTGTCCTGCCCTTTTTGCGCTAAAGATCCCTGCCTGGTCCTCAACAACCAACAGCTCAAAGTTTACCGGACACGTTTCTCCTATTCATCAATATCCCCATTGAGTATCAAAGCCAATTTATGACTGGCCAACATGCGCACGTGATCCCGTACAAATACCCCATATTTGGGCAGCCCACGTCGGATCAAGAATTAAAAAAAGATACCAAAGCCTACTCCACCTATAAATCCTGGATTATTTTTTAGGGCAGACAGCTGTGAATTTTCCAAAAGCGGCAACAAAGAAAAGCAATGATCAACAAAAACAAGGAAATACCCGCAACGTGTAGCCCGCAGCCCTGTCTAGTTTAAAAAGAAAGTGTCAGTGGTAGTTTGAAATGAGCTCTGTTGACAGCTCCAGTCTCAGGCAAACAAGCGAGACAAGTTCTCCTAACACTATGTTTAGTTTCGATCTATCTGGGCGCGTGTCCAGCCATTATGAGGGTGTTAATGTGAACGGGATATTCTCTTGTCCCGTCCCCACGACCTCTGTTCAACGGGAGGAGATGAAAACTAGCCTGCGTGGCAATACGGATATTCCACTCCCGTCAGGACCACAAATAACCATGGTCTCCAGTAGCTCGTCTGTGGACGCCAGCGGGCTCAGCTACGGCAGCAGTAAGCTGCTCGGACGTGGGGCTGGCAGAGACCCGGAGAGAAGCGCAAAATCCGGCGGCAACATGAGCCAGGAGAGCGACAGAAACGCGGATAACACGCAGTCCGTGAAACGAAACACAAACGTGAACCAGCCTGAGGATAGTGAGCAGCGACCACAGATTTATCCATGGATGACAAAACTGCACATGAGCCACGGTAAAGTTTGCATATTTTCTAAAGTGCAGCTAAGATGCTTTCCCTTATTCACCCTTAACGCTACAACACTTCTTTTTGCCCGTTCCAGTGTCCCTCTTGAGTTTTATAGGCCAAACGCAGGAAATAATAAAAACTCGCGGTCATAAATTTTATGACAAAGGCATCCATTGCTCGTAAACCTGCTCTGTTACGGTGAAGATGTGATCTGCGCTGTGATTTATGGTGGCATAATTGGATAAGAGAACAAAAATGCGATAAAACTATGGAATAATATTACAAATGCAGCATTAAGTATTAGTTTTTGCCATGCTTCGTTTATAGACTTGGTCTAGCTATGTGTTTTGCATCAGCACACACACTGTGAGAGAGGAGCTTTAGCCTTAAATTGAACTCTGTCAAACACCAATGCCCTGACCCAATCATGAACTTTTCACCTCTAAAAGATCTGAATAGGCATGCTTCTTCTCTATGCCTTCAAACCACTGGCGTACTGTTGAGGCAGCGAGACGTACAGGGAGCACATTTGCTGCAAAAGATGCTGTTTTTATTATGAGCCTCCATATGCAAATATCTAGAAACACACTGCAGGGTTGTTGAAATTATTTTATTTTTTCCAAAAGCACAGCTCTGTTGCTTTGCACGCATGTACCCACGGAAATCTGAAAAAAGTATCTGGAAAACATCACTTTCTTCAACCCACTTTTTCTCCCCCCCCCCCCCCCCCCCCCCCCCGCCCCCCTCTTTTTTTTTTTATAGTTTACATATCTGCTTCTCCCCCACAACATCCTACTCCAGTGCATCGTTATTAAACCGAGGCCAGGGTTTTATCGAGAGGCCCACATATTTTTAGTTATCAACTTCTAAGCATTAAATCATGATAAGATGCATTAAGTAATATTTTGTATTTTTTATGTTTTGCTGTGAAAGGATTAAGTGGGCCCTCTTCCCCTGCACTGAGCATATTTATATTAAGGGTCTAGTTAACCATCCTTATCTGCATGAACATAAATTTTTATTGCACAAGTCCACAGTAAGTAATATCAGGTTAAAATTAGGTCATATAAAGATTTTTGATCTTTTAAATGGGGGTTGAAGGGGATTTAAATTAATGGATCCTTGCTTGTAGTGCTTATGGGTATCCAGGCTTTGTAATAACATGTAATAGTAATGAATGTAATGATATTATTAGCCTATTATTTATATTCCACTTATTTTTTTCCACTCTAATGCTGCTGAAAGCTAACTTATTTTAATACCACTTCAGAATCGGAGGGTAAGCGGTCCAGGACCAGTTACACCCGCTATCAGACTCTGGAGCTGGAGAAAGAGTTTCACTTCAACCGGTACCTGAGCCGCCGCAGGCGCATAGAGATCGCCCACACTCTGTGTCTAAACGAGAGGCAGATCAAAATCTGGTTCCAGAACAGACGAATGAAGTGGAAGAAGGACTCAAAAATCAAAGTGAAGGAGTAAAAATGGCATCAGCGAACGCGGTGCATGCAGCACGTTTTCAGCCCCTCACTGCACAATGCTGGAGTGCCGCCTGACCTTCGGATGAACTGCTAGGAGCAATGACATCACGACACCGCTCTGTGTGCTTCATCACCAATTATGTGTCACTTGCTGCAGTTTGGGACCTAATGTATTGAATATCGCTCACTTTGATCAATCGGTTTACATTTCTAAATTAATTTGCTGCCCATGCGATGATAGCCTCACTTTACTGCACGAGAGGAACAGGGGGTCGAGGGTTAGCTGGAACCGTCCCGCTGCAAAGCTTTGGTCTGCAGTACACTGAAAAGGTGCACACAAACACTAAAAGAAGAAAAAAAATAAAATGTTTTTAAATTATGTAAGCGAGAGGTAACCTGAATAGCTCCCATCTTTATATCACCATGCATCAAAGGGGTCAGTGAATCAAATAAAGTCAAAATAAATACTAATTCTGACTTATCTGAAAATCCTTAGCAACAGTTAAGTTGTCTTACAAATACCACTTCTCTCCATTTTTTTCTTTTTCTTTGAAATTTACTCTGTGACATGTTGCATTTAGGATGCTGTTGAATGTGTGTTCAATAAGCAATGTCCTCGTGAGTGGATTTCGTGTGAAGACACCATCCCTGTTGTCTGTCATATTCTTGTGACTCTTGAATCATTATGTACAATTCAGTGGCTGTTTGTGATAATGTTGTAATGTGCAATGGAACAATTTCTCTTCCCTCCTTTGTAAACTTAAGGTGCCTGATTAACACTGGGCCTACAATAACTGATAGATGGCCTGTTCGTTGATTGTAACCAATAAAGACTCATTAAAAGTAAGGGAATTCCCTGCTGTCAGCATGCACGTTTATTATTATTTATTATTATTATTATTATTATTATTATTATTATTATTATTATTATTATTATTATTATTATTATTTAAAACACATTTCGAGGGTTGGCTGGCGGAATTCAGTTCACTATCAAAGCCATTTATAAATGCGTTGTCCCATTTGAGCCACGAAATCAACAGATTTTCATTGACTCACAAACGCGCTCGGAAGTCTAAAGCCCCCATAAAACTTTATTGCCCCCTTCTCCAGCACTCCACCACACGCACACTCCGTTTCCTGTTTTGTCAGGGAAGGAAGGGACGCACTTGCCTGTGATAACACTCACCCACGACACAACGTGGATGCAAAACTTTGGTTTCCTGTGACCGCACACTGGCGCGTCATCACCGCTGAGGCCATATGGCTACTTTTGTCATGTCGCCTTGCTCTTTAATCCTGCTATCATTACACTGCTGTTAAAACATCGCTATGTGGTAGCGCTGTAGCATAGCGGACATAAAATCACGCCATTGTTGAATGTAGCGGCAGTTTTAGTAGAAGAAGTGGCGTGACGCAGAATAGCCCAAGGTTATGAGGTAATTCTGTCTAGCACTACTTAAAGAAAATAAAAATCAACTCACCTCTTAAACTAATAGCTTCCTATTGACTTCCTTGACGGTTATGAGAACCGGTCAGCGCAGCGTCCACTTTCTCTGCGCTGTGTTGGGCCTAACCTATACATGGACAACGCATTCAATCCCTTTTTGTATGTCTTTCTTTTAGGGTATTTTAAAGTTTACAAGGTTACATATGCCAATTGCCTCAAGCAGGGCCTGTGAATGGTGCATAGGAAGCACGTGGTGTCATTTAAGTGGGTTTTATGGCCTGGAAGAGCTGACAAACCTTCGATATATACACATCATATATAATCTTAACTGTCCGGAATCGCAGCTGCCTGCTTCCCCTTATCGGAGGAAGAAAGGGCTTTGTGGCAGTGAGGATGCAGTACCTTTCTTTGGACTGTGTAGTCGAGTGGTGCGGAGGACTGAGAGCTGTTGCAGTAAGTTGGTTTTTACTTTGCCTACAGGCCTGCGCGCTGTGCCGTTAGCTCACTGAACTGCGTAGTTTTTGTTGTATATATATTGTAACTGAATGTGTGACTGTTAAACAGATTAGAGCCTAAATTGACGCTATGTACTAATTCGCAGCGAGTATTTATGAAACTGTGCCATATTTTTAAGCACCCGGAAAAATGATTGTTTTCACACGTTTTATTGTATCTTTGCTCTTTTTTAATATTCAAAAAGTGTCTCGTACGGATATATCGATCACTGATATTTTGTGTTAAGGAGCCACGTTTTAAACCATTATTAGCCTTTTATTTGAAGGCTGTTGCATTTTATTCTTGGCAAATAACAGAATATAGGCCTACGCACATTTTCATGCGGTGGATGTGATTTGATTCAACAGTTTTCTTCTTAATGTCAGAGTGAGAAAATAATATATATATATATATATATATGTGTGTGTGTGTGTGTGTGTGTGTGTGTGTGTGTGTGTGTGTGTGTGTGTGTGTGTGTGTGTGTGTGTGATAGAGAGAGAGAGAGAGAGAGAGAGAGAGAGAGGGAGAGAGAGGGAGAGAGAGAGGGAGAGAGAGAAAGGTGACTGTGAGGAAAATGCAAAGTTCAGGCAGAACTATCAAAAATAATCTGGCGTCCCGTCTCACTAACCACTACACCCTCTCTCTCCCTCTCATTTCCAATATCCCCCTCGTACTCTTACCTCCATGTGACATACGGAAATTCTAAATAAAAGCGCCGTGGTTTCAGACGCTTGGATGGAAGAAAATGCGCTTTTTTGAAAATATACACAACGTTTCGAAGCATATTTTGTGACATTTGTTCTGTGCTGTTCTGTGTTGTGCTAAAAGGTGGCTCTGATGGTTAAAAGAATGCATTAGTCCACAAAAAGAGGCTTATTAGTGCAAAACCACCTGACTACCATGACTCGAAGTTACTGTTTGCACTCATCATCATATTGTTTTAGGGTCATGTCTGGGCCAAAGGAACAGGCTTGAGTCAAAGGCATTTTTGCAGTTCAAATATGCCATTATCCAAACTGAAATATTACGAAAGGCAGCACTAGTGTTAGCTCGAGGCGTGCATGTGCATGTTTTGCAGAAATGTGTTATCAGTCTTAAAACTATGTGATCTTATAACCTAAACGAGTTTCTGCTTTTCTTTAGGCTACATTATTTTAAAAACGTCCTAGAAAGTAGTTCAGCTTAGAAAAGCTGCTCAATGTGTGAAACTGCGAATGGATGAATCTAACAGTAAGACTTTTTGGGTGTGTTCAGCTATGCTGTTAGGCACAAGGTGAATCAGGAATTTACAGGCTGTAAATGCTGCATAATGTGAGAATTAAAAATCACAAAACAAAGTATTTGAGTCAGCTTTCTTCCAAATGAGGAGTTTCGAGGCTTTAGGTTGTGCACAAATGCACTGAAGGCTGACCACTTACCGCATCTCTCCAGTCCTGGCTTTACAAACCTATTTTTAATATTTTCTTTATGTGGAATACGTAAAGTCTGTCCTGGTTTGCTTTCAGGTGTGCAAGGGAAAAATTATACACTTTCAATAGGGGGCACTGTATAACACGCTGCTGTGTGGGTGATACACTGCGGGGGCAACATGTCCAAGTCAGGGCATTGTTAGTTCCTCTTTCTTCTCATTATTATTTTTTATTTCCTCCTTTTTTCAAAAGCAATTTCGCTGCTTTTTTACGTAATACAGACATTTGTCATATCCCATTAACTCCCATAACTCTCGCACTAAAATGAAACAAAACAAAAGGAAAATATTTGTTTTCCTGCAGAAATGACTAGTAAATATATTTTTTCTTTTACAATAAATTAGAAACAAATATTAACGTGTGTTTTGCCACATTCATGGGGCTACAGGGCGCTTATTACAATCGAACTAATTTTACTCTCAGTACTTTTTAGTCACTTTGAATTAAAGACCTGGTTTAACCTCACAAAAACTAGGACAGACCTTTCCAAAAACACTCTTATAGCATCGCAATAAAAGTGAAATGGCACAAACATCCGTTTTCACTGCCATGTTCTGAGCTGTCGTATTCCTTTCTTTGACCTGTGGAGCTGACATTGTCATCATTCAAACCTCGGAGGTCATTTCCGGGTGAACACAAACATCCTTTTGTCTGAGCCCAAATAAAAACCATAAAGTCCTATTACATCGGTTGTTTTGTTTAACTCAGCAAGAATTGATTTACAATGTGAAGACAAACTAGTTGTTTTGTTTTTTTTGAATTATCATTGACTCTCCGCCATAATTCCACAGCGCTCTGGAAGTCCTGGGATTTCTATTCTTAGAAAATTTGCCCAAGGAAATACCAAAATGGTTGTAAATTTACTTTTACTGTCTGAAAATGACCCGTCCTAAATTTTCGCCCTCGGTCCCAGTTCTGCAGCAGCCCTACACATGTCAGAGCTTTTCTAGGACAGCCTCGCTTAAGTAGATAGCAGAGGATATGAGAGGCAAAGGGACGGACTGACGGGTCATTAGGAAAAAAGGAAACACATGCAAACAGTTTCTTTCTGTATTTGAACTTTGAGTGATTTACTGTAGGAAACACGAAGGGAATCATTATAATGAAATACATTTGTGGCTTTCGATTGTATTATATAATCTCCTTTTCATATTTGTATGTGGCCAATTTATATATTTAGATTTATTTTTAGATTATACAGTGGCTTTTTAAAATTGGAGCAAAAAACCGGAAATATGGTACGGACACCGCATATGTTTATGCCATCTTCAAATGCGTGACAAATAGGTTGCTTCGTTAATTTAGAGAACACTGAGTAACATTTTCTTTCTATTCTTTTTTTTTTTTTTTTGAGGGGGGGGGGGGTGTCTAATACATGTTTTAAAAATAAAATATTAATTGAACAAATTATAAAGCTAATTTCTTCCTCGAGAATTTTATTTTTGCAGTTTGGGTGCAAAAATTCATTTTGTCACTTAATGAGGAAATTTTTTATGGACCTTTATGAACCATTTTGTCATGATTACCCTTTTAATTCTTTTCGTTCTTTCTCTCTATTTTTCAGGCATTTCAACGAGCCAACGTGAGTGAGACTGCGGATTTAATAGTAAGTGTTACGCATTGCCCCACGCTTATCTGCCTACCTTTATTTGAGAGTAAAGCTTGTCTGGCGGAGTTGCTTTTTCAATGACAGCAACCACCTTAATATCTGCACTTCCACTTAATTTATCCAGACACTCTGGCGTTATGTTCTGTGTCTCGTTTCTTACGATTTCCAACATTGGACGCCTAAACAAAAACTTAAGATGGAATTACCATCCTATCCTCTCAACTTCTTGCAGTGCCAGTTAGCCGGATTTAACTGCGCAGTGAGTCTTATGAACCACATCATTGCTTCGAAACCAACCAACTGTTTATAGGAGGAATCTGGTTTCTGAAACCGCCTCTGCTCCCTTGGCTGCTGCTTTTTAAAGAGTATTCATATCCAACTAGTCTCCAGTCTGTCTGCACTTCATTAAAACTTTTTATTTTAACTGGACGATACAGCTTAACGTTATTACACCTGGGGAGAGTAAACGTGGAAAGGCTATTAGGTTAAGAGTTTGATTAAAAGCGCATCGTAACCGTTTTCATCAGGGAGCACAATATTGCTGCACTGTCTGCATCCAGGTCAGGTACTCGGCCACCAAATTAAAAAAAAAGAAAAAAGAAAAAGAGCAGCACTGCGTGGACAGAACGACCTCCACATAGTTTTGCACAGATTTATTTTGTTTACATATGTACATGTGTGAACACGCTTGTAAGGCTGTTATTTTGCAGGGGAGGAAAAGGGAAAGCTTAATTTCTCAAATGAACAAATGAAACATCAAATTAGTCTGCCTGAGGGCCTCATTTTTTGTACTTCTACATTATAACTAGTTATTGAACTAGGTGCACGATCTGAAAGCCATTTGTGGGGAGAAAGAATTCATTGCTGTCTCTCCATCAATAATCCTTGGCAGTGAACTATTGGAACCAGTCAAACGCGAGGGGTGAAACGCGGGTCAGGCTGTCTAACTAATATTAAAATGCGTCCGCCAGAGCGCATGGGGCGAGAGGGAGTAGGTGGTGTGTATGTAGCTCCTTTCACACTGGTTGTGTGCACGACAAACAGCATGTCTTTTGATGAGAATATGAAAAAAATCCAAATGAATATGAGTTAGATTTTTTTGTTACCACTTCTCGGGAGTTCACTGTGTGTGTTGGGGCGGGAGGCTTTGTTAATCAATTTTAAAAAATCAAATTGATGCGCGGGATGCTGGCGGAGAAATATGTAGATTGAGATGTTTTTTGACAGTGTTTGAAGCACCCTGTGCATCACCGCTCTAATCAATTCCATTGATTCACAATCTGAGCATGTTTGCTGTTTTTAATAACCCCGAAACAGGTCACATGTCTGATATTGCATTTTTCATCCGAGGCTTTTCTCATTAGCTTCCAGAGTGGCAGCAAGAAAGGTTACCGAGCGGTCAGTATGGTAATAGCAAGCAGAAGAAATGGTTGGGAACAATAGAAACTTATTTTTCATGTGTGCTGTCACGCCGTCCCTTTGTATCCTTCGTGTTTGTAGCTGAATATTCATATAGGAGGCACCTCAAAGGCAGAGGCTGAATGTTGAGAAAAGAGACCCTTTCTGTTCTCTGCGTACGGCGTCTTTATGCTTTGTGTGTGTGTGTGTGTGTGTGTGTGTGTGTGTGTGTGTGTGTGTGTGTGTGTGTGTGTGTGTGTGTGTGTGTGTGTGTGTGTGTGTGCACTCACGGATATTTTATTTTTAGAGAAAGGACCTAAAATGTGTGTTTTCCCTTGCTTGTAGATGTATCCATAGCAGGAGTGGGGTTGTTTGTGGCTTTGCTTCTTGAATCCTGATAAACAGAATCCGCTTTGACGCACGCTTTCTGTGGTATTTCCACTCTGATGCTTCTTGTGACACGACTGTGAAATGCACGATAACCTGCTTGCCACAGATATTTGCCCGGCAGATGACCTTTTACAGTGTCTAACCTAAAACACATTAGTTGTCTATATGTATACCCTGTAGAACCGAATTTGTGTGAAGTACAAGCAGTCGCAAATACGTCTCTACAGGAATACATGGGCAACTGAAATACCACGCCAGTCGATGAATTGTTCTGCATCTGCTTCCCTTCACGTCTCTCTGGCATTTTTTTCTTCCTGCTTTTGCATATACAAGCATCAACGATGATACATACAGCCTGCATCCACCCCATCCACGGGCTCTGGCAGTGCAATAACGCTGTCACAAAGTGTATTCATAGCTCAGACAGCCACAGATTGTGTAGGTAGGCCACAGAGAACGTGCAGTGTGCGGCTACTACTGTGTCAGACCCTGTAAAACACGTTAGGAACCAGGGGTCGTTTAAAAGTGACTGATTTACGGCTTTTATTGCTCTATAAAACGCCTCTAACATCCTCACTAGGGGTAATAGAAATGTCGTGCGCATTCTTTACAAACAGTACAGCCGGAATTATGATAAGCAATTTCACGTCGTTTTTAACCGTATTATTTAACTGCTGCTGTGAAAATAGATGCTTAACTTGTAATGTGATGGTTTGAATGGAAATATATCATTGTATTATTATTATTATTACGGTATTATTATTATTATTATTATTATTATTATTATTATTATTATTATTATTATTATTATTATTATTATTATTATTATTATTACTCTCCACCTGAAGACATATATGTGAAACATGGGGGTGTTGAGGTGATAGGGAGGTTAACTTCACTCTGTCTGCCTACAGCTGACTCTGAGAAAACAATGGGAAGCTTCCAGCACATGACAAGTTTATACACCCAGGCAGTATCAGTTTACAATAAAACAACAGACCACCAGTGCTGTATGCCTTGGCTCATGGTCATGCTTCAGCCAGGGTTAGCATGCAACATTTTCAGGGTGGATTTGCCTAAAGGCTGCTGAACAAAAGAAAATGTTGTAATACTTTCAGTGTTTGTATTTTACTGTTTAAATTCTAGTTTGAAGCATTGCGTAACCATGTTTGTTTACTAATCATCGGGATGTTGCATTCTGCAGTTCTTCTTCAGCACTTCTTGTAGTTTCAATGGCCTGTCTCATCTGCCTAACAGTGTTGTTTTTCCTCACATAGATGCTGTTCATTGATTGTTCCTGCGCTTTTATTTGGGCCATTACAAAGCTCAGAAACATGTGCACCAGGTAACAGATAAGGGCTTTTTCAAGCTGTAAAACTGCAGTCAGAAGAAGAGGGAATTAGCACCACTCAAGATCACAAGGACTGGTAGCTGATTTCTATTTACACGTGTCATGAATTGCTATCCTGCATTTAGGACAGATGTTCACTTAGTCAAGAGTGTGTACAGCAGACTCTCTTGTCTGCAGCAACTTCACAGTGACACAATACTGGTCCTGCAGTTAAATCAGCAGCTCATTACACCCTCTGCTCTGTGACATAATAGTGATGTAGTTTCACTGCTGGCTGGTTTGTGAGCTCCTGGTGAATGCTTCTCTGCAGGGTTGTGTGCCCCTGATCTGTGACATCATATTAGTGATATTATGTAAGTTTGATCAGTTGGATGTTTGACGCCTGCTTAGCCCACATTTGTGTTGCAGTTTTGTTGTGTCTATGACATTTTCGTCTGTGGCATGTCAGGGTTTATATTCAAATTTGGATTTATGCAATGTTTTGTTTTCTATGGTTGCTTTGTTGTGTTGTGCCTTATGGAAGCAAAGGTTAGAGATTAAAAGAGTTTAGCTTTGTCTTTCTGTAGGATAGAATAGAAGCACCATGGATGCACTCTTAAAATCTTTTATGTTGTAAAGCATTTTGCAGCTTTTGTTCCAACAGATTTTGGCTACTGTGACTTTAAAGCAGCAACCTCAGATACAGAATCCTTCTGTAATTCAGTCCCAGTCTTAATGCTATATACTGGGATATTCATAACTGAGCCATTTGTATCTTTTAAATCTTTTTTGTTATATTTTGTAATTTTGTAATATACTGTATTATTTAATTTAGTTTAGTTAGTTACTGTTCTTACTGTCTTGGAGCTACTGTGGCCACATAATTTCCGCAGGGATTAATAAAGCATTCTGATTCTGATTATTCTTACCAATTTTCATTTAAAAGCTGAAAAAATCCATACAAGTGTGTAGTTTTAAAGAAATTAATATGGATTCGAAATAGATAGACCAAAATTTCTCATTGTTGAAGAACCTGCCACTGAGGCAGATTGTTTCTCTCTGTCCACTTCTGTCCAGCACCACAAATGATCAGTCTTCATCTCCTCAAAAGCTGGAGACCATTCACCTCTCCACCTCTCCACTGACCTACCTATGTTACTGCTGAAATGTTTCATAGGAGAGACAGAAAGAAAGAAAGAAAGAAAGAAAGAAAGAAAGAAAGAAAGAAAGAAAGAAAGAAAGAAAGAAAGAAAGAAAGAAAGAAAGAAAGAAAGAAAGAAAGAAAGAAAGAATTTATGTGACACAACCCTGGGCTGTGTCACAGCTGAAGCTTTGTTGTCAGAGACAGTCTTTGTTAATCAGGTGTTATAACTAACACAATGACTGGTTTGTTGTTGCACCTCATCCTTGTCCCTTTGAATAATTGAGACCACTGTATTTGCCTGTTATATTTTTTCCTTGGTCAGCAACTAGCTACTAGTTTTGTCCCCAAGATCAATTGCCTTGGTAACGCAGCCAGAGAGAGAGAGAGAGAGAAAGAGAGAAAGAGAGAGAGAGCGAGAGAGAAAGATTTGTGCCCACAATGGCGACTGTAGGTATGCTAAATACCTCTGGTTCCTTATCCGGGAACTACCTCTTACCCTGCTATTGGGCCATTGGGTCACGTGGTAAAAGTAACTTTACAGGGCTGCTCGCAAGTAGGAGGGCTTTATGGAGCAGAAAAACGACAAAGCTAGAAAAATTATTTTCCACTCCAGAAATTAATGATCATGAGCTCGTATTTGATGGAGTCTAACTACATTGATCCGAAATTTCCTCCATGCGAGGAATATTCGCAAAATAACTACATCCCCGAGCATAGTCCAGAATATTACAGCCGCGCAAGGGACACTGGCTACCAGCATCACCATCAGGAGTTATATCCTCCGCGGGCGAGCTACCAAGAGCGCCAGTTTAACTGTGCAAGCATCCCTGAACCTGACACGCCAAGGGGACATGGAATACCCCATTCTGCGCATCTACTGACAGGGAAAGGGCAACCTGCTTCATGTGAAACCCCACAGTTGTCCATGTCCCCCGCCACCCCACCGGCCGCAACCTCCGCCTGCAACCAAGCTACCCCGGAGCATCCAAACAGCACAGCCTCCTCCAAACAGCCTGTGGTGTACCCATGGATGAAGAAAATTCACGTCAGCACTGGTAGGCAACTTGTGTGTTTATGTTCCCTGCACTCCTCATGCTCCTCTCTCCCCTTCCCTCCCTTTATCAGTCCCTCTGACTCCCATCTCGTTGCCAGCCCCTGCTCCGATAGCAGGGAAGCCTTTGAAATGGCACAATTGAGGCGGATTTACGACTCGGCATTGGTAATTACACCCACCATAAATTTTATAGCCGAGGTATACTCAGGGCAGCCGTATCACCATGTGGCTTCTGCTGTTATGTATTGCGCGATGGAGAGAGGGGGAGAAATGAATAAGAAAAAAAATCTGAGCTTTGTAATCTTGCATTAATAATTTAGCTCATAGTTGGATGTGAGTGTCCTCTCATTACGCTGAGAAGTTCTTAACTTCCCATTTAAATTTCTCAAACAGCTAAACATTCATAACCAATAAATCTTTCCAGCCATATCTCAGTTGAGGCCATTCTTGTTTACCCCTCCTTTCCTCCGTTCTCTGTCTCCCTTTCTCTCCTCTTCTCCTTCTTCCAGTGAACTCTGGTTACAATGGGACGGAGCCCAAGCGGTCTAGGACAGCATACACCCGGCAGCAAGTCTTAGAATTGGAGAAGGAATTCCACTATAACCGATATTTAACTCGGCGGAGGCGCATCGAGATCGCACACACCCTGGTTCTCTCCGAGCGGCAGATTAAAATCTGGTTTCAAAACCGCAGGATGAAATGGAAAAAGGATCACAGGCTCCCGAACACCAAAGTGAGATCCTCCTCCTCTTCCTCCGGGTCCAACACAAGCTCAGCAGCCGGCGCTGTTGCCGCTGCCTCGGCCACTAACACCGGGGCCCCCGACGAACTTACCGGAGCTCAGCATGGCGAGGATATTACCAGGTTATAAAACCACGAACCATTACTGGGGGTAGAATAAGAACTGGTTATTTATAGAACACTTATATATTTTGTTTTCGTAGCTATCTTGTGCGGTTTCCTTTAAGTCCAAAGTTATATAAAATGCATGTTATATAGCATGGATTACTGCGAATACCGATGAATTATTTTTACGTGACACAGGGTTTAATTTATTTGAAGTTCAATTAAAATGATGTTTTTTATTAAAAAATGTTTTGAATGAAGGATGAAAAAGTAGAAAAAAATATACATTTTATCAAAATGTTATTGTGGGCCATTCTTTTGCCCTGCTGCCCAAGGTGAAATGCACAATCTATTTATTTCAAACAACACTGGAAGGAAATCACTATAATAATAGTTATTTTTGGTATATAAAAAAGAAAGCTGGAACACACCATTGATCTTGAACTTGTATGTTTAGGAGAATAACAATGTGTGAATTACCTCGTGTATTTCAGAAACAGGATTTTTCTTTTTCTTTTTCAATTTTTTGCAATTTAGTTTTGTAGTGTTGATGTTGTGTTTTAGACCGTTCAAAGCAGATTATTGTGAAATGCAATAAACGGAGTTTAGTGTACTTGTGCTAATCATATTGGTCAATAAAACAGTGAGTGTCTACTAGTTTTAAATACGTTTGTTCCAAGTTCATTTTAGGTAAGGTGAGGTCTACTGTTGCAAATTGGAGGAGATCCTTAAAAGTGTACAGATGTGTGAATACTGGACATTTCACGAGGGAAACAAAAATCACTGTGTTTTTAAACTGTGTTTGTCAATCCTGCAGCTCCCTTTTTTGCGTGTTTATATTTGCAATGTGTACAGACACTGTGTGTGTGTGTGTGTGTGTGTGTGTGTGTGTGTGTGTGTGTGTGTGTGTGTGTGTGTGTGTGTGTGTGTGTGTGTGTGTGTGTGCGTGTTAAAGCTTCACTCATAATGGATTGAAGTTATTTCTGAAATATGAAAATGAAATAGTTTGCGCTGTGCAGTATACGTGGAACCTCATCAGTCTGAAGGGCATTCAATTAGACAAGCCACTGAGGCCCTCCAGTCCACACTGCACTGCCTCTGCCAGTGCTACAAAAGAAGCTACTCGCTTCCTTCGTCCTGACTTGAACACAAAGATGCATGCGTTTAATTTAGAGTACATTTGCAATGTGTTAGAGATTTTAGATTGTTGTGAAATTATTCATTTTGTAACAATAGTGGTTGCCCTGCTTTTCTATAGTCCTCTGCGCCATGCGACTGGGTTTTCAAATGTGAAATGAATAAAAAAAATAAAGTCGTGATCTGCCGATAGATTCAGTATAATGCGTCGTGTGGTCTTCGTTAAATATCTGAGTGAAGATGCTGATGAAGTACACTAGTTTACCTTTGGTTTTGTTTTTTAAACATTTTTTTTTAAATTGATCTAAAGCAGTGCCCTCTCCACAAAAAGGAATGCTGTTGTTTTCTTGTCTGCTCACTCTTTGACTCTTGCTTGTATAAACACTTTGGCTCATTTGTCTGCTGACTCCCCAGTGGGCAGTTTGCCTCCGTAGTATGCTGCAGCTCGCGAGACTGTAGAAACTTCAAAAACGGCGCTAAGGCGTCTCTGTGCAACGTCATCGTGCGACTTTCATCTGGCAGGGGGACCAACTCACTGCAGGACTCTTTGCTGCTGAAAACCTGCTGGACTGATGCAATAATTTGAAGAAAGTCTTTTTAACTGAATCATCAACTGAAGTGCCTGAAGTGCTTTCATTTTGTCTCCCATTTTCTCCCCCCCCCCCCCCCCCCCCTTTTTTCTTTTTCTTTTTTTTTTTTTTGGGAAGAAGGATTTCGGTTTAAAAATGGCTTGAGTCCAAAGACGCGCAAGAATTTGATAGATTATTGAAATTGTGACATGAATAGGCCTTATAAAATGCCTCGCGTAGTGGGAGGCAAAAGAGCACAAAAGGATGAGGTATTTTCCATCATCAATCTTTCCCCATAGAGCTTTGTGCTCTGTTCTGGAAAACAGCTCTGACAACAACCAGTTTTGATCTTATCAAATATTATGTAGACGGGGTCGCATCCTATGCCACTTTTCTTTTTATTTGACTGCTTTTCCCACAAATGTGAAAGTTAAGTTGGACTTTAAGCTGGACCAAAGAGGTTCAAACCTACTTTTTGGACAGGGCTTTGGATAGGCAGTAGAATAGTGGTGAGACGGCGCTGAAAAATGAATCCAGAAGCCTTTATGTTGCTGGACAGATTAGAGAAATTAATGTGCTCGCCACAGTCCCAGCATCCCTCCAGCCTCTTTCTAGGCCCTGTCGCCTCCATGTCGCGAAGCTGAAAAGGTACTTTATTGAAGTTTGGGGGCGAAATGGTAGAAGGCCGAGTTCACCTCGGGGACACATTTTCTGTCCCATTAGGCTCATTTCAGTCTGGATGGCCGACCTCTCCAACCCTGTGACCCAACTCACTCTCTATACGTGTACCTTCTGTGTGCGCCCTCGCTGGTCCCCTTCGGCCTCGGCTTTCTTTTCTGCGTTGTGCCGATAGAGAGGCCTGCTGCGGGGGATCACTCAATGTGTTTCTTCTTTTGTTAATTTGGCGGGGTGGGGGCGACGACACTGGACAGGGCTGAACTCTCGGACGGTTCTCTTCCTTGCATCCAGCAGAATTGCAGGATTTCCACACAGACACCTTCTTCTTTAATTTAACAATCTTTCGATCTCCCGTGAAGTCGTTTCCAAATCAAAGTGGCAAAGTTTTGTGGTAATGCAGTTAATGGAGTGGCAACATACATATATAAATATTTTTTTAAGTCTGTCTGAGAAAAGAAGGAAAGGAAGAAATATTGTTTTGTATACGTATTTAAAAAGTTATTTTTTAAATTGAAATTATAAATAAGATGTAAACAAAACTACCCTTTTAGTTCCCTGAAGACCCCATACCCAAACAGGAGCATTTAAAAAGAGTGTCTCTTGATGCAGTCACATGACTCCTGTGTGGCTTAAGAGAATAGCTGGTCTCCGGTCAGCGCTTACATTCAGACGTGAGCTGCCAATTATAGATGTTTCTGACAGTACTGGGACAGTTGGTCATTTTGATTAGTTTATGGACAAAGACCTTCAAAAACCTTCAAACTTCCCATGGAGGCTCGGCACTTCCCCAAACTTGTATTTTTAGCCACATGCATTTTTTTCCCTGACACAGAGGAGAGCGAACTTCAGAACAGATTACTAATTAAGTTTTGTTAGAAGTAGAAGATGCTCGAAAATATAAGCGATGATGTCAACGCTTGAGATATTATTGATGGGGCAAATCACTACCCGCTTTTTTAAAAATGATATTCGAAAACTCTTATCCGGTTTTGCAGGCAGATTTCAGCGTGTTAGAGCGCTTTGATCTTTCTGGTGTGAACCAAATATTCAACGTTGATGGAAAAATATTCAACAGCCCGTCTTCCAGGATAAACAGTTGACACTGAAAGCCAAACTAATCTCACCGTCTGTCAGTTGTTTATGTGATAATTCATCCTCCTCATCGTGTCTGTACAGGTGCAGCTCGAATTACACTTCGAACAATGACGACATGTCCCTCTTTGTTTGAGCTCTTGTAACTGAAGATTTGCGTTAAATGGAATGAGAGTGTATGATGCACAATTTGACTTAGCGTTGCCAGGGATTTAACTAATACACCTGTATTAGGCGTTGTCTGATTTATTATGGGAATAAACAAAACGTGCGGTTTAATATTATTGCTATTCAAACAAAAGGCCAGTCAGTCATAAATCAGTGTCACTCTGCTGCTTTTTGTTTTTTGTTTTTTTTAACTTTGTTCTTATACACAATGGAAACTTTTCCTCATAGCAACACAAATGTTTAACTGCATTAAATTTAACGATAGAAAATGAATCATCGCGTACACAAATATTTTCGTTTTCTCTTCTCACGTGATCCAAGAAAGAGCGTAAACTTCAAAGTAATATGGCCTTACCTGTGACAAGATCTACACGAATGGATAGCAGTTTAATTCTTTAAGTTTAGAATGAAGTATTTTTGGTTTCACTCCATTCAGCTTTTTAGGTCATGGTCTTTTTTGCCTTTATTATTTTGCCCCCGCCCCCCGGGCTGAATCTGAAGAATTCATTTGATATGAGTTATTGTTAAACTCACCGCCTTTCAGGGATCTGGTGCATTTTGTGTGTTTGAAGTTGAGTGTATAAATTCCTCAGTCTCTACTCAGCTAACTGGTTTCGTCTCTGACTTGAGACTGTTGAATCACACATGAATTTCAGCTCACATTGCACTGCTGCAGGCTGCATGTGCTTTACGAGCACCTCGGGCGAGGACTTTCTCTGTGAAGATATATGTATGAAAAAAGAAGAACTTTGCACACAAACACCAATCGAAATGTTTGAACAAAACCAAATATGAAACACGGAAGCGCCTGTGTTGTGACGCTTGCGCGCTTGATTGCCTGCTTTTGTTGTCTGCGCCGGGTTAAGTGCAAACTGTTTCAAACTCGTCCCAGGTGAGTGTCTTCTTCAGTCACTTTGGTTTGTCATAAAAGGTCCGGGCCGGTGCATTGTTATCCTGTAGTGTGTTTAAACGGCAGCCATGGCAGCTGCATAAAGGCTGAGAGTTGAAACAGGGGTCATGCTGCTATTTTCCAGGGATAGAGAGGCTGTCTCACATTGACCAGCAGTGGGTGTGTCATAAATCCGTAAATCTCTCTCCTATCCGTTCACTCAAGGGAGCAAATGCGTCGGCCTGGTGTGTGCGCGCATGCGTGGTGGAGGTAGAGTTTGATTAATTTACATAAAACTAGATTTTAAAAAGCCATCAGAAATGTTAAAAATGATTTAGTGTCGGCGCTGGAAAACATTTCAAGCAGGAGACGACGAAGCAGCTTGGACTGGTGTCCCACTGTAGAGTTGACATCGCACAGGAAATGATGGCCTGGATAAACTTACGAGTATACTTTCTGTCATCATAACGCCTCGCTGAGAAATATTTAATTAGCCCATTTGCTGCATCGTTGAGGACCTTCGAAATTACAGTCATTTTCTTCCGTTAGAGGTATCACAAGGGGCCCAGACAGTCACTAGATTGAGTTATGATTATGTTATTCGCTTTTCATTAGCAAAAGTGTTCTGAATATGCGATCCTGAGACTATAGATCCATGATTATGCAGAAGTTTAGCGAAATGCGGTTTTTATTTGATTTGTTCTCTGAAAACGATTATCCGGTGTATTTGCGTGACCACCAGTTGCATATCATGCAGAACTTTGAGCACTTTGACAACTGCTGCTGCTGCAGTTTAACTTTGTGTGTACTGTATTTGATTGGATGTTAACGCGAAGGGTCATATGACCTCTGTTATCTAAGATGCAGGACTTTAAAATAAACTATACAATAAGTAAACAAATAAATACCGCGTAAAGCATGTATATTTATCAATTAAAGGAAAAAACAACATAAAATGTCTTAGTAAGGTACTAGTCGCCGGAACAGATTCTATGCAACTTGGCATCGATCCTTCAAATCTCCTGAACTCTGCTGGAAAGATAAGCCCAGTTTTTGATTTGAGGATGATGGTGCGGTGGAGGTCACTAAAATCTCCCATAGGTCTTCAGATGATTTGAGCTCTGATATGATAAAGTTTGAGTCAGACCATTCTCATACCCACTAAACCATTCAGTGACCTTGTGCCCAGTGGATGGGTGAGTGATCTTGTTGGAAGAGACCCCATTTGGGTAGAAATTGTTAATCAAAGGATAAAGATGATTACTTAGGACAACTTTTGCACACTTCCTTCTAAGCTAACAACTGGATCCAAACAATGTCAGTAAAATTTACCCCACAGCTTGAAGCCACCTGATCTTCTTACTGGAGGGGTTAACGTTCAGGTTTTCCCCTTTAGGTTGTTCTGTATATAGGTTTAGATAGATAGATAGATAGATAGATAGATAGATAGATAGATAGATAGATAGATAGATAGATAGATAGATAGATAGATAGATAGATAGATAGATAGATAGATAGATAGATAGATAGATAGATAGATAGATAGATAGATAGATAGATAGATAGATAGATAGATAGATAGATAGATAGATAGATAGATAGATAGATAGGCCTAAACACTCAAAAACAAGCAAAAATATTTTGAGTGTTATTTTAATTATTGCACTTTTAAATTGCACCTTTTCAGTACGGTACTGAGGTTTGTCTCTATTCTCCAGACTGGCCACGATTTACATCAGAGTTAGGCCCAAATTAATACTTCATGTTAATGCACATGCTTATAGGAAAGTCGGGACTAGTTTGGGAAATTGTCATTGTCTGTCTTTTACTCACTTATGAAGTGCAGTCTGCAAACTCTAGTCTTTTCATTTCACTCTGCATTGTTTACAGCAATATAGGGCACCGGGCCCATAAATCTTCTCCTTGCTCTGCCAAGACAGCGCCATTTGTATGCACCGTTTTAACCGACAGCATCCTCTGCCCATTAACGTCTTCTCCCCAGCTCTCTCTCAGTCTCCCTTTATCTGCGGAGCTCTGTCCCCTGGAAATACATTAACTGATCCGTGCTTCCCTTGTGCTTTGTGAGCTATTTATAGATTTTTTTTCTTATATGGAAGATATATATATGTGTGTGTGTGTGTGTGTGTGTGTGTGTGTGTGTGTGTGTGTGTGTGTGTGTGTGTGTGTGTGTGTGTGTGTGTGTGTGTGCGTGTGTGTGTGCACTTTCCCGCGTGCCCATATATATGGGGAAAGACAGAAAAGAAAAACGTAATTGTGTTGCATCTGCCGGATTTCACCGTTTGTGCGCAGCTGCGGATATTCTGCAGTACCATTTTCTGTCTGCGTTATTGTTGTGAAAAATAAAAGTTTATAGACAATTTCCTTGGTTGTTTGTGTCAGCAGGCGAGAGAGCGGAGAAGGTAAGGAGGAATTGTAAAAGGGTTGACACCCAGAGCGACCGGCGCGCTTTTGTGTGAGAGAGAAAAATGATTTATTGCCACTGAGGCGGTTCAAACAGAGTTCACGGAGAATTGTGGTGGAGGCGCGGAGGAGCTAAATTATGGTCTTGCTGAGCTAGTATATCATAGATTCTATCTCCAATTCAGAGAGTATGTTCAAGGGTGTGAGGTAAGGAAAACAAAACGAATTTAATTACTTTCCCCACTTTCAGTCAGTCCTGATGTACACTGCCTTATTCAGCTGATAATAACACTAATGCTGCTTTTACTACTAATAATAGATTTATTTATGCGTGAGACGAAAACACAAACATATGTCAGGGTTTTATCAGTTTATTTAGTTTTGCTGGCCCACATTTACCTCACAGTGGAAATGACAAATTTAACCTTTAGCCAATTTAAATTTAAGTACTAAACCTTTCCACAGACTTTATTTAACTGGCTACAATTCAAAAGGGCGGAAAAGAAATATCAACACTGTAGTTTTTAGTGTCAACAAACATTTTTAATGCCTCAGCAGTCAAATTGAAATTATATTAATGTTGTAAGCATTGTGCTATGGCAGCAGTTGTTTCGTGTCCTTGATTTCATATAAAATATTTCATTACGTAAAAATAAATTCAACTAATAAAATAAAATAAAAATAAAAAATCTCAGGATGTGACACCACTCTAAAGGTTCAGGTAAAACATCGGTGATAGTGGCAGCAGGGGTGAAACGGAGAAGGAGGAAGGCTCCTCTCTTTCCACGCAAACCCTGAGTGCATAATCCATCACCTCTGAGACATCTAAAGAGGGTTTTCTCGACAGCTTTGCAGCTTTGTACTGAAACACCAGAAGGAGTTTACATCCAAAACATGGTTCAGCTAAGATTAATACTGGCTTGGAATATTCAGTATAGTCTCCCAAACCTTCTCATTTAGAACATGTTTTAGGGAGCACTATTTATAATTTTGTGATAGATTCATTATTCTCGTTATGTGGCCGTTTTGCATAAAATTGCGCATTGCTGGAATTAAACAAACACGTTTTATGAGTTCTTTTTCCCTACAGTATAACTCAGTTAGGCCACAATTGATGTAGCTTTTATACCAAATAACTTCTCCTAGAAAAAAATATTTATTATGGGTTTTAAAATGAAGTTGAAAAATTCATATTTTATTTAGGTGTTTTACGCCTTCATAGCTAAGTCCCAGTTGTCTTGGATGTTTGACACTGTGGCTGCAAATAGGCGCGCAAGAGCCTTTAACTGAGCATCTCATGTTTGGGTTCACGCCTTCGTGCAGAAGGAGGAATTTAATTCCTCCAAAAGATGTCCATAGTGTTTGAGTGTTGCCTCCTGGAGCCACCGTCAGTGGACTCGATGCTGTACAGTGATGCCTGATTAATGCAAATGCGTTGAATTGTCCTGTAGAAAAAAAACATCTTTGACGATTGCCTCCTTTGTCTTTGTGTGGCAATGACTGTCATGTCTTTGTTTGACCACTCCCAGTGAATCCCATTAAGCCAAAGCTACACTGTTATAAACACACGCTCTGTGTGTTTATAAAACCCGCCGATTTATAATAGGTATTTAAATGCGTTTCAGACTAAGTTATCCAAAATAAGCGTAATGATTTCGTTTTACAGACTTGAAACAGATTTACTCCAGTTAGTGCCCCTAGTAGAATGAAAATACGCGAATAAGCACCATTATTTATAATAGCGTTTGACTGGGGAAAAAACAAACAAACAAGCAAACAAGGAGCGCAATTTCTTTTTAATAATTTTACACCTAGAAAAGCTTCAGCAGAATAATGAGCTGTGATCTATAACCAGTTATTAACCATCTCTTATTCCACCTCACAGACGCGTATTGTAGCGCAGAGGAAAAAAATCCTCGCATCGTATTTGTTCAAACCTACCACCAAAAAGTTCAGGATGTGTGGCTGCGAGCGGCGGTTCCTTCAAAAATAAAACGAGAAAATGAGTCCTGTCAAAAGAGTAACAATATTACAAGAAATCTGCGCCCAGTTTCTAATGAAATGCTCCTCACCGCGCGTGTAAGCTTTGTCTGTCTCCCCCCCTTTCTCCTAATGTTTGTTTCTCCGTTTAAACACATCTCCCTCTTTCTCTTACACTGATTACACAGTCGTTTGGCGTCTTTTCATATTCCATTATATATATTTTTAATATCCTAGGTAAAGAAATGCAGGCTGCTCATAGAAATGTCTGAAGAAATATGGCAGAAGCTTCCTCTGGGTTCCAAGTTGCCGGCGGATTACTTTCCAACTCCAAAGCTCCGTCATTGGAGGACTGCCACACGTGACCACGGCGCCCTTCTGGTAAATATTATTCAATTGTTCCAAATGGTTACTCAAAGTGCACTTTCCCGCGTGCCTTTTTACATTCAGGTTAATTGTGATCGAATATTAGATAGACACACGTCCTCGCCTTTTACTGCTGTTGAGGGACTCCTGGTTTTATTTGAAACAGTTTGATGAGCTGGGTCCATGGACCCCCAACAGTTTGCCCTCCCACTGCAGCTGCATGGCAACAGTTTTGCTATGAGCTCTGGACAGGTGCCAAAATTAAGCGCGGGATACAATGAAGGAGGAGGAGGAGGCCAAGAAGCAGAACTTAATCAGCAAAACATGACCTCCTCTTCTCGTGTCAGTTCCAGGTTGAACCCAGATGAACAATCTGAGTGCCCACTGGAGCCCGTGGTTCACTGCCATGGCAAGGGCAAGCTGGACATCAAGAGCAGGAGCTGCAGTCTACTTACCATCTGCCGCTCAGAAGTAATTTTTCCCTGGATGAATCCACGGACCACTGGCTCTGAACAGTCTGGTAACTGGTTTTGTTCATTATCTGTGCCTTTTTAAAGCTGACACTGAGTGTTCAAAATATTTGTGACACAAGAAGCTTCATTAGGCTCTTTACAAACACGTTTTTCCCTCTTTTTAAATGTTTCTTTTTTTCGACTGATATGTAACTCAAACACTCACTGTCTTTGTTACCTTTCTTTGGAAGCAGAACAGCTACAGCAAAGTAACTTTTCAAGAGTGGTCAAAGTCATCTGCTTGATCACACTTAAGAGAACTTTGTTCTAATGTGAGCGCTCTTTCTGCTTTGTCAATGAATGAGTGCTGATGTTACTGAACAGTTAACCAAATGCCACTGTCATGCTCACAGCATACGGGGCTGTTTTTCCAGTCCTGCAGGCAAAGTGATGTTCCAAACAGACAAGCTGCAGCACAAATGCTGCACAAACACTTCTTTTAATCCACAAAAAAAAAAGAAAAAATCAGCACTCTGCGATCTGTCATCTCTTGACACGGTCTCAAAATGGATTGTATCAGTTCATTAATTCTATCACATCACGACTATAGAGGCGAGTGTGTTTATTTTGAGAGCAAAATCTCCATATATTTAAAAAAAAAAGAGAGAGAGAAAAACTTTTTGATTTTTTTAATTTAATGTTGTAATCATGCTGGGTTTTTTTCTTTCTTTTTAAATCTTTGAAATAGTTAAACTTTGCTGTGTCGACATGCTGACATATAACAAGGAAGCAGTCCTCCAGTGCGGCAGATTATTGTTATATAGTTTTCACTATAGGTCTTATTAAGTATCCATTAACCCTGGCTTTGTTACATTATTATCAACAGAGCCTGGTGCTGCTCATATACATGTCAAATTGAATCCCTAATGGTGGTTATTTTCAGTGGTGGTCCCAAGGTACCTTTTAAGTGACTGAGATGAGGATTTGACAGGTCTGCTTCCGTGTGTAGCTCTGATTAATGTGTTCTGTCAGGCAGCCGTAGTGGCGTCAGATGTTTCCCCCAGACTGCTTCTTCGGGAGGTAACTTTCCCTGAACACATGACACAGTAGACAGCCAGTCTTGTATAGCGTCTCAACCGTGACTGAATGTGCAGGAAGAGCTGAGGGCTCTTACTTGGTCACAGGTTGATTGTCTGAGGATTAACACGGGCCTCCCTGGCACTTGAAGTCTTCCATGTGCAGGTTATACATTTCAGGATAGAACTGTTAGATGTTTTCCTTTTAACACCCTCTCTTCTTTATGTGCTTCCTCCATCATCAGTCAGCAGTGGCATGGCAGCTGGTCTATCAGGTCGAGGAAGGCAAAGTGTGAAGAGGGAGAGGACAGCCTTTACCAACAACCAGCTGCTGGAGCTGGAGAAGGAGTTCCACTTCAGCCCTTACCTGTGTCGTCCTAGGAGGCTGGAGATGGCTGCTGGGCTCCAGCTCACTGATCGTCAGGTTAAGATCTGGTTTCAAAACCGCAGGATGAGGTACAAGAAGGAGCAGAAGTATGGAAAGATGACAAGTTTATCTCAGTTGGCCACCTGCAACCTGTCCCCCAGCTCAACCTCCTTTGCAGACCACCTGAATTTTCCAGATGCAAACATTGTTAGAACTTCCTCCTCCTCAGACTTGCACGCCTCTCTATTTGGCTCTTTCAGCAACAGCAATAGTGGTCAGTATATTCAGCCATCAGACCTGGCCCATTTGAACTGCATACTTCCATCTGTTGCAAATGGTCCATCGGCCTCCTTTACGGGCATAGATAGTCATCACCATGCTGGCATTTCAAAGTGGCCCTAGGGCCCCATAATGGCCAACTCCTCCTGTGCTCATCAAAATCTCAATATGATACATCTACTTTCACTTACTTATGAAAGACTGGAGGATGAGTCTGATCAGCAGGGTTGAAGTTCCCTCAACACACCCTTTCAGCATTCATGGAACATTTTAATTAAACCATATGAACACATCTTAATTAAAGGAAACCTACAGCGATATCTTTTGTGTTTCTCAAACACAGTGACTGAAGACTGCAGGGCCTCAAACTTGCTGTGCTTTTTGTACATACACACAGCATGCACAAGACATGAAGTAATAATTACACGTTTTTGTTCTGTAATCTTACGCGTGTATTGCGCATGGTTAATGCATGCATGATGTAGACTTTTGAGTGAGTTTTCCATTGCCTTCCTGTTGTCAGACAATTGCTAAGTGGTTGTCATTTTCTAAGTGTTACATTAGGATTTTTGTTTTCATCTAAATAGCAGGTTGTGTGAAATATTAGTAAGTGTTAAATGGGCAAATTAATGTTCGTTTTGAATGATGTTATATTTTTGTTAAAACTATTAAATGATACGGCAAGTCTTTGATACTTCTATTGATTAATTGAGATGTCACCTACTGTACAGGCTTAATAAATGAATGTGGGAAAACTGTAGCTCTTGTGCAATGTTTACCCTATTCATCGCTGATTAGACTTACATTTTTTTTTCTCCAGCAGTATTTTTATGATTAAAGATTCCTGGATTAGATCCCAAATGGAAAAAATGAGAACGACTCTGTAATCAAATTAAGGCGTGCTTTAGATTCACTGAAAACTACGTAGTATTGTGCATTCATGTTGCACAGTCCCGCCACATAAGCCTCTCCCTCACTTCTGCCTATGAGTTCCCCACCATTAATCACTGAGACAAGGCAGTCTTTCCAGCACTCCAACCACAAGCTCTGAACCCATTGGGCACCATGACAAGATCTCTTGCCTCCTCCTTCCCAGCCTTTGCCTTTTCAATAGCCAAATTGTAGTGCTGCAAGTTGGGGCTGGCCTCCCACTCAGGGGGCATGTTAGTTGTGTAGCGTAGAAGCCCTTCCAACATCCTATAGGGCTGCACCAGAGACCAGTGGCATTCAGTCACTTATGACAACATATTATCTTAAAGAACAATGAGAAGACTTCTTTTTTAAATGGCGTTGACTGTGTCACTGTGACATGTGGATTCTGAAATGTAAACAGAGTCATGGAAGGGTTATTTTTAATCATCTATTTTTGATTTTAAAATGGGGGGGGGGGGGGGGGGGGGAGGGCGTTATGCACGCATTTGATAGAAGTGGGTCACATGTTCTCCTGAATCTCCAGAGTTTATCAGATAGATTGCAACTTCCAAAGGAGCAATTCCTGTCTTATTCTTGATAACGTGAGGCCTGGTGTCGATACTGCGCACGAGTTATAAGCATGCTATGTGATGTATAAGAGTTGTGTTGCTGTAAATGAGCTATCACAGATGACCACTGACAGCTATGAAATGGGGGGGTAACAAGGAAGTTGATCCCCTAGTTGTTCTGGATGGAATGCCTTCCTGCTCCTAATTCATCGCTTCATCAGCTGGCATTTGGTAAATATTTGACACCATTTGCAGCACGCCTCAGTAGGTGTCAGGGGAGTTATATAGCACCTATAAGTCTATGAACATTTCGATCTAAATAAAGCCACGTCCACACCACATCTGTAGAGAAGAGGTGGTGACAGCTGGGTAATTTAGGAGAAATATAATAAAGGGCAAAAGAGAGAAAGACACATGGCAAGAAAAGTTCTCCTCGAAAAAATATGTTCATTTACAAAGAGGCAGGAAGAGGGGAGGGGAGTGTAAGGAAGAAGAAGCAGACAGCGCTGGATTCCTGAAATTCTTCCATATGCTGGGTGATTTATGATTTTAACAGTGCTGAGGTTCAATGGGACTTTTACCTCTGGTTCCTCTACATGATCTTTTTCCAGCCACTGAAAGCTGGAGGATCCACACACTGAAGTGCAGTAATTCTGTGGATGAGGTCAAGGAGGAGGGGGGGTCCCCAAGGGTCAAAGAAAGCCTCCCCCAAGGGCCCCAGTGCAAGGGCGAACAGACTGCTTCCATTTCAACATTAAGTTAGCCAGTTGTTCACACGCTGGGTCACTCCTAGTTAGCAGCATAAAGTCATTATTTCCTTTTCACTCACTTGACTTCTTTGCCCCGTTTGATCAGATGTGTTTTTAGGGGGCGAGGATCAGGAAAGCCAAAAAATCCTTACATGTTTTTCTAGATTCTGGGCTTTGCCTTAAGTAGATCTTTGAAGTGACAAATGATCCCAGCCGTGGTACCGTGAAACCAGCTTTGGTTACGGTCCATCATTAATTTCAAAATTTTGCATTATGTCCTTTACAGTGACTGATGTGCAACTGTCCAATTTGCAGCTGTTGTGTAACTGATTTGGGGTTTAGATTTGAAAAATGCTCCCTGCATCCAGACTTTTCTTAAGCTGCAGTGAAAACAAAACTGCTCTAAGTTTAACAAAGATGTGCTGCTTTAAGTATCTTTCACTATAATCAACAAATGCCAGCTGCTTCTTATTTTACCATCCCATAAGCTGCTGCTGTCCATTGGAGAAGTGATAATTCCATTCATTATATGGGGCTCTATCAAAGCAAATAAATGATGATGATAATAATTAATGCTTATGAGTCAACCCTTTCGTTTATTAGTATATATTTCCATAAACAGTTTATTTTCTGATTGGCCTGCAGCCTAAGAGAGATTCCTAAAGCCTGAAAGTAACTAAAAATCCTCTAAGCTCCATTTAGGAGGTTTTCCCCTCAGTTTATTCTTCATTTGCTAATTTGTTTTCCCATCCTTGGCCACGATCCATGCATGCGGTTATTTACATCAGTAATTAATGCCAATGACTAACCTGCTTTAAAATTTCATAAGCTGGGCTTGGTGTCCACCGAAAAGCACGATGTCTTTTCAGTACAATGACCTCCATTTATTTAGCACTGATTTATTTATGAGGTTTTTGCTTTGGCAAACAATGCTTTATCAGAGAACACAAAGAAAGGTAACCTCCTCATTATATAGCGATTAAAAAAACATCTCCAGGGGTAGTAACAATGGACATTATTTACATTTAAAAGTCATTAAACAAAAATGTTCAAATCCCCTTTTGAAATTATCACACAGTATCTTAGGAAAATATTTCTGTAGGCACAGTTTCTAAGTAGGCATATACCCTCAATATGTACTGAATTTATGGCCTTATTCAATCACCGATGAGTTCAGATCATAAGGCGAGCTCGAGCAAGGAATAAAGAATGAAAAAAGAAAAGAAAACAACAACACAAGTATGTGTGCCTCTTAAACAACATGAATACATGTGCCAAAGTCCTGTTCTTGATGCTGTTTATTCTGACAGAAAACTTTACAATATAAACATGAAACCAAGTTTGTGCAAAAGCGTGTATGCATCGATGTCCATCCTGCAGAAATAAAATTCATGTTAAAACACTTTTCATTGGACAACAAAACAACGCCTTTGGAATTTGTGTGAATTTGCTTTTGCTCCTTACATAAATGAGTTCAGATGGATGGCTGTACTATTTAAAGACATGAAATATCACCAAAAGGCTTATTTTTGTCATTTATGTCTTTCGTAGATTTCGGTGTCGATAATGTGGAAGTGTGTTATAACTGACACATATTTAACAACATATAAAAGACTCAAGAATAACAGTTAAGTGTAAGAAAATGCCACTCAGCAACAAAGATGTTATTGGAAAGGTTTTGGTGAAAAAAGCAGAGACGTAAAAACTGCTGCATGCAGGAGAAAAGCCAACAGAGGCCTAGAAGTCATTTCCGCTTTGGTGGGGATATGTTCTACAGACTGGTTTCTGTGAATTACTGCTTCATTAAATAAAATCTTTAAAATTTCTGGCACGCATTGCATGTTCTCCTAGTTTTCTCACAGCCTTATGGTCAGACTCTAATATCTACTTTTATAAAATAATTTGTATAAGCATAATGGTAGGGTTTATGACCAAACTGGGAAATCTTCCTTTTAATTTTTAAAGTAAATCAGTAAAATAAAAACTTGTGAATGTCACAAACACAACTTTGCTCAGTTCTGGTGTATAACGTGGAACTTTTATGATTGGCCTTTAGGAGGTTTTGTTCTTTTTATGACCCGCTAACCTTCTTAGCTTTCTCCCTCCAAAGTAGTAAGTGCTGCCCACCAGTCTCTCCAGGTGCTTGTTGCTCAAGATGATTGTTAAGTATCAATTTCCTGTGTCACCTTTATGGGTTTTATTTATTTGTCTGCTCCTTCTTGTGGAACAGTGCCTGAGCATCACTCAGGTAGATGGATTATAACTCAACTGCTACGACTCATCAATCTTGGAAATTTGACTTCCTGAATCTCATACAACTGTTACTGTCATATTATGGCACAGCATTATCAAGATCAATGGCATTTTAAATGCTTCCCAGTTAAGGATGATCGGTGACAATAAAAAGGTAAGTTGGTGATGAAACTGTCTCTGCTGTGGTGAGCTGCACTCAGCGCAGTGAGGGAGTCACCTACTGCAGCCCCAGACGAGATCTGCCTAACTGAATGAACTTGTAATCACAACAGTCACCCTGCTAAATGTCACATGTTGACCATTATTGATCATCCAAGACTTATTCAATACCCAATGACTTCATCAGGGTCTAATCAATTGACTTTTTTTTTTTTGTTCACACATAAAAAAGCATTTTAATATTCACAGCATAAAAGGATTTGCAGTGTTATCAGAATAGTGATATCAGGCTGCTGGAAATGTGAACTGTATGTAAGCTTCAAATCCCACTGCTTTGTGTCTAGTCTCCCCTGGAGACAGGAGACCATCTGTAACAGCACAAGAAAATAAACATAATTGATTTTCCTTAATACTTTATAGTGTTACCTATCAGCCTGCACACACAGTTTGCAAACTGACGTAATGTTTTAGACCTTTGACACACACAGAAAGGAGTTTCAGATTGGAGAGACTCGGCTCGGATTCTCAGATATCAGCTACATCTGTAGGTGGTGTCCACAGTGGGATTTTATGCTGCTATATCCCAATTACATAATGCCTAATACGGACATACACAAGTTAAGGTAAAGTTCATTTTTAGGTTGTTCAGCTGAAGTACCTGGATAGCAACAGATATTCCAGACGTTTTACAGCTCCATTTCACTGGACTCTCATTAGCAAATACATTAAAATAGTGTAATAACACAGTCCTGTAAACAGTAAAATACTGCAGCACAAACAGCAGGTTTCTAAAACAGTTTGAGCCAAAGGTTTTTTCAGCTTCATTTATCTTGTATTATTTCAACTGGGTTTCACTTGGAATACCTAATAAAGTGGCTTTCAGGTGTCCCAATTTAATGGCTATTTCCTGACTTGTGATAAGGAAAATTGAGTAGACATGTAGCTTGTTTAGTTTTGCAAACATATTATTTTTACGTCAGCACTGTGGGACAATGAAACCATCAGAAAGTAATTTTAATGAAACATTCGATACTTCAAAAAGACAGACATTCATTTTCACTGCAGTATTAATTTTGCAGTGTAATAATGTTGCTGATGTAATTTTCATAACAGAACTTTAAATTAAACCTTTCACATATTTCATGGTTACTGTTAAGGAAATTTGTTTAACATGATCCATGAAAATCCAAAACTGGAGCCACGAAAATATGATTTAGGTCTGAATACCTAAATCTTCTTAAATGCACGAATAAGCTGACAGACTGGCAGACATGGCGACACAAATTGTTTTCACTACTTTAAAACTACTTAATAAGACACAAAAGACATATAACGAATATATGAATATTCTAAAAACCCAGCATTCTTTCAAAGCTTTACGTTTTTTCCATTGCTGACATTTTCCTACTTAAGACTAAAAGAATAATCTATCTTTAACTTAAACAGAGGATTAGTGTTTTATTAATATGGCATCGCTGTTCTATCAACATTTTGCTATTAACCATGCTTAGCATGCACAGTAGACTACTGATTTGTGCTGTGAACAAGCAGGGGATGTTTAAGTAAAAAATAAATAAATAAATAAAAGCAACTCCTCTTTCCCTGCAGCTAAAACAATGCTGTATGAGGGAGAATATTACAGAGTGTGCTGCAATGATGAACATTTCCTCCTGTTTCATGTTTAACCCTGCTCATTTCCCACAGTAAGAACTCCGGAAACACACAAGTGTGCACAGCAGCTTGGGGGGAAGATGACTGATGGCTTGTTGTCATGATGTTTGGGATTCTGCCGACTCGAAGCCTCCTGGCTCACTGAAGCTGTGAAGCGCTGCAGCACATACTACAGGCTATAGTTGAAAAGTCCTGGTATTAGTAAGGTATTGCTTCATTGTCACACTGTTGAGCCTGTGCAGAATGCAGTTATCTGTAATGTCCCTGGCCATTTGCAAAGTAGTTGCACTGGATTTATGATTATGGCTCATGTGCCGAGACAGATTTCTGCTATTCAACAATGAAGCAAGAACAATTATTAGAATTTCACACTGAGCGGATGGGTTATTTTGTTTTCAGCTGGTATTCCCTGGATTGTGTGTGTGGTCTGGGTATACGCTAAGATAAACCTTACTTCTGACCTAAGGATTTTTCAAAATTGTCAATATTTGGGGGGGGGGGGGAAGCCGACAGGCACCATCAATCACTCAGATAGCCATCTTTCAACTGGTCAGTGTGCCACGCTTTCTGTGTGTGCTTCTTCTTCAGTCCTTTCTCTGTACCTTGAATTATTTCTCTTTGTCCCTCTGCCATATTACAGCTCTATCGTGATGTCTGATGAACCTTCCCACCATGAACATGGCATAGATAGCTGCCATCTTCCCGTCTTGGAACTGCATTAACATTCTCAGCCTTGTGAGGTTCAAGAGCTGACACATAATGAGACTTGACAGTGTTGCAGGGCTACACAAGGGTCTGGTGTCAACTGCGGTTGCAGCATTATGTCAGCAGCAGCAGGATGAGAGTTCACTTCAAAACCAAGGAGGTAATCCGAGCACGGCCGCACTGATCCCAGGGCCTTGACTGCCTATTGACACACATCAGAACATGGACGCAAAACAAATTAACATCGGTCAATATTCTCCCCCCACCTCCTCCTGGCTCCTGACATAGCCACCTAAGTGTTGCCATGTTTACCTCACCTCCAGTCAAAACAATAGAGACTACGGGGATAATGATGGAAAGGAAGAAAATGTCTGCACTCAGGTTTAAGAGGGTATTTCAGGTGTTTATGGGCAGAATATTCCCATTCCTGGTATGTGTGTAAGACTGCAGAGTTTGGTTTGAGGGGGATTCAAATTCAGAATTGTATTTGCAGGATCCATTTCATTTAAACAGAGAGATTATACTCTTTCTAAATCTTGTGCAAAATTTGTGGTTAAGGGGACACAAGCTGTCCAGAGGAAGGAGTCTGAGCTAAACAAAATCATGCAACTTCTGTTCCACCGGGCAGTGATGTGGAACAACACCTCATATATGCTAATCAAGCATATGGCACTTCTAGGAATAAAACATGGGTTGTTGTTGTTGTTGTTGTTGTTCTATGAGATTAAAAAAAAGGTTACTTGATTTTGAATGCAATTTGAATGCATCCAAAGGCTGCAATAGTCTGTGGCTGCAGCAAAAAAAAGGGGAAGGAAAAAAATCATTTGCAAATGTAAAAACCGAGATTGCCCGCACCTGTTTTTTTCCCCTCTTCCTCTTCTTTTCCCCTCTCTGCAACCCTTTCCCGTCCCCCGCCTCCCTCTGCTGAAAGCCATTACAGAAATACAATTTCTAATACCTCCGCACAGGTCTTCGATCGACTGCAAACAAATTTATATTCAGGCGGTAAACAGAAAGCTGCAGAGATTTATTTAGAGTGTGGAGGAGAGAAACAAGCTAGCGCGTGAACCCTGAGTAACCTCCGAGCTGACATGAAGATGGATCAGTGCACCATGCAAATGCATGGAGAGAAGGGATATATTGCACTCAGTCATTCAGCACATCGCTGCCTGTAGAATCCCATTAACTCCCACAGCTGGGACCATATTTCTGTGTTGTAAGAATGCAGTTAGAAGTTGTTCATTACGCTGAATTATTTTGTAATTACTGCAGACTTAAAAGACATAGAAAATATAGTTAAAATAACGCGATAAGAACGGAGGCAGATATTTTATAGGTTAGGGTTTTAATTAAATGTTACCTGTTAGATAGCACATAATACTAATATTAATAATGTTAATGACAGTTATGCTGCTACTACTACCACTAGCGATGATAATAATAAAAAGGTAATATAACCGTGTAGTTACTATATTTAAGTAGTAATAAAATGCATATATAAAAATTTAATTTACTAATTAATAGGTTGGTTTTTTAACTAATTAAACTAAGAGTCCGTGGGAAACAAAAATACAGGTGTAAATAAGTTAAAATTATTAAATTTCTTTACACGTCTTCAACTTATTTGCAGGATCACAACATTTTTTTTACAGAGATAAAAAATAAAACGATCACATGATCGTTGAAACTTAAAAATAACAAGCTAGCTATTTAATGTTTGTCATTCTTTTTTTCAACCCTCGCAAAATATTGGATATATAGAAGCTGTGAAGTGGGATCAAAGTGAAAGCGAAAATAAATGTGGTTTTCAAATGAATATTAGACGTTAGCACTGGCGCATCAGGGCATTATCAGCTCTATTAATTCCCATGGTTTTAAATGTATGCGGCCAAGCTGAGTGTCACAGTGATGCGTGAATTTGAAAGTAGGTCACCAGAAATAAATGCATAAATAAATATATAAATGAAAACAAAAAACCCCCAAACAGCTGCACTGTGGAGCTCCTTGATCTGTGAGCTGCTGTAGCTGTGCGCCTGTAGATCTGCTTTTGCACCAAATGCCTTTTAGGGCGGTGCAGACCCAGCAGCTTTTTGCGCTTCTTAATATCTAAATATATTTTCTGTCACTCTTTCAACTTTCAGCCATGTAACCCTGTTTACACATGCGCGAAAATTGTCCCACAGCAGTTCATTTCCGGTTAAACACGAGAAAAGTACAGTCGTAAAAGCAGCTGCTAACCCAGCTGAGGAGCACGTCAAACTTGAGCTGGACACGTCTTCTCTCCCACTTACAGCTTCTTGATCTTCACGCGGAGCCATTTTTTGTATTTGTTCGAGACTAATTACAAATCTGCTGCCACTGAACTTCTAAATACCAGCTGTCACGACCTCTGAACCCGTCAAGTGTGTCTTTCACATGACCTAAGCCCTTTGCTAAAGAGGGCCCTGGGTTTTTCAAGAAGCCTTGAAAATTTTACATAATCCATTAACTACATCAGTGTAGACTTATATTATGCTAATTCGACTTTGGACAAAAAGTTTTTTTATTGTTATCTTGAAAAATAACCAGTGAGGAAGAATATGACTTTGTCTAAATGGACAAAAACTGTGTTTTTTGGCGTCGTGTCCTACCTGTCTGAAGGTGAGAGGCCCACAGAGGTCCTCAGTGTGATGATGATTGACTTTCCTGCTGCTTTCTAAGGATGTTTGTAGTTTTGTTCTGTGGGCCTGCTTGTTGTGCTCGGACACCATTAAAAATGTTGACCTTAAGCGAGTCTCGCAACTTGCTTGCTCGGCTTAATCAGTTTTGTCCAGCCTGATGACAGAGATGTCCAGCTATTGGCCGAGAAGGGGAGGGCACGTCATCTCCATCAATCAGGGACTGCTGTTTCTCCTCTGAGGAATGTCCCCACGGTCGTCCAGCCGCCTGACCATGCATGAGAGGCCGGGCATGAAGTGCAAGCCCGTCCAATGATTATGCAGGGGAAAGGTGATAATGACTTCCTATCAAGAGTTAACGGCCGAAGGGGAGAATAGCCCTCTGTTAACGGGCTGCTGCCGAGCAAAAGAGGTTATAAACCAGGACCTGGGCAGCAGGTCTCATCCTGAACTCGGTGGTCGTGATGAGGAGGGGAAAGTGGAGGTGGAAGTTGCCTCGGGATTTTATTCTCCGCGTCTGACTTTGTGCACCTCTTCGGACAGCCCTCCTCCTCCAGGGTTTGAGGCTCTGGAGGGATTCTCGACACTGGCCTGCCCCCACTCGTCCCGTGTCCCCTGGCGGTGCAGGGTGCAGGGGCAGGGCTCTCCAGGACGTGGATACTGCGCGTCAAATAAAGAGAAGCCACAGCGCTTTGGGTCACTTACGGAGGAAATTCAAATTTACCCTCACAATATCCCCGAGATTCACATCACCGTGGGAAGCTCCACGAGCCCGGACTGTAAAGGAGCTGATACGGATGAAAGGAGTAAAACTTTTGAGTGGATGAGAGTAAAGAGGAGTCAGCACCGGGCGGGTAAGTTTTTTATGTGTGTGTTCAGGGACACTGAGCGAGAGAGGGAGGGGTGAAATGACCGCGAATTTAATTTGGGATAATTTGTAAATTTGTTTTGTTCGGTTTTTAGCTTTTAAATAACTTCCCTTTATAGTTGAGAAAGTTTGATCGAAGTTTTCTATTCGAGCAGGAAAAGAAAAAAAAGGAGGGGGGGGGGGGCTGACGTGTGTGATGCGTCACAGTGAACGATTTCCTCCGTCACCAACAAACAAAAGATGAATTTCAAAGATAAATGCTCCCACCTTAAAAAGCAAATCAAAACGCTTCGAAGGCAGCTATAGCTGTTCCTACTCGACGCCACATTTGAATATGCTCATGAGGAGTCGGGTGCAATTTTCTTAACGGTTTCATGTTAATATGTCTGTTAGGTTATTTAACATTTTTTGCTCCACCTACTGTTGCAAGCCGGGTTTAGACTGTGCACAGAGGGAGAAGGTGAAGTACAGTGAGAAGCCTGTTTAGCCTCAGTGTATATTCAACCCAGAAAACAATCAATTATTTACCCTTGCCCTTACTAACCAGCAGACTTTGAATAATGCAACAGACCACTGCCTGTCGAGGCTCACAGGAAGTTGAGTAAAACTTACTCCTGTAAGCTGAAGTGCTCCCTGAGTATTGATTAGTTGTCTGTTTGTAATGAAAGCCCTTGTGTATTGATTTCAGTTTGCAGCACCTTTACATGTGTCCACCTTTTTAACATAATTGCTGTCACAGATCACCATTTCACTGACTGATGAGTTCTGGGCAGAGAGCCCACAGAAGAATGCATATCCCAGACTTTAAAAAAATATATATCAGGAGCATACTAATGTGAAAAATGCCCATCAATCCTCAATTTTATGTGAGTTATAGTATCTTATGTAGATCCTTCATTTGATCAATAATGTCACTTGATTGACTGGCCACTGTACTTGGGCTGGGTTTCATAAATTTTACATGGAAGAAGATTTACAACAGCGGTGGTCCAGTATTGTTTTTTCTTTCTTTTCTTTTTAATAGTCTGTGTCTGCAGTAAGAATGCTGCTGACCCAAATATCCAGTGACCAAATCTGAAACAAACAAAAAAACTATTTGTGGTAGAAGGGCCCAGCTTGTCTTTTAAGGGACGCAACAAACAATCTGAACATAAAATGATGTCATAATCTTTCTGCTACCTTTGTATGCTCTCAAAAGAGGAGAGACATCACATTTGATTTTAATTTTGATCATTTTGTGACTCAACAAACATAAAATCTGTAGAACCCAACTGTTTGCTCAATATTCAGATTAGTCCACCGGACGGTCGCAGAATAAAAAACTGTGTGGCAATGGGTCAAGCTTAAACTAATGAAATAACAACTACATTTAAAAAAAATACAATAAAAAAATCCTTGGTTACATTAGTGGCTTAGCTACTGATCTGCATTTGCAGATTCTTTTAAAGATGTCGCTGTGACAGAAACAGAAATGTGGCATAAACACAGCTGATTTATTATAAAAAATGAAATGGTGTAAGAAACAAACAAACCAACAAACAAATAGAAAAACCTACAGTTCATGTTCTTTAGACCGGATATATTGCCAAAGCGAGGAAGGTAGAAGGTGGCAGGCACACTGCTGATTGATCTCAAAGTCATTTTATCCATCAAACACATTAGAGACACACTCACATGATCCAAATCCATGTGCTTGGGAAAACCATTTGCTCACACCCACCCACGCAAAAAGACATTTCCTGCCAGTATTGTTTGTATCTCTGTAACCTCTTTCTGTTTCTCTCTGAAGGAGATCATCTGTAGGAGTAACTCATTAGGACTACTGTGTAACTTGTAAAAGAGTCATTAGTGAAAGTATGCTTTCCTCTGGAGGTTGTATTGGTTTTGCAACCCCCCCCCCCCCCCAAAAAAAAAAAAAAAAAAGTATTGCGTATTCTTCCATGTTGAAAGGCCTCCATAGACCTGCTGTAACCTGATCTCCTGGCTCAGTGTATATACTCCCAGTGCGTCATTCTTCAATTATGCTTTGACAGCACCTGAATTACTGTGGGCTGGATGCCCAGATGACTGAGGCAATGTGTATTGATCTATCCCTTTTCTTCTTCCCTCTCCTTGGCTTGGAAGGCCCTTCCATTCCCTTTGCTGGCTGGCTATTTTTAAGCATGCAAGTCATTCCTCAAATATTTAGTTTGATTCTTTTATGCCCTCTGGCCGGCATCAATTCTATTATCTTTGGAGCCATTAATCAGAATGTGCATGTGATTTGCACTCCACAAAGCTCAAGTTCTTAATTACGTACAGTTTCTCTGCATTGGTTCTTCATATTCACTGGCCTCAAATTCTCAGGCTTGGTCACCTTCGCATTCATTTTCTTAAAACACAGATGTTGACATTTATCCTATAACTGACCTTTCCATCTGCTATGCTTTTCCAAGTGGCTGGAGGCCTGTTAACCTTCCTCTCTATGAATTGTGGTGGGAGGCATTGCTCTACACCTGGCACACTGACTCCATTATGCAGAAGCAGCAGCCCATTTTCTCAGAGGCAAAGACACACTGACGACTACCCACAATGTCAGCAATGAAAAATCCAGATATAGCTGCACTTCCTGTCATTCATTGCACATAAGTAGCACAGATGATACTTTAATGTGTAACCCAGAAACCTCAGAGGACAAAAATGGAGACATTTGTCATTAATGCAGCGTTCGAAAGGATTTGTAAACTGTTAAACTGTCATTGACACAGAAAGACCCGAAGGCAAATAATTAATGATTCCGATGAATACAGTTAATGGACTGTAAATGCTACAAAGTTGTGTTGAATCGCCAAACATCTGACTGCTTTATATCAGAATATACGGCATATATTATTTTCTATACGGTTTTTAATGAACTCGCTGAATGTTTTGATGAACACGCTTTTAAAATATAATACTGCCCAGTAATACTGCAAAACATCCAAACTCACACTCAGAAGTTTCACTTTAAATCTGATTTCCAAGCTGTGAGCTTGTGGACTGCAATGTGCTGCACAGGTCTTTCTGTTGTTATGTCCCATGTAGATAGCACAACATTTCAAGCCTCTCTGCTTTACAGCAGTTCAGGATTTTGCACCCTGCCTATAGGCTTTTTGGTAAAGCTGATACCTCTGATGAAACATCTTCATTATACAGGGGACACTTTAAATCATTAGACTGGCACAGAGCCAATTCCTGTAAATGAGTTTTATATCATTTTATCCCCGGTGAATGCTTCAATACTGAACTACTCTTTAAGTAAAAAAATATAATAACGATTATTTATTTATTCTCCATTATCACTGAGATTGGACTGCATATCATTTATTCAGTAAACACTGAATTTATTTTTTTCTGGAAACAAAGTTATGACTTCACGTATAGCCGAACAAACTGAACCTTTCACGTTTTCAGCTTTGGGGTTCAGCTTAAATCGAGGATATGGGCGTGGATAATTTAATTCAGAAAGGTTTTGTGCTTCTTTTGTTAGTAGCCTCATTGATCTTGCTAAAGAAGGTTTTCATGTCCTCTCTCTCTCCCCAGTCAGGACGCGCATGACCTGTGGGTTCAGTATTGTTGACTCGGGCCTCGGTGTGGTGGAGGCTGGAAATCGCAGCATCTGCGCGGACGGCCATCCCACGATGAACGGAGCCCCGAGGATCAGTTACAGCACCAAGCAGCTGACCGAGCTGGAGAAGGAGTTTCACTTCAACAAGTACCTGACGCGGGCCAGGCGGGTGGAGGTCGCCGGCGCCCTGCAGCTTAGCGAGACCCAGGTGAAAGTTTGGTTTCAGAACAGACGCATGAAGGAGAAGAAATTACAGAGAGACGGGCTACTCTCCGACCCAAGGCCCGCGGCTCCGCACTCACACGCCGACACTTTGGACACCTGCCCCTTCCACGGACCGACCTAGCCAAAAAAAAAAAAAAAAATCAAAACAAACAAACAAACACCTGCCCCTGAACTCCTGAACTGCATCGTGCGTTACACGGCAAGTCTGCAAATGTTTTGATTGGCGTTTGCATCGTTTTCAATCAGGCTTCACCTTTATTTGCTTACAACGACGGATGCTTAACGCAAGAAGCGCAAAGGCAAGTTTCTTCATGCAAGAACGGGCCCAGACGATTTGTCATTCTCTCCGGCTTCAGACTGGTGCTCTGATTTGAATATTAAAATTCAACTCATCCCATTGCGCTCCTATCTACACAATGTAAACGAAGATACAAACTCATATTAATTGCCCATAGAAACTGTGGAAGTCCATTTGCGTATTTTCTTTTTGTGTTTTTTGTGTTTCTTTTTTTTGTTTTTGTTTTTTACTTTTTTTTTTGGACAATTTATTCGGCAAACTTGAACACATTTTAACTCGTGCTTCCCAGTTTCTATGTAAAATGTATTATTTCTATTTATTGAAGATCTATTTATGATTATTATTTATTCTGATATTTTTACAGCATTTATTCACATTATGCCATAGCTGCCGTCTCAGACAAATTAAAGTCCACAATTATGTGGAATTGTTTCTGTTTAAGCTGTTTGCTTCTGACGGCTCACATTTGAGGACAGGAGGAGATACACCTGTTGTAGGCAGAGCCCACGCGTTATGTTACCAAATATTTATCAAGCTAATTTAGCTTCGCTTTGAATCCTGCCTTCGTGTCGTGTGTTTTATCCACTCCCACTGTTTCCTTTATCCACGGAACGATTAAAATGCCATGATTGATGGAGAGATTTATTGACGGGCTCGTATTGGAGTATTGATCCGTGGTGATCCATCCATTTGAGGCACAAATATGTGAGCATTTGCATGCATGTGTAACTGCATGTTAATGGAATGTAGAAACGTCGCGATCGGGAGCTGTTGCGTCTTTTATTGCTTCTATATATGCATCAGAAAATGATAATTTAGCTGAAAGACTCATGCGGGAGAAGAGACAATAAAACGGTGCCTGTGCTGTTTTGCAGATCAACCAATAAACTGTGTGGCCCCAGCAGTTCGAGCAGCTAAATATTCCTTCCAGATTCACATCTCATCTCATATAAAGTAAATGATGGTAAACACGGCCCTTAAACACTGTTATGTTTCCGGTATCACACTGCGTTTCTATCATGTTAATGTCTACTTTAATATCAAGATATGGGCCATCAGGCACATTAATTTTGTGTAAGGGAATATTTTTGTTTAGCTTTCAATTAGCGTGTTTGCACTGGGTATGGAGGTTACTGGATCCAAAACGGATATTAATCATAACAAAGGAATTAAACTTGAGTGTTGGAGATTAGAAATAAAGTGCTAGGATAAAAAAAAAAAAGATGAAGAAGAAGAGGAGGAGGAGGAGGAAGAAATTGGGTCGGTTTCAAACCTCTGACGAGCGTTCTCGTTTGAATTTGTATTTGTATCATGTAAGTAAAATGCTACTGGTAATACTCATTTAAAGTAATACAATTGCGCCTTTGTAGGGCACAAGAGTAGACATGGAGGCTGCAAGGCCAAGCTAATATATGCAGTTACACCAGAGTTCACCTCTCACCTCCTGACCTTTGCCTTGCCTCGGAACAACGATGACCCGGTCAGCGGCTCTGAGAGAGCAAGATGCACCATTAATTTGGGTGACCTCGAAGTCTGAGCTTTTCTCTTCCTTTCTTTCGTTTTCTCTTCTTCTTTTTTTCAACAAGCAACTCCAAATGCTTTTGTTCTGGTGTGGGGTGTGTGTGTCCACACAACAATATTTCATCGAGCTGAATAGAAGGGCGAGTAGGCCATATGATAATTGTTCATATTATAATTCCATACCAGGCCAGATAATGGATTTTTTTCTCCTACACCTAGAGGTAACCTAATTTTTGCCCCGTCTCTTATTTTAATAAGCCAAAAAAATATGCTACTGGCTCAGTTTATAAACCGGATGAAAGAGTCTTTTCACCCAATAAGTTTTTGGATATAAACTACAGACCTATTTTTAATAGCAAAGTTGAAATATTAGAGTTACTTGAGCATGCTCAACAGTTAATATGATTCCATGTCAGAGCCAGCATAAACAATATTTGGAACAACTATTCATTAGAAGTTTGCAGTTTATATATTTTATGCATATTTGCTTGAAGAATTACAAAAAACCCCTACACACACCTATTTTTCTCCAACCCCCAAACAATATGTTTTTAATGTGCATCTCATTAGTGAAAGCCAGAAAAGAAAAGAAGTTTAAAGTTAAAGAAGAGGGGCCAACTTTACAAACATTTAAAAGTTTTCTTTTTCTTTTCTTTTCTCGGAATTGATATGAATGATTTTACATGCAAGCAGGGCCAAAATATGTTGAGCCCAATTTATCTAGAATTTGCATTTAAACAAAACACACACCATTAAGGCTGCCTTTCTCTAAACAAAATAGCACAAATTGGAATGTTTAACAAAACCATCAAATGTGTTTGTCTCGTTAATGCAAAGTGCGCGCACGTGAAGGTCACAGGGATAATGATGGGCACAGCGATGTTGGGATCATGTCAGTTTAAAGCCATCAACTATAAAAATGTCCACTGTTATTACAGCAATGTGTTGTTTATGTTGACCTTTTTAGGAACTCTTATCATCTTATCATGTAGTGACAGGGCTCCATGTAGCAGGTTGTAATGTGCACAGCAGACCCTTGCAGCACGTGTGCACTCTGACTTTTTTTTTTAAATCCAAACTTACTTAATCACATGTTCTTCTGCATAATAGATACACCTAAAACACACAGCGGGCTCAGTAATAAGGAGAGGGGAAAGAAAAGAGGGAAAAACCTAATGTAAATTAGAAAGAAGAGGTAAATGTAGAAAAAAGAGCTGCTTTATTTTGTTTGAACCATCACCTTCATTTCATTGTGTGGCAGCTTCAGTGTTTGCGTCTCAATTGATGAAAGCAGAACTGCATTGTTTGTTCAGACCTGACATTTAGTTCGAAAGCATTTGAGCGTGACTGCTCTGATGAATTTGTACTCTCCTGTAATTCCTTCCTGAAGATGTACGGTTGGTTCGGAAGACTGACAGCTGTGCTGTGCTTAGACACACGTAAACACGTGGCAAGTGGGAAGAAAGTTAAAGCCAAAATTACTCAAATCCAGATATATTGCTGCCACAGGTAGCACCAGCATCATCATCATCATCTTGGAGCAAGCTTTCCTCACCTTCATTTTTTTCCTCTTTAAATACAGTGGTTATTTCTCATGATGAAAATCAATCTAAAATCAGTTTTATTCTTCTCATTAATTCAGCAAGAAAGCTATTCATATTTAAAATAAGTATAATCATTTGTTTAATGAATAGTTCCACTTGTTTTGCTAAAGTATTCCTGAACAGAAAACACACAGCTGAGAATAAAGCAAATCCACTGATGTATTAGTGTATAATGAATGAGGCTATTGGCAGTCTCTCGTTTCTTCTCTTCTCTATTGTAAGCTGGCTGGTGTGGGCAGCTGTTACAATCCTCCCGAGGAACACTGAGGCGTGAGCAATGTGTGCCTTACAGAATACCTTACACTACTTTTTTAAAATGAACATATATAAGTGGGTTCTTTCTGAGCTTGCACTAATTAATGCTAAGTTAACCTGAAATTAACTTAATGCATAATATGCATGTAATATTTTCACCAAGCTCGAGGGAATAAAATCAATTGATCACGTTAAGCTTTTTCTAACTTTATGTGAAGCACTTACAGAACAGATAGCTTGGTTGTTGTTTTAATTATAGGCCATTTGAATGCTCTCCTCCCTTTAGTTTTTTTTTCTGCTTGTCTGATTTTACTGTTTTTCTTTATTTGCAAAGACTTTCATGCACTATTAGTCTTTTTGATCGGCGTTATTCACATATTTGACTACCAAACTATTTGTACATCAAGAAAAGTAGAAATGAAGCGCACCTGTGTGTGCACGAGCGCGTGCCAATGCATGTTTGGATGTTCTGTGTACAATTACACAAATATGTGTTTGGTTTCCTAGGTGCTGCTAATAATGCGCTCAAAAAAGATACAAAGCACCTATTTGAATAATTGTTCACTCGCATGCGTACACACGCGCACATACAAATCCATACATTCTGACAGAGCGGCGCTGAACAACATGCACACCAGTCCAGTCCTTGCCTCTCCTCTCGTGCTCCACTCCAGGGAGCAGATGTTTGGGGACAGCTTACAGCCTCAGCGAATTTCTGTGTACAAAGCAAACAGCAGCACTCAGCACTTCTGGCTGCAATGGGAAATGTGCTCTTGAAGTGGGGGGAGGGGTGGCCTTTGAGTCACTGTAAGGTATCATGAGGATGGGTGGAGAGGGGCAAAAAGAGTGAGAAGGAGGGTACACGCAGAGGTGAAACTGTGTCAAGGTTACAAGTGGCTTGCATAGGAAAGTCCCCCCAATTTCCCGAGACATGTGCTGCTGTGTGTCGAAGCAGTGCAGGGCAGCATCCTGGCTGGTATACTTAGTACCCCTGTGTGACATCATCAGGAAAATCAAGCTACATATCTGATTGTGTCTACATGACCTCTCCAGTGCAGTTCTGTCTGCTCACTAGTTTGGATTGCCCTTTGAAAAGTTGCAGACAAGCATAAAATGGAGGGAAAAAGGGGGGAAACAATGTAGTAAGTCGCCGCAAATATTGCTGATATTGCATCTAAGACATCAGCTACAACATGGGACCAGTTCTGCTAATGATGCCACCGATATAATGCATTGATTTAAAGGTGCTGGTCCTGTGGCAGTATGCTACCCGTGCTCTCTTTTGTTTGCCTTCTATAGAAAAGTAGCATTTTATATTTATTTCAAAAGATCACTAAACGTAAGTTCTCGAGATCGCTTATGAAAATGACAGTATTATTTTGCACTTAAATAAATATTTTGTGCCCTTTTCATCCATTCCAAAATATTTACAGTGCAGCTTTACCGCATATGCTCGTCAATATGCTGCACACAATTAGCTCAAACACACACACACAAGCATACACTTTTACTTGTGCATGCGAGAAGACACATTTTGACCTCTCATCAGTGTATTATAATCCCTAAACAAACCATCATAAATGAGCCCTGCCATGCTTATTTGTCTGAGCGAAAGTAACCCCCCACCACACCCTCCTCTTCTGCCCTTGGGGTGAGGTTGCCATAGTGACAGATTCATAGACATATGGAGAGAGAGGAGAAGAGGAGCTTGGCTGAAGGGGTGGGGCTGAAGGGGTGAGGTGGAGAGAAGACAGAGGAGAAGGGGATGGGTACCAGTTTGAGGACGCTGGCGCTCTGTCTTTCAGATGTGTCTTTGTGTTTCATCTGTCAATCAGCCATCCGTGGCAGTTTGTGCTCGGCGAGGGAGCAGTTCATGAACTTTTACTCTGCCAGACGCCATCTTGGCTGTATTTCACAGGGGGCGGGATTGATTTTCAAGCATCTTCACCCCCCCCCCCCCCCCCCCCCCCAAAAAAAAGAAGAAAGAAAGAAAACATGATAGGCTACGTGTGGAGGCAGCAAAATGTGCATTATTAAATTGACTTGCAAATTTGTGTCCGCATATTGCAGTCTCTTGTCGTTTTGTTCCTTATGCTAATGACTAATGAGCATTAGGGAGACAAACATACAGATGTTTTTGCATCTCACTAATTAGATTTGGATGATGTTTTCGGCTAACCTGAGGACAGCTTGACAATGGACAAGGAAAGGGAGAAGAAAGGGAACTAAAAAAGAGAGAGTGAAAGGAAAGGGGTGTAGGTTTGCAGCGGCCATCAGGGCTGGCCTTGGTGCTGTAAAAACATATTTTTTCATCAGACATTTTATGCAAAAGGGAAAGACCAGGTGCTCAATCAAACCTCACGCCCACTGTTTTATTTTTCATCTTCACCCCTCCCAGTGCTTCTCTGCACAAACCTTCTGTGTGCCTTCCCTCTACCCTCACACCATTCTTCTCTTCCTCTTCCCTCTCTGTGTCATTCGTCTTCCATTCTGCCCCTCTGCTGCCTGCTCTCCAACTGATACGAGAGAGTGACCCTTGGGCCCTCAGGGGTCAAGTGATACAAGGTCATTGGCAGGTCATCTCTGCTGACTGGCTGACCTCTAAAAGGACTTCTGGAAGGAGCCAATCGGATCTTGCTCCTTCCCCCCTAAGGCGGATCCCCCTCCCCAGCTCTTCGGCAGCCTGTGTCACATGACCAGTGTGAGGCGTCAGAGGGAGGATGATTAATGATGCTTTTAGTACCTGTTTAGAATGAAGCTGTCCACACCGCACTGTAATTACCCACTCCCAGGCGGCAGCTGCCCAACGTAATTGCTTTTTGTTTGTTGACCTGGTTTATTGAGGAAAAAGATGGCTTTGGCTGGGTAAGATGGTGCTATGTACAGTATACAGAGGTGACAATAATATGTATGTCAAAATTTTTTGGTGTCATTGCATGGTAGAGATTTATGTAAGCCAGGAGAGAGAGGACGTGTACCTCAGTTGTGAGCAGGAGGAGATACAAATGTGGCAGGATACAAAGTCACTTTAGACTGGTTTTGTACCACAAATGCACTTCTTAACACAAAATAAAAGTGGAACGGTATTTAGCCACAAAATGTCAACAACAGATCTACAACCTTTGCACAGAACTCCAAAGACAGCCACAGACCTCCTGTGCAAGGTTACCGCATGCAACACTAAAATACACACATGTTTGGCATGCACAGTCACCGAGGAGTATGTTCTGTCATGCATAATTTATGACAACATCTCAAAGGTGAAAAATTAAAGCTAAGTTCAGAAGGTCAGTGGAATATTGCACCTAGAGGTCCCCCCCTGCCCTCCCTTTCCCTCCCATTTCTTGTTTGGCTACATGCCTAAAGCAAATATGAAAATTTCAGTACCTGCGGCGCAGTGCCACGAGGACAGTGACAATGAAACTCAGATAAACAGCCCCTCGTTTGACCTATGGAGAGCATAAATTTACCACCCATAAATCCCTGAGAGTTTCAGCTCTGTTTGGCGCATTTGCAGTGCCTCTCTACCCAGACTGAGAGAGGCAAGTGTCGGGTATCTGTGCTTCTGTATGAGCAGCTTTCATCCTGCTCCTGGTTCTCACATAACTCAGTCCTGCAGCCTTTATCACCGCCTCATAAATAACGAGGCTATCGCCTGATAATGTCCGCTTAATGCTTAGTCAATAAAGCCCACAGTAAGAGGGGCCTTTTTTAGCCTCTCTCTTGTACATAAATATAAACAGTGCAGTAGATTGATGTGATGGGCAGGCTCTTTCTGCACTGGGACAAAAAAGAGGCAACGTGTGGGCCCGGGAGCTGAAGGTGGGCTGTGGGGCTGCAGGTGTTTAGAGGAGATAGTGAGCTGTAATGAGGGGGCTGCAAGAGAAAGGCTGAGTGGATAGCCTTGACTGATCACCTGTGAAAGGCACATGCACACATATACACACAAATGACAGCACGCAGACACTAATGCACAAAGCCACATGTGCACATCGGCACAGTCATTCACACACCAACACACACTCTAATGCCATCATTAGTTAACCCATTGGTGTCGATGCCTGGTGCACAAAAAGCTCATCCTCCCTATTTGAAGGGCATTAGACCATTATGATAAAGAGACCTGGTGAAGTGTTTTTGTATCTTGTTAGCATCTTTTCCTAATCTATTGGCAAATTTGGAAAAGCAACCATATGCCCCTGCCACAAAATTACATCCACGGTTGTACGTTTCATTGTCTTGTGTGCACTTTGCACGGACATTTATCGACCATTCGCACTAGTCATCAGACCATCCAATTCCAGTGCGGCGCCAGAGGCAGCTGTAGCCAGTGTTATGACTAAAATGGGATCAGACTGAGCCCTGGGGAGACAGAAGAGACTGACAGGGATGTTCCTAGGTTGAACGAGGGGGCTGATTGTGATCCATGAGCTAGTCAGTGTAGCAGCACCTGGGCTTGGAGTAGCAGCGTACAGAGACACAGGGTGGGTTCAAACTGAGAGGGATGATACCATCAGCTCATATTGACATGCTTGGTGAGGTGTAGTTGGTGGTTTAAATTTTTAGACAGCTTTTTTACAAGCAAGGGTTGTAGCCAGCATTAGAAAATACAAATGTAACCCTTCAAACCAGGAATGTGAATTTTATGGAAGGAATAGTTATGTAGATTTCTTTTTCACAGCTTATCTTTTAAATATTAAAGGCAGCTTTCCAAATCTTTATTCATATAAACTATACCTTTCAGACACATTCATATGCAGTTAAGCTTCAAGACTCCATGAAAGCAAACAAGTCAAGAATAAATCAAATCTGAAAACAAACAAGTGTTGTGATCTCACTTGCTTTATTTATATTTATTTCAGTGTGTTTTATAATTGAATTATGTGTATGACTGTGTTTTCATGGTTTGAGAAGTGTGTGCAAGTTAAGGACACTGGGAAATATTGATGTTATGGTGTAGTCTAATAATGGCATCTTCTTCTGGAATTTTCCAGAATTGAAAGAAGTTGAGATAAATAGTACAAAGAGGTCTTGTGTCTTTCTGGCACAGTGTGCAGCTCTGTCTACAGCCTCACTGTGTTTGTGTAAATAAAGATGGCTGAAAAGCGGGATTCAGCTTACTGGGAACTTATTTCCACAATAAAAGAGACATTTGACTTCCACTCCTTATTTTCTGCTCTTTGACAGTGTAGTACGGGATCATAGCTATGAATAAAAATACATAAAAGGAAGAAAAAGAAACTATTCAGACAACATGACCCTGGCAAGTGATAACAAAGGAGCTTTTTCTCAAGCCATAGTTAGGTTTACCTCAAACTAAACCTTGTGGGACATAAACACCTCAGAATGCAGACTCAAAGGACTGCCACTTTGAGCCAATGATTGATTTGCCAGATAATGCAGGTCAAATTTCAGTTAGAACTTTAGGGCCTCACACAGCAACTTAAGCAAGCTGAGTCATTCTCCAAACCCAAAGGAGTAAACATCACATAAGAAAAACCTGTTTATCCCCAAACTGTAGGACTTTTATTGCTTCCCAAAACAAGCTGTAAAATGCACAAAATCAAGCAGAGATCTGTGTTTCATCCACACCTCATACGAAACAAAAACAGCAAAACAACAAGGTAGCCTACACTCTAGGAATCACTATTCAAGAGAAAATAATGAACTCATAATTTATGCATAACATGTAAGGCTATGTAAAGCAAATTAATGACCGACCATCCAACCTTGAAGTTGCTGGAAGGACCATTTCCTCACTACAGGGATGAAGCTGCTCTCAGTGTAGCTCCCCTCTTAATATGCTAGGGAGTTATCGGCACCACAACAGCTATTTTTCTACAGAAGCCAAAGAGATGGGATTATTACAGATGAGTTTGTCTGACTCTGGGTAAGTAATACAATAAGCCCATTTGATAAAATGTTGTATGTACTTAAATGCATTACATCCAGCGTGTTTGGAAAAGCATCACTGTCATCTACCGCTCACACTGGACCTCATTTGTCAATATTTGCTTCAGCGAGCATTGCTGGGGTACTCTGAAAAGCTTGAACAAAACAATGAAGCTGACATGCAAAGCTTCAGTCTGCTGTCAGTATTATTATGTTCTCATCATGCATTCTGCAAGAAAATGGGCAATGGCTTGACTAAAATTTGTACTTCTGAGCTTTTAAAGCTTACCAAAGACACACAGGGGCATGCAAACTCATGCACATGCAGTCAAAAACCACAGAAACCTTTTAGTGCTAAAAGGCAAAGCAGAATTCAAACTACACATTCAAATATCTTTACTCCCATTTAATTTGAAGTTACTACATAGGAGGCAGCCATCTAATGACTTAAGCTCCTTGTATTTACAATTTCCACACAACCTCGGGCCACAGATTTGCTGCCTCCCATGTGCTGCACTAATGTAGGAGGTAGTCGCCCAAAGGATGACATGGGGCACGGCCCAGATTTTGGAGAAAGGTTAGCTTGGAGATGCCCACAACTAGGGAAGGCACTGCTCTGAACACTGCGGCAAATGAATCTCCTGGGTAATGGAGACAAAACTATCACAAAATTAGGAGAGACATTAACTGGGGTATCAATAAATAAACCTCTAATTAGGAAAAAAGAAGCAGAGCGAAGCAGGAGCAGCAGCACGGGGGGAGAATATCAATGGGACGTTCACATCTGTATGCAGGCACAGCTCTCTGACGAGGGGCTGGGCCTCACAGGGGCTTCACCAATGGCACTGGCTCACCCATCCATTCCCATCTTGCCCTGGTGTAGAGCGTGCCCACTCTTTGACTGTGCAGTGAACCCAGTGTGCAACCTCCCCTCCTTCCAAGGCTTCCTCCAGGTGCTCCAGTGTTTCCACATTCTCTTCTCTTCTCTTCTCTTCTCTTCTCTTCTCTTCTCTTCTCTTCTCTTCTCTTCTCTTCTCTTCTCTTCTCTTCTCTTCTCTTCTCTTCTCTTCTCTTCTCTTTAACCAGCTTATCTGCACAGTGCCCTGAGTGTGCTGCTGTGCTCTGTGACTTCACCATGATTGATTGTGGTGGGGGTCCTCCACTCCCTTGGTGAGAGTGAAAATGGAGGAGCGAAAACAGGAGAAAGCAAAGAAGCCTGGAGAGAGCCAGTGATGGGTAAAGTGAAACAGAAGCACTATTTGTGTACGCATGTATGTACATATGTGGGCCTATATATATAAATATTCATTAGGTGTGTAAAATGTGTTCTTGTTGGAAAGAATGAAGGTTAACTAAGTCTGTTCAGGCCTGGAGTCAGCATGCAGGTATTTATCCAGTTATAAGGCTAAAGACTAGTGATGTTTGGTGAGCACAGTGATGTGCAAGTGCTGCCTAGGTGTTGTGGAGGCTGGGGGTGCGTGGCGCTGACCGCTCCCTGTCTCTCTCCCCCTCTGTTCCCTGGAGGGTAATAAAGACTGATGACACTGATGCTGTGCCATCCGGCTCCACAGTCTCCACTGCACAACCATTTGCGCCATCATTTATCCCGCTCCCCCCTCCCCGTTCTAATTCTGCTTTAATAACCGCCAGCTCCATTCATCAGCGTATTGACAGGCATGACAGGCAGTGCGGCACACACTAACTCCCTGCCCTTTACTCGCTCACAGCCAGGGTCAGTGTGAGGTCACACAGTCAATAATCACAACACACCTCACTGTCACCTTGGAGCGACTACATGCCCTGCATATCTATTCTCATGTATGCCCAAACTGCTCGTTGACTTTACTGCCTCGTAACCAGCACTGTGCACAGTCGCTAAGGTAGAAGTTGTGGCCAGAGGTAAAGCAGTAGTGTAAGAAACATGCAAGGTAGAGGAAGAGGTGATTCTGCTCCACTGGTGAAGAGTGTGGACCCAAAGAACCTGCTGTTTAAATGAGTTGGGTAATAAGTGAGTTTGGACCATCCCCAAATCCAAAAGTATTCTTATTCTTACTCTGTCATACAGTCTGACATACAGAAGATCATATCTACTCTTTGCTCCCTCCACTTTTTTTTTTTTTTTTTTTTTTTTTGAAGGGGATGGGCTTTTTGGGTGTGGTGGCGGGGGGTAATTGTGGGCAGTCATTTGTTACAGGTGCAGAGCCTCCTTGTCTCTCCTTGGGCATTCACCTCTTCATATGCAAAACATGTCCTGCTGTCCTCCAACTCCAGCACAGTTTGCCGCCGTGACACATTTTTTCTTCATTTCAGCTTGACAGTGACATTTATGTTCATTTGCTCTGTGCAATTGTGAAGCATCTGGAGAGGCTGTATCCCTTTTTTCCCCTCCTCTCTCACCTCTTTCCTTTTTTTCTGTCCTGACAAAAATATTAATACACATTTGCATGCCACAGTGACTAAGCCCTTGATGAACAGTTGGATTTTTGGGAACACACAGAGGAAAAACTCCTCTGCAATTACACATGGCAAGAAGAATAAGGACTGCAATGGAGTCTACTGTTTTTAGATAGATTACATAGAGCAAGTCAGGATATAGCCAAGATCACTGGTACTGGGAACCTACGCCAGTCCATGAATCTTGTGATGCTGCTGAGTATGGTGGTGCTGGGAGTTGTGGTGCACTGGGGAGCTGAACATGCTGCACACAGAGCTGGGCCAGGTGGCACCCACCCTTCTTCCTGCTCCATGGTCACATGATTAATCCCCGCTCTCTCACAATTCCTATTATTTTCCCTGATCCTTCCTGTGTACACAGATGTGCAAATATTACAAAGGGACAAACAAAAGAATTTTAGATTTACTGTGAAACACGTACATACATGTATGCACAGATTTCCCAACCCACCCCAGCCCTTCTTCACCTTTCCTGGACAGGCAGCAGCAGCAGCCAGGGGTGCGGATGCTGAGGGCTCTAATCTGCGGTGCAGGTCCCATCGGCAAGGATCATTGAGCTAATTAATAATGTGGCACAGAGAGGGATGGCAGTCATTAAGGAGCCATGGCTGTGTGTGCTAAGATGCTGTGGGCTTCTGCACGGTTGTTTGTGTGTGTGTGTGTGTGTGTGTGTGTGTGTGTGTGTGTGTGTGTGTGTGTGTGTGTGTGTGTGTGTGTGTGTGTGTGTGTGTGCACTCGGGGGGTGAATGCGTGCAGATAGAAGGGCGGGTTGATGTAGAGAGGGGGCACTGCAGACACAGGGACTGACTCCTGCGTGCAACCCTTTGATTCATAATTCACAGAGGCCAAGCAAATAGGAAGACACATCATTATACCAGACCCACAAGCACATATGCAAACACGCATACAGTGTGATTATAAATGCATGTACACCAAATGTGTCCCATAATTTCCTGCAGGTATACTCTGTGGAATTTCTTTAAGGGTCATCCAGAGTATGGTGAAGCAGGATTTCCCTGCCTCTTTTTACATCAATAAAGACAACTCTGCTCTCCAGTTAGACCACGCTGTAAGTCAGACACAAGTGGAGCAGCACAGTGCTCCATGGGGGTTTTGTTTCAAACACTCTACTGCACCAGGAGAGCCTATCATTTCCAGTTTACAGCCATATGTTAGGAGGCGCTGTATACATCACCAATATTTACTATAGACATGGGGACCAGAAGGCTAAGAGCACTTGGTTGTGTGAGGCAGCCCAATAGCTCAGCCTGGGCTAATGAAAGGAAACAACAGGAGCAATTAGCAGTGTAAACAAACAGCTCGCTGAGGCCCCAGTCTCCAGCCTCCCCCCTGACAGCAAAGGGACTGGCAGCCTGGAGTAGGAGGTAATTGGGGGAGCTAGGAGCCGAGACAAAATCAATGGCAACGCATGCACAGACACGGCGTGATTACTCACCACCACCGTCACAGCGCCGGGGACTCAAACACGACAAGGTATTACAGCAGGTTTGACCCTGCCAAGTTTACACTCACTTCAGGATGTGCTGAGTGACTGTATATCATTGGGGTTTACATGTGCATTTGCTCTTAGAGCCACAGTAAAGACAAATGCACACACTGGCACACTGACAGTTGACACAACACAGCATTCAAGCATCGCACTTGGACCACTAGCCATATAGGAGCCTAATGACCTTCCTCTCAGTCTAATTGATTTCATCTTGGTGCCACTTATGTGTCTGCCTCTACACTAATGTCTCCTATTCACTCACTCATTGGGAAGTATCAGCGTCTACAGTGCGACCATGTGGCTGCGGCCTGCAGACAGCCGTGCAAAACCCATGGCCATGTTTGTCTCCTCCCTAACCCTTAGTGGAGCCACAGGGCAGAGGGGCACCACTAATGCAGAAGGCTGGCTGGGATTTCTACACTGCAGGGCACATTCTGCTGCAGGCACGGCACTTCTGCTGTCTGAGTGCTAGCCAAGAAAATAATCAGCAAGACAGACTTTCCTGCAGAGGTTTACAAAAGTGTACCATGCATCCATTATGGAATGCAGTTTTCATGTGAATTAGGACTTGTTGACCCTCATTTTGGGCAGTAAGATGTAATAATGAGTGCCAAGAGCTTAGCAGGGGTTCATTCCTTCACTCATCTATAATTACAAATTCTTCCTTGTAAAAGATGCTTCATTGCAACAAAAGATCTGTGTCACAAGATGGTGGTGAGACGGAGATGGGAAACAGGACACAAAGTGGACTTGGAGATGGCAGAGCAGACTGGGCAAAAACAGAAATGGGTTACCGAAGCAAGGCTGAGATGGTTTGAATATAATAGTGGATATAGTGGACAAAGGATAGGAGAAAGCTGGAGCTGCCAGGCAGGACCACCGAGAAGCTTCATGGATGTAATAAAAAAGGACATTCAGATGGTTGTTGTGACAGAAGAGGATGGAGAGGATAGGCTTAGATGAAGACAGATGATCCACTGTGATAATCTCTAAAGTAGAGCCTGAAAAAGAAGAAGAAGATAAGAAAAGGCCTGACTTCAGAATTTTCTACTCAACTAAATGTTTCAGCACCAACAGCAAAGCGCTCTGTTGAAGAGGCCTTCTTCCATAGGCTTTATGAAGTTGAACAAAGTTACTGTATATTTTATCACTAAACTTGAAGATTAAAATTCATGACTGACTAAATAATACCAAGCATCTGTCTACTGTTTTAAATGTCTAGTTTTACTCTGGGTATTAGTATAAATATAAATGCCTAAAAAGTATTTAATTAATCATTTTTTCTGCTTATAGTTTTGTGAATATTGAAGTGTTCCAAAAAACACGTTTACTGTACTTTACCAAATGCACAAAGACACGTTGAACCTAAGGTTTTGTGTTAATAAACATCCTCTGGTATGTTCTTGTGCAAAGCACTGAATCCCTGCCACCTCTGAGATTGCTACAATCCAAGCAAAAATAAATTGTCAAATATTCAGTTTTTATAATCATTATTGCTTTTTTTTTTACTCTTAGTGATGGCAGGAGTCAGCAAAATGCAAAAGATGTGAGGCAAACTGAAAGATTCAAGACTGTATTTCAAAAAGGATTCCACGTGGACATGAATTTCAAGCTCATACTGGAGCTTAATCTGGATCTGAGAGACTTATTCCATCATCTATGCTTCAGAAAATTGGGGGGGGACACAACATTAATCACCTGCTTCAGCTACATTTCTGATTTAGTGGTCAAATGGATGGATATTGCTTCTATTAGTCCTCATTATTACTGTAAATTCGGCAATACCGCCAGGTCGGCTCAGCAGGGATTATGGACCATTATCAGCAGAGTGGAGACAGAGACAGAGATACCTTCTCTACAAGTTGCAGAGCAGGGAAAGTGGAGAGGCAGGGAAGGCAAGTGCAATCAGGCTCCACATAATGTTAATACAGGAGACAGAGCTCTAATTGGGGTGCAACACAGTCTCATTCAGCTATACTTAACAACATCCTCCATAACAGCATCCCTCAGTTTAAAGAGCCAAATGTCTGCATGGTGAAGATGCACACACTTACACATTCCCGGGCTCCAAATACCAGTGCATTACTGCCCTGCTGATCATTGACAGACCTGCCACTCACCATGGAGATGGATGCTTCTCCTGGGACATCTCCAAACCTTGTTCTTTGACTAAGCTGTTTTGCTGATCTAACTACCTTTGAAAACAACACTGAGGTGAGTGCGTGCGCTTTCAAAGAGGGGCAACGTCAGTGTTTTCATGTGCGTTTTTGTGCCAAACGGTGACTACAGCTCTCACTCCCTTGGTACCTGCAAAACACCCTCATGGGTGCTACTAAGTATTGGTACTGAATTAGAAAGCCTGGAACCAATCTGCCCCCCCCCCCCCCCCCCCCCCCCCAACTGTTCTCCCTCTAACTAAAAAGCAAGTGATGTTTTCCCTCCTGAGATGCTCCACAAATAAATCCTGTTGCTCATTTATGCACATTTCCCTCCAAGTTCCTTGATTAAAAACATGTAAATGACTGGTTTAACATCCCAGCTTCCCTGAGCATTATATTAACCTCAACAAGTCTTTAAAATTTGCATTTTCATTCAATTTGAGGGGGCTCAAGGAATCTCCAGCCACCACTGCCTATTCCACTTCACACCCCTAGAAATATCTTTATCTCCTATCAGTCTCTCTTTTTGGAGTGTGTCACTACCGCGGCCTACACACACATTTCACAGTCGCGCATTCATCACACAGTCCCAGCCATGTCGATAGTCGCCTGGCTGAGCAGGCTCATAATGAATTTGAAGAGTTGCACACCTATAGCAAAGTCATTTACTTTATCAGTCCGATAAAAGGAAGTGATAAGATAGTGGCTTGGCACTGTAAGAGTATCAGCCTCACTCCGCTATTCATCTCACCAAGATCTACAAATGGCAAAGCTCATCCCTCAAGGCAGCCGCACAGAATCTTTATCTAAAGAATTTTAAAAATGGCTAATATCTCATAAGAATGTGTGCTTATGAAACCCAGCATTTCCATATCATTACCAACCAGAGCATCTGACTGCCATACTAAGAGGCTTGTCTGGCCTCTCTGTCTCTATTCTGCTTCTGGTTCGGGAACTGCTCGGAGAATACAGGTGCAAATATGATTTTGGCCTGTTCCTCTTATGAAGTTGACCTCCTGTAATTGACACAGACACACTGGCAATTTGATTAGCTCTTCCTGCTGCTTGAGGGCCTCTGACCAGAGCAACCTCATCTGTTTCTTGTATATAGCCCCACCTATTGGGGAAGTCAGCGCATAACACATAAGCGAGCAGAACAAACATAACTTCCATGACTCACATTTTGTTTGGGATCAAGCCTCTGGGCCAGATCAAACAACATTTAACAAAGCAGACCACAGTTGAACCACACACCAATTCCCATTAATGCCGTACGCTCTTCTGTGCAGGTGAAAGGTAGCACGGTATTCATGGAAATTGCTGATACAATTATCCAAATGCTTTTCATTTTTGTCATGTGTCAAACGGGAAAGATTTAAATGGACGTATCTCATAATTTTTTTTCTCATGCTATGTCTTAACATGCATTTAGATACGTGTGAGAAAATGCCAACATTCACTTACAATGATTTGCATAAAGCTAGAGGTATGCTGTTGAGCAAGTGAGTGTGTGTATGTACCCAGCCAGCTTGTATGTTAGTGAGTGTGCGCGCGCCGCTGAAAGTAATTCATCCAGTTATTACAAAGAAAACTGATAAGAGCCTCTTGAAGCACTTGAGATAAGCTTGCTGGCTTAAGTGCGCTGACATTGTCACCAAACATGCAAGGCGCAGGAATGGAAGTCAAGAAAAATGGTGAAAAAACACGCACACTCACAGGCAAATGAGATTCACTCACAGCCCCCGAACAAGAATGTGCTCAATAGCAAAACAGTGTGTCACATGATGTGAAAATTACTGTATATCGATTCATCAAGATACATCATTTAAGCTGTCAAACATCAAAGGCTCTCTGATCACAGCTCATTCTTGAAAGAGACACCGATAGCCTCATTTATCATATTTGTTTGAGCAAGGAAAGAGAGAAGCAAGACACCAGAGAGAGAGAGGAGGCTGTGAGAAAAAGTTAGGCAAAGTAAATTAATCTTTAACGGAATGAAAATATAGAAAATAAACAGAGTGAAATACAGACATTAAAGACAGACGAGTGTACAAATATAAGCGACAGGCAGATGAGAAGAAGAGAGGGTGTGGATGTGTAAAAAGTAGTCGTGCCAAACGAGGGAAAATTAATAGCAAGCAGCAACAGAGATTCTTAACACCTCTGTTTGTAGTGGGACACCACCTGGACCGAGGCCCTGTAGCCCCCGAGGCTCTCCAAGCTTAGCATGTTGGTTCACAGCTTGACACAACTGCCTATACCAAAAATGTGCAGAAAAATGCTGTTTTCTTCTTCCATCGCACTACTTTTATTATCTGCATCGCTCGCCTTTCACCTTTATTTGACCTGCTGAGACTTCGGGCGTGCCATTCACTTCGCTCCAGATTTATTACCATTTATCTTTTTATTAACATGGGAAACATTTTTGGGGAGATCCAATCGCTAATTTCTATCCAAATAATGCTTGTAAGAGGACATCTTTAAAGTTTATGCGGCTCGTGATCAAATGGTTTTTATATATCCCCAGGCTCTTGTATTCTCCAAATTGCTTCAATAAATAACTTGTAAGTCTAATTATGCAGCAATTAATTGCAGCCAACATAGAAAGCCCATCAATCTTCCAACTTGAAAAAGTCTTTTCCAGCAGCACAGCCTGGCAGTCCAAATAAGAAATTTGATTAAATTTTGCAGGCACGTATGGGATTGTGTACGCGTGCCAGTTTGTCATAATGTCTAGAAAAATATGAGAGTGTCTATGTGTGTGTGTGTGTGAACATGAGCAAGTGCCCATGGAGGTTACAGCCAGATCACAGAAGCGAGAGCTCCATCCCAGCGGCTCTCTGCAGTCTGCTCTCTCTGCCGTCTCGTCCCGTTGCTATGGCAGCAGCAGTGAAGGCTGTATCCATGGCCAAAGGAGGAAGCTGGCATCCCCCACTAACAGACCTCCTGCCCCCTCCTCTCTCCCTGTCTCCCCCCGCCTGGCTCCTGACCCGCTGGTGAACCTGCCTAGGGGTCGAAGGTCAATGGCTCAGAGCTGCAGAGTGACAGTGAGGGATGATGAGGGAGAGAATGAGAATGAGAGGAGTTACACCACACAGATGGGGATGAGAGATGAGAAAATGAAAAGATGAGACCAAATTTGATTAGTATCAAGAGGTGGGGTGGGTGGGGTGGCGATTCCACATTTTAGAAAATGACTGCTGTTTTTGCCCAGTGTCTTTGAAATGGAGTTGGAATACAAATGACGTTGACTTTTCTTGCTCTGAAATATACAGCATTTGTTTATTGTGGGTTTTTCTTATTAGTGTGCTCTGAGGTGATGGGGCTACAGGGGCTGGGGGACACAGAGAGAGGCGAGGGAGGGGAAGGGAGGTGAAAGTCTGACATGCTTCCACTTTTTTTTGTTTATTGATTCTGTGGGTGTGTTGGGGTCACAGGAGAAAGTGTTTCTCTCCTTGACTGTGCACAACCCGCGTGGGGAGAGTAAAGATATGCGGGAAAGGAGTCCTCTGTGTAGTATGTAGTCAAAGGGGTTGATATGGTTTGGGGAGGTCAAGTGAGTTGACCCCTGGCCTTTTTGCCTTTGAGAGGTCAGACAGGTTAGCTCAGAGCACCACTTCCTCACCTTGATGAGTTGTGTCCTTTCATACCTAGGGGCAGTTGTTTTACATTGCTCAACAGTGTGAAAAAATCTGCTGACATCATTTAACCATTTTACACTGAATCGGAAAACTTGCCTTGACTTACACTTATTTATGTTGACCTAAGTTTGAATGTGGAGGAATTCTTTTTAAAGAAACTTTTCAGATTTGGCATGCTGTTACAGTACAGTGCACACTGAACAGAGGACCAGAGGAGATGACCACTCCACCCACCACCGCCCAGGCGCACATCACCATATGCTGCAATATTGCCACCTGTGGTAATACATTTTCATCAACACTGCTGCCAATATGAACCAGGAAATCACTTCTGCCTCAGATAAGTGCCATGGTTTCACTGGAGAGCTGAGTGGCTCCTTTGAATACTGTGAGGATAACATTACCCCCCAGTGGCAAATGTTTGCAACTGCACTTTGAAACTCATGAGTGAATGTCAACAGACACCAGCACAATCAATCTCCATCCATAACACTTTGTGGTCCGTACAGTAGCTATGGAGCAGAGGATCTAACACTCTGCCTATTCCATCGGATAGATGCAATATGTCAATGCTATCAGGAGCAAGCGGCCTGTTTCATTTTTTGTCCATCATTATCTTTGGGTACCATGAAGCACATGAGCCTTTTTAGTACTGTCAATGAGAGACTTACACTGTTGCCTAGAAGGCAGGGTATGTTTGCTTTTCCGCACACTCACAGCGCTATGCAGACACTTCATGCAGTCCCCCTCTCTGCTGCATTCTTTTTCTTCTGCGTTTTCTCCAGATGTCGTGTCCTCTTCGTCACCCCGTTCCTTTGCTCCGCTCTACTCGGTTCCCCCGCCCGGAGACTTGTCACAGCCCCTAACCGCATCAGGAGCACTGCTAGATTGGATATACATGATCTGTCCATCCATCAATGGGGAGAGGGAGAGAGAGGGAAAGAGAGAGAAATGGCAGTCTATCTGCGAAGAGATGAGATAGAGACGCAAGGAGAAGGAGAAAAATTGGCATGGGTCGTCACTTGCAAACATGAACCTCTTAAACCAAAGGGGAAAGAGGCATTAGACAGGCACAAAGAGAAGAATATTAAAAACCTGTCTTAGACAGCACATGCAGCTCAAGCACATGTTGAGGTTCATATAGGAATAAATGGTACTCTCTATGCAGTGTTACTGATGCGTATATACATGCTCCCTACTGTTGTTATCGGTTAGTAATGTGATTAGTAGTAATGCAGTTCTGTGATGAAGTGAACTGGATCAGAAGGCTACACATTTTTTTTCCTGCAGGTCATCCAGTGTGGCAAGATTATTCCCTCTTAGAAACCTTGTTAATCAAGCAAAACAAGATTCTGCACAGGGCTGATCTGTGTGATATTTCTTCCACAGGGTGATTCCAGTAGTGCTTTAAATGTGAACTTAAATGACAGCATGTCGTGCCAGCTATAGGTTGATTGTTTAATTTAGGGTTTGATACACGTGATGTAAGACTATTACATAGTCTATTATTATTTCCACAATCTTTCAAGAACCAGAAGAACAATAACTCTACGAAAAGCTACTGCGGTTTCAAATGACCATTTTTCTTCCACTGTGAAATAAATAAATCGAGAGGCAAAACACAGCATCCGACTCCAATAAAAGCACAACAGCTCTCACATTTTTACTTGTGCGACTGGTTCTTATAGCTGCAGACAGTGTGCTGTCAAATATTTGCTTGATGTTGAATATACAGTAAAAGGAGGGTTCAATCTGAGGTTGCCCCGCGACTCCATCGTTCTGTGTTGTGATATTCATCTATGTCTGCCGCTCTATCTTTTTCATACATTTCCAGATGATGCAGTATCACATCTGTGCATCTCCTCCCTTTCTCCTGTCTTCATCGTGCTCTCCTTATTCTCTCAGCCTCTTTCTCTCTTTCCCCCTCCTTATGTTTTTCCTCACACCTTTACCTCTGTCTTCCCTTATCTTTCTTTCCATTTTCATACTGACACCCCCTCCGCACCTCTACCTCTGTCCCTCTCTCCCTTTCTTTTTGTCCCCTCTCTCTTTTGCTCTCCTCTCTCTCTCTCTCTCTCTCTCTCTCTCTCCGCTGTGTTCTGATGAATTGCCTTCCCCTCCCGGTGAACTCGACCGATAATCCTGGGGAAGCAGTAAAAGACCATCGATCAGCCCTGCAGACAGGCCCACAAGCCACAGCACAGGAACAACACGCTAACAACAAGCCTCTGCACTCGGCTCTGTGCATGCATATATGTGCATGCATGCATGAGCGTGTTTTTGTACACATGCAGCCATCTGCATACATGTGCAAACTTCATGCATGTATGCAGAAACATCAGGTGGCATGCATAGTTGTCTGCCTTAAGACAGAGGGATGTGTCGCTTTAGTATATTTGTTAGCTTGTTGCTTCACACATGTGAGCCACATGCAATGATACGTTGAAGAGCGTTCTCTCATATTGCTGATTGTCTTCCATGTGCTATGTTTAGCTGTATGTGTCAGCAGCATACTTAGCATACAGTGAAGAGTTCCCTCTGTGTTCATCCTCTGTGCTTCCTCACACGATCCACCCCCTGCTGTGAGTCATCTTCTTGGAATGTGTGTATGTACGTGCTAACATGTATGTTTATGTGCACATGTGGCATGTGTGCGTGGGTGCATCCGTTTCTGTGTGTTTGCCTCTCGAGCGTGTACGTTTGTCGGTGTGTGTGTGTATAGTACTCATATATGTATGCAGCACACGCAGAGGCCATAAATTATCTGGCATTCTCCAGGCCCATCCTGAAGGAGAAGGGTAGAGAATGCACATGATCTTGGGCAAAGCTTGATGGCTATGAAATTGACCAATTGATTGATTGAAACAATTAATTTTGCACAGTGCTTTTATGGCTGAGAAGCCAAGTGATCATTAGTTTGCAACAAGCAAGTGAGGACAGCTGGAGTGTTTCATAATTTCCACAGAAACACTGCAAAGAACCAGCTACTGCTCCAGGCTTAGGATAATGATAAGCTACCGGCTATTGGTTTAAGTTATACATAATATGATAACTCAGACTGTCATGTATAAAGTCCATCTGTCTTCATCCGCCATTTTACACACAAAATAAGCCAACTTGAGCGATTCAAGCACAAAGCAGCCAATGGTCATTATTCTATGCCCTTAAATATGACAAATGTATGACTGCCTCTATTGAATACCATTCTTTACATGCCATATTACAACGCACTGCTGTTCGCCAGTATGGAGGAGCTTGACCATAAAAAGCCAGTTGCTTGGAAAATAAATCTCCACTTCTGACAAGCACTAAGCTACTATTCATTGAGGAGACTCACCATTCATACTTTATCTCCCTTTTTATTTTGGACCTGTTTGTGAGTTGTCCTTCAGTGCCTTTGTCTTTGCTGCCTTTGTTCCTAATGTACTGGCACGGCTGACTTCATTAAGCTCTGTATGCGGCAAACACATTTATGTCCTATTTTCATTTTTCCTATTTCATTTTGCCGTGATACACCACGGCACTGCCACCAAAGCGGAAAATAAACCCTCCATCAGGCTTGAAGCTACAGTGCTCTTTGTGAGCAATGTGCCACCTTGTGGTCAAACTCGGAAACTGCAACACCAGTTCAACTGAGATTTGTTTTTTAAACGAAGGTCAGCTGATATAATGTGCAGCCCGGGCAGTTCCGTCCTGCAGAAACAGATCGGAAAATTCAGACAGAGCAAAAGAATCTAATGTAGATCAGCAAAATAAGGCGTGCACGCCACTACCCAGACCTCAAAAGACACCTGCAACAGGTATCTCAAACATTTCACAACCGTTCAGGAGGCGTTTCTGGCGCTGATTCTTCTAATACTTGCGGCATGACTTAATGCCAGGGCGTGTGTGAAAGTGCGTGTGTGCTTTCCTGAGAGTGAAACACCACCATGGACATTGACAGATCGCAGGGGAATGTTCAATTGCAGGTTGTTGCGTCCTGCTGTCATTGGGCTCATCTGTCACAGGGCAGGGCTAGCTGGGAGGCAGGAGTGAGGGGCGGCACTCCGCCCATAGATGATGATCACACCGGAGCTCATGCCAGGCAGGCTGCTGGCCCTGTCTTGCTCGTGTGGTCCCACGGAATTCTTGTCATTCACGAAGCAATAATAGTACAGCTGTGATAGAATACAAGGCATTATGCGGAAGAAAGGGATTTTCCCACTTCGATATGCCTACAGTGCAACTCTCCGTGTTTATCGCTTCATCTTTTGGCCACGGGGCTGTGTTGATTGCAAAATTAAAGTCTTTGTTAATATCAATCTGGCATCTCTAGAGATTATTTTTGGCTCGGTGGTGAGAAATTTCTCACTACAAATGCCACACACAGATGCTCTGTATCAGATATGACTCAATACAAAGGCCTGCAGGAACATAGCTGATCTGACTTGCTTGTACACACACACTGCTTGCAGGGAAGGCAAGGGAGAAAAAGAACTCCAATAACCTTGTGTCTTCCCCACCTAAACGCGATTTCCTCATCCTTCCTGTCTCTTTTGTTTCTTCTTCCTGTGAAAAAAAAAATCTGCTGTTGTCACACTGACACAGGGCTGCACTTTCACATGTGCACCCTCTACAGTCAAGGCCGGGAAGTGCCTTTGTTGTTACATGAGAAAAGATACAAACAGGAAGGCCAATTACGGCTCAGCAGTCATCTATCTGTCAACCATCTGACAGGAACACAGTACAGCCAAATATATGGCTCCCCCATAAATCACTGCATCTCACTCTAACTAGCTTGTCTTGTATGAGTAATTAGTAGTATCATGCAGAAGCATTTTGGCGTCCCGAAATACCATTAGATCATTTTCCTTTTGATTTTCAGTCACTTTTCTCCAAAACCCACACACTCAAATGGCCAAATGTTCCTGAAAATTATATGCATAAAACTGATTTAGGAGGCACTCAGGAAATCGATCATGCAACAGAATCGTTTAATGTTTAAGGAAGGGCCTTATGATTTGTGGATGTTGAAACAGAGTTCATATTCCACATTTAAAGATTAAAAAGAGGACCTTGTATTTTCATAGTGAGCCCTAACCGCCTCGTACCCCCTTTGCAGTGGTCCCTCCCCGAGAGCTCCATTGCTATTGCAGATGCTTTATGATGGGCAATTTAGCTTCAGCTGCTATCTGAGCCATCTCAGGAATGGACGCGCTTAGAATCAAGTGCAATAAAGCAGGGAGGGAAGTGGGAACTAAAGGGGGGTGGGAGAAAAACAAAATGCAGAGACAACAAGCTCGTCTGGACAGCGCCTGCAAACAAATGGGTTTTTTTTTTTTCGGGGGGCAAGGGGGGGGGGGGGGGGGGGGGGGGGGGTTGGGCCTGCTGTGGATGCACACAAACACAAACATTGATTTCCCAGGCGCTCAGCTAGACAAGAAAGAGCCATGCCTGTTTGTTATCAAGGGAGCCTCCAAACAAGGCCAAGCCTGTCCGAGCAAATATCACATTTTCTGCCCGTTTGTGTATGTGCATGTCTCAGTGAGGACCAATCTGAGTTTGAAATAGTGGGAGTGAGGCCTTTGTGTGGATATTTTAGGCTGGTCCTGCCTGTGCGACACACCTTCAAAGTGTTGTCTGAGGGGATAGGATTTAGGACAGAATTACATTTAGGTTAAGGTTAGGGTAAGGGGATACAGAATGCATTTATGTCAACGAGAAAAGATGGAAGTGCGAGCGTTTGTGCGTATGTGTGTGTGTGTTTGTGTAACATTTAGTCCTCCACACTGGCTCGGCTTTGTTGAGTCTGCTGAGCCCCAGGAAATCTCCAGAGACAGGGAGACAGATTTACACCCTTCCCCCTGAGAAGGCTATAATGCCTGGGACCCAGCAGAGCTATGGAAGGGTCCAAGAGCAGTGAGTGGAGACCAGGGTGATGAAACAGAGAGGGAGAGGGAAAGAAGGGAAGGATAAAGGGAGAGAGGAAGGATGAAATACGGCAGAAACCGGGACTGCGATATCGATGGAATGCAACATTGCTGAAATTTTGCTTGCCGCCCTTCGCCTCTGCTCACACAGCCTATCTCTCTTTCTCCTACACACAAACACACACACATGCTAGACACACACACACACACAACACACACACACAAGGGGATGCCATAAATCTGCCAGTGAGCACTGCTGGGATAGAGACACCTAAGACAGGCCTATGCTGTGTTTGGAGAGAATGCAGATGTACCTGCCTCCAGCACATCATCCTCTGTCCCTCTTCCTCTCCTTCATTCTACTCCTCTCCACCCCTTCTTTTTATCCTCTCGATCTCTCTCCAGAGTTCCCTGTCTCATGTTCTTAACCCCTTTCAACCTTAACTCAGTTCATCTCCCCTCCACTCTACTTTCTGCACTCCCTTCCCCTTTGGTCTCACTTTAAGAAGCGAATCTCTTCCCACTTAGGATGAACAAAACCCTTCAGCCAAGCCCAAACGCCATTGTTGGGCTGAGACGAGACTGATTCAGGAGACAGACAATAGCTCAACCAGAGGGGTACACAAATCTCTCGCTTTGCATTGCCCATGCATCGCCTTTTGGGGGAATAATGGTAATGAATACACTGTCTATACAACCTGTTTGCTGCAGTTCTTCTGTCTGAGAGCCTGTATACATCATCCGGTGACAGGTCTAACTACCTGCTGAGTGATACCTGATGTCCTCAGATGGGCTACATTCACATGGTCTATCCACCTCTACATGATATGTCTGGGATAAAAGCAAACAGGGGACATCACAAAAGAAGCATGAAACGTGTTGAATAGGTTTCATATTTGCTCACAATTTAAAAATGGCAACAGCAGGTGTGTGTATTGAGGGGATCTATAAAAGGTATCTTTGTTAGTCTGACAGCCTAATAACTTGAACAATAGCAAGTGCTTCATACCATCTGTACCATAGCCCCGATGGCCTCCAGACAAAACAGACTTAAAAACACATGCGCACACTCTCACGTTCACAACGACACATTAACACCTATGCCTTGACATTATCACAACCGGGCCTCACGCAGCCTGGTCTTCTGGCTAAAAACAAGGACTCAAACACAGGCGCACACACGTAAACATACACTGTCCAAAAAGATGTGGCCTGTGTGACCTGATTTACAGTGGAGTAAACGATTTAAGCCGCACATCTCACTCCAACACCTAAACACCTGACAGGCCTCTCATAAATAAAGCTGACTAGAGACTCCCACATAATTTATACCCTGGCTATCTCCTAAGCTAACATGTAACAGGTCTCCACTCCATATTTCACCACCCAGAGCTCGACATTCACTGGGAAAGACGGACATGCAAAAGTGAGTCCAGAAGAAGGGGGCAAGAGAACTTCAAAAGCCGAGGAGAAAGGTTTGGATTTGGGGATGCGGTATGGAGACTAAAGCTCTCTTGATCTCTACTAATGTGTGTGTGTGTGTGTGTGTGTGTGTGTGTGTGTGTGTGTGTGTGTGTGTGTGTGTGTGTGTGTGTGTGTGTGTGTGTGTGTGTGTGTGTGACCCTGGCCTAGGGCGTAGCCTAAACTAGCCTAGCCACCCCAGCTCAGATCAAGGCCCACAGTCAGGAGTTCCACTTCTGCGTCTCTCATAAATCGTCCTGCCTTTGTCTGATCTCTCTTTCACTGGCTGAAACTTATCCTCTTCCATTAAGGGTGATGGATCAGTAGCTCTCAAGGCGTTCGAGACTCTGAGGTTACAGGTCCTTGTGTAGATTGTGCTCCACGCTGTAAATGTGAGAGGCATAGACACAACCTTACACCAAACATGCAACATGAGTAAATTTTCACGGCAGAGATTGACACAGAAGGGGGGGAAATGGAAGTGTCTGAAATATTTTTATAACACCTGACAGTGATTTAAAGGAGTAATAGTATGCATTTACTTTTCTTGCAGTTTCATGCTCTTATTTGTCAGGTAGCCCCCCCCCCCCCTAAATTTGACAGCATCAGTGCTCCCTCTGGTGGCCGCTACCTGCCATGGTAATAATGTTTACTCTGAAACAACGTGCAACTCTGGGGGTTTTTTTTTTTTTCAAAAGTAGCTCTTAAAAATTTTGATTTACACTCGATCCGTTTGTTGTATCAAACAATAGGTGACAATAGCAACAAACCAGGTGACAAATGTAACAATTTGTAGCTATTAAAATCTATCTAGTGCTGATTTAAGACCGTTGCTAGAAGTGGAACAACAACAATGTAATTACACCAATAATAACAACAGACGAGACAGAATGCAAATCACGAGCCTCTCCCATCCAAGCGACCTGGCTGTGGCTGGTTTCCAGGGCGTGAGAGATAATTGAATAGTTTGGCAGGAGACTTCACAAAGCCTCTCTCCACATGTTTGAACAAGGACCTACGATCAGCAGCTGCTGTGCGGTGCGTCTGTGGGCGAGCGTGTTTACTTTAAAAAGCTGGGAAGCAATAACACGTGAAAAGTGTTTTGTTGTGTTTCACAATGGTGGCCGATGAAAATGTTAACAGCTTAAAAAAATCACTGCAGAGTTTTGAAACGTCAAAATTTCCTTCATATAAACTGAGCTGCTTAACTGAGGCTTTGTTTGCATTTTTTGCAGTGACGCTTAAATCTGCACCAATGGAAAGCACAGAGACGCTCTGAATCACAGAAACATTTATTCTTATTATATTTTAATGCATAGTATTGTTTGACGGAGGGGTGCTGTTACTTCACGTCGAAGCTGTTGAGTGACATTGCCCCCAGCTGGTGAGAGTAGGACACAGCAGCAGTGAATGTGAAGCTGCAAATGATTCACATAGTGATGCACACATGTGAGGTACAAATGAACTGTGTTTTATTTATTTATTATTTTTATTGTGCGTGTGTGTGTGTGCGCGCGCGCGCGTGTGTTCCATGGCGAGGAGAATGCGCATGCGCGTATATCGGGTGAGAGGTGGCCTTTTGTCTCGGAATGTCGGTCGCCTGCGCTTGCGCGTTGCTTCTCCGGCCATCGTAGGCGCATAAAGCCTGGTAAATTGCACCAGGGCAATAAAATGGCAATAAAATGACAACAACAGTGCATTAATCCATCACCAGGGAGCGCTGAAGGTACTGTAAAGAGCTCTGGCTGGAGTCGGAAATGATTTCTAGGTTTATCAGTTCAGTGGCTGCAGCGTCCATTCAGCTTGCCAGGGGGCAGTGAGGAGCTGGAAAGTGCTGAGATTCTCCTTCCCACTGGACTAGGCTTATATTAATAATCGGGCAGGTATTTAAATAAATAAATAAAAAATTACAAAATGTAGCAACTTTGTATTGAATGGTCCCCCTTCTTTTAATTAGAAGACAGCTTTAATGAAATGGAGCTTTTAACTTGCAGGAGACCGATAAAAAAAAATTCCCAGCTCCCTACTTCTCTCTGCCTGGCCTTATTTGGAGCAGTATTTTCCATGCCATGTTCTCACAGGGAGGCAGGGCTTCATTGTTTCAGTGGTACAGCCCCTCCAGCCTTCAGCCTCCTCTCTGGCTCCCCGTGGCTCCTGGAGAAAGAGAGCTTTATTTAGGAGCACCTGGATTTATGTGGAGGAACCAAAAGCAGCAGGTGATGGAAATCACTGGCCCAGTAGGCTAGCTGTGGCCAGGGGGTTCTGGCAAGGTAGTAAGTGGGCCCTGTGGGTCACACTGTCATTTCCTGTTTCTCTACCCCTTTGCTCTCTTTTTACTGTCTTTCTATCCCAGCCTGCCTTCATCTACTGCCTCTACCTTCCTGCCAGGATCACTTCCTCCAATAGGAAACAGATGAGTTGCTCAGAGTCTGAGGTGGCCGTGATTTGCCCTTCCCATAATCAAGGCAACACATCTGACATAGATTTTCACATAGTTGGGGCTAAAACATGCCGTTAAAGATGCTGTTTTTAAGTAATGCAGCCTTATTAACAAATATTATCAAAAGTTATTTTTCATGGAATGTTAAAATCCAAACAAAACCATTTTTAAAAGAAGATTACCTAAGGTGAAGCCATTCTTTTCAGAGTTCAGCTTTGACGCTTAACCACTGGTTTCGTGGCTTAGCACTGACACACCTTTGATTTTGCACCTACACCTCAGGTCGTGTCAGACATGACAACTGAACATTTCACAAAATAACCTCTGAGCAAGCATATTGTAGACTTTTAGACCTCCGCTCCCCAGATGAAACCACTAGCCGGCAGCTATTCCACAGAAACAGCAATCTAAACTGAACCAGGTGTGCACATGCTGCAGTGGAGAGGTCAAAAAGTGGGAACACATGATCCACTCTTTCTTCTTTCTTTTTTCCTGCTCTTCTTCCATTAATGATTGCTGCCTGGTTGAAAGAAAGAAAGAAAGAAAGAAAGAAAGAAAGAAAGAAAGAAAGAAAGAAAGAAAGAAAGAAAGAAAGAAAGAAAGAAAGAAAGAAAGAAAGAAAGAAAAACCATCTGCACTAAAATAGACCATTAAACCTTCCAATAACACTTATGTAATGTGTAGCTCAGTGTATGGCAAACAGATTTCAAACCAGGCAACACAAGCACAATGAATGTGTGTGTGTGTGTGTGTGTGTGTGTGTGTGGGGGGGGGGGGGGGGGGGGGGGGGGTAAAGTGGTGGACAGACAGTACAAAGTAGGGAGACAGAACAAACAGCCTATGCTGTGGAGAGACATCTGTTTGGTCTGCTCTGCACTCTAGAATCTCTCACATCGACTGGACCCCCGTCACGCTGCTCTGCCTGGGTTTATTTCTGGCCAGCAGTTGAGATGAAGGACTCAATGTTTAGACATGAGCTGTTAGGATAAATTGTCCCGTGCGCGTTACAGATCCCGCAAGTAAAGCCCTGTATCACTGCGCCCTCAGAAGTACGACATCCAGGACACATTATATTTCACTAAGATTCTGCAATGAATCAGTGTGCAGTCCGTCCACCTCTATTTCACTTAGTTTTATTACAAATGTGTTTACTGCTAATCAGTGTAATGGACTGGACCGTGAGCACTTGAATGTGTGTTTAACTTATATATTCTGTGAGCCTTGGGAGATGACAGGGTCCTTACAAGGATGGTGGTTGTAATATTGAATTATAAAACCTATTCAAGAACCTGTCAAGAGCCCCTTTATCCTGTGTGGAGTAACATCTATGCCTTCTTTTATATGTTAGATTTGTTATGGAACGCAGCTTTATAAAGTATTTATCGAGCCTTTATAAGCCACTAAAATTACAATCAGTTCAGGAGCCACCTCCAGCAGCAGAGCAGCCCGTGTTGTTGAAAGCTCTCAATTCTAAGGCCCGGCTGAGCCTCGCAGCATTTTAAGTTCTGCCAGAACTGTTCCTTGTGGATCAGTTAATATGAACCTCCACATCTCCTGCTGAAATAAATACTACTGTGGAAACTGTGGGGATTTCATGGCCTCTCTGAACTCTAATCCTTGATGGAAATAGAAAGGACTGAAACTTCATGATCATTTGGCTCACTGTAATATGTGTAAACTTCTACGGTAGACAAATGTGATTTTTTTCCTTACTCTAAGAAAATGAGCCTATTGCAGCTGGGCCCTTTTCACTTGGTTATAAGCCTTGCATTCTATTACCTCAGGCATATAATGCTTCACATTCATATACATGGTAACATTAGATAGTTTATGGCTCTGTATTATGTCAAGACTGGCTAAGGCTGGGAGAATGTTGTGGTCAGCGGTGGGTCAAAGACTGTCAGGGCTCTGAGCTGGCAGAAAGCCAGGCTCAGTACGTGTTTGCCCTGAATGTTAATGGATTAACGCTCACCACACATACAGCCAGACTGGGAAACTCAAGATGACTTTTTACGTGAAAGGCCGCCAATAAGTCGCCATCATAAATTCAGGGACACATGCTGTCTGTACGACCACGGCAGTCAGGCATGTTCCCTCCGGGAGGCCAGGGCTGAGGGACTCCGTGATGGAGAATGGGGGAGCAGGTGGGCTCTGTGTTGGCTGACCTTGCCTCTGGAGCCCCGCAAGATATGATCAGAGCATGCCGGCAGCTGTGGCCTTGCTTTAAAGCACCCAAGGTATCATGTAGAGCAGGTACAGCAATGCAGTATTCTACAGCCTACTGTCACATTACCCTTAACCGCTTAAGATTATGTCTTCATACAGTGTTTTAAACTCAGACCCTGCTGATTCAGCACTTTGCACCCCTAGTGAAGCCCATTGTGTTACGCAATTTTTCTCTTAATTGCTTCAAGCGAGTAACTTAGGCTTGTCTAATGTGAATTTCTGCACGGCAAAGAGAGCTGCTGTTGCACTGCTCAAACACTCTGCAGCGACAGCCACAATCTCTATGTGTAATTTAGCAGCAGGGGACAATGAGATAATCTTGCAGGAGAGCCTATACTACCAATTTAAAATCAGTAAAAATGCACAGTTTTTTCTTTTTTTTTAGGAGCTCCACTTAAGCTGTGCTGTAAATAAGAACTCAGTTCGAAGCACGTAACTGTTGCCTGCCTTCAGAGGGGGTCATTTTCAATCCACTGATGGGTTCACAGCAGATTTCACTTCAAAGTTTCACATCCATTTTGACAGTAATGCTCTCAATTTTTCCTTATTATTTTGCTATTGCACTGCGAGCAATTAGGCATAATTATGTCAGTGGATGATCTCTAGCAGTTTACTGAAGGAGTGACTTACAAGCAATCATTAGCAGCAGCATGGTTTTTAAAAAGCTGAGAAAAAAAAGTGACACATGCCTGAACCCCCCCCCCCCAAAAAAAAAAAAAAAAAATCTTATTCTATAGTGGATAAAACACTGTGCTGTGGTTTCCTATGATTTTCTGTCTCCAACAACCCAGGCCTCACTTAATGCCTTCAATCTTTTGTGCTCTCTCTTTCTCTCTCTCTTCTCTGCAAATTAATTTATGGTCTAATTACAGGACAAGCCTCCAGATATGAAGGAACACAAATCACTGGTCCTTACCAGATGGCAGAAAAACGGCACAGGATAATTGAAAATCTAGAAGTGGATCAATATTTAGAAGCCCAAGGTTACACGAAGTATGACACTACTATTAACATGGAAATATGATGCATTACATCCACAGGCAAATTGGCTCCTCTTTCTATTTGACGGTGAGTGAGTACTGACTGATAAGCTTCTAAATAACAAAGATGCAACACTAGCTTTAAACTATTAGAAGCTTAGCTGCTGCTGCTGCTTAGACGCGTGCACGCGGCCTCTCGATGCACTGCACCACACCGCTGCGGTCTTACAGTGGTACCTGTGCAGCATACTTGCTGGTCGGAGGTATGCAGAGCAGGTCTCCTTTATAACAAGCCGTGTACCCTGAAAGCTCAAAGCCCTGCCATGTCACCGACTACCTCTGGCTTACCCCACCCTTCTCCAGCATTTACCTCTGGCCTGTTAAAAATGATATCAGCTCATGGAGGGCAAGCATTAGCATTTGCATTTTATTGGAGGAACAGAGATTTAGAGCAGAGGATATATCAGCTCTGAGCAGACAGAATTAGTTAACAATGCATTACCTGCCTTTTATGGCAGCTATAACTCTTTCCCCCTGGTGGGGAGAGGAGATGAAGGGAGGAGTGTTGGGGAGGGGATGTGAAGGGGTGGTGGTGGCGGTGAAGGGGAAACACAGCCAGCAGTAGGTTGGTGGTGAGAGCTGTGGAGCAGCACATGGGTGGGGGGGCATTTAGAAGGAAGAAGCTTTGTCTGTGGTGCTTTACTGCGCATTAAGTGTGATGGGCACCCAAATTAGAGCATCACGCCGCAATCACCTTCACACAGATCAGTGCGCTTCGAGACGACGCCGATGCAGTCGTCGCCGCAGACATTTTTATCTGATTGGATCAAGGAGGCGCAGCTGTGTCTACATGATCACAGCACAAGTAAAGGCCACATCAAATTACACCGGCCTGTGTGATACTTGTGACTCACGACGCTTTGTCTTTTTTCCCACAATTTTTCGTAGTTTTGCTGAGACTGACAGAGGAAGGTGAATCTTTCCTCTTTTTGTGCTCACGTTATCTCCACGAGCGCATGTTTATTTGTTTGTGGCATCCCTGAGCAAGCTGTAACTCTGATGAGGCCCCACTGCTGCAGTCCCTTTCCTCACCACAGCTGCACAGTAGCTCCCCCGACGCTCATTTTGTGCAGTGTGCAGCAAGACGGCCCACCTCTGCTGTGGACAGTACCCTGTGGAACTCATTTGCACTAGAAGTTACTAGCGGGGGGAACTATGTTTGAAGTGCAGAGAGGCTGCTGCGAATAAATAAATACATTTACACCAGAATATGATTCCCATGGCAAAAAACAGCGTTAAGGGTTTTATAAATTTTATATATTACAAATGTCAAGTTGTACTTCTTTGCAGCGTCAAAAATCTGTGTCCTGAAAAGCCAACACTTTTTAAGCATTTCAAGCTTTGATGGAGCTTTACACTTACATCCTTCTGATCAAATACCCTCTACGCCGCCTTTACTTTGTACTGCATTTGCCACACATAGTCACCAGAGCCTCTTGTTAATGCACAGTGTCTTTCCCAACCAAACCCATACTGGCCTGGGTTTGTGAGCAGACAGCTCCAGGCTCCATAAAACAGCCTCCCTCTCTTTGCCCAGCTTAATGGTCCCAGGGGCTGGATATTTACTAGTGACCTTTGCATTCCATTTGGAGTGTAAAAGCCTTTTTGCAAGGAAAATTCCATCACTTTAGACGTAGCCAAGCAGCACAGTGTGTGTGTGTGTGTGTGTGTGTGTGTGTGTGTGTGTGTGTGTGTGTGTGTGTGTGTGTGTGTGTGTGTGTGTGTGTGTGTGTGCATGTAAAAAAGAGTTGCTATAAAGGGCAGCAAGAAAGAAAAAGATGGTGGTGCGAGAAGAACAAGACTACACCTTCACTGCGGTTTATGACTAATCTTGCAGCTGGTCCGTATAGGAGCGACATTATTCTTACCTTATATTATATACCTTTTTTTTTTTTTAATAAAAATTAACAACTCGTATTGTAATGCACTTAGTTATTTTATAATTTGTTATGGTTGCCAGATAAAGGGAATTATAATTTGTTCTCACATGCTTAGAGTCTGGTTTTAGCATAGCTTCAACTCCCTGCTTGTGTTTTTCTTTGAGTTTCAAGTAGAAGAAAAAAAACCCACATATTGCAGCGATGCATATTTGTTTTTATGGCTGCATCATGAAATTGAAGTGGATTGCTTCAGTGGCGTAAGGGTTTAAGGCACCAACCATGAATGAGCCATAATAACTGAAGTTTCTATCTAACCTTTATTGTGTGCTATTCCTTCATCTGTCTTTCTTGAACATTAATATGAGCACCAAAACAAAAATGACTAATTGTATTGGATTTTTGTTTTATGTGTTGTGAGCCACTTTAGATATAGATAAAGTATCTTAATTTAATTTAACAGATGTTTTAATCAGCTCTATGAGTTGGGGAGATATGGATGGCTTCAGCAGAAATGGTAAACACACTGTGAATCCCTGGACCTCAAAAAGCTGCATAAAAATCCATAAACACCCATTTATGACTTGTTCATGTGAGCAACTTTAAGAGTTTGAACTGTGAATGACTTGCATAAAAATACCTTTACTTTTGGATTGCTATTGATTAACAGCACCATCTGCTGGGGAAGAGCAGCCATTGCGCTTTAAACCTTTAACGGATAAAAAGTCGTTTCACTTTGAAAAGAAACAAGCCCATGTAATGATACCCATCATATGTTATCCGGCCAAGATGGTGATTTTCCCTCAGGTAGGAAACTTCCAGATATTAAGTTACAGTTTGCCTCCATAACAGTTCTTACGAATTATATTCAAGAAATTTCTAGTATTATTTTCTGACTTAAATGCTTTGTGAATGGAATATTCAGTCTAAAATGAAACCGACAGCAACTTTAACACTGAAAATGTTTATTAAAGGGTGCTACTGTACACATACTCACAACATTTCATTCACACAAGAAATAGTCTACATTTTAAAAATTCTGCACTGGCAAAAAAATAAAAGAAAATAAAAAATAATAATTCAGGAACCGAATACTTGTTATTAAAGGAATCGACACCAGAAGGATCATCTAAGTTAATATCAAGGGACATAATTTGTGTATGGTACATATGAAAAGGGGAGAGGTGCACAGCCTTCATTCACAATGCCAATTAAAGCTAAAAACATTGATAAAAAAAAATTTTAAATCAAAAATAAAACAGATTTTATTCGGTAGACACGAAACATTTGGTCCCAAGAGTCCACGCTGGAGCACAACAGATCAAACTGCAAAGCTGACATCCATCTAGTGTATAAAAGCTTGGAGGTGCTTTTCAGGTCCCAGAAAAGAAAGAGAAAAAAAATGTAAGTAAAATAAAAGAAATCTTAAGCTAAGAACAAATAGAGTCAACACAAGAGAACCCAGGATGTGACCAATTCAGTTCAAAGCTTGCTTTAATGTTTGAAATTATGGCAATGTCAATAACCATTTAACATAAAAATCAAAAGATGACTAACAACAACTATTAAAACCACAGGGTTGTCATAGGGATTGGTCACACATTCAAGGTTTACATCTTTTGGCCACAAGGTGGCAGACCCTAATGACAGGCACAACCCTGGCTTCATTTCACTTGGATACATAGAAGATTGTCAGACTTGAACAAACAAAAACCCCAAAACAAACAAACAAAACAAAAACGCTTATTTAAAAGGGAAAAAAAAATGTGCATAATTGGTTTTACTGTCCTTTGGGTTAGCTGTTGATGTGGTAATGTATATTTGTATAGACCGGTATATTTGAACGTGAAAATAAAACTTTGTTATTTAAAAAACAAACAAACCACAAGACAAAAAACAACCCACCACTACATTATGAATTACATTATGAAAAAACTGAGTAAATCCATCCTGGCAGGCTTTACAGCAAGACAAATGAGAAACCTATGATATCGAAGTTTTTCCTTTTAAAAGGAAGCGATTATGCAGTCAGGAAAGTGCGGCGGCGGCTTCCTGACTTTAAAAAATAAAAAATGTTGTTTCCATCTTTGTGGTGTCAGCTGGGTTCTTAAAAAGGAAGAGGTACACCGTTTATAGCAAATTAAAAGTTGTGAACCCACAATGGAACACACTCTGGGTTAACACAGCCTTTACCAACTCTGATTTTCAACACTAACATAATCGTATCCTGTAAGCACTAAAACAATGTGTTAAATTTTTTTTTTTTTTTTTTTTTTTGAAGAAAGTAAAGAATACAAAGACAGAATAGTATAAACTCTCCCCAGTAGCATATCACCCATGTCAACTACAGCTTCTCCTCCTGAATGATGGATCCTTTTTAGTAGTCTGGGCCCGTGTGCTCCAATGAGGCTTGGATGGAGATAACACAGTGTCCAAAATTTGTGTGTGTCATTGCTGGACATGGTAAAAATTGAAGGTTGGGAGTTTAGGATGTGAAAAATGTCCGACTCAAGGTTGTCCCTGCAGTGAAGAGGTCCCGTTTCCTCCTGAGGCGATACACTCACGCACTGACTGCATCCTTCTCCTTCTTGTCACTGTCTTCATGCCAGGTGAGACGTTCCTCATAGAAGGCTATGACAATCTGTGGGCACTTATGATTGGCCTCCTTTGCGAGCACGAGATCAGCCTCATCAGAGTCTTTCCTGGAAAGAGAAAGTTTAAAATTACCGCTTGGGTTTGTGTCTTTGCACAACCAAGATATAATATCTCCGTTTTCAAAACACTTGCAACATGCAAATTTTGTCCAACTAGTTAAAATGTAGCATAAGATTTCACACATTACATTAATTACATGGAGTGCATTTAAATTCCATCTGCTGCAAGTGATTTTTAAAATAACTTACAAGAAATTAAAAGAAAAAGAAATTTGAACTGTACAGCTTTCTGTGATAAACTACTATTAAACTACTACAACTATTATCTGACATTAACCCTTAAACGGGGCTTGACCAAGGATGAACAACAGTGTACTACCCTTATCCCTCAAGATAATATGCAATTACATACCATAGGCCAGCTAAGCTATAAATGCTGCTAAAGGCAGTTTACAAATAGAAATATCAGAGTGTAAGAAGAATTATGTCAGTACAGCCTGCATACAGCAGAAGAACTGCCTGCATCTGAATGGTTGTGCATATAAGAAGATTTCTAACACTAGGTGCATTTATTGATCGATTTCACACAAAAACTAAAGGCAAAATTAAATCAAGACTTTCAGAACCTACCACTTCATAAGAAACATGAGGTCTCCACACGAGTCTGTTGCTCCAATGATCTTCTCCGGCTCAAGTCCTCTCTCAAAGCCGCGTGCGACTAGAATGTCATCCTGAAAGACCCCGAACAAAATTACTTTAGAAATCTGGATTTTGTATTAAACTCTTGAATTTACACCAGCTGTCTTTAAATGTAAACAGTCTCAGTTTCCACACACCTTAGATAAATGTGTTGTGCTAACTTAATGTCAAGTGAAAAAGGAAGCCAAATGCAGCACATTTCAAGTTCTAGACATCCTGCTTCTGCAGCCAAAAATAGTTCTTACCTCTTTTTTCTTCTTGGGCTTACTTCCACCTTCCTCGTCATCATCCGAGCTCCTCTTCTTTGAGCTGCTAGAATCTTTGGAGCGTCCAGAGGCGGCCGTGTTTGATTTGCTGGCCCCACTGCTGGGTGTGGAGGTCCCGCCACTGCTTTTCTTGTAGGTCTTCATGAATTCTGAAATAAGCTCAGGGCAATCCAAATTTTTCTCTGGTTCCCATGTGTTGTGCTTGCTGAGAAAGAGCACAGAACAGAAAAATCAGTGCAGCCTTAATGCACCAGTTTGGATTGGAAACTGCAAGATATGCTAAAAAATTTGATATCTTGCAATGTTTAAAACACTATAATCTAATGTTCCTTTCATGGTCATTACTGTGCTTTAGATGACAGCATCTGTGTCTAAGAGAGCTGTTCTGTTGTGCACTGGGTGCATCTTGGACCCGAGTGTTAGAATAGCAATCTCCAATAACCTACCTACTCCAAAATGTGACCAACTGTTTACAACATTTAATTTTAATAGAGATTCAAAAGATTTTTGACTATGGGAGCTATGACCGTTGTTAGTACATTTATTTAATTACTTACTCCGAGTATCCCTTCCACTTTAGGAAGAACTCAACCCTTCCTTTCACCACCCTCCTGTCCAGCACTTTTTCCACAACATATTCTTCCTCATCAGAGGATGAAGACTCTTCTCCGCGAGACTTTTTGCCCATGGTAAAGTTTGGTGCTTAACACAACGCGGTTGCAGGTGACACTTCCCTGTTTAGAAAGAACGGAAAAGCTCGCGTTAAAGATATTTGAGTTTTGATCGCTCTCCCACTAGCTCTAGTTAATAAAAAAAAACCGCACCAATTTTTAAAAAGAATAATGGCTACACAGCCACATCACTCCAATCGCAAAGCAGCTACAAATTACAGATCGGTAACACTTTAACATTAGCTAATTAGCCACAGCTAGCAAGATTGTTATCATATTTCAACGAGAGGCTTAATATCGTTATAGTTTGTTTAATTGCAACATGCAACGTTAAAAAGACCAACTAAACAGTGCAGCTAAATATCCAGATCGCAATCTAATCGCTAAATCGGTGAAAAGTCGGTCACTGTTACTACAAAAACGTACAAATAGCAAGGACGACGGCTACTAGCTGAATGGCGCTAGCAGCAAAGCAAATGAAAACTTGCTACAGCAGGTAGCCTGCAAGCAACCGCTAAATCGAGCTAAACTACTATGCTATCAAACCATGCGCCCATATCTACAGCGGCATGAAACTGCAAAAAATAGTGTCTTACTCTTCTGGAGGTCCCAACCGTCGATCTGTACCCGTCAAACCCTGTCTTTGTGGAGGAGCGGCGAGGCCAACCTTTCAGCTACTTTAGCAGCTAGCACAACACACACACACGTACACACAAAGGTGCTGTGCGCAAAAAAGCGCGCGTTAAAGCGCACAATAACTGACCCGCCCCTCAGTCAGCTGATGATCTTCATATAAAGTGGTTGAATGTGCTTCTATCGTGTTTTTAAGTTTATTCTGTAACAATTTGGATTTTTTTTTATCTTAATACGTGTGCACTCTGTATAGAAAATATTTTTCTTTGATAAGAAGGTGTGTATGTTAATGTGGGAGGTAGGGCTATTGCTGTACAAGGCTGCTGTGCTTCCGCCCACAAATCAAAAAAGGAATCATTTACGGTTCGTATGATGTTTAATCTAAAAAACTGACCATCTTCCTTGTGTTTTCCAGGAACATAACTTAGCGAGCTGTGCCCACTGTATGCTTACTGACTTAAAGCCGTTATACACGACAGACTCGATACCTTCTTCAAATTTTCCTTTTCACATACAACAACCGTAATCCATTTTTTCATTGTCGTCATTGTACACCAGGTGATTGGATGTTGGTAATGATTGATTCTATATGGCCCAATCAAAATTGAATCACTGCGGACGACAAACTGCAGCGGGAATAGCTGCCCAATTGCCGTGCGACAGGGGCGGTACCGTTGCTATTTATTGTACTGTTGAATAGCAGGCTACGCTCGTCTGACGCAGATCTCGGCTCTTCGCAAGTTACACAACACGTCTTCAAGGCTAAATCTGCAACATGTCGAGAGAGAGTGTGAGTACTGGGCTCGGGACTACTGCTCTGTTATTGCATGCGTTGTTTTATGTTAGAGAAGGTAGGAAATATGAAGTTGCGGCATGCTTTTGATTCGTAGTACAGTCTCCGGTTTGGGTCGTAGCTGTATTGAAACGCCGCCATTTTATAGCAGCCAGGCCTCGTGGCCTTTTGTTCCTGCGGGTGAGCTGCAGTGGAAATTTAGGACTTTGAATCAACATTTACGATGGGAAATCACGCTTAAATGCAACACTCATTTAAATCACGGCTTACTCTGACAAATAAGTACTTAAAATATTTGCCCTATTCGCTGGTCTTTCAGCGGCTTTGCTAACGTTAATGGCGGCGGTGTGTCCCTCCTCCACACGCCCTGAATATAAATAAGGGGAGCAGGGAAGGATGTATGTAGACGGTGAACAGCATTAATTAATACTACTATCACATTAAAGTTATGGTTGTATTACATTAAAGCCGACATTGGAGAAGCTAATCAGATGTTATTGCATTGCTTTGTCTATTGTATAGGTCCCACGTGAGCCAGAGCAGCTCCGCAAGCTGTTCATCGGAGGCTTGAGCTTCGAGACGACAGACGAAAGCCTGCGTGCTCATTTTGAGCAATGGGGGACTCTTACAGACTGCGTGGTAAGTCGGGTTTCATTAAAGATGTAGTCATGATGTTTCAGTGGTCATGGTTTTGCAATAATGTAGAGCACGTTGGTTACTGGCTAATCCAAAAGCATTTGTCTTTCAGGTCATGAGGGACCCCAACAGCAAGAGATCCAGGGGTTTTGGCTTTGTAACATATTCATCAGTGCAGGAAGTTGATGCTGCCATGTCAGCCCGTCCCCATAAGGTCGATGGAAGAGTGGTAGAACCGAAACGAGCTGTTTCCAGGGAGGTGTGTAACAACTGGATGAGGTGCAATTGTTCTTGCATTCAAAAGGCGCATAACAATAACAAATGTCTTTGATTCCAGGACTCAAACCGACCAGGAGCCCACATAACTGTGAAAAAGATCTTTGTTGGAGGCATCAAAGAAGACACAGAGGAGTCACACCTGAGGGATTATTTCCAGCAGTTTGGCAAAATAGAGGTCATTGATATCATGACTGACCGCAACACTGGGAAGAAGAGGGGCTTTGCCTTTGTTACGTTTGACGACCACGATTCAGTTGATCGGATTGTCAGTAAGTGCAGAAGTTGACTTTTTTCCCCCAGACTGTTTTGTCAGACTTTTGATTGTTGGCTAGCTTGTTTACAAAAAATTCTCTCCACAGTCCAGAAATACCACACTATCAACTCTCACAACTGTGAGGTGAGGAAGGCCCTCACAAAGCAGGAAATGCAGAGTGCAGGAATGGGTATGGGAATGAGAGGAGGTCGCAACACTGGTGGCAGGCCCTATGATTACGACCGGGGCTTCAATCAAGGTACGGCTTATTTTGTTGATAGTGGAGTGATTGTTATACTGTGCGATGGCAAACCATATGATTATCTTATTTAGGTGGCAGGGGGCGATATGGAGATGGTCCTTACAATTGCAACGGGGGTGATGGTGGTGAGCATGGTTTTGTCGTGTCTTCCTATTTTCTTTGCATTTCTTAAATTCCACAGTGTATTTTAAGGCTGTCTTATATTTTTAGGCTATGGAGGTGGACCTGGTGGTCCTGGTGGCTATAATGGAGGTAACCGTGGTTACAATCAGGGCTACAACCAGGGTGGTGGATATGGAGGAAACGGTTATGACAGCAATGGTTATGGTAAGATAATGCCATTACACTGCCTTTTACTAGAATTGTAACTTGCTTGAGGTTGACCAATCCTACAAACTCTGTAATCACAGGCAATTGTGGTGGTGGTGGAGGCGGCGGTGGCGGCAATAACTACAACAACATGGGCCACTACGACCCCCAGGCCTCTAACTTTGGCCCCATGAAGGGCAACTTTGGTGGTGGTGGCGGCGGCGGCAGGAACTTTGGTATGAGTTCCCAGACTTCACAAGTAGATGCTTTTATGTATGCTGACCTCTTGTTTTGACTTTGTTTTTTTTGTTTTTTTTGCTTCCAGGTGGATACGGAGGCTCAAACAACAGCGGCTATGGTGGACGTCCAGGACGATTTTAAAATGACAAAGTGGTAAGAGCTTGAGAGCATGCCTTAAGAGTCTCTCTTTTTTTTTTTTAATGTAAAACAACAGCTTGTGGTGAGCAGGGAATCATTGAGTGCAGATAACCTTTAAACAAATTCACTCTGGATGTCAGGTCACAAAGTCAGTGCACAGTTAACAATGTTGTTCCGTATTGTTCAACAGGACTGAGTACTTAGGAGAGGAGAGCAAGGAGAGGAGAGCAAGCGAAGTGACAGGGCAACTGCAGGTTTACCTCCTAAATCTGCTCAGCCTATGAGTTGTGGCAGGTTACAGCTGCTGCAAGAAGAGATGTACAGTAGATAAATCATGGAGGGCCTTCATTTAAACATTTTGTCTTATGTTTTTCTTTTTTCGTCAATTGTGTTAATGGAAAGCAAGCATTCCAATGAGGTTTTGTGTAGATCTTCAAGTCTGGTTTTTATTTGTAACTGCATCAAATCAAGCTGAAATAAACACCTTTCAGTTTTTTTAACAGTCTCGTTAGCCTTTTCAGTGGTTTTGGGAAAGGGAGGGTTTACTATTAGGTGAAAATGGGTTCAGCCATATACATCACAAGGTGGCCGGGGAAAGTCAATATCAGTGTCTCCTACATGCTGGCTCAGGTCAGTGCATATGCAATACTGGTTAAAGGGCGGGCAAAGAAATGGTGCGCAAATGCCATCATCAGAAAAAGCCCATCACTTTGGTACAAGCTCTGCCCTGATTTCTGCAAAGATCACCTGGAGAATGCTAGCTTACATGCAAAGTCTATGAGGCTAGCCATGGAAGCAAGCTGAGGGAGAGAAGTAGCAAAACCATCGCCAGGATCATTGAAGCAGGGGAGAGTGAGAACAGAGGCCTGAGTCTAGCAGGCAGCAGCTACCAAAAGGCTTAAGTGCTGTTTGTAGGTAAGACCAGACTTCTCAACTACTGATGGTATATCTTGCATTTTGTCATGTAGCTGGTAGTGAGATATGTAGCCCAGTAATAATTTAATCAAGTTTTATGACCATTCTACTATTTGACTTAATTTGGCCTCCAATTGTGCATTGAGGCCCAAACATATTGCATGCTATGAAATGAGCAAATATTTTGTATTTTTGGGGTATTGTTTTACTTACAGTATTTCTATTTTGTAGGTAGGTAAGGTAACGAGACATGGACCCCAAAACCTGGCCTCATTTCTGTGACAATGGTTTTTGCCAGGTACTAACATTACTACTTCTAGACACATCTCTTTTTTTTTTTTTTTTCTTTTCTTTTTTTTTTTTAATAATACATTTGAATTAATGTAGTTTTCTCTTCTCCCCACAGGTTGGCTGAAAATTCATGCTGGTGCTCAAAATATTTTAAGAAGGCTGCTGTGCAGATTTTATTTTTTTTAACCTTTTTTTTTTTTTTTTTTAATAAAGTGTTTGTATAAAAACAAATCTCTGGTTTCATTCATTAAAAGAACATGAACAGTGTCCATTAATACATTTATGTGAAGCTTAACGTCATTCTTATGACAACTTCCTGTGTGACTCGGTCAAAGTCGGTACAATCGGGTCGAATGTTCTCCAGAGTAAGGAAACTACCCAATTCTTCAGCATGGCTCTCTCTTCTGCATTGTGTGAGGTACCAGATAAATTTTACCATCTGGTGTCTGCTGTAAAGAATATTCATCTATCGAGTATGGTTGTCCATCTTCATCTCGCAAATGAGAAAATACTTGGGTGTAAAGATCTGTAAGACGACATTTAACGAATGCCAAGCTGCGCTGGAACTCGAGCCTTTCTTGTGCCAGGTGTTCCCTTTGGGCCTGGAGCTGATTCAGTTCTCTTTCAAGGTGAATTATGCTTTCGAGCTTCCTCTTCCTGCAGTTCTGAGCTGCGACCTTGTTCTTCCCCCTTCGTCTAATGTCCCTGACCAGTGCTAGTTGAGCATCTGTCAGAGTATACTGTGTCAGGAGCTCATTGAAGTCATCGACAGGTAGATTGATAATCTTATCCATGGGGAAGGGGATCTTCAAAGCTAAGGCCCGCCGCTCATCTCTGCTCAGGGGAGGGGTAGAGATGCTTCCTTGGGGTTTTATGTACATGTTAAGGTGTGAGCTTCCTCTGCTGGACATTGCAGAATCATTGTATAGGTCACTCAAGGCTGCAGCTGAACCCTGGTGTTTCATTGATCGAGGAGTTGGAGTACTCGGCTGTGGCTGAGATAAAATGGGTTGGGCTGAAAAATAAGATGGATGTGCACCTGAGTGTAAATATGAGTGAGTATGATTCTGGTAATCCGCTGAGTAATGGAGGTGGGATCTTCTTGTGTGCTCAGTCATGCTGTCTGGTTCGCCATCACTATATGCCATTCCTATGTCTACGCTTTGGTAACCTGGTGCGCCACCAACAGGATTATCTGGAGAGGCCAAAGGTGGACTGGAACCCAGTGACAGACCAGAGTCGGACTCCAGGTCATCACCGGAGCGAGTGTGTGCATTTTGTCCATGTACAGTCCACTGCATGTGCCCACGTAGTCCCTGAGTGAGACACGCATTGGTTCTCCTGTGCCCTTGATTGACACCTGACATATTTGTTTGCTCCCTAAGGGGCACAAAAGATTGCTGTGGGTGAGAGGAGATCGGGAGTATTCTCTGATTGAGCTGAGGTTCAGAGTTTCCATACATTGTTTCTGTGGAGGTGCCTAGACGATGACAGGTAGGCACCTCTTCGGAATAAAATCCATTGTAAGCCTCAGCGGTTCTCAGCTCACAAGCAGCAGGGGGCTCCGAGTGGGGCTGAGCCATCCCATACTCTCCCACAGAAGCCATGGGCTCCATGGTTTGGTACTGTGTTGTCTCATAGGGGTTTTCAGTAGGGACTTCGAACTCCTGTAAGACAAACACCCACTCATGACTGACAGGTTCAAAGATATGTCACACTCACAACAGTGAAATGACTAAAACCAATTAAATTTAAATAAGACCCCATGAGACAATCATTGTCTGTTTTTTTTAAAGTTTATCTGGTTTGCTATACAAGAAAGTTTGCCCCCACTTCAACCTACCACCCATAGAATATGAAGGGCTCTTAAAGATGTGATCAGGTTCCACCTGGAAACAGAACGGCTATTGTGCAGTACAGGCGGCCACTAGCAATACACAGCATGCCCCCTTTCACAATCCTCCTATCCTGCCATCACTCAAATAGACCATTGTTGCCCATCTCACCTGGATGTATATTAGTTTTTCAACAAGTGTCACATGAAATTTGTTCAAACAAAGATATTCTGTCATCTATGAATCACATTAGTCCTACTTTCAACTAGACACAGAGAATAACGTCCGTGTGTTACAATGAGAAAAGACGCACACTTGTTCCTGTAGTGAGAGGGTTATTATTTATTTTCTTAACCCACGGAGTTGCAGTGGGATCCTTATATTGCTTGCTATGCCACTGACTACAACACAGCCTCAACAAAATATATTTTCCTTCCTCAGAGCTAAACAGCTGGCAGAGGATTTTTTTCATTGAAGCAGCACTTTCTCCAAATATACCTTTGGCGACTGTGGCCAACGAGCTCAATTTGAATTCATCTTTCCACAGCACTTGTTTTAAGAACAACTCTGGCTTTTCCAGATGTTGCTCTGTACATTATAGACACAGAGTTGAGACATTGTGATGAGGTTGCAGGTAATGCTTCCTTCCTGATGACTCTGCCAAGGCCCTTTTTTAAACACTGTAAGTGTAATGCTGCACCACCACTCCTGCAACAGCTAAGCTTGCACCCTCTTCAGAGTCATACGGGAATTTTGTACTCAATAGAAGAGGCGTTCTAGCGGAAAGTTTTCACTTTCTTTTTTATTGCTCTACCTTTCACAGCTACTGTAAATCCCTAAACACAGCTGTGGGCTTGACTTCCTCTGACATCTTTGTAGCTATCTGCTTGTAGACACTTAATAGCCCATACTGTTAAAGGTTACAGCTTGAGCTTGTATCAGCTACAGCTTAACAAATAAGTGAATCTGACTGTTCAGCTATTTTGGTCTTTTCTTGAGTTCAGATATCTCATCAGGTTCTTTTCACTTTAAACAACCAATTAATAAGAGAAGATAATCAAAGCAAAATAATGTGAGAGTTTCTGTTATATCATGTTCTCATTTATTTATTTATTCAGTGACTGATTTATTAAAATTAAACCCGAAACTCTATGATAATGTAACATAAAGAGTTGTGATGATGAAATCTACATCCGCAATGGGTAAAGTAAAATTTAGCATTGTTTTTTGCAGTGCTCCCAGTGTATTTGGTGCTATAGTTACCTGCAGCTCTGTGATGGCCATCAGCTCCTGCCAAGCCACATCCATCTCTGTGTCTTGAGGAGCTCCATGAGATCTCACTCCAGGGAAATTAGTTGGCATGGGCACTCCCCCACACAACTTGCCTGATGTGGCTGCTACCTTTTAGAAAAATAAGAATTTCTGATTTGTTTTGTGGATTTAAAAAAAATTATATTTATATGGACCTATCTATTTTACATGTTGAGGTTTGTGTTTTCATGCCTTGTAGACAGACCTACCTCACAGGGTCTCCTCAGAGGGAGAACATAGTTGGCTGTGGAACACATTCAGGAGACGCTTTTGTTGCAAAAATTCAACCTGGCAGAGAAAGACAAGAGCATGTCATGAAAGAAATATTACACTGAAAAAGAAGGAAATTCAGAAAAAATTACAAACAACGCATTTACTCCATTGACTCGTGTGTACAGGCGAACCGTTTAGTCACACCACTCCTTCAAACACAAATTCCTGATGAGTCTTTAGCACATTACACATATGTGCTAAACAGACGACTGTTGGGGTGTTGTAAAGGTTCTGTTGGGCTACATAAAAGGTTCAGTTCAGTTGAGATGACTCCTCCCATCAGCTGTCTCAGGGTGCAGCTATGCCTACTGCTGATAAGACAATCTGCGGGAAAACAGCGTGCTCTATAAGAGTAACGGGGGCCTGGTGGCAGCTTTGGAAATGTTGGTGCAGGGCTAACATGCTTCCAGTAATGGTTCTCTCAACTCTTTTAATTAGGATAGACAGCATTGTGGTCATTTTTTATGTTTCATAGCTGTTTGCTCAGTCATTCAAAACCCAGTTAGGGTTCTGAATGGGACATCACTTCTGTTAGACCACTATAGTCTCTATCTGTTGACTGAGACTTTTTATATAACAATCTGTATCTGTGCTGACCCTGTTTAAAACACAAATACTGAAATTATAGTGGGAATATTCCTTGACATTGTGGTTGATGACTTAAGGCTTTTTTTGTGGGCGAAAATTATGATAATCATCTTATTTCATCCATGCGGTTGAAAGGTCATTTTTATGAATAAAAATAAGTATTTTTGAGCAAGCAGCAGTTTTTTCATCAATTAAAGAATGACATGAGATCCATTTGTCATCCTCACATCCTTATAGAAAGTGGTCAGGAAATTATACTACTAATTAAAATTAAATAATTTAAAATGAAAAAAGTTAGGCTGTGTCTGAGGTTCCGCAGATCACAGTTTATTTCTTTTAGATATAGCCTTCAAAGGATCTGCAATTCCCTGCATTAAATAATTTTACTTAGATAGTCCAAATGTGATATAATCTCATAGTTTTCTTCATCTGCTGGACTTTTCTTCATTTTCCTTTTTTTATTTGAATGAAACATCTAATATAATGTTTCTGACCTTCAAAATCAAACCACATGCATTTAACATGCAAAAAAAAAAATGTTTGGAGAGTCTGAGTAAGTCTGTTTGCAATTGCGTAAATGTCCTGCAACATGGAATTATAAGTATCGTATTCTGCTTTATCCAGTCCTCTGTTGGTGGTGAGTTGCTTAAGGCTCCTTCATGTACAGAAGGAGTTTAAATTCAAGATTAAGAACTAAATGAAAAGCAAAAATATTATCTAAAATGTCAAAAACATAAAATCTAATAAAGAAAAACCTTTATTTTACTGTAAATGTATTCTTTATTGCTTCAATGAATGTTAGTTTTACCATTAATGCAATACACTCATAGCACTTTTTTATGTTAGGCTTTTTATAAATCGCAAAAAATATAAGTAGGAAAATTACAGCCTCCAAACGTCGCTTTGAAAAAGCTTTAAAAAAGCAAAGTCTAAAAAATCAACAAAAGGAAAATATGAATGAACTTACCTGAGCAACATTCTCTGCGACTTCAGCTGGTGATGAGTTTAAAAAAATCAGATGTGAAGAAGAATCCTGGAATTACAGGCAAGAAAAGTACTGAGTGCTGCTGTCGCGGTGTTACTCACTTTTAACAGATCACAAGAAGTAAAACACATGAGGCCTCCCGCTCTATCTCTTATTCAACTGTGAGTCTCTCTTTCTGTTCAGCTACACATACAGCCACCGGCATAAATGGGATGGCTCAGTGCAGACAAACGCAATCTTCCTGTAAAGCACCCACACCACAATTTTTTGCACTCTTGTATCCTTAATAGCACACTTGCACCCCAACCTCCAAATTTCCCTTTTGCCCACATGACAAACCACAAACCAACAGTCTGGCACATAACACGGCAATCATTCTGTCAGTCCACAGTGGAGTAGGTAGATGTTTACAAATATATATCTAAACAATGTAAGCAATTCTGATTCTAATTGTGTAATGACAATACACATAAAAGGATCCGATTAAACAACTAAATGTGAGAGAAAAACTAGCCGTATGATTATCTCTGTCCCGGCCAAACCGTACAAGAACAATGTCCTTTCAAATCCTCCCAAAGGAAAGGTATGAGGAGTGTGATGTGGAGCACCTGGAGTCAGAGCCGGCATTGCAGTGAGGGCCCTGTTAAAGCAGGGGTGGGCTTGAAGGCAGGATTGAGACTTAGTTTAGCAGAGATGGAATGCACACCCTCCAACAGGTAAGAAAGACTACATTGTTCCTCTATCTGGCAGAGCAACCGCCAAGGGAGAGAGAGGAGCCGGGGGAGAATGGAGGGGAGCGTGTCTTACATAGCAAGTGACCATTACAATCCTTAACAAAAAATCCCCTCATTGCCCTGATCTGCAGCACTGTGAACAGTGAATTCACAAAGGCTGTGTGTTATAGAGAAACTGCCCCATTGTGCAAAACTTTTCACACAATTCCCGATGATAGAGATGCATATTTATCGTGTTGTAGAGTAATTCATATTTATTGTGTTGTAGTGTGTGTACAGCACTGGCAGCCTCACAGTGACAATGATGATTTTGGAACCAATCTGGGCCATATTAAATATTTGGCATCTTTCTTCCTCTGTTGCAGACCCCTTGCCGCGTACATTGTGTACAACACAATGGTTAGATTCACTCGTTCATCGATGGCACCAAATCACTTGAAGCTGTTATTTCAGCTTCTGTGTCAGACGCATATGTTAATACTTTGTATAGGATTCAAGTATTTGTTAAAGCAAGCAGAAGTAAACACATGCTTGGAGAACTGCTCGCAGAATTTCTCAGAAATGTGAATCTGAAAACCGATGTCACAGTCATTTCTTTCCTCGAACTGTAGTCGCTGAATTAACTTGTTAAACAGAAAGCGGGAAAACACACACAGACACGCATGCACACACACACACACACACACACGCATGCACGCATGCACGCATGCACGCATGCACACGCACGTCTATCTATCATCGTACAAAACATTTTAAATGAAAATGAAAATTTTACACATCTGCACAAACATCCAGAGAAAAGTTGTAAATGTGATGATAACTACATTTGAGTTAATTAATGTAACATTAAATATACACTGATGGGCTACAGTTACAAATTTTATTCAGCTGTACATTCACAAGCTTTGGGAACATGGATGGTTTTGTATGGCCCAATATAATATCACATCCCACTGAGACATAAATCACAGTGTTTTCTCATTGTTCTAAGATGGAAAAACTAGGTGGCTGACTAAGTCAAGAAAGGTGAATGTCTACCAGGAATCAAAGAAGGGACTTCCCAACCCAAGTTCCTAGCACCCAGCCCCTGACTCAACCACTGCCACAGCATGCCAAAGAGCACCCTGTTATTACTGCAACCACAGTGGTTTTGAATCTGGACACAGTTCCCAGGTCAACGCCCACATTCCCTGTTTGTGTTTGTTTGCTTCAATTAGTCTTTGACATCTCTGCTTTCCAGCTTGCCTGAACCTTTCATGGCTGTCAGAGTTTACTTATTGTATAGCTCAGTTCTCCAAACAACTGTGCTTAAAAAACAGGCCAGAGGTGCTGGCTGGGAACTGCCCACAGTTGAGTCGCTCAGGCTTAGATTTGCTTCATGTGTGTTACGTTTTGTATTGACGCTAATCTGAAATGATTTGTCTGCTGTTCTTTACGTGGTCGTTAAAATGTTCATTAAAAATTAAGGATTTGTGGTATCTCTGGTTTTTTTGTAGTATTCAGAAAGCTTTAGCAAACATGAGTGGGAAAAACCGCCTCATGACCAAAAAAAAAAAAAAAAAAAAAAAAAATGGATGTGTGCAATGGGTTGTGGTATCAAAAGGGGAATATTTTTGGAGGCAGTTTCTGGGAAGGGAAAAAAATAGAGAGGGCAGTTTAAGTTTTTTCTTTTTTTATATTGATTGAGAAAAAACTAAAAAGCTAAAAATTACAAAAGGGGTGACATGTATCAGGTAATGTGTGCAGCCGTTAGTGGGAATATGCAGATCGGTATCTGACTGAAAATGCAACCCATGTTATAGGATGTTGTTACACAGGTATCGCTGATACCGATGTGGCAGACAGAATGAAAAAATGTGCATGAAAGTTGAAAGATTAATAATCGTTTTGGAAATTAACTGGAAGCGCAATGGTCTGTCGTTCACACAGCATCAGTAGCTCTGTTTGTCACGATGGTCACACATTACCAGACATAAGAACGAGAAAATGAGGAACCTGAACATGCAGCATCATTCTTCTGAATGTCTCAATAGTGCCTGTGCTTATCTCAAGATGTTCAGATAAAGATAATGTTTTGCAACAGCAGTATTGCGTTGCCTGATTATTTATTGAGAGCCTCTTTTATTTTTGTGCAAGCGTGTTTCTCAAAAAAAAAGTTGACATGCCCTGTACAGTGTGAACTAACAGCGAATGCAATGAGTTGCAGTTTTTGTACACATCTATATTTGACTGAAAACGTTACAAAAACGACATAGTTTCAAGTACTAAACCCGAGAAATGTTACTGCTGAAGAATACAAAGCAACGCTTTTCCAAAAATATCTCAACGGGGTGTTGCATCACCGGGTCTCTTCAAGAGATTCTTCAAGCTCTTGGGAACGGAGGGGATGAATTGCTTTTCTATTCTTACTTCATATATGATTCCATTTGCTCAATTGCTTGGAGCCTCCTTTGTGTTATTCTTTGTTTAATAATACAGTAAGTATTTTATGTGCCATGTACGGACAAGCAGGCCAGTTTAGCAACTGTACTCTTTTACTATGGAGCCATGCTTTTGTAATAGTTGCTGAATGTGATTTGGCATTGTCTTGCTGAAATAAACAAGATGTACCTGAAAAACGGAGCTGCACTGGCCGTATATGTTTCTCCAAAACCTGCATATATCTATTTGAACTGTGTGCTGATAACAAGCAGAAAGAAAATGGTGCACATTGCTGTTTCTGGATTTTTTTTTAAATTTATTTATTTTTTTGAATGGTAGTATGTTAACTTCCATTTTTTGGATGCACAACAAGCTGACTTTACTGGAAATGTTTTTTCAAAAGTCTCTCCAAGCACATCCAGTGATATCCACTGCAGAATGTCATTTTTAATATTGGCCTTTCTCTGAGTTTTCTGATTCTTTTATATGATCTCTACCATGGTAGAAGATGAGATATACAAATTCTTAAACAAAAGAAATTCTCAAACTGTTGAAGCAAATGCCTACTGAGCCTCCACAGAGTGTTGAATCCATCTCCAGTTTTCATCTTAAACACTCAGACTCTCTGGGAGCATCTTCTATGTTGCTTACTTATTACCAATCTGTGTGAGTTGTGAGATATTCCATCTGTTTTTAAAAAATAAGCATAAGAGCATTTTTCATTTTTAACTTCTAATATTCGACTCATTATAATGTTTAAATTGGTTGCAATTTTCTTTTTATTTAGGCAGTGCATCACATTCCTCTGGAAACAGGTTGTGTATTCTTTCGGTCAATGTGCTCTTCAGAATGAAAGTCAAGTCTGGTTGATAATGAACACATATTGGGGGGGGGCAGGGAAAGGAGGATGTTGGTTGGCGGAAGCTCTGTTTTACACCGATAAAAGGAGCACTTGATTCATAGGAAGGGAACTGCTAACTGCTGTGGTTGCTGGCATGTTGTGGCGAGAGGGAAACAGCCCTGAAAATACTTCACTTTTATATAATGCAATGTTATTATTTTCTAGTTTTAATCTTTTACGTAAAAAAACACTGCTGATAATTTTAAAAATAAGGTAAATACTTGATGAAACTCGAAAAAAGCTCCTGAAGAGAGATTATTAGCGATCAGTTTCCTCACATCATGCTTTTCCGGTGCAGACTTTATTATTTAGGATGTTTTCATGACAGAGTAGTGGTGTATATGTTTAATACCACTTACTTTTTGTAATAATCAATCCAGTTCTTTTTTAGGTAAACTGAATCAGTACCATATGCCATCCAGAAAACTTACAGTCATTATATACAGTAGGTATTTTGTTTCTGTTTATTCATTGTATGTGTTGATTCATCATTCAACTTTCAGACATCAGTCAGCTTTGCCAGTCATCGTCACCACTGTGATGCTTTTCAAACACAAAAGAATAAAAATAAGTTTAACTTTGCGGATGAGATGGCATGACAATATCAGGCGATATTTAACCTTTTAGTATGAGCTAGTTCAAGGCAGTATACAGTTTCCTCTCTGGTCAAGGCAATTTTGAAATCGTAGTGGCTAAATTTGTGCAAGCATACTGCAGTGTTGCAACATTTCATAGTTTCCCACAGTCCTCTTGTGAGCACGCATAAGAATAGTTGGTATCTCCTCACAATACACGTTCTGCAGTTAAATAATGGCTGGACATTATTTGCTTTTCAGTGATATTTGAAGCCCAAAAATATCCTACAGTAAGGCCAAACAATGATGTAATTTATGGAGTTAGATAGAGGGAAATCCCCATCAGCCTGTGTTTCCAAATGCTTCCCAGAAGTGGGAACTAAGATAATTGGAGTTGGTTAAATGTAGGAGGATACTGAAAAAAGATGTTGATGAGTACGAGCAAGCTAAAATGGCTTGTAAAACGAGAGATTTACCACTAAGTCCTACAAAAACAGCAACCACCTTTAGTCATTAGGTTTAATTACAGTAAGCTCTGCAGGGATGTGAACTCTAAAATAAACATCCTGACTTACACGTGTTTTTTAAGAAGCTCATACGAGCTACTAAAGGCATTTACATGTTTGGATTTACGGTTTCAACCACAAATGAATTTTTAAGTTCTATTGTAGTTAGTAATCTTCATAGTTTGAAGTTTTACACAGTAACAGGAGACAGTCCGAAATTACAGTAATAAAGTTAGTTAGTATATTGTTTAGCTTTACGTTTGGGCCATTAAACGGTTCAGACTTTTCCGACTTAAAGGGCAAATGTGTTATAACTACAGGCGAGTCTGAAAGTACTTCTTTATTAACCACATCGCTTTTGAGGCTGTTTGCTCTGCAGTGAACTGATCTTTGCCCTGCACGCACAACATACGGCACCGCGTCAGCCAATAGGAAAGAGACTCATTTACTGTACGTATTACGTAGCCTAATGCTGCTAGCCCGGTAGCTGGTTTGCTAACAGGAAAGAAGATGGATTCTCCCATACTGGTAATGTTAGCCCATTTATTCATTTCTGACGATGTAAAAGCCACCAGCGTTATCTCATTAGTACTTCACATAAGTATTTACTAGCAAAATGTTTCTCGCGGTTTTGTTTTGTAGAGTCAGGCGAATAATCCCAGTGCTAACTACAGTAAACGGGTTGGCCGTTTTAGCTAAGGAGCTAGCATCTTTAAAGTTAGCTCGTATATGCGTTTGTTGATGATGTGGAACTGTCATGTCTCCTTCACGATTTGGTGATTTAGAAGTCTTTTAAATAACATTTAGACTGATTTTGTGACGCCAGTCGACACCCAATTTATTCAATTTACTTGCATAGTTTTGATAGTTCATGTTTATTATTTAACATACGAGTTGCCACATTTTTAAAGAATTAAGGCGAATTCGTTCCTGGGTAGGATAAACAATGCCTAACGTGTGCTGTCTTCACAGGAACCGTCCTTATACACGGTCAAAGCTGTTCTCATTCTGGACAACGATGGAGACCGGCTTTATGCCAAGGTATGAATTTCAGACATCTGTGCCATCATGATACTTCATTATTATTAACGCCGGTGAAATGCCAAATAGTGATCTTCTGCGAAACAGTGAATACTGGACAAAAATCACTGCTGATATTTAAACGCATGTAAATTAATTATTGGCCTATAATCTGTCAAACTCTTGTGAATGGTGTCAAGTTATTTTGAGACTGCACTAATTTTAATTCTGATTAAATATTCTGAGTTTGTGCGGAGGGGCCCACAGGAACTCAAAGAAAAATCATGGAAACACTCTTGCTCTGAAGTTAATTTTTAATTGCCACCTAAAAAAAACCCCACCAAAAAAACAAAAACACTGCCTGATTCTGTAAATTCTCACATAGCTACATTAAACACAAAATTCAGTCCATAACAAATGCTGTATTTTTTTCCTGATTAAAAATTATGTGCTAAACAGCTCCCAGTTACTTTAGAAAAGTGTAAACCTTTAAAACATGTATGACTCACTATTGTCTCGTTTTCTCATTTTGGGTTGATTGTTTGCAAGAAAATGTCATCATCTAATAATAAAAATGAAAACTAGTGAAAAGGATGTAATTTTTAGACTAATATCTAAATGTGACTTAATTTCTAATTTCTGCAGTATTATGATGACACGTACCCGACAGTGAAGGAGCAGAAGGCATTTGAGAAGAACATATTCAACAAAACGCACAGAACAGACAGTAAGTCGTCTTTACACTGTTAAAAACAGTTACTTTGCCTCAATGCATACCTAATATCGAGCATGGTTGTTTTTTTTATGCCTCTTTAGGTGAGATAGCACTACTTGAAGGCCTCACTGTCGTCTACAAGAGCAATATAGACCTTTTCTTTTACGTGATTGGAAGTTCACATGAAAATGAGGTAAGTTTAATGACCATAAAGTTTTGTAATGAATCCTTTTTAAGTAGGAGTTGAAACTTGCTTATGTTGTGCTGAGGAAAGTGACAGCACATGCCGAGTATGGATCCTGCCTCATCATCCAGTCTGTGATAGCCTGAGTAATGGTGTGAATCACGGTACATGAGCAAGTTTTGACTATTATTGTTTTGCACTTGGAACCTTATAATTGCACTAAACCACATAAGAAGTTTTCACAAGTAAAGTCCATAAAATTCCAGGTGAGTCCAGTGGAAACGCTGCCCTTTCTCACACGTGGCAGACAACTGGAAATAAACAGAGTCATTTGGTTCCTCATTATTGAAACATTTCTAAAACTACGCATGGAGAAAATGTTTTAGTTAACTTAAAAAAAAAAGGGAGGGGGGCTTTTGAAAAACACAGAAACTAACTGAAAAAATTGTGTTTGCTTACAAAGCTAACTAAATTAAACTTAAAAAAGTCAGCTTTACTCTTAAGGGTAGTCACATTTTATTTGTTAACTTATTAATATTGTAATATTAATAAGTTAACAACTTGATAATATTACAATACAATAGTACTCTTTAAATCTTACCCAAAATAATAAATCTTACCCCTGAATTATTATTATTATTATTATTTAATCTTTTAATTGTATTTATTTTTTGTTATTAAACTGATAAACAAACCTGAAGATTTACAAACCAAAAGAACTACATTAAATAGATTTGAATCTATTTAAATTGAATTGAAAATAAAAATGAAATAAAAAATTAAAACTAATGAAAAATATAAAAGTTTAATAACTCTGACACAGACTTCAGTGGGTAACCTGGTGGGTAAAGATCGTCTGATGACGTGATATTTGCGTTCACTTGTGTGCGTCGCAGGGTAGAAAAGTTGAAGGCTACAGCACACGTGTGAGGCTGAGCCTTAATTTCCATCTTCATTCTGTAGTTCAGCTTTTGTTATATAGTAAATTATTGAATTTTAAGTTTTTCACTCCCTCCAACTTGGTGTCAGGATAACCCCCCACCCCTCCTCATATGTAACTTTGTATTTGTCTTACCGAATAGAATTTTAAAGCAAATTGTAGAAGCGTATAATTTGCTATCATGATTTGGCTATAAGCTGCTTTTCAAATGTATTAGTAGTATTTTGTGTCCCTGTTTTTTCTCACACGATATATGCGACTCTAGCAAATATGTCCTAAGTAAACCAATATAAATAAAAGAAACTGTTGAACCTTTAGTAACGAATCAAGTGTTTTAGCCTCAATAAAAAGTGGCTTTTATTTGTACACTGTTGTAATTTAAGAACTGCTTATATAGTGCACCGATTCTGATGTGTTCTTTTGTTTTCAACAGCTCATGCTTATGGCTGTTCTAAATTGCCTTTTTGATTCGCTCAGTCAGATGTTGAGGTATGTTTTTGCAGCAGTTATTTACAAACATACAAACTTTTTTAAGACACATTTTTTTTTCACTAAAATTAACGTGTATATTTTTAACTGCAGAAAAAATGTTGAGAGGAGAGCTTTGTTGGAGAATATGGAGGGACTCTTCTTGGCTGTGGATGAAATTGTAGATGGCGGGTGAGTAAAACTAACCTGATAATTCTGATTCTTGTCAGTCATCTTTTAGAGTTTTACATCACTTTGTCTCCTGTGCATTTCCTGCAGGGTGATCTTAGAGAGCGACCCACAGCAGGTTGTGTATCGTGTGGCTCTTAGAGTAAGTTGCTCTCCTCTGAAACATTCAGCCAATTTTGACATCGGTTGTTTCTGCTGCTAAAGTAATGTAATTGTTCTTTTAGGGTGATGATGTGCCTTTGACAGAGCAGACAGTCACCCAGGTGAGAAAAACATTCGAACTCTGATCTTCTCTCTCCCATAAAGTTTTAAGGCTCCATTAGTTTATTGACTGTTAAAACTAATTTCTTCAAAACCTGCAAATGCAAGGTCATTGCACTCATTCTCATCCATGCTCGCATTTTGCATTGTGTCATATGCACGTCAGGGTACATGACTACTCATTTGTTCAGTGGTGAGGTGGTAGGTAGCCAGCGGTGGTTCCTGTCTTTTAGCTCTTACATGTGTGTGTGTGTGTGTGTGTGTGTGTGTGTGAGCTCTTCTTGATTAATGCTGTCATTTAAGAGGCCTGAGACTGGCTACTACCACCCCTCCTTTGGCCATGATTAATAGCTGTGCCCAGTCCCCATGCTTTATGGTTATGATTCGGCTTTCCTTCAGTGGATTAAGATGATTAATGAGCTCTTGCATATTTTCCTTCATTCATATCACTTGCTCATCATTTTTTTCTCTCAGGATTTCAACTTTATTTTAATTGTGCTTACTTTATCTTCCTTGGTCGTGCCACTTGTGTTTTTCTTTTACTTTTATTTGGTACGGTTTCTCCTAAGGGTAGCCGTTCTTTTCTGGGCCAGTAAAGTCGGACGTTAGTCAATGTGATCTCTTTGGTCAAGCTTGTGTTTTTTTCCACAGGTACTTCAGTCTGCCAAAGAACAGATCAAGTGGTCCCTTCTGCGATAAGAGTCATGGCTGCACCAGAATACCATCGAGCCACTATACAGCCAAGATTTCACAGCACTGATCTACATATTCCTTTTCCTCTGATTTCCACTCCTTCAGTTAACGCTGTGACAGTACTGACCGCTGGTTCAGTCACACTCCCAGGACTACTTGACAAAGTTTCATTTTCTGTTTTTTTTCTTGCACAGGCGTGCATTGTTTAACATGCTCAATGTGGGGATAAGATGTGCTGTACATTCCAGTAATGGTTGTCCTGTTTTTATTTCTGTTATGGTTTTTCTTTTCTTTTGTCTTCATCAAAGAAGCTGGTTGTTTATAAAAACAGTATACAGATGTAAGATGTTAATAAACACCATCATAGCTTGTGACAACATTCCACGTGTCTCCTTACAATAACAGTTGTGTCATTCAGGACTGCATCCTTCCACCTCCTCCACATTACTGTAAAACAATCCAGTCAGTTTCTGTCCCTTTCATTTACGTGGGTGTTGTGATTAAAGTATTATTGTAGTCATTAAGTTCTGTATGGGATCTTCCATCAGCAGATACAGTTAATAAATATCTGACACTGGCATGGGAAAAGCCATGATGTGTCCAAACACTACCTGTTTGTATGGTGTGGCTTTAATATTAGTTAGTACTCTGTTGCACATAGACTAAGAGTCGCGAACTGTTTGTTAACATTCATAATTCTGTTATTTAAAAATATTCACACCTTCAAGTTTAGCTTGCTTTTAACAGCTTCTGCATTTCAGAGTTGAACATTTTAAGTGTTCTTTGTTCTTCAACGCCTAAATACATAACAGAAGCTCAAGGGCTCCATCTCCTGGCGTTGGCAACAAAGTGCAAAAATACTGTGAACGGGAGGAGACTCATCCATGCAGGTCTGTTGTGGAACTTGCATAGTACTCGGTACTGTGACATGAGAAGTTTTATGGAGAAACCCCTGATTCATTTCTTTACTACTGAGAGCTGCTATGTGCACCGTGAATTGTGTGCTCCCATGTATGTACCCCCCCACCACCTTCATATGCTGAGCTTGTGCTCATTTGAATGCAAATGAAGGAAACCCCCCAGAGAGGAATGGGTACGAGTATAGGCACTAGATCATATTGGTACCTGATGCATATTACAAGAAAATGATATATCTGCATTCTTCCAGCGAGGTATTCCCATATGTTCCAATTCTGATCTTTTCAAAGTACTCTTTGTGAGCAGAGATTTGTGTTGGCTGTGCTGAAAACCATGTGCTTATATCCATGTCTAATCCAAACCACGTTTGGTAGCAGGCCTTATTAGAGTCTCTTCTCTCCTCGTACTTTAGATTACATAAATTATCCTGAAGCCCTTTGCATGCTGTGACAGGTCTCAGGTCATCGAGCTACTGTTTGTAGGCTTTTTCACAAGCTGTCATATGTCAGAAGTTTGCCAATGTTTCTGTTCTGGATATCTAAGTAATTTTGCTCAGACATCAAAGTAAGAAACTGACAGAGCAAATGCTCTTGATGTAGAGGTGTCTGTGGCCTGGAGGAGTTTGCTGAAAGGATCACACACATTTGTGGTAATGTTGGAATCCAGAAGGTAAATTAGCGTTCCACCTTTGATTTGCCCCATGGAAAATTTTATACCTCCTCCTGTGGAAAAAAAAATCTCGTGAGAAAATAACCCGAGAGTGTGAGAAGCAATTGTGATATTTGGATTAATTCAATGTTAGAAATAAAATATTTATGTTTCCTTAGCTCAAAAAAACGAAAGGAAAAAACACCTGAAACATATCAAAAATACTGTGTATTAGGCTTCGTGACAGCGGTTGTTAAAAAAACAACAGTGTGCGTGTGTTTTTGCCTGGATGCATGCATGTGTGTTGTCTTTACTAAACAGAGTAGTGCAGTCAATGAAAACGGTTATTGGGTGTGAGCTGTGGTCCCAGTGTCTTGACTTTGCCCCAGTTTGTTTCAGTCCTTGAATCTGTGGCTCTTTATAGCTGCACAGATCGACTGAATGGAGACCATGATGATGCTACTTGTGATTATTAAGCGTTTTACTGGATAAAAAGCAGTAAGAAAAGGAAAGGTAATCATTATAAATGGACTCCATTATTGCACCAGTTTACTGTTATCGCAGCGGTTTGGTGGTATAATGAGGACAGCTGATGTCTCTGTGTGTGGTTTCACTGAAGGAGGAGGGGGTGGGGAGATGAAGGTTAAAGAGGATGAGGTTAGCTGAAGTAGACAGCAGTAAATGTAATTAGATGAAATCCCAGTGAGGGCACAATGCGGAAAAGAGAGGGTTAAACCAGATCCCCACCCAAGGTGCCCGTCCAGACCCTCACTCTTCATCTAGATAGCCCTGCAGCACCATCGGGAGCTCAGTGACGCGATTTCATCCACTAATTACAGTTGCACCATCATAAAAACCAGCAAGGTAATTTATATTAATTATATAGGAATGAGTATAACAGTTTGAAACGCCATGGCTTGACATGCTGTACATAACATGCAGTAAAATTGTCAGAGACGTGTGGGCTCAGAGCCTTGTAATTGATCAATGCATACAGTGAAAGAGTCGCTCAGCGTGTGTGTGTGTGTGTGAGTGACTTTCTGAATTAGAGTCTATAAATTATCATCATCTGTAAGCTTACAGACTCTTTATGTCATAGTCAATAGGCCCAAGCACCCATCCAATGGCTTGTCCTGCTAACCAGAAACAACACAGGGGAAAACAATGACAGCATGTTGGATGCAGTACAGTAAATGTATTAAAGGAAGTGCCATTATACTGTCTGAGCGGAGCAAAGGGCAAGACCAAATGATGTTGGATGACCCACTGTATTAAAATTAACAAGGCCATTTTACCTCTACTGCTTTCACATTTCCACCCAGTATATAAAATTACTAACATAATGATGCTGCTTTAGTGTTTTGAAATAAAATAATATGAAAGGAAATCACTCCCTCGCTGGCTCATTTTTCACATGCCTTCATTTCCAGTGTTTAAAATAATAACAAGAGACCATCAAAAATCTATAGCATCGCTGCAAAGGCAGCATTTAGAAATAGGTCATCGAAGGCTGCTCGAAGCACGTGCGGCTGCATGTGTGAATGCGTGCATGCAGAGAAGAGGAGGTATGGGCCCGGGCCTGCTCCCTTTGCCTCAGCAGCATTGTGGCAGCCTGGTGTGGTTTATGACCGCAGTTGCCCTCTCCGGGTCTGTTTATGGATTCCCATAGAACAGAGAATCATAGCCACTTCAAGGAAAGCCAGCCAAAAACAACACCTCCACCATTGCACTCTTGCCTGCTTTAGCCATAAGTCAGCCCACTATTTATGTTTCCCAAGGAAAAAAAAAAAAGAGTTTTCATAGTAATGACATAAGATGACGGTAAATTCTGATGCTAATGTTTAATTTTTTTTTTGTTGATGTAAAATAAAACTGTCACCACAAATGTGTCTGCTTTATTGGATGCTGTTACAACTGGGTGAAAAAATTGTGAGGTTTGTTAAGGGAAAGCTTTTTTTTCTTGGGGATGGAATGGCATTGCCTTTGCAGGACCGGTTACTTTATGATACCTGTAAGATTTATTACATGAAAATGTTCAACTTTGATAGGATAATGAAAGTGCACCACCAAGGGCATTGTTAATCGAGGAAATATTCCACCTGATGTGTTTTCCCTCTGTTGTTTTTCCCACAGTTCTCTTGTGCCAGAGCAGTGCATTACTCTTCTACTGAAAGCATGCTTCAGAAGAGTGATGGTGAAAATCCTCCGAAAATGCTGCCAGTGGCTGGATGCAGCAGGATTGCTGCGTCCAGCCAGCAATCGCATTGTGTTTCTTTGTTGCTGCACAACAAAAACTCAAAATCCTCAAGCACGGCTGTTCAAGTTTGTTGAGCGGCTGGGTCAACTCCGCCATCCTGTAAAGGTGCACAGCTGGCTCACATCTGGTAAGAGGATGTGCTCAACTGCCTCCTCCAGACCCTTGCAGGCAGGGTGCACTCTGGAGGACATGCTTCTGGTGATGCTGTGTCACACCAGTCAGAGGTTACTGGGTTACTGCGGCTATCAAACAGTCAGCACTACATTTTGGTCCAAAAATGATGCAAAATTGTGCTAAAGAAGGAACATCAGTCATTTTCACTTGTCAACATCGGACTCCGGCATGCTGGCCGTAACGGTTTATGAGCGTTTCTGCTGGTGTTATTCAGCTCCCACCGCATCCGTCAAAGACTAAACATGGCTTACAGTTCATGTTTAGTCTTGTTTTGCATGGAAAAAAGAGGATCCTCTGGATAATCCACTCTCTTGTACTACAGTGTAAGTGTGTGAGTGTGCAGGAGCTCAAGAATGTAAAGAAAAAGCATTTTCTGTGGCATACCTCTAAACCCCCAGCTTGTTCCCTCCTCCCTCTGTCATCTACCCTTTCTCCCCTCCCTTCCCCGTGGATTCCCCAACCACACCACAACACCGTTAACAGAGCGGCCCTGACAGATTTACTGCCATCGTCTTTCCATTGGCCGCCAGCGTGACAGCTGAGATTTAATGCTGCCTTCTTATTGGCCAAGACCTGACAGGTTAATTTATAGGTGCACTGTGATTTGATGCCTCCTGCCTTTGAAGTGAGTTACAGCTCTGTCGCTTATAGGACACAGAAACGGTGTCAGGTTGCAATCGTAAAATCTTATCCCTGAAGGGAGGTGGCACTGGAGTATAATAGTCCTTACATCATAAGAGCAGAGGAGACTTTCTTGTGAGCACAGAAGGAAGAACAGAGAAATGTGTGGTATGGTTAAAAAAAAGACCACTAAATTTCTATTGAAAATGATTTACATAGATCACAAAGCAATATACTTAAAGGGATAGTTCACTCCAAAATGAAACTACATATTTTACCTTTGCCGTGTACTGTTTTGTTGTGAGTCGGCCTGGTTCTGGGTGTAGATTTCTCTGCTTTCTCTGGAATATGAATGCGTGAACTAAATACCTCTGTGTTCAAATTCCAATAAAATACATTTGAAAGAAAAAACCCAGCAGCGGTGAGCCAAGAGTCCTGGCAGGGAATAGAAAGAGACAGCATATTTCTCCCATAATGGCGTCTCTTCATTGTTAAATCAGAATCAAATTTACAATCCTTCTCCTCATAAACAAGGTCTTGAATAATCAGGCCCCATCTTATCTTAAGACCTCATAATACCACATCAACCCCAGTAGAGCATTTCACCCTCAGACTCCTGGCTTACTTGTGGTTCCTGGATATTTAAAAGCAGAATGGGAGGGTTGTCTGTTTGTTTGGGTTTTCTCTGTATTATTGTAGCATCTTTACCCTACAACATAATGCACATTGAGGCCCCTTTTATTATGATTTATATTTTATTAGTATAATTAAATTGAATTGAATGTAATGGAACTGAATTCCACTGCGTCTCTTTCTGTGCTTAGGCTGCTGCCCTCATGAACTGGCCAAAGATAAGCGCAACAAAAGAGATGGATGAACTGTGTCTCTTTCTAGAAATATAGATCTAGTTAGTCAAAAAAAACAAAACATCTTGCTGTGAGCATTTACTTTTCTACCAAAATACACCCATCAACCGCATGACTCTGCTGACAGAAGGGTGCGTCGACTCGTGGTTAGAGGCTGTGACACCATGACAGGATGTAAACATTGATGGGTGTCCCCCTCAGCTTAGCTGTAATGTTAGAAAGCTGCATGCTACTTTGCGAGTTGCTACTATTTGGGTTTCTTTTGAGTAACTGGATCAGGATTTCTATTTAGACATAGTGCTTTGAGCAAGGCGAGTGCCCTCTGGTTGTGTTATATTAAAAACAAAGGCAGCCATCTCTATAACTGGTATGTCCCAAACTGGGCTGCTAACAGGTAAAGTGTTCGTTTAATCTTCCTGCCTCTGATTTGATGTTTTCCTACCTGAATATGCATAAAAAAACAAATATGGAATAAATAAACTTATTTCTCACCTCATTTGTTTAAGCTGTTTTCTTTCTACTCTCATTAGACATCTCTCACATCCAATAATGAGCAGATTTTCAGGTGACTCAGGGGTCAGAAGATCATAACTGATGGAATAAATCACTATATCGCTAAGCTGATCACCAGCAGCAAACTGCCAAAGTCACTTTGGAGTCTGACTACTATATCTGCTCGCTGCAGCCCCAGTGTTCGTGCAACACCGTCATCTATCTGCAGCCTATCTCTTCATCAGCCTGACAGTCAATCCTGACAAGATCAAGAAGACTGAGAATGTGGCCCTGTAACAGCCTTGACCCACGGAAATCTCTTAAGGGTAAATAGCATGACTGCCCCTGCTCCGTCTATCAACCTCTAGTGAATTCATGCACCGTTTCCCTTGGAAATCAAATCCCTCTCTTTACTCTCTCACTTCACACTTGAGGATGTCTGCTCAAGTGGAAAATTGTTGGAAAATAAAGAGACTGAGGAAAGCCCTGGTTTTGCGTTGTCAAGTGGGATTGCATAATTTCATAAAAGACCTTCTGTTGAACTCGATAACTTGGGGTTACACAGCATGCCCTCTGACATTGTGCCATGTCAGTGAAAGAAAACAGGCTTTACATCTTTAAAGAGACATGATCCCTCTGAACTCAGAGGAGTGATGGATTGTTTGAGTGTGTGTTGGAAGGGGTTGAGACAAATATACCTGTATAGAGTTAACAACAAGGTCTTTTCTGTAGGATCATGTTATTTGTGTCTGTTCTGTAATATATACATATGTAAAAGGCTTCTTTTATCAAGTCTACAGTTTGGAGTTCATGGAAACGGTTCGGTTGAAGCTTAGCATCTTGATAACCTCACACTACAGAATCTCCCATGTGTTTCTGGTCTTTGGAACATAAAGTTAATGGCTTATCAATATCTTTTCTCAGGGCAGTGATCGCCAAGGATCTCTGAAACTGAAATATGTTTTTACAGCAAAGAAAACAGTGATCTTGAGTGAAAGAGACAACATAGTCTGAGGCTATACCAAAGCACAGCAGTGGATTGAGTTGCCAGTGTTCACGATGTCAAAAGATCACCAGAATTGTCATTAGTCATTGTGAGGGAGACATGGACATTTGTACCAATTTTCATGGCAATCTATCAAAGCAGTTGTTTAGACCTTTCAATCAAATCTGTAAACGTCTCGAGCAAGTTTTAGAAAAGAATTCCAGGTGATAACTGTAGTGGTGTTAGAAAGAGCATATTTTCAGATACTTTCAGATTCATTTTTATTTATCTTTCTGATTGTTGTTAATGCAATTGGCCATTTTACATTGTTTCATTTCATGTCATGACCTATAATGCTGCCACGTCTGCTCCTCGGCAGAGCTAAACCATTTTAACTGCTTAGAGAGGAATAAGAGAAGGATGCTGTTATTACTCTGGGAGGATGACATGATAGACAAAGCTAGTAGTGTTTTTCTCTACGGTCAACAATGACTAGCAACCAAAAGCTTTCACATAATGTAATAGTTACATACCACAGACTCACTGGTGTGAGAAGATTGAAGGCCTCTCGTGTTAGGCAGGCCACCTGCTGGACCTGCTGCAAGGAGTGAAGGAGAGATGGTAAATCATGAAATCTGAGGTTTTTTGCCTTTGGAGAAACGAGGCAGGCATTTGGCAAAAAAAAGGGGAAAAAGGGGGAAAACCCAACTGTAAAAAGACTGAAAGGCATTTCTTCATTTCTTGGCATTGAGCAGCATACAGGGCGCCCTATATGCTGCTCAATGTATGAGATCATGTATAAGTTGCTATGAGTCACGTTTCGCCCCAGTTCAATACATCTTCATTGTTGTTGAAATATCAAGTTATTAGTCATGCTATTAGCCAATGCTAGCAAGCTTCTTTAGCAAGATGCATCCATAAAATCTATATAATGCAACGACACTCATATTTGCTAATAAAACACTACAGTTTCCCTCAGCAAACCGTAAACACAAACTTTTTAAGCAGTCTACGCTCCACACCAGCCGCACTCATTTTCAGATAAACGATATTAAAGGAAAAGGGTTGTTTTCCTTTAGACTTCCACACGACTGGAAGTCTTTTTGCAAACAAAGATATCCTGACAGAACAACATTTGACTTTTTCTTTGAAAGCACTGTAGCAGATGACCAACATCAGCAGCACATACTGTAGGATATTTGAATTGATATAATTCATTTATTCCTGTTATATTCTTGTTGAAACCAGCGGACGCTTTGCTCTCTTCATCTTTCATTTGATGTGTCCTGGCAGTACTGGACGAGCCTGCCAATTAGGAACTCAGACAAAGTTGTGACTTAACCCTTTTTTGTCAGAGTGGACATTTTTGACTTGACAGGCACAAGTTTTGATTAGAAGCCTTAAAAACACGTTTCATGTGTCCCAGTAAGACACCAGGACCACTAAGACGAGGCTGGTAAATGAAACTCATATAACTGCCAGGCAGTCGAACTGTTTTCATTAACCCCACATCCAGTTTCTCTTATTTAATTAATTGCATATTGCAATGAGGGAATTTAGAAAATTCAGCTCTCAACTTCTGACCGTTCCCGGGGTTCATTTTCACGTATGAATATTCATGATTCGGATCTATCATCGCACACATGGGCTGAATACAAACTTTCCCTCGTTACCCGTCAGACGGGTGAAAGCTTTCGCTCCTCTTCTCCTCTGTGTTGTATTTTGAGTACTGGGAATGATGTGCCGAGGCTAATTAATCTTGTTGAGTTGCACTAATTAAAACAGAGTTGGCAGCCATCTAAATATGGGACAATATGAAGCATGACATGACTGAACGTTCCCATTAGAGAGATCGTTTTGAGGTGGGCAGACAACCCCTTTTTAACTTTCACAAGTTACTAGACTTTGTTAACGGTGAGAGTCGTGCACTGGCACCCTATGGACGCCGCTACACCAACTTTGCGTACGTTTTGGAAGCCATTTTGTCCATGGATTGGCATAAGATGGCTGCCTTTGACTAAAAATGTTCGTTTAATTCAGCAATTCTTTATTTCTGCCCCCGCTGAAGTTCTCATTTTGGTGCAGGATGCCTTTTGGTTATAACATAAACCAAGAATCGGCTGCATAAATAATTTATTCTTGAATAATAGCTCCTGGTATTAGAGAATATTACAATATTTGGTAATCATTAATAAGTAATGCATTCACACTTTCTTTGCTCGTTGTTTGACAAGAACTTTAGATTAATGTCAGACTCTTTCATGTAATATCAAATAATAACTGAGCGAGTGTGATAAGTCAAATTGATGTTTTTACTCTCAAATGCATGAGAAAGGCAGGGTGCACCAACAGAGTCATGAATTATTGTAATTTAAAGGTCTTTTTTAGCCGTTCTTTACATTTCTGCCGTGGCCCCGTGCTTCTGCGTGAACGTTTTAGGACGTGTTCACTGAGGTGTCACAGAAAATGGGAGTAACCTGGGCAAAGGGATTGAAATTTTAATGATGAGCAGCAGCACCGCACGCTGACAGTCATGGTACGCCTCAGACAGCTTAAATATCAGTGCTAATTAACGCAGAGAGGTGGGCTGTCACACGCATGATGGATGTTCGTAGGGGGCAGATCGTTGCTTTCAACCAACCAGCGATTCCTTTATTAATCAAAGCCTGAGATGAAAAGGCTCTCCCACACCTCGGGGAGAAGGAGATAGCAGGAGCTATTGTTAGGAGGGTTTGAGTCATTTGCAGCAAGCCTGTGATGTGTTTGATCAGAGGGCAACCAAACATTTGTAGGAGACAGTGGCTTTCTGCTGCTGAGCACTTGTTTTCCTAAACCTCTGAACCACCTACGTGATGACACGAGCCCCGGCGTACACAGTTAGCTGAGATTTACCGGTTGTTTGGGAGATTTCAGTTTGTCAAGCCTATGTTTTTTTCTGCATCCCTCTGAGGGGAGAGGTGAGCATGTAGAGAACTGGCCATCAGTCTTAAGGAGAGCTCTCCTCCCTGATAGAGTGAGCCAGACTGAGGACGAGGCAGCACTCCCACACTTTACCTCTGGACTGACTCCATGATCAGTCTGTCGTGCAGAGATGATTTCAAACCTAGATGATTTCAGCACTTTGTGCATGAAGATGGAGTGTTATCTCCCCCTCTCTGATCTCCTCCCCATCTACCTCACTTAAGGAGGTCCATTGTTAAGTGCCGGGGGCCTGTGGGTGCTGTAAATCAGTCTGCAGAGGGAGGGGATGTCTCCCATGGGGGAAAGCGCACACTCCCAGCAGCCTTCAGGCTGATCTCATCCTGCCTATCCTAATGCTGTGTAATTAAAGAACTGGTCAATAGCAAAGAAGGTGCTACAGGGTATGATCTGCACTTCCTATGGTACAACTGATGTAGCAATACCCATGCAGCTCGAATTACAGGGCAGCAGGATGGAAGAAATTCTTCCCCATTCTCTTAAATCTGGCTAAAGCCACAGAGGCGTTTACGTCCATTTGATTGGGTCCTTTGGAAGAAATCTGTTAAACAAATCATCTGTATGAACGACTGTTGTATATTTCACATTTCTTCACTGCAAACTGCAGGTTTTGAAATTTGATTTGCCAACTCTGCTCTGACCAAAAGTGTATTTATGGGAAATTTTACCTTATTTTTACAAGAAGCAGAATTTCCAAGCAGATGATTTACAGAGTTTAACCCCAGATAAGGTTTATGCCACAGCTGCCCTAAACTGAATCAACAATATCGGTAATTACCGAAATCATTAAAAGAAAAACATTTCTGTGATGGTTAATCCACCGGTATGAACGAGCTCTTAAATGATGCTGAAACTTAATTATTGTTATCCATGAATTTTCTATTTGTTTGTTTTACAAAAAATGTAATCTTTGATTTATTTATGACTTCTGAGAGAAGTCCAGTGTGCCGGCTAAAATTTGGGTATAAAAACATGAATTCAGTTTGTTATTCGCCTACCAAATAAAAATAACATTTTTAGCTTAGAAATGGTCCTTTGACATTTTCTATAAAATTTGGTAAAATAATTTAACCGAGGTTTTCTGTTTTTTTCTGACAGATGGCCTGATAAATGTGTTAAACACAGATATGTTTGTATGACATATTCACCAGATAAGGTTCACTGAACACGTCCTCCATTGAGCGTTTACTAAAATACATCCCATAAACTAAAAAAACCCCAAAAACCAAACACTTTTACACAGTGCAGGTACCATCAGTGTCTTTGCATTAGGGAGTTCTGTAAAGACGCACTAAATTATGGCCCAGGTTTTACATGCTTATGTGTAAGAAAACGTTTGCTTGTTGAGTAATTGGTATGTTTGAGATTCGGTGTGTTTGACAGCTGGGTTTCTTGTTGTTCGCCAGCTTCACACTGAAGTCAGAAGAAGCGACGCTTTTGGTGTAAAGGAGGCAGCATTCTTTGAAACAACACACAGAGCACTGTGCTGAGGTTTGTTTCCATTTCCATGAACAGGCTGGGAGGAAACGCTCACATGGTCATGGCTGCCACCTGCTGACATAACTGCTGCATTACTTACACAGATGAACGTAGCAGACTTTACAGACTATCCTTCAAAACTGTTATTAGAAAATCGCCCACGAGCCCTAATTTCCCTCGGGATGAATAAAGTATTCTGATTCTGATTCTGAACCTTTGCTGTAAATATATGACCAATACCACCCGTTTAAAAAGAAACAACTTTATTTTTACTTTGGGCCCAAAACTCCATTCACTACAGTGTGAAACTGACTCGATGTCACTCCTGGCATAACAAAATATAGGGGCTGATAAAATAAAAACAGATAAACAAAAAAATATTATTTTCCAAACAAATGAACAAAAGATCCTCCAACAAATACATGCAAATGAAAACAAAATATCCTAACTAATCACAGCTGCTGCACTAAAAGGGCAAGTGTGACATTTTCAAACTTTTGTCCTAAAAGCAAGCTTCGTGCTGAGTCACCATGGCCTATTGAGCTATAATAAAGAATAACAATGATCAGACTAAAGGTTAAAACATCATCAAAACTTTGATTTGCCTTTGGAGTTTAGGTCCCATACATGCTATTTTCTAGCCCTAAAACAATTTATAGATATATATATATTAACTTCATAAACAGTAGACAGTCAGCAATGGGCCCAAACTCTTCTCACATATCTAAAAGTCTGACAGAAACAGATCTACCTGTCTATTATTAAAAAAACCTTTCGTCTAAATAATAGTCATCTACAACTGAACTAACATCTGCAGTCCAGTGACTTCACAATATACAGGCCTGAAGTTTCATATTGCCAGTAATCAACATACAAACGACCCTCAAAGTTCCACAACAAAGTACGACTTGTCATCTTCACTGAAGATGCTCAGTGTTAAATGACATGGAACTGCATTTAGATCACACTCAGTCAGGCAAACACACAATTCAGCAGTGAGAATCTGTATAGAGCCAATTTATATTATGACCTAGTTGACCTGGGCCATTCACACAAGTGCTGAAGAAAAAGGTCCCCAGTGCACTCGTGTGAAAAGCCTCGAGCGTTGATCCAGCTGCATTTAAAAAATATTACGAGCATGATTCTGACAATATTTCATAGATATTTAAGTAAGAGTAAACCTAAGGATTTACCAAAATACAATGAAGGGAATAAAAGTCTTAAAGTGAGAACAATCTCTGATCACTGAACAGGAAAAGGCAAGACAGCGGTTTCTAGGAAGGGAGCGTAACCACAATGCATTCATACGGCAGGTCATTTTACAGAAGCACGTCAAGAAAAACCTCATTCTTTGCCACACACAGGTCATCCCTACATCCAGTAAACATCAGCTTCAAAAAAACTGGAGCTCCTCGAAAATCTGTCAGCTGTTAGCCAGTGTAGGTCTTACAATTAGGGCCATATGCCTTTAAAACAAGGTAGAACTCTAAATGTGTTTGCCATGGTACAGATACCATCTATCCAATTCAGCTTTAGTGTTTGTTTTGGTTACCAGTAGGGACGTGTAGTTATTTTTCCAGATGTACAACAGCATGAACAGCAGATTAAAATATTTTGATTAATTTAAGACTTGTGCACAGAAAGAATACGGCACATAAAGTAAAAATGTTTGACTAATTTGATGGTTTTTTTCCTCTCCAACAATCTAACATTTAGATCAGCGGCATCAAAAAGGTCATTAAATTTAGCTTCACGTGTGTTAGCGACCTACAGTATTTCACTGACTAATCACTTCCTCGAGGCAGCACACAGAAAGCCTGCTGTGACCTTTTGCTTATAAGCTGCAGCCGGTACATAATTAGTAACAAAAGAAACACAAAACAAATAGGACGTTTTAATGCTTCATGGTTTTCTGTCTGTCTACATTAGCGAACCGTTCGTTTGAATTAACAGGCAGAGTTGGGGTTGACTGCAGGCTGAAAGCACGGAAGGTGCTGACTGTCCATGCAGTCACAAATTTTGTGTAATCTTCATTTATTGCCGCAATACGATGTCCGTGACTGCAAATGAGTCCGTTCCCCAATCGCCTTCTTCCTGGATTCTAAAGTGACAGTAGGTTAAAAAAAACCATAAAAATCCACTATGAGCTGGTGAGAGCAAACTAAAGGTTGGCTGTGGAAAAGTTGGGCTATTTTCAGGTCACCACTCCAAGGTGTGATGTTACTGAGCTGCAGACTGATGTTGGGTCTCTATGTGGAAGTTGAGGGTCAGACAGTCAGACGGTTGCTCGAAGGATGTAGGGGGCTCCATGAGGCCGGATGGGTAGATGAGTCCTGGGAGTACTGGCTTTCCTCTTTGCTCATCCCAACTGTACACAGCCGTCGGTGTCTCAGAAGCCTGTCTGTCCGTGAGAAGTTCTGAAGCAATGCAAACAAACATGTGGGCTTCAGCCAAAGTAGCATTTGAATTAGGGTGGGGTAGTACATTTCCAGCAGTTTTATTTGGGTGATGTCTGTCATTTTTCTGTTGCTCATTTATTGGTGTACCTCCATAAGAATTCCACTTGGTAAATACTTCACTTGTAAAACAGTTGCTAAAGTGGTTCAAGTAGAGATCTGCACACAGAAACTGGCTGAGATTCTGATCAGAATTTAGAATCGAATGCCTTGAAAAGCTTACACTGTCTGGTCGATGCCAAGTGCTGTAGAAAATCTCAATTTCCATTAGGGCTGGGCCATATCATACCGTTCACGGTAATACCGGTATAATGTCGGGCATCGATAAGAAAATGAAATATCGCGATAGAATATGGGTAAAACGCGCATGCGCAGTGCCTTTGTTTTCATACGCATATGGCGGAAAAAGCATGGCGGCGACAGAGAATGAGAAGGGCGAAAGTGGATCGTTGAATGAAACGGACGAACCAGAACTGGTTTGTAAAAATGCTGCAGCTTCAGTGGTGTGGAACTGGTTTAGCTTTCCCCCGTCAGATACACAACAAAGCACTATTTTTGGTAGCGCATGCTAGCGGGCCATCGTTGTTACCGTGTTGTTTGGAAAATGCGGAACACTTAAAATCAATCCTTTGATTTTTCTGAAAGTCGACAGAGCCCCTTATAATCCCGAGTGCCTTATGTATGAACTCTGGTTGTGTTTACTGACCTGGAAACGATTTTATGTGCACAGCGCTGGAAAATCTGTCAAATGTTTTAGTACGACTTTGCTAAGCTACGAACCCGCACAGCTTGATGGGCATTACGGCAATAATAGGCAGGAGCCTCGCGGAGTGATACGTACTGTGCTTCAACATAATGTTACCGTATTGTGTGTATATAACCTCTTTTTAAGTTTTGTGGATGTTATACATGGTTATGCTGAGGATATGTCGGCCAGTTTCCACTGGAAATGCCTTTTGGTTAAACTGTCAGCGAGGAGTTTGCACTGTTACAATTTTATATAACTTTAATGCACATAAAAAACAGCTGCTTGTTTAAGTGAAAATACATTGATCTTTTTTTTTTTGCACGAATAAAGTTGTGGAGTTGTAAAGTATTTTGTCTCGTGTCAATTATATCGTCAGTTACATCGTTATCGGAAATTTTCAAATGTATATCGTGATAAATATTTTTGGTCATATCGCCCTGCTCTAATTTCCATGCACAACCGATTTTAAATATAAAGAGGAGCAAAGATAGATAAATTAGCAGCATATGGCTAGTTTTTCACTTGCACTGCCCACATTACAGATTATGCACCCTAAACATTGTTTGATTGCTTCCTTTAGGCCCCCTCCCTTGGTAATTTTTGTTTTTCCAGCTTAAAACTAAAATATTTCTATTTTGTTTTTCTGTGTTCGTTTTTGTTTCAACACAGCGGGCACATGCAGTGCCATGTCCACCAATACATCTGCAATCCACTGTTGTTGGAGTGATTGAGACAAGCTGAAAATCTCTTAATGCAGGATCTGTTCAAGTACACCAAGTATATTAGTGAAAAAAAAAAAGTATGAATAACCTGATGGCAGCGATCGCACTGATAAGGCTTTTCTCCGCTGTGCACCCTCTTGTGCCTGTCCAGGTGGTAACGCTGAATGAACCGCATATCACAAGCATCACACGCAAATGGCTTTTCCCCTGGAAAACAAAACAAAACCCACACACGGGGAAAATGAATTTAATCATCGCTGATTTCACAAAAGACATCTAAATCTAAATTACTGCGTTAAAGTCTAGAGACACCTCTTTGATGAGAAAAGGGGTGCAAACAAAAACATAAAAGGCAAAAACACACTTTTGGCAATTCTAATGAGCTTAATAATTGATATTAGATATGACCAGCTTTTTTCAACTGAACTCTCTTAGACAAGCACTCTTGTCATTTCTTTATGCAGTCTTCTTCTTCAAGGACACACAAAGCTCTGCTTTGGATATTGGCTGCTTTTTGTTCCGTTCGCTGTCAACATGATCCACACTGCGTCAGTAATGTTGAGGCCAATCCGAGACTGACAGTGTTGCATTGTGCGTTTTTTGTGCTTTTACTGCATTGGCTGTCAGTTTGGGATTATTGAAGCCACTACCAATGAGATCATTTTAAGATGGTACTGTATGGTGGATCAAAATCTGATGTTACTTCTCTGCTTTCAAAATTCCATCAATTTTAAGGAGATCTGCAACAGCAGTGACTGAAACGCAGCCCCAAACCATGACAGAGCCTCCACTGTGTGTTAAAGATAGCTTCAGACACTCTGTTGACCTCTCTGTGACCTACTCTGTACATTCTGATGACAATTTGAAACAACAATTTCAAATATGGATTAACTACTCCATAAGTCCTGTTGCCTCTGATTTTCAGTGTAGTTCTTGTTTGATTTGACATATCACAGCATTTTCTCTCCATTCGCCCTCCTAAAGAATCTAATCTCGACACCCAGCCTTCCACCAATTTCACTTCTTGTTCAGCAAACAGTTCAGAGAAGGTTCAGATGCATCTGCCGGGTCCTGTGTCAGGTCTTCGCTGGATTTGTCTTCCATTTTCTTCATGAAATGACTTTCAAACACTGTTCGTATGCTACAGATAGATTTTTAGGACTACCATCTTTTGTTTCCCACTTTTTCAGTTTCCTCATTTTTTTCAGTAAATAGACTTTTTTGGGAAAGACCTGTTTGGTCTAAATACTGTTTTATGCTTGTCAAGCTGTGTCATTACTGGCCTTTTTTAATAGATTCAACTGAAGAAATGGGAACAAATGACATGATTTTAAAGACACTATTTAAATTGGTTCTTTCCTAAGCTGTCTGTTATGTGTAGACATGACAGGGGTTTATTCTTGAGCTAGATGCCCTTTTCATGCTTTAATGATTCATACTCAGTGTTATGTGGCTTAACAAAGGAAAGAAACCCCACCCCTCTGAAAATCAACTATGAGGACTAGGGCTGCCACGATTTGTCGACTAGTCACGATTACGTCGACTATCAAAATCGTCGACGACTGATTTAATAGTCGACGCGTCGTTTGAAGCTTTGTAAGATCGCAAAAGACGCAGGAATAAGTGGCAGGATTTAAGAGTGTAATAACGGACTGAAACAGAAGATGGCAGCACTGCATGTACAAGGATGCCAGCTGCCGTTAAACCCCGAAGAAGAAGAAGCAGCTGTGTCCCAGAATTCATAGCGCGGCCCAGCTCAGTTTCCAACAATGGCGGCAGCTAGTTAGTTTTAATATTACTCTTATTAATCTTTCTGGGTCACAAAATAAACGTTTAACATATTTTCAGCTGTGTAAACCTCAAATATCTGCTCAGTTTATCAGGACACCGCATATTTTCAAAAGCGCTCCGACGTTTTCGGAGACGTCTGTTACCCACTAGCTCGATAGCTAGCCGGGGGCTAGGCTCACTAGAGCTGTGAGAACACCGGACTCCCGGCAAATTGTTTTCAAACCCACCACCGTCTTTCGCTACTCAGGTTAAATATATATGAGTCACTTAGATAAATTAAAAATGTTGTTGTTTGGCTTTTTTTTTTTTTTTTAGTATTTTATTTGTTCCTGAGTAAATCGGTTTGTCTGAGATTAAAGTTATAGTTTTTACACAGCTGAATAAACGTCAAGCAGACAGCTGATTATCAGAAGTGTGAGATGCTGGAGAATATACTCCGGTGTCCTGTTATAGTTTAGATAGCAAGGAGTTTATTAAACTTCACCGAAACAATCTGCAAATTTCATTAAAATTGAATAAACTATCACCTTGTCTTTATTTTTAGTTAGCACCTTAAAAGCTTAAAGCTGTAAGCTAATGATAGTTATATAAGAGCAGATGCTGCTGGTGCAATAAGCTGTAGTTTTACGTCCAGTGGATGATGATCTGATTAGTCGACTAATCGCATAAATAATCGGTGACTAGTCGACTATCAAAATAATCGTTTGTGGCAGCCCTAATGAGGACTATACTGAAAATGAGTGAAAAAGCATCGATGTCCAAAGAAAAACTTGGAAAGACTGGAGAACTACTGCTCCGCCTTCTATAGCCCATTGTAAAAGATTATAACAAAACGTGGCTCCTCAGAAGCAAATTATAAAGAAAATGATGGCAAGATTTTTTGCACATTACTTTAGTATGAGTCTTATAATTGAGTTACAAATTAGGACCAATGCAGAACTCAGATCAACATACAAACTTAGAAGAAGAAACGTGGAAAAGACACATTTTACAAACTTGTCAACCAACCTCTGAAAATGCATCAAAACTGGTTAAAGGAGCAAATACTAAAAATAAAGGAAGTTGGTGGGTGTTTTTAAGCTTATTCTGAGCAGATGGGCTTTGAGGAAACATCCTCACAAAGACTTACCTAGTTGACATACAAAAAAACATAAAATAAATGAAAAAATAGTCCAATTGAAGTAAAGAGGTGAGGGTAAGTTCTCACCTGTGTGTGTAAGAATATGCCTCTTAAGGTGGTAGCTGCTCCGGAAAGCTCCATAGCAATGATCACAGATGAAGTTCTTCTGGACTTTCAATGAGCTGTCGTCATCCATATCAACTGATGGAACTAAATGCTATAAACGTGAAGACAATTAGATGAAATTAACTTAAGAGCAACAGTCTGTTCACTTTCTAATTTCAGTATAATTTTAACCTTTCTTTACCTCCACTTTTACTTTGTTGGCTAAACCGGATTTTTTGTGTTTCTTCTTGGGCTGCATATTCTGGTTTGCCTGCATGCCCTTTCCCTCAATTATCCTTGATGTATGATAATCTCCATCTTTCCGGATGAGCTTTTGAAAGATGAAAAAACGTGACAACAGGCTTCTGTTAAATGCTGCTTTGCAACCTGTGTACATTTGTCAACCAACGACTTAAATTGGCTTATAAAAGCAAAACTGTGAAATAACATCAGCAGACTTAAAGTGAGTTATTTCTCCATGCAAAATAAAGACGCATCTCTCACCAGGGGTGGGCAGCTCCCAGTTGATGGATGGCCCATGTGGCTGTGATGTGGCTGTCCATGGTGCACCTGGTGGCTGTGGTGGTTCTGGCTATGCTGCGAGTGGGTTTGGTGGCTTTCAGGACTGGTCCTTTGCCCCTGACCCAAGGGTGACATCATCTTCTTTTGGCCTGGGATGTTGTTGGCTTGCATTAGGGCCATGCTGGACAGCACTGCCTCGCAGCCCAGCAACCCAGCCTGACAATACAAGCAAAATGTCGTTTTGAAAAAGAGGAGATTGCAGGACTCCTCACGCAGCGAGGCATCAGAAGGAAGGAGAGGGGGACTGAACAATGGGAGTAACGGATACATGCATACGATAAAACCATGATCGTGATCTTGAGATGAAGAGACTTCCACTGACCCATTTCATATGGTCTCGAACAGAATTGCTGGAATGGTGTGTCATCGCCGTGCTTTGAATGCGTGTGTGTTTGTGGGGACAGAGGGGCTTCACTCGGGATGAGGGGTGACAGATGAGACTACACCCTCCAAAATCATCAGGGGCAAAAGTCTGAAAATAAAGGCATATGCATATATGACTAAAAATGTATGTGCAGCTTTAATACGTGCTGTCTATCAGACAGGAAAGCACCAGTTGCTCGGTACATGGCTGACAGAAAACACAACAATAAAAGGTAAAATGAGAAAAATGATGGAGATGAGGAAAAAGCTCGTTATGCACAATGCAACTGTGTAAATAATTCATTAACCAAACAAATCCTTCAATGACAATAGCCGGTAGTTGAATATAGAAATGATGCTTCTTTTTAAATGGTTTGCAATGCACTTTAGTCCAAGTGTAATGAAACACACACCTGTATCTACCTCATACAGCTGCAGTAATAAAAAAAACATCCTAAATGAAGCAGGAATTTGTTTGAAAGTCTTTTTCATGCACATGACAGAGAAAATTAGAAATCACATTACAAACACGTTAAATCAGTGTGGATTTTTAAATAATTACATTTATCAAAATATGTTTAAATCTGATTATGTTTTGTGTGTTTGTGAGAATTAATATCAGCGGATGTTTTAAAATGAATTTTAAAATAACAAGATATAAGTATTAGTCTTGAAAACCCTACACACAAATGTGGCTATTAAATCAAATCAAATCACTTTTATTGTCACATCACATGTGCAGGTACACTGGTACAGTACATGTGAGTGAAATTCTTGTGTGCGAGCTTCACAAGCAACAGAGTTGTGCAAAAATACAGTAACGTAAAACAAGCAAAATATAAGAATGGCTAAATCTGAGACTAATAAATATATGTACAATATATAATAGTATATGCATTACTGATTACAAAGGCTATGAATGACGCTGCTTCTGTCATACATGTAAAGGCCATAAATACTGTAAAAACCAAGCTACTAGGAGGTCGGTATAGCTCATTGGGTTTGGGGGGGTATATGTATATGCAGTGGCTTAGGTTCCAGTCTGCCTTGAACCCTGTGTGCTGTCCTGCTCTCTTACCCTCCTTTCTTGTCTGTTCTACCTGCATTTAATACTCGTGTATTAGATAATAAAATACATACAGCAGCTTCCCAGTCAGGTCAAAAGCTGGTGCTAGAAGTACTTAAATGATGAATGCATACAAACATGCACAATAAATGGCACGATTACTGCATGATCTATTATGGTAATGTAAAGGGGGCTGTTTCGACGACCCAAACCCACCCATACAGAAAACTCCATAATACGGGCAGAGATTTTTATTTTAATTGATTCGCCCACATCTATTATTGGAAAACGCTTTGTTTTGCGATTCATTTGTAAGCTGGTGGGTTTATTCTCTGATCTATCTTACAAAGATCAAACAGTTAGCAGCAGTTAGCTAGCAACGTATCCCAGCTTTTTTTTGGGGGGGGGGGGGGGGGGGGAGAGAAAGTAAGAGGTTTATTTTTCCGCTGGGGTCACGGGACACGGGACAGACAGCTTTGTGTATTTCCGCGGGGGTCTGTATGAAAGTGTGCCGCACGCTGAGAGTCCCCGCTGAATGAACCGAAAGCAGAAAGCAGCTAGCCAGCCCGGAGTTGGATTTTGGGACAACTCTTGTGTGAGTGAGCGCCCACCCCCCGCCCCGGACAGCACAACAACAGGCAGGGCGTGCAGGCTCCGCGCCGACCTCAAAATAACGCCGCCCTCGCGAGCTACAACTGCTCCAAACACACGGGCACCAGAAATAAAACGTGTACAGAGCCGTGAGCGACGTGCTGCACACTCGACCGCTTACCTTTCGCTTTTCACAGTGCTGAAGATTAATATTTCTTGTCGCACTTCCAATTTTTTCTCAGTTTACAAACACTGACAGGAAACACCACCGGAAGTGCTCCCCGGGGAGAGTCCTGATTGGTCGTACGCCAAGACACGTGACCGAAGCGGAGTGACCCAGATTTGCGGCCATAACTGTAAGGTGTGCTGCAGAAGTTTTGTTTAAAGGCTTTGTGTCTGGCAGACTTTATAAATATTACATTTTGACTGAGAATACTATTTCTACACAAAGAAAGTAATTTTTTTGCTTAAACCTAACCAAATAATTGAATAATTAATCCATTACAAGACCAAACGCAGGTTCTCAGAGGTGACGATTTGTTTTATTGTTTGTTTTACATTACACTTACAGAAAGACATTGTGACCCTGAACTGTTTTTCTGAGTAAAAACAAAAAACAAAACAAAAGCTCCCAATCACTTTTCTTGGAATCAATTAAAAAAAAATCAGTAATTAGTTAGGTATAAAATGTAAAGGGTAGGCATTCTCCAAAAATGTTTTAAACTCCTTTACAATAAAGAACATGGTGATATAAAGTTTGTAATACCAAGTAACCTTTATTTATTTATTTATTTATTTATTTATTTAACAGCTGTTGGAATCTAGGAAATCAGATATTGAAATGAACACAATTTGACTTGTTTGTTGTTATTTGTAAAATTACAATGACCAGCATTAAACGCACAATCACATTTTCTGAAGGGCAAGGTGTTCACTTATGGGCTTTGTCACAGGTCCTTTCCAAGTCTTTCAATTTCATCAAGGAAGAAGTCCATGTCTTTCTGGGACAGTAGGGGAGAGAATACAGTCACACGGAAAAAGTTGACCTTGTTTCCCAAAGGCTGGTAGCCGACCATCATAGTGCCTTGCTTCATCATACGTTCCTTGATGACAGGAGCTACCTTTTAGCAAGAAAACAATACACAGAATTAACTGTACATTTCAGATAATGGGCACACTACAAAAAATGAAGATGCCACATCTAAGTACATGTCAATATGTGTGCAACGGAAGGAATAAAATATCTCAAATGTGGCGGCTAATTCTTATTCAGCAACAGACAAACTTACTTTTGCCAGTTTCTCCTGGTAATCTTCAGTTCCTTCCTTCCCTCTCAAACTCGGTGGTATGAACCAGAAGCAGACATTCACAAACTCTGGCTGTCCGCAGAGACAAATGCAAGCATGGTAATGACATTTTGCAGGTAAAAAACTCAGGTATGCTTTATGAAAAATGTATGAAATTACCATGCTCAAAAGCTGGAACCCCTCTCTTTTCTTCATCTGCTCCACCAGATATCTGCAAGAGAAAAATTTAGCAAAAGACCCAAAAAGTAACCATATTTAAAAAAAAAAAAAAAATCATATTTCTAACATATTAGACATAATTTATTAGTTAGTGAAAACCAAGAGAAAGACAACTGGTTTCAAGGGGTCTTAACTGGATGTGTAAGGCTGATCTTCTGTTAGAATGAGACAAATCTGACTTTACGACTTTACTTGAAGCTCGCCCTGTGACACATCCTTTATTTACCTTGCATGAATAAAAGCCTTGTCTACACGCTCTTCTAAGCCCATGGAGCCAACAGCTTTCCACATCAACCACAGCTTCAGACAGTCCACCTTGCGGCTGCATTGCACAGACTTATCCCCAATGTCCAGGTTCACATCGTAGAACTTATCTTGCTGGAAGAGGTATGTGGCATTGGCACTGTGGCACTGCTTCAACAAATTCTGGAACAAAGTCAATGATTGTCAAAAAACGTACAAACCCAAACTTTATGATTATTAATTCTGCAGCCTTTAAATTGTGAAGCCAAACCGTGGTGTCCTTCAGGAGTAAAGCAGAACACTGCAGGCCAGCCACCAGCATCTTGTGGGGATTCCATGCTACTGAATTTGCTCTTGTTATACACAGAAACAAACTCTAATCAACATCACAGCCTTACACTGTATCTCCACTCATGTACAAGCTCATGTACATTTTAATACCTGTCAACTCCTTTCATCAGATGTCTGTGTTTCTTAGAAAAAAGCACGCTCCCTCCCCAGCAAGCCTGACAAAAAAAAGATAAAAGATTCTCACAAGGTTCACAAAACCAAGTCTCGTCAACACACATCAGTCTTCCACAAGTGCACTCACATCTACATGCATCCACAGCTTGTGTTTATCACAAATATCAGCTATGTGATCCAGCGGGTCAAACACACCCTGCACTGTGGTCCCTGACATGCAGCTTACAAGAAATGGGACTGCACCCTAATGGAAAACACACAAAAATACAATTAGAGTCAGGAGATGATGATTAAAAGCTACATGTTACATTTGATGAAAACTAGCTAAACATCAGCAAATCTACCTGAGATTTGGACAGCTCTATTTTTTCATCCAGATCCTCTGGAATCAGACGACCTCTGCAGCACAAGAGACAGCATTTAATTAGATGAAAGGTATTATTTTTACTTGGCACAACTCCAGGTTACAATAGATCAAGGTGTAACAATTATTTCAATACAGAACATGAATCTATTATTTACAGCCCCAATCAAAAGTTTAAGATCACTTGAAAAATGGCAACTCTGTTGTGCCTGAAAACGGCCTGTTTCATTTTAAGCGTTGTTTTCAATATTTTGAAATTGCTTTGTCTCACTCCCATTTCTTCTTGTTGCATTTTGAAGCTCTACTTGGAACCTTGTTAAAATCCGACCATGCAAAATATGATTTTTTTGGCCATTTTTCTAGTGTTCTTAAACTTTTTATCGGGACTGTATTTTGAATAATTATTGAGTCTATAGAAAAGGTCATATAACATCTGCAAGTTGAGTTTTATGAGCATTCGTTTTGCAATTGTATAAATTAAGGACAGAAGAAAATTCAATTTCTTTAATGCTCAATATTCTTTCAGCGGGCAACTGATAACTAACAAGTCATCCAAAGCATCCAAGATGGCAGCGCACACGGACGCAGCAGCTTCAGCCTCTCCAATTAGGCGTTTTTCTTTCTGCAACGCAAAACTTACCTACAGTCATCTGGAATTATGCAACATCGGCTATAACAGCCAGATCCCCGTTACCAGTGATTATCAGAGGATCAACAACATCCCCCCGGAGATAGCGAGAACACCGGGCGCTCCGTGGATTGTTATCGGCTCTGCCAAGCAACCCAGGCGGCGGACAGGACGCAAAAAAAAGCGGGGCTGCCGGTCAGGCGTGCGAGCCAGGCTAAAGAAGCAGCCTTTTAAACCACCGCTTCCAAGCATCTTCCTGACCAACGCACGCTCGATCGTCAACAAAACAGACGAAGTGAACCCACTTCTCCCCGCACAGCCACTCGTCCGCGACTGTTGTGCCTTGGTCGTCACAGAGACGTGGCCACAAGAGGAAATTCCCGACGCCTCGATGCAACTAGCGGGCCGCACAATGCACCGCAGCGACGGAAAGGCTACAGCAGGTGAAAGCAGAGGTGGAGGTTTGTGCATTTACACACATAACAACTGGTGCACAAACACCAAGATAATCACCACAGTCTGCTCCCCGGACATAGAGACGATGTCTGTCGTGTGCAGACCCTTTTACTTGCCTAGAGAACTGCCTGTAGTGCTAATCACAGCAGTCTACATACCTCCAAACGCTAATGTTAGCTCAGCCCTGGCCCACCTGCACGACTCGATCTCTGAACAGCAACGGAGATATCCAGAGGGAGTACACATCATCGCAGGGGATTTCAACAAAGTGTGCTTAACAACCGTGCTGCCTGCATTTGTTCAACATGTGACATGCCCTATGAGAGGGAATAACACACATGTTTACTCAAATATCAACCAGGCCTACAGATCTGTTCCCCTCCCACACCTGAGCATGTCCGACCACCTCTCTCTGCTTGTTGTCCCCTTATACACACCACTCAGTAAAAGGACAAAGCCCACAATCAGAACTATTAGCACCATTTCTGAGGAAGCTCTGGCTCAGCTGCAGGACTGTTTTGCCCTCACAGAGTGGAGTGTCTTTGAACATGACGACCTAGAGACTCACACAGCTGCAGTGCTGTGTTACATCATGTATTGCATTGACACTGTCACCACGGAAAAGCGGTTCCGCGTCTACCCCAACCAAAAACCCTGGATGTCGAGTAAGGTTCAGGCATTGTTAAAGGCACGTAACTCTGCATACAAATCTGGGGACCAGAATATGTACAGAAGAGCAAAAGCAGACCTTAAAAAAGGCATCAGAGCAGCAAAACTGGACTATTCGAGTAGACTGTCAGATCAGCTCTCAGATAACGACCCCAGAAAGGTATGGGAGGGCCTGAAACACTTCACCAATTACAAAGGCAGTGGGACAAATGCAGATAACATGAACATCTCATTAGCAGAAGAACTAAATAACTTATTTGCCCACTTCCAGAGAACTGTAGACACCCCTACCATGCACACTGCCCTGCCCATAGCCTCTGATCACAGCCCACACACATTTACCCTCCAAGAACTCCAGGTTCACAGTTTGTTCAGAGCAGTAAATCAGAGGAGAGCTGCTGGCCCTGACGGAATACCTGGGAGAGTGCTCAAAGTCTGCGCTGACCAGCTGGCTCCTGTGTTCACCAGACTATTCAACCTCTCCCTGTTACACTGTCCCTCACTGGCTGAAATCTGAAACAAAAGTCCCAGTCTCCAAGTCCACCATGCTCAGTGGCCTCAATGATTACAGACCCATTGCACTGACACCTGAGTTTGCAAAGTGTTTAGAGAAGCTGGTCCTATAGCTCATTAAGGACTGCCTCCCACCCAGCTTTGGTCCACCGAGGATATAATTTCCACTGCCCTCCATTCTGTTCTGCATCACCTGGAGAATCCTGGGACTTCAGCGACGATGCTCTTCATTGATTTCGCTCGGCTTTCAATACCATCACCCCAGACACTCTTGGACTACAAACACATCCGCCTTAGTGAAGAAAGCCCAGCAGCGCCTCCATTTCTTGAGGGTCCTGAGATGGAACAGGCTGCAGACTAGTGTCTTTCTACCGAGCCACAATTGAGAGTGTGCTGGTGCACACTGAAGAGACTCCAGAGGGTCATCAGAACTGCAGAGAAGGTGATCGGCTGTCCACTCCCCTCCCTGGACTCCATTGCCACCTCTAGATGTCTCTCTAGAGGCATGGCAATTATAAAGACCAACTTCATCCTAACCACCACCAATTCAACATCCTGTCCTCTGGAAAGTGGTTCAGATCCATCAGGTGCAAAACATACAGACTAAAGAACAGCTTTACAGGGTTCTTATTATGATGCCCATGTATACACCCCCAACAGTGAATAATGTAACTAATACATTGTGTATATAGTGTTTTTATATTCTTCTTTATATATTTCTTTACTTTTGCACCTTTGTGGTCTTGCTACCTACTTTCTCTGTGCAAGCAACTGTACAATGACAATAAAAAAGTTCAATTACCTGTCGTCCACTTTCACAAAGATGACGTTGTCCAAACCAATCCCCAGAAATGCAGCGCCTTTCTTTACAGAGTAATGGCTCTGAAAAAACAGAAGTATGTCTGTTTCAACAGTGTCATGAAGTTAGAAATAAACCTGATGAAGCTTCCATTGCATCAACAATACACCTTGACAAACAGGTGAACAGTCGCCCTCACCTCTGGAGATGTAAAGATGCTTAGCCGTGGGAGAGCCCACACCCCCTGGCTTTTGACCTCTGGGAAGCGTTGATAGCGTGCGAGGTTCATGGCATACATGTTGGAGGTTGAGCCCCCCGGACAGAAAATCCCATCACCCTCTGGCCAACCAACCAGCTGACGTAGGCCCCTGAGGACCTCGTTCTCCATCAGCACAAAGACTGGGGCTGCCTCATAGGTGAAGCTGCAGTTGTCACAGAAAACGTCTGATCATGTTATTTGCTGGATTAGCCTCGTCTTCATTTTATCTTTCAGTTTGTAAATCTCTGCAGCGCTGCTCTATGAGTCAGGAAACCTTCCTTGCTTACGAACCAATATATAAAAAACCCACAACATTGTGAAATATGTCATCAGCATTGGTGCCAAGAAGCACCACTCAAACAGTGCACCCAAACATCCTTTTGAAACACTTTGACTTTATATTTTTGCACATGCTTTCTAATAAATTTGGTTTATTAAACACTGATACGCTAAAAATATGCAAAATACCTAAAATAACCTCACTGTTGGAGGTTATTCTTTCTGCTTATTCCTATTTCTAGAGTATTTCTACAGTTTGCTACCAAAGCAGAAACTCTGATCTCCTTTGATCAGTGCCTAACACATTTTATTGTTCAATATTCTTACAGGCTTAACCTTCCATCCCCTCAATATTTATCTTATCTGCTCCTTCTTACAGATTAGTGTTGAGAGCCTCAGTGAGGAATCTTCCAGCCAAGGAATGATAGTCCACCCCACCGTACTGTTGATTAAAAAAATGTGGGTGACCTGAAATTAACAAAAGAAATAGTCCCTTCAAGATCGGACAAGTGCCTGTTTGTTTAGCTCATTTTTCTACTTACTTGTTTTAACGCTGTACTTGGCAACATCTCTTACTCTCTGGAGGAGCTTGTCCCGTGGCTCTCCTGTCTCTCTCACCCCCAAATCCAGGAGCAGAGCCAGCTCCTCGGGCTCTTTCCACTCACAAACCTGCACGAGGAAAGTGTGGATTATGAAGTTTGTTAGCTACCGCAGACAGGGAAACTATTTTGTGCTTCACAAGATACCTTCTGTTTGACATCTGTGCCATTGGAGAGCACTTCCTCCATAATAATTTTGAAGGCTTCATTTAAGAAGAACTGGCCTTCAGCATGGTCAATGAGAGGCTCATTCAGGTCACGGAGACTAGCTTGTTCCATTATCTCTTATGTGCTGTTTAAAAAAAACATGAATACTTTTAAATTCAAAAGGTGTGATAAGAAACAGACACATGGTGCAAACTTCATACTACTAACCTGAGAATGGAGACGGGTTTGTGCTGCTCTGAAACCAGACTGCAGAAAATGGCTACAAAGCAAAGGTAAGGTGGCAAAAGAGGGAGGGAGGCAACCTTTGTCCCACACTTCTAGTTAATGTTATCTGAGCTGAGAAAAGACAATGGGGCACACACATACACTCAACTGTGATTTATGGGCTCACAAAAGTTCATTTTTAGAAGGTCAATATGCTTTAGTAAGTCATAAGTCATGTATAGCACTTTAATGGATAAAACTTTTGTGGATTCATGAAATGATTCTCATCAGTTCACAACAAAGAGCATCAGATTAGCTTGTGGGTGAACATTGTTAAAGGCAGTCGTTTTACTGTGATGAGTTATGGAGTGTTATGCAATAGAGGCTGTATATCTGCTCTGATATGCATGAGAAGGTAAATGAATCTTAAAAGATACAAGTCAGCCTCTACAGAAACTCTATGAAACATCAATGCAGGAGCAAAGCGATTCCCAGATTGCTCAGACAGAAAACCTTCATAGTTTTACAGAAAAGAACTCCTAGGATTGCTTTGTTCCCAGTTATGGCTTCTTTTCTTCTTCCAGCTGTGATTTTTATTTATTTACCTTTTTAATGAGCAGCAACAGCTAACGTTTAGGAGAAGTTTGCAGCTAGTCAAGGACGAATGTACGGTCATCAGCCACCTCAATAGGTACACCCGTTCAACTGTTCGTCAATGCAAATGTCAGCCAATCAAAAGGCAGCAACTCAATGCATTTATGCACAAATGGTAAATGGCCTGTATTTGTATAGCGCTTTTACTCAGTCCCTAAGGACCCCAAAATTCAGTCATTCACCCATCCACACACACATTCACACACAGGCGATAGCAAGCTACATTGTAGCCACAGCTGCCCTGGGGCGCACTGACAAAGACATGTTCGAGGTGAACTGTTAAAGTTCAAATTGAACAACAGGAGGACAAAAGATGATTTAAGTGACTTTGAGCATGACGTGGATGTTGGTGCTAGACGGGCCGGTCAGAGTATTTCAGAAGCTGCTGCTGTACTGGGAGTTTCCACCACGACCAGGGTTTACAGAGATTGGTGCAAAATGAGAAAATATCTGGTTCTATGGGTAAAACAGCACTGAGAAAAATGTAACTGATGTAATCAACACGTACCAGTGGGGTGACAGCATTACCCCATCATTCTTTTACGGCTGAGGGGTAAAAAAGCAAAAAAAAAAAAAAAAAGGATTTCTATAGTCTCTTATGTTTCTGGGACATTCAGTGATGCTTTCGTCTGTGGCTGAACTTGCTGATCTGGTTACTCTGGTGATTAAATTCAAATACCAAAAAAACCCCAAACATTTACACACCAGTTTATCAACCTTCAACTCGATTTCACACCATTTTCTGTCCAGTCACCTGTGCCCCATTTGCAGTGGCTCAATTCTTAAACACTGGTTAAAAAATAAAAAATAGTTTATTTTATGGCAGTTGAACGAATAATACAATTACAAAGAGTTATTTCAAGTGGTACTAAGGTTCTCCTGCTTCTGTCCTTTCCAGATGTTTTCCATGAAAGAGTTTTGAAAATGTTCTTTTCTCTGCTGCTTCATGTGGACCGCTGAGCTTCATCCCTAAGATGAATAATCCCAACATAAAAAGAAAATACCGTTCAAATGAAGTAAGTACAGCTTGCTTTTCATTATCTTCTCAAATGAAAGGTGAATAAAAATCATACTACATATACCACAACAGAAAACAGACATAAAAGCAACTCTTGTAAGAGATTTCATGAAACTTCTGGCAAAACTTCTATGACTTTCCTACGATAACTGTTAATGCATCATTTAAAAATGTACAGTATAAAGTACAGTAGTGCTAAATGCAGAGTAGTAAACAATAAAATCTTGTTCTTGTTTAAGCCCTGATATTTATGATCTGACTTGTCAGTAAAAACATTTCCTTTATACTCCAAGCAAGTAATCAGTCAGTCTTCAACAGGAAGTCGATGCTTTCAGGTGGCAACATCCACTCTCCCTGACTGAGAAGTGAATGCAGTTGAGTGGGTGTGGCTTTTTCCCTCTGTGAGTTACGCCAGTGACGCAGCATGGCAAAGACTCGCTCCACATGGAGATTATGGTCCTCTTCGATTTGCTCCAGTTTTACAGATGAGATTTCCAGAGCTTCTCTGCCAATCGCCCTCCAAGATTTGCCGATGGTACGGGCCACAGACATCAGCTGTTTCTCACTCACCATGCCAGAGCCTGTGGGATGAGGCTGTTAAAGTATGTGACTGTTTTACAGAGTTTGACAGTGGAATATATTTCAGTGCATTGCCACTCACCATTGTTGCAGATCCTTTTGTTTGGAATGACATCTGGTATCTCAGGCGCTTGTTTTCTTTTTTCTGAGGTTTCTTTCCCCCCTTGGAAGTGAAAAAAAAATCTTTATATTTATAGATCAGAAATAGAAATCTAACTGGAATAAAAGATTGCTGAAAACGAGCAAATTTTAACCTACCCGAGGACCGTGTGTTGACTTTCAGTTTGTTAATAAAGTCAAGCCTTGGGAAGGTTTCTTGCAAGGCGTTATCCTTGAAAAGCTCCAGTAGTTCTTTTGCTGCTTCGGGACCTCTCTGTATGACGTGATCCAAAAGCTCTGTCACTTTTTCACTAGGAGTGCGGCAAGATTTCACGTGCTGGTAGGCGTGAAGAGGCAGCAGACGGCGAGCATCTGCATGCTGGAGTACAAAGTCAGGATCGGCACTTAGGATTTCTATAAGCTTTGGCTTCTGACTTCTGAGTAGCTGGATTTCCTCTCCTGATTCCTCAGCCATGACTGATTTAAATCAACTCCTGGCAAAACAAGTTGATGAAGACCTCTTTTAATAAAAGTATATGTGACATGTCCAACAAACTCAACCAAAAACCTTTTGACTAAATTAAACTTTCAAAAAAGTAAACAGCTCCAACATCCATCCATTCTCCAACATTTCTAGTGGTAATAATTGTAGCTGTGACGCTATTCTGCTAAATGTGCTGCAGACAGCAGGGAGTGTATTGGAACCAGAGTCAGGGTCCCTCTGCTGGTCAAATAGGCAATGACAGCATGTCTACATTCCCACAAGCATTCATTGCCTTCTCATTATTTTAAAAACAAAGACAAAGAGTTTTCAAGTTGCTGCATGACCGATAGCATGTGCATCAATGCTTATATATCTGTTCTAAGCCAATACTAGCCAATGACATTGCTCACTTGATATATATCTATCAGGCTCTAATGCAACACTTAATTGTCCTGCACATGCCTGCATAATCACTGCTAAACATATTCCTGGCTGCCTTTTAATTTACGTGGCTATGGAAAAATGTGATATTCTCACATTTATTTTAATGACTCATTCAAGTCTCTCCAATAATCCAGTGGATGAAGAATGTACAATGGGAAATATTCAAGACTGTTTAAGATATCTAATAAATAAATGTTTCAATTTTGCAGCTACTTTTTTAGTATATAAAACTGTAACATTTAACATAAATTAACATGTAATATGTAACATAATATGTTATAACGTGTTGAAAACCACAATCTCTGATGACAACCTCTGACAAAATAAACTCACCGGCCACTTCACTGGGTATACTTGTGTGACTGATCCTTAACTCAAATATTTAATTAGCCAATGATATGGTAGAAACTCAGTGTATTTAGGTATGTAGATACAGTCAAATTCAACCTCAGAACAGGGAAGAAAGTTTGGGATTTTCCCACAAATCCATGTTACATTCCTCTAAAAGTCGAGGGGATGCAGGGAAGTAACAAAAAGTATCTAGGTTGGGGCAAAAAAGAGACAAGGAGGCAAAAATATAGATGAAATAGTTTTTTTTAAAAATTAATAACTATACTAAAGAAGACAGACAAGTCACTATATGCATCAAAAGATTTAATGCATAAGAGCACATCAAAAAGGTTAAATGGTTAAAAATGTCCTCTGCTCGACAGAGCAGGCATAAGCAGTTAAGCCATACGCAACTCAGCTCACTACAAAGGCTCTCCAGGACTGGAGCTCACCTGATCCCTGATCTTAAGTACTCAACGCCTAATTGTTGAATAGAAAGGACAGCAGAGAAAGGGCAGCATCTACGGCTGGAAAGAGAGCAAGTCATGCCCAGCCATGGCCCTAACAAGCCATCTTTAGAATTTACAGAGAAAGATCAGAAACAGAGAAAGTATCACGTGAGTGGCAGTTCTCAGAGATTAAAATAGCTGTGAGGAAGGCAATAGTAGCTCAAATAACCACTCATTACAACCACCATTTGCATCGGGTCATTGAAATGATTTAATAGAAGACTATAAAACATTGCCTGATCTGATGAGTCTCAATTTCTGCTGCGACATTTGGATGGTAGGTTGAGAATTTGGCAAAAAGACAATAAATGATGAATTTAGGCACCTTGTAGTGGTGGAGAGCCTACCTATACAACATCTCAAACTGGTTAGTTGAACATGTCAATGAGTTTACAGTACCCAAACGGCCACCAAAGTCACCAGATCTCAATCAAACAGATCACCTTTGGGACGTGGCAGAATAGGAGAGATGCATCATGGATACGCGGCAACTGTGTGACGCCATCACGTCATTATGGACCAAAATCTCTGAGGAATGTTTCAGCACCTTGTTGAATCAATGATACGAGGGGATCCCACCCACTGCTAATGAAGTGAGTGGTGAGTATTTCACACTGTGATACACGGGAGTTGAATAGTGCTTATCTTATCTTATCTGTAGCTTCGGACATGAAGAAAATTAAGTGGCATTAATATTTTTTTCAGTTCAAGCATAGACCAGTAACTGTAGCATTGTTCAAATAAGCGTTAATACTGATGTACACAGATCAGAAATCACAGCACGTGCACAATCACTGATCAACTTTTTTTCTTTGCCTACGTGACACGACCACGTGCTTACAGAGTTTATTACTTTCAGTGCGTGAAGGACGCAAAGCCTTTGTTCTACATCCAGCACTTCAATTCGAAACCCCTTTAATCTCTGCACTTCCTGGGTTTGTGTGGCATCTGTGGTCGATCACTTCCAGATGCGCTTTACAGACTCGCTTTCATGCCCCAAGCAGGCTACAGGCGGAACGTATTTGTGCTTTTCTCTTACCATTTAATGCAACAGCCCCAATAACACAGATGGTAAACAAACGCAGCGTCACAAGTTCACCATCGCTTCTTTTCTCCCGCTGCTTTTCCTTCCTTATTTTATCCGGTCAAATCATTTCCGGTTATTTCTTTCACTAGCATTTTATTTCTGTTTGCTTCCATCCAGTGGGTGGATGATTTAACTGCAGGAAACCGCCCCAGCTCTGAGCATTTAGCGTCACCTGGTGGAGATGCTTACACATTGCACTGCAGTGACAGAAGTGTGCTATAATCTTAAATTATACTTAATTAAAAAAAAGTATATAAGACTTTATTATGAAACAGAGACATTTCAATAAATACAAAAAGAAGTGACTAAAAGAATTATATGGGAGGCATAAAAAAACCTCAGGTTATTAAGGAGAATAAGGCAAAATTTGCACAAAAAACTCTGCAGCTTTAAAAGCTCTAGATTTTCTATGTTATAAAGAATAATGGCTATAAAAACAATATACACAGCCACTGCATATGCACAATGCAACACAAAGCAACAGAACTTAAAGTGGATATAAATAATGCAGCATGTCTAATGATAATTTCTTTAGTACAAAAATGAAAAGCAGCAGGGGAGGACAAAATATGTATGTTTAGTTTATTTTGTTTCTTTAAAATTAGCTCAAATTCTGTGGCCAGAAAAACAAAATACACTCACTGCAGCTAAACTGTAAACTAAATAGCTTCTCCACCTGGGCGCCTCCTCAGAGCAAGAATCTCTAACTCTCACGTCGACACGGAGAAATGTGTTGCTGGTAATATTGTGAAAATGGAACGCTGTAAACATGGGAATAAATATTTGATTGTTTTTGGTTGAGCAGAGTCGGCTCGTTGCGTGCATACCAAATAGAACGTGTGCCTGTGTGTGTTTATTGGATGTGCGCACTTGCCAGGTATCATGAATGATGATCTACATTACAGTACATCCAAGTTTAATGTATCAAAAGGCACCTGACTGTTATTGGACAACAATTATCGGGAATCACCAGTCACACATCTGCTCAGCCTATTTACAAAGCTCCAGCTCTGGGAAATGACAAATCAATATCTTATTCCTGAACAGATATTTGCTTTGTGTGAGTGGAAAAGCCTCTCGAGCCCATTTCATCCATACACAGTATACACTCTGAGTCACTGTGTGTATTGGTTGTCTGAATAAAACCAGCTTTTGCTTCGCCTACAGTGGGTGGAAAGACTAGAGCAAATCACTTATTCCTTATTTATTCTTACCACTCAGGTGAGGCTTCTGTGTTAGAGAGAAATTCATCTTCCTTTATGTACTACTAATGACTTTATTATGTTATAAATTTGAATTATATCCAATCTTGAGCTTCAGCGTAGCAAAGCTAAAAGGCAGCGATCTGCTGATCTCAGAGAATACATACACCGACACTCAGGGAGCTTTCAACTTGAAATGCTGTACAATGTGCCTGCAAAGTGTGCAGTTATTCATTTTGCATCACATTACTGCAGCACAAGTGGAGCATACTCTGTTTGAAAATGACAATGAACTTAGTTTGCCGCTGATCAAGCATGATCCCACTCACACCCTGGTTCTTTTCAGGCCCCATCGCGCTCTCTGTCAAGTGGCAAACTCCACTTGTATGTGCATGCTAGTGGTGGATGGTATAATAGCTCCAACTCTCCACACTGCTGATGGAGAATAATGCAGTTTCTGTATGAGTGGCTCTGGCTCTATTCTACAGACCTCTGCACCTGGAAAATTGGGATTTTTGTAGATGAGTGTGTGTATGTGCGTGTGTGTGTTTATTTATGCATGTATACAATTGAAGAGGGAGCCAGCGCAGCAGCTTATCCTCTCCATGCCTTAACAGAGAAATTTAAATTTACATGTAAAGTAAGTGACGAGGGAAATCAATCTTACTGACAGACTTTAGCGCTCCGAGCCACAAGGGACAAGACGGAGTTGGGTCTGCATTTGTGTGGATCAAACACTGCTTTGTACACTTGCTGACAGTACACAAGCTGGGACTTTTATGTTTAGACACTAACATGCACACAAAGCTCCTTCACAGATAAAGTTGTTGATAAAAGAAATGGCACTCTTTTGTTATAACTCAGATATGAGCCTGCAATTTTAAGGGTTCTGCACCAAACTGCTATTCACTAGTATGACTGGATGTGATGAAGTAGGTTCACTGTTTTTTTCTTCCCCTTGTATAATCCACTGTTTATATTTTTTGCAGCCGACTGTAGTACAGATGGACCTCTGCACAGGGAGGCCTTTGATATGTGGTTCCCCCATCCCTTCCCACTGACACACACATACACACCCCGCTCCCAGGATGGGGGTGGAGGGGGTAGAGAGGGTGGAGGGATGGACATATATTTGAGTGGCTCTGACATGTCTGTTTGTTTAACGTGCATTATATATGAAAGACCAGAGTGAGGGAGGAAAGACCATGGCAGCAGGGCAGCCAAACAGAGCAAACACGCAATGCAAGAGATAGAAAGTGAAAGAGGGCAAAGCAATGCTGCTGTTTACAGCTGGGTAGACAAACTGTAGGTGGAAAGCTTCAGTTTTCAGCACAAACACACTAGATTTAGTATCACAGGCTCAACTCAGACTGTTAGGTAACTCTATCTGAGATGTTATCATGCCTTCTTTTAGAGGGAAGAAGGGTTTAATGCTGGATAACAGCAGGATGACCATCCATTACCATTCATCATGTCATATATATTCTCTCAGATCAAATATATATGAAGCTGTTGTTCATTATGGGAGGAAGACCGTTTGCAGAGGACTTATAGATTGAGCCTGTAATGTAATTGACAGATCCATTAAGGCTGATAGAAGTGTAAATAATTTACCTGTGTGTTCGTGTGTGTTCGTGTGTGTGTTCTCCTCAGCACCCCTACTTAGAGTTACTGAAAAACAGCAAACACAAAGGCATTTTCCCTCCTTTAAGTATAACGAAGGGAGAAGACAGTGAGTCTGACAGACAGAGCAGACACATTTTCAGACAGCATTAAAGCCACGAAGGAGCTCCTGGAGGAAATGGATGTGTATGTGTTTCTGAATGTGTGTGTGTGTGTGTTTGTGAGTGTGATGTAGCAGGAGGCTGAGAAAGAGTTTTTGAAGGAGGTCAAAGGGGAGCTTAAATAAAGGAGGAGGACAGAGTTGAAGAGTTCAAAGGAGCAAAAAATAGTCACTGCTCCGAAAAAGAAAAAAAGAAAGAAAGAAAAAGCTCTTATCGCATGAGATCATCCAGCTAAAGTCACCCAGAGAGGCAGGTGTCGGCTGATGTCAGCGTTTAATATTTGCTGTAATTCAGTGAAGTCAGCGACTTGTCGAGACCTTGTTTGCAGGATTCATTAAGCGAAGTCTGCGGATAAGGTAATCTGCCTCATTACATTAAAGACAAAGGCACAAAGTGAAAGAGGAGAGGGAACATTTTGCTTTGTTGTGGCTCTACTGCAGTGTGAGCTGACCTCTAGAGGGAGCTCTTATCATTCTAAAGTATCAAAACGCTTTTAGCTGGGTGATGCACTCAGCTCATAATTTAACCATAGCTTTTGTGTGATTTGAGCCATAAAGCTCAGGCTTCCCTCAATCCCTAAGACTCTTTGTTTTGGGCCATGAGACGACACAAAGTCCCTCTGGCAAAAGAGGGCGAGCCAGGTTTCTGGAGCTCCCAAAAGATCAGTGGCAAGAAAGAAACCCACATCCTGCTGGCTTTGGAGTTTGGTCTGTCCTAAACTCAGTGACCAGTGTAAGAATTGGAGAGACTGTGAGAAGACTTGATGCCTGACTTTTTTAACCTCTGGAACACTGAGTAAACATTAAATGCTGGGACTTAACACTGAAGTATTTTAGGCTTGCTGTGTAACCTGGCAAGTATACACTCTTTTTAATGAGATATTTGAGGCAAAAGAAAAACATATGGCTCATCCCTTTGATTCCTTAGTAAGTTCACTGCTAATTACGCCACATAAATCTGTATTACATGTTGTTAATGTGTGAGAATGAGGTTCCAGGATTTTACATAATCACCATATTTGGAAAATAATTGCTACCTGTCTGTGCCCTTATGTTTAAAGTCTGATGATATTAGAATTATGATACAATTCTGAACTTTGATGCTATTTCTGCAGATTGCTTTGAAAGTGTGAACATAAATTTGTGTGTGTGTGTTTTTCTTGAGCCAAACTTGCCTGCATGCTGTTTAGTTTCTTTATGATTAATGATATAATACAGAAAACTAAAACTAATAAGATTCTGTTTTTGCAGTTACACACTAGTTATTGCAGGCATACACCATTATGTGTACAGCGGGCACACACACACCCCTCCATTTCTCCATTTTCATATACATATTTATTGAACTATTGATGTTTTTCAGGCTCCAGTGAAAACACTGAAAGAAGTATTCATTTTATTTGTGAATGAAGCACAGATAAAAAGCATTTGGAGGCAAAAGAAAAAGGAAATCCGAACAGTACAAAGGGCTTATTATTGAACTGTTTTCCCCTTGTTCCATCAAGTGAAGACCAATAGTTTTGAAGGCTTAAATGATCCTCTGTGCTCATCATCAACTGAAAGAATCTTTGGAACTTCACTGATCTGATCAATACTGGCGCTGATTGAGACAGAATTAAATTCAACGCGTGTGCTTTCATTAGGAAAATGATATGACTTAGCCAGATGGCTTTCATTCTTTTCAGTCAGCCTCCAACCATCAATGCTGCTTCCATATGCCACTTTCAAATAACAGTGTAAGTGTTGGGAAAACAGCAAAATCAATGACCGGGTAAAAACCCTACACTGGATATAATGTTTCCCTCTTATGTTTTTTTCCCCACATCACCCTGAGCTACGTAGGCTAATTAAACTCCAGGAAACAACACAAACTAATGACTTGAGTGATTTGCCCGTGTGTTTGTGTGTTTGTGCAGCCAGAGCTGTGAGGTGGCGTCTATGTCTCTGTGATTTTAAGTGCTTTTGACAGCCGTCACTCTCTCCTGCTGTGTTTCCACTCCACATTGGTGTGAATATGTGTATTTGCGCCTGCGTGTGTGTATAATCATTTTTTGGTAGACCAGATATGCCAGTGATTCATACTTGTGTGTTGCATCACACCCAGCATCCCCAGAGGGAGGAAGTATCTTAACTGATTCAACTGAAAAAACATCTCTACTTCAGAACCTTTAACAGGATGAAGAGTTAAAACATAAAAGAGGTGTGACATATAACTACTCAAATATGCTTCTAGGCTGCTGCCCCCGCGACCCGGCCCCGGATAAAGCAGAAGAAGATGGATGGGTGGAATATGCTTCTATGTTTACTTCCCTGCTTGAGGAGTAACGTAAAAAAAAAAAACAACAACTGACAACTTACTGACCAAATAATTATTTGCTAGAATTTTGTGATGAGTTCAAATACTTTATGAGAAATTATAGGAGAAGCATAAACTCTTGAGGTAAATAATAAAATTGATCTTGGATTTGGAGGTCTTGCATTAGGCATAATTGCATAGGACAGTTAAATGTCACCGGGGAAGAAACACAACATGGGAACAACATGCCAAACATGTCTCTTCTGCTAGGATCTGTAAGCGAATGTTGCTGTTATGTTATATGCACCACAACTCCCAATGGCGCCCATTACAACCTAGTGTTAAGAAAGCTAATCAATATATGAATGACTTAATTCAAAATGAGAAAATTAAGTGATGATTCTCCCCTAGTATAAAAGATGGACATACCAACATGACGTCACCTACTTGTTAGTGAAATTAAGATATGAAATCACAGACATTTTTCACCAAGTCATCTTGATCCGCTAACTCTTTTCCCCTTGAATGCCTAATAGGCGTAACCCTAGTTTTCCTTTCATAAACTGAGTGATTTCTGTTATATTTCAGTCCTGCTTCGAGAACAAAATGAGAAGAGAGATGATGAGAGAGCCTTTATTTGTCAGTTGCAGGTCTTTTGCCCACAACCGAGATGACAGACCTTGCCGACCGTACATACAATACAAACATCACATTGGGGAGACAGGTCAGGCTAGGTAGCGAGGAAAAAAACATCGAAATGTGCAACACAAAAGGATAATACAGCAATGCACAGGTATCAACACACCATAACACAATAAACACAGACAGCAACATGGGAAAGTGTTCCAGTGTGTACATCTGATCTGGGACCGCTGCAATCTTCGACTGCGCCTCCAGCTGACCCGATGTCCACATCATGGGGGAGGTAAGCGTTGGAGGTAGCGTTGGATAGGGAGGGTGATGCGTCAGTGAGTGCTTATCAGTATATGTATGTGTGTGTGTGTCCATAGTTCTCAGCTGAGAACTATGGACAGTCAAAATGATTGACTGTGCATCAGGTAACAATGAGAGTAATCTCTGCATATACAGCTTACCCAGCTTACCCCTGGAAAAAACCCCGAACCTCTTCTAACCAGTCCCGTCTTCTGATATATACTGACGTGTCAAAGCTCAACATTAAGGGTACAGAGGAGGTTGTCAAATGTCGTCTTTATGGGGTTAAAACTGGATATGAGGCGGACCTGACTGTGAAACCGGACTCTCACTAATTAATTACTTATCAATTACCACTCATTAGCCAATGAGCATTTCAAGGATAATCCTTCTGTCTGAGTAGAACACTCATAATTTATAAAATTGACTTAATGTTCGATTCAATATGACCTGAAGCTAGTGATCGAGCCCATAAAGTCATCAGCGAAGTGTTTACTGAGGTCACAGAGCAAGCCCCCCCCCCTCCCAGTGGCCATTAAACAGAATGTAGGATTAAGGCGTGCACATCCTGAAGCTGCATCCATCTTTTACACTGTTTTTGTTCTCTGTATGTTCACTCAAGTTTCATTCCACATTGCCAATTCATGCAAGTCAGACAGACTGTCTATTTTCTTGCCTCACTGCTGAATCTCTGCCCACCTTGTTTTCCTGCTTCCACCCTTTTTCTGCTTAAAAATTCTAGAAACTGAAACTCTCCATACAAGCTGTGGTCATAAAAACGTAGATGCACAGACTCGCTGCAATTATTCAATGTAAACAGATTTTAAGATGTTTCATCGAGCACATTTACTCTGTGCTGCACGCCTTTGTGCATTTTAAGCAGTCCATGAGAGGATTACAGGGCTCTACATGTGGTTCCTATTAGGGGTGCAACGATACACAAAATTCACGGTTCGGTTCGGTTCGATACTTTGGTGTCACGGTTCGATATTTTTTCGATACAAAAAAAATGTTCATGCCTTTTTAATTTGTCATTTATTAAAATTATAAATATATATTTTAACTCAAAAGTACAGTTTTTAAATTTAACCCTAACCCTTGTGCGTGTTTTTTATTTTGACAGCGAATGCGCACCTGCGGACCACTTATGTGCAGCCCTGGTTATTTAGCTCGTCATATTGCAGCCACAGAAATTCTTTTGTCCATGAAACCATAAAGCTGCACTTTCTTTTTGCCTTATAGTCTGATTTGTCATAACTTCTCAGTTTTGTGGTAAGCTTTTCTTTGGCTGTCACTTCTTCACCCTGACCTGTCTTATTTGGCTCAGCAGAACTAAAATATATATCTGTCTGTGAAGGTCATCGTAGTCAAATATAAATCCTGCTGCTTTTACACGCACTCACATAAGCTCAGCGATTCTCTGCGCGATCAACCTCTCACATGTTTAAGCTTGCTGCGGGAGATTTCACTTGTCATGTTTGCATAGTAAGCTAACAATTAATAAGACGATGTCAGAGGAATTGGTGCACAAATTATCATCACTCACAGATCAGTGCTGTCATTGCAAAGTGAAAGCAAAAAAACAAGCGCAAATTCAAACGCGATTTCAATATGTCACATATTGACAGTGGCTCACCGATGCCAATGACATAATTACCCAGCTACATTTCTGAAAGAATGCAAAAGCATTGACATATATTTTTCCTTCCTACAATAGCCCGACGGGCAGGGAAGAGATAGATTTTGGTAGCCCGACTGAAAAGATCGCTAGCCCCGGGACGTCGGGCTAGCGATATTGCGAGCCCTGTATCTGATTGAGGAATCACTCATCTTTGGAAAAGAGAGTTTATTACAGAGAAATGTCTCTTTCCAAAATAAAAGCTATACTATCCGCTTCTTCTGGGCTATATTCTCAGCAGCATATTAAACATATAAGGAGAATCATGTGCTAACAGCTGTCTAAATGACTCGGCTAAAGTTAGTAGCATGCTTGCTTGTTTTTTTTCTGCTTCCACTTGTCTTTGCACTAGGATGATGTCGGTGTAAATGTGCAGTCATATTCGTTGTGTTCCCACTAGTGCTTTCAGGTTAATCTCGTTGAAATGACCTTAACGCCACAACACGGCAAATCTCCGTTAACGAGCTACCGCCGATCGCCCCGTGCATGGGGCTAGACGGCAAACACGTTAACGAGCTAACTGCGCTAACACACTAGTTCCCACCCATGTAATTGAGCATTGCATGGCACATCCAACATACTGTTTTACTTTAGTGCATGACTCGCTTACCTTCAGGGTCATACGTCACATGAAAACCAAAATAATTCCAAACGCCAGATCTGAATGAGGGTGGGGGAGGTCCATGTTGTAAGGAGAGCTTAACTTCTGTCTCGCTAGCTTGCCCTGCGCTCTTCCTTCTGACGATGCTGTCTGTGTTGAGCGCTCAGTGAATCTGCGTTCGACTACTCCGCCTAGGCTGCACTGTCGAGCCTAGGCGGAGTAGTCGAACGCAGATTCACTGAGCGCTCAACACAGACAGCATCGTCAGAAGGAAAGTGGATAAAATAAATTAAAAATTTTGTATTGTTCGATACATATGCGTACCGAACCGAAAGCACTGTATCGAACGGTTCAATATCGATACGAATATCGTTGCACCCCTAGTTCCTATGTGTGCTACTGGCTGCACCCACATCCTCACATACCTCTGTCTTACTGAAAAACTGAAACTGTCCCCATAGATTTCTATCCTATAACCAGACAATCACTTAGTGTCTGGCTGTGGCCTGCAACCCACACACTGCACTATTCCTCACTCGGCCACATAAATGGTATATTATGCAATGGGTGGCCTACCTCAGGTCATTATGATGCCCTCAGTCAACAAAACTGGCACATCTGAGTGTGCTGATCAGCCTGGCCCTGTGGTTGGTGGAGGAATGATAACTGCACGCTAATTAAAAAGCCATTCATTGGAGTGAAAGGCCAATTAAAGGCCTAATATTTGATAAGACTCTCAGCTCACTCAGCAGCAAGCCCACCTGGGAAGTATTTATTAAATGTTAATGGAGACTGTAATTAATATCCAGGGTGGATTAACGCGCAACTGAATATCATTCACATTCACACAGAGGACGGGAGAGGGGGTGACGAGTTCGAGAGAAAGAGAACAAGTACAAATGAGAGAACGATATGTAACCTAATATTCTGCATTTGTAAAAAAAAAAAAAAACATCTCTCATGCAGATGTGCCATTCATCGGGAGCATTCCCACCATGAAGCATAAAGTTTTTTTTTAAAAACAGATACAGAAAAAAAGTCACAGAAATATTAAATTCCTTGTTGCAGCTCTCGTTTTCCATTTTCTAAATATAGAAGCCAGTTAGAGCCTGATAACTGGGTACTTGTGCCTCTGTATATTTCTATCCATGCTAATGGGCCATCTGACTACAAAGGGTGTGTGTGTGTGTGTGTGTGTGTGTGTGTGTGTGTGTGTGTGTGTGTGTGTGTGTGTGTGTGTGTGTGTGTGTGTGTGTGTGTGTGTGTGAGTGAGTGATCGTGTTTACATGAGCTTTATTTTTTTGGCTGCTCCTTCTGAATTCAGTTAATTGTGATTACTTGTTTAATTTCCTGTTTTATTTTGAAATTCTGATTTCATTGTTGCTACACTGGTCAAAAAAAGGAACACTCCAGATGAGATCACGAATCTGGTCCATCCAGGGCATCACTGAACTCCTGGAGAGTCTGCTTACATTGTTGTTCACCAGTATCATCCCACACCCACTACACCAGGGTAGGTAGTCTGATAATGGGTTCAAAGATCTCATCCTGATATATATATATGTGTGTGTGTGTGTGTGTGTGTGTGTGTGTGTGTGTGTGTGTGTGTGTGTGTATATATATATATATACTTTACAGACATTTTTGCATGTGGCTCATATAGAAATTAGAATTCAAATTCCAAAATTTGGTGTAATATACATGACACATAATATTGCCAAAACTATTTGTTTGTTTGCCTTCACACACATATGAACTCGAGTGCCATTCTTAGTACACAGAGTTTAATATGGGAAGGCTCCACAAGTGAGTGTGTTTATGGCAATTTCTAATCAGAAGTGCGTTTGTGAGGTCACACACTGATGTTGCATGAGAAAGCCTGGCTAACAGTCTCCACTTTAATTCATCCCAAATATGTTCTGTCTCTGACTCTGTGGGCACCAGTCAAGTTCCTCCACACTTAACGTCCTCATCCATGCCTTTATGGACCTTGCTTTGTCCACTGGTTCAGTCTTTTTAGAACAGGAAGGGGGCAACCCCAAACTATTCCCACAAAACTGGGAGCATGAAACTGTCAAAATGTCTTAATGGTAAGCATTAAGAATTCCTTTCACTGGAACTCAGGGTCCGAGCCCAACTCTTGAAAAAATCCCACACCATAATCTCCCCTCTAGTAAACTTTACAGTTCGCACAATGCAGTCAAACAAGTGCTGTCCTTCCAGCAACTGCCAAACCTAGACTAGTGCATTTTGTTGTAATACCACCAAAGGCTGATTGTGGAATATTTAGTACCAAGGTGCACAGGTGGCATCCTATCACGGTACTTCACTAGAATTCAATTCAATTTATTTCAATTTGTATGAAATTATCTTTTTAACGATTTGAGTTTTGTGCTTTACGTAAGCAACTGTAAGCACTGAGAGCACAATTTTAAAAAATGTAATTAGTGCCATATATAGGCTACTTGAAACCTTTTGCTTTATTTGTATTGTATGTTGCATGAAAAGAAAATCAGTTCCCTGCTTGGCTGTGTCAACTGCCCTTGTTTCCCCCGTCAGAAGATGGCCTCCATTTATAAGTTGTTCTTTTTAGAAAACAGTCCTCATGGTCTTCCTAAGTAGCACAAAGCTTGGGAGAGATTCACAGACAGCAGAGGACAGGTCAGGTTGAACTGTAAATAACCGTGCACGGCAGAATGATTTCCCCCAAGAAAATACCTTTTGCTCCTTCGTTTTTCTGCCTACAAATACCTTCGTTTATTGCTGTTACTCTGAGCTGAGTTACTGTTTTACACGGTCTTGGTTGTCTTTCATTAACTTCTCATTGTGATTAGCTGTTTTGATTTTACTTTGACCTTGTTTACATCTCTCCAACAAGTCATTAGGAACTATATAGAGTGTCTTCATTACTGATGGCTGCTCTATTAACCAAGACTAATAGACATGGTCACAGAGGACAGACATGCCAATAGCACTAAAAACGCTAAAGCTAATTATCTAGTGGATTGGGGGCTGGAGTTAAGGTTATGGCTAAAGACTGAGGGTAGAGTTAGAATTTGGTGAGGTTTACTTGACTTTTTCCCAATAAGCTGTCAGCCAGCCAACGATGCAGTGACCCTATGTTTCAAAAAGGCTGGATGTTCATTGGTTTGAGTGGTTGTGTCTCAGGGGGTAAAGTGGGTTGTCTGTTAACTGGAAGGTTGGTGGTTCAATCTATGAGAATGTAAGGCGATGAGTGCTTAGGCTTAGGAAAAAAGCACTTGTATGGTTGAATGAGGCATGTAAGAAAATACATTGAGTGAAAAAGTGCCATATAAGCGGTAGTCCTTTTAATCTATGCTCAGTGTGTGTTATTTTGACATGTTTCAGGTTTGTGTCTTTGTGTGTATCTGCATATATTATAAGAAACAAACACCATGAAAAATATAAAACTGAGTTAATAACATTTATCTTAATACCATCAATAATATTCATAATAAAGCAACACACCACTGATTTTCATATTGCACACATATGTTGCGCTAGTGTGGCTTTGGATCAGTGTTGCCAACTCCTCAGTAAGGAAAATCACTATTGGCTGTCCTAAAAGTCGCTAGAAGTCGCTAAATGACGTCATCGCCTAATTTGCATAATTGGTCATGCTAATGTAATTGTAACCTATGTTGTTGGAGAGAGAAATAACATCTTGGAAGAGACATAAAGTCAGTAAAAAACGTCCTAAATGCATTTAGAGTTTATTTGGAGCTACAAATTAAATTTCTTTTAGCAATTATTGTTTTTTAATGTCACAATTCCAACCCTGCTCCTTTGGCTTGGACCAGCAAAAGTGACCCGAAATAGGCACTCTGGGGTAGTTACTTTGTGTGTGTGTGTGTGTGTGTGTGTGTGTGTGTGTTTGTTTATTAGTAGTTTTAAACCTTGTGATCGGCAAAACAGCATAACAGTAAAAGAACTGACTGAGTAAGAGAAAAGTCGCTAAGGGGGTCTGAAAACTCGCTAAATATAGCGACAAAGTCGCTAAGTTGGCAACACTGCTTTGGATGCCTCTTACATGTGCAGGTCCTGCAAATGAAACCAGGCAGTATTACACGCACCATTGAGAAGAATCAAGGACTCAGTGGTAACCAGTAATAGTTTAATTAATCGATGTATGTGTGTTCCTGAGCATGTGTGTGTGTGTGTGTGTGACAGAGCTTGTGAGCGTGCATCACTGCATGTTCAACAAACTACATAAATGAAGTGTGGTCAATAACATACACAGCTGTGCACTTACAGTTAGTGTAAATTTATTGTTTCCATGGTCAGTTAGCTGTGTATGTGTGTGCGTGTGAACCAGCGTTAAGACCACAGTAACCAGTAAATCAAACAGATACAGCAGACAAAATGTTAAAAAGTCACTATAGAGGTAGTGAGCCAAGATGGATGAGACTATTAACTGATATAAAGTAAGAATAGGAGGGAAGGCAAACTCCAAGAAAATCAGCAGGAAACGGTTGCTGAACGGCTCTCAGATCAATACTAATAACCACACACAGTGTATGACTCCTCTCATCTCTAATAACTCATATGGCGGAGAGAAGCACACACGGCGAAGAGAGAGGCTAGAACACGGAGGCTGTTAAAGGGGAGGCGGAGAAAGGAAATATGGGTGTAAAGTTCAAATTTGTCTGCTTTTGCTCTCTCCGTTGGTCTCTTGCTTTCTCAGCCTCTCCCCCAACTGTTTAATAAACAGGCAGGACGGGCAGACAGCCATGTTTGAGATGCCACTTCATCACTGTGGAAAAGCGGTGCCACCCATTTCCACCTCCTACAGCACTCGCTGAGCTCACAAAGCTACAGTCATATTGGGAAGATTAGAGAAGTGTGCGCGTGTGTTGTTGGAGAGCCATACAATTTGTGGTGAATTAGATTGTTCTAAAAGCATCTCTCAATAAGAGGCTGGTGAATGCGTTTGCCCTAATGGCCTGCCTTTTTATATTTCTTTAATGAAGTTACAGAAGAGGAGAAAATGGTCAACCCTGCCAAGCTCCTCTACACATGCACAGCACTCTCCATTTTCTTCCTAAACGGCAGTACAGGCATTAACCTCAGCTAATTCTGTTACCAGAGAGAAACTGAAGCTGCATAATGCTTATCTTCTCACACTTCAGCACACAGGAAAATTTGCTTCTGTGTGCATGTGTTTTCTCTCTGTGCATGACTATGTCAGCTGAACTTACCAATGGTGTATCAAAGCATAATAATGTGATCCCAGCTTTTTTTTAAATGACAATCCCATTTCACCCAGGCTTCACAGCTTTGGGGAGGTTTCAGTACCTTGCTAAAATTCAAACATATTCACGCTACGTTGAGTTGAAACCTCCCCGTGAAGGAGAGAAAGTGTAAGAGAGAGGCACAGGGGCAGGAAAAAAAAGAAAAAGGGGGGCTTATGTAATGTCAGATGAGAGAAACTAAGCACATATGCAGATATCGCAGCGCTGCTGAGTCTTGAGTGGAACGATAAATCCTGGGTGCTATTTTTGTTAGGTAATAGATTGTTATCAACACAGCACAGTGGTGTAGTGGTTAGCAATGTGGCATCACAGTGAGAGGATCTGGGTTTGAATCTACCAGCTGGGGCCTTTCTGTGCGGAGTTTGCATGTCATCCTTTTGCCCGTGCGGGTTCCCTCTGGCTTCCCCCGACAGTTCAAGGACATGCATGCTAGGGTAATTGGTGATTCTAAATTAGCCATCTTAGTGACAGGCTGTCGATCTCTCCAGTATGTACCCCATCTCTTGCTCCGTGACAGCTGGTGTGAGCTCCAACCGCTCCCTGTGACCCTAAATTGGATAAGCATTTAAGGAATTAGATGGACTGATAGATTTCACCAGTATGCTGTTTGAAGAACCTCTTCAGAACATTTCCAATAACTGTGCATGTTGGAAATGATCTGATCTTTCTGGACTTGTTCTGATTCAAATGGCAAGCGACCCATTGTCTGCTGCATATACATGGAGCCAAATTTGGGGATGTAGCTTTCATAAGCCAGCCATTATGTTGAGACACAAGAGCAGATGGCCTCCAAAGCCCTGCCTGGAATTTGCTTCCTACAAACACCACGAGGACATATTGTCTGTAATATTTCTCAGGCATTACTTTGCTATGGCATGACCCTTGGGTATTAACAGAAATAAAAGAGCTGATTTGAATCGTCACATAAAAAGCAATATGTTGCAATTAATTCAAATAGTGTTTGTTGACGGCGATTGGATCATAGTGTGTTATCCTAGCAATCTGCTGAAAAGGACCTCTGTACTTGTCAACAAAAACCTGAAAGAAAAGTTTCGATGCTTTGAGGATTTGAATATTGACATAATTAGAAACACAGGCTTGAATGACGCACTACTTTTATGCAATAGAGGACAAATTTGAAACACTGACTTGGAACAAAAAGAGACGGGGTATAGTCAGAGCATACTACGTGTGACAGGTACTGCAGCTCAACTATTTTTGTATTGCTCCCTAAAAGGAAACAGAAAGTATTAGGAGTAGAAATAAAACAGGATCAGCTCCCGAATATGTGTACGACTCAGAAAAGCTCAAAGAGGGCTCACACCTTACAGGTAGGTGATTATGAGTTAAATCAAATTGAATGGGGTATATGAGGATTAGCTCTTGATCTATTTTGATGATGTACATTCTTCTGAACATTTCACTGGTGCACATTTTATTGATCCCTGCAGCCTTATTTGCTGATCAATAGTTTACCCTTACCCATAGATTTTCTCTAGGGCTATATTAAAATAGTACAACACCTCATAAAACAACAATGATGCATATATCTATTGACTTATCCTAATCAGTGACTCAGTTCTAAGTCATAAGCCATATATTCATATTTTACAGGGCCTAATGGGTTTATCTGTCTACTCCTGCTTTTCTCGTTCCCTCTCCAATATTGGTATGTTCATACTGAGAAGAATGATGTCTGACTAAAATCCCATTGATTTGGACACACGTGTCTGCTTGAGCGTGCGCATGGTGTCAATTTTCCATAGGTAAGAATGCATGGTTACAAGATACATGCAGGTTAGTCTTTGTGTAATGAAACCTGTATCGTTATGCCTGCGGTTCTAGTTCATGAAATGTATTTTGTGGGGTTGAAATCAATGGAAAAGCAATACTGATAGCAGCAAAGCTAATTTTGCATATTAAAACATACATAAAATTAGCAATGAGAGGAAGAGTGTAACCTGAGTTCCTTCTTTGCTAGTGTACATAAAGACCAAAAATATATTTTTAGGTGAATGTTAGTGAAAAAGAACCATCACGCTAAAATCATGGTGGTAATGCTGAAAAGAACAAGCTTAACATTTTAAATTGTCTTAGGAAAAGAAAATAACTGGAGAATCTGAGAGGAAACACAAGTGTGGGCCAGACAAAGAACAACTGTTTGAATAGTTATGACATATGTCTCATATCTGTGCTATAAACATATCAAGAAAGCTAGCAGAGAGCTGAGAACAGCTTAGTTCTGTTACCAATAATGTTGTCAAGCTGTAAGAAGATATTCAAACGCTGGATGAAGCCAAAACAGGTTTTGGACATCCTCGCCATAATCTTGATAACTATTGATTCAAAGTCAGACCAGTGCAGCTGAAACCAAGATGGGAGACTTCAACGAAGCCATAAATATGTGTGGATGGATCCAGCCTAGTAGCTGTGAGTGAAAGTCTGTTATGTGAAATATTATGAGGTATTGTGTTGACACAAGAAGAGAAGGAAAAAGTGTTATACTCTATTTGGCTATAGGCTGTGTGTGGCTGCAGACATTATATCTTTATCAATGGATCACCTCATTCACCTTTATGCACTGAGCTGTTAGTAATATCAAAGTAACCTGTTGGTCGTTTTGACAGCAAACTGAGTTGTTTATCATGTTTTGTGGGTTTTGTGTGTAGCGAATTTAGATAGTTGCCTTATTTGTCCTTGGACGTTTGGTCAGATTAATATTTGCTGCTTTTCTTATTTCTCATAACTCTGTTCTTACTGTGTGTTGTTGAGTGCTTTCCTCTTTGAGCTCTATTTTAGCTAGTGATGAGTTTTTGTGGTTCGATATTAGCACCACAGCTCCACGGTGTTCTTGTTGAGAGAGTGGTTCATACAAAAAGACTTGTGTTGACTCACCAGCACACCTTGGTGCTTGTGATTTTCTGTTTCATAACATTTTGTCCTAATTTTTTTCATTTGGTTTCAGTATTTGCATTTGGTTCAAACTCCAAGCATTTTTGTGCAGTTTTAGAACTACAGACCTTTATTTGTTGCTATAATGACGTCTGTGTATTCTAGAAAGTTACTTAATCGTCTGTAAAAATGATGTTTGCATGTGTGTTTGACATATTATGTGAATTAGTTTCCTTAATTATTTTTAAAGATTAATTTGCAAAAACATGACAAACAAGAAACAAATGAAGAAGTAACAAAGCTCATAGGTTAATTATGAATATGCAATTTTCTTTCCAATGAAAAAAGTCGGACATTATTCCAGTTTTCTGGAAACTGTGTAAAAGTTTTGTGCCTTAAAAATATTTTTTGGGCTCACCTATTCTTAATGTGGCCGTTCACACTGACAAATTTGCAGCATTTGTTTTTTTACATCATGTTCAATTTTTCTGATTTTCAAATGCGAATAAACAGATCTGACCAATCAGATCACTGCATTTGGCAGTGGTCTGCCTCCTCAGATGTGGTCCCAACTCTGTTTGCAGGAGCTGCTTCTGCCTTCTGTTGAGAACTGAATGAGTTTCACGGTGCATTATTTGGGGATGAATCGTTCACAAAACGTGTGTGTGTGTAAATGCACTACATGACAAATTCACATTCGAAAAAATGTTGAATTTCATGTTGTTTTTTTCCTCGGTGTGTAATAACCTTAAGAACTTTAATTGGCTCCATCATTTACTTGTTGTTTTCTATAAAAAACAGACAGTTAAAAACCATTTACATTTTTTCCAGACATACACTAGGTTGCTCTCACAGATCTAGTAAAAAGGTTACTGGACAGAGCTATTTTTTTGTACATATAAAACCCGCCCATTGATGCATTGCAGTGTGTTTCACTTTGTCTAAAATGTTTTACATGTGTGCGTGGCTCTGTAATTGCATGTCTAAAATACTAAATGGTGATGTTACTGTGCTCATGTGTTGAGTTTCTTTAAGCACCTTAAATAATGAAGACTGAGCTGAGCAGGTGTTTCAACTGAATATTTTATATTTGTGTTTGAGAGAATGAATGTTGAAGAAAGGAAATGGGGAATGCCAAACTGGAGATTAGTGGCTGTAACATTAGCATTGTATATTATAACCTCAATTCCAAAGAATTTGGGATGCTGTGTAAAATGTAAATTAAACCAGAAAAAATGATATTCAAATCACATAAACCCATATTAAAAAGTACAGTTCAGTACCCTCACTCTTCTGCTACAAAGCTAACACTGTTAGATGCAGTTTGTGGTCGAGCATTATCTTGCTGATATATGCAAGGTCGTCCCTGAAAAATGCATTGTACGGATGGGAGCACATACTGCCCTAAAACCTGCAGATTCCTTTCAGCACTGATTGTGGAAATTTATTTGAGGCTGTATTATATTATTATATACACAGTCACATGCCAATGCATGTTACATTTGGTTTCAGGGAAGGACTATCTTGCGCAAATCAATATTCTGTATTTATATTGACCTCTGCGTTTCTAGGGTATATTGCTAAATTGCTAAACTACCACTCTGATTGATCCTGCATCCTGGGATAGTTACATTTGTGGCCAGATGAATGTAGGCTGTGACAGATCAGCACAGAAACAGATTAATCTGAGGCTCATCGACTGGTTACCAGTCGTTGCCAATCAGCTGAAAACCAACTGATTCCAGCCACTTGCTGATCAATTGGTGCATCGCTAGCATACTGATAACCTCTGCATATGTACCTAAGCACATATGCAAGTTTGATTGTCATATAAGGAAAACCATATGTGTTATTAATGTCATGCAGCTTCTGTGCATGCAGGTTGTATAAGAAATCATATATATAAATATATTAGTATAGTAAAAAAAAAAAGGACAAACGTTATCAGCAGCACCTGTGTTTTCCCTGGTTTGGCAAAAATGTGTTCTGTGGAAAAGGTCTGTGCAGATATAAAATATTACTACAGAATGATGTCATTTATTTAAATGCTGTTGCTAAAATTAGGCTTAGTTAGTATTCAAAAGATCTTTGTGCAGATAGGATGATGAAAACACAGCATGGAATCGTTTATTTTTCTTTTTTAGACTCACTCTATTGCTTCTCCACACAATATGAAAGTGGCATGTTGTGTGTGTGCGTGCACTCTTACTTACATGTGTGAAGTGGGTGAGGACAGGGGAACTAATGGTGACTTATTAACATCATAATTCAGCCAGGCAGGACAACTAATCACTGAGACCTCAGATAGACCAGCCACGGGGGGTGATGGATGACGCCCCTGTGTGTGTATGTTTGTGTTGGTGTGTGCTTGTCTCCATGCATGTGTGTGTGAGTGAGTGGCTGTGTGCGTCGGTGATAGATGGCTTGTGCGGGGGTCCTTTCACAGTGAGATGTCTTCTAATCAGTCTTAATGATTGGACTTCATTGATGAGGGGCATCGATGAGAATGGGATTGTAGGTCCCGGGCATGGCGGCAAAACTCTCTGAAACAAGAAACACCCAGCTGATATCCTCTCTACTTCAGGATTTGAAGAAATTATAACAGTAAACAATAAATCCCTATACGTGTGTGTGTGTTTGCATGGGTGCTACTGATTACTGCCGGTGTTCTCCTATGTGTCAGCTTTCTTTAGCTAGCAGATGGCAGGGCTGAAGAAGTTTTCACGAGCAACTCTATAGAGAGGTGTGTGTGGACTTCCCTTCTCCTGTCTTCTCCTCCTCTGTCTGTGTCTCTATCCATCTCTCCCCCTCCTCCCTTTGCGATGCCACTCATCCGTCTCGGGCCCAGTCAGGCTGTTTACACTCATTTAGCTCCAACTGAGGTGCAGCAGACCAGCCTGTTTGGTATTTATATCTAAAGAAAGAAAAGGAGTGTAAACAGGATGCAGAAGACTAAAACTGGAAAGAACATGTCCAAGATCTGCAGATAGGCGAGAATGAGATTGCCATCATGGTTTGTGCTCATTTTTAGCCTGCAGTTATTGTAACTAATGCAAGCAATGAAATTACTTTGCCACGATAATTTAGCACATGTCAGATAGGAGTTATTCATAATATGGACATTTCCCCACCCTTCCCCTCTCTTTCTCTCCATCCCTCAGCAAGTAACCAGGGCCAATGGAAGAAAGGAAGAGACAAACTGAATTAGTGTTCTTTTCATCATCGTGACCAGCGAGTCGTCTGATAACCCTGATCTCATTATGAACGCTAATTGTTAAGTTCCCCCTGCTCTCTTCCTCGCTTCCTCAGCATACGCATGTTCAGGACTAAATGCCCATCTCAGTGAGAGGAAGCTTGTGTCTGAGTATTTACTTCCTGCCTGCTAATGGCACCAACTTCAGTTCCAATATCCACTTTTAGCATAATCATTCTGAGCATGGGTAGCATTACAAGAGATTGATGATGCGTTGAATGCAGTCTGGCAAGTCTTCCAGCTTTCACATGCAACCATCTGCATTTCAACTCCCGTTCTTGCATGTTTGTTTAAAAATGTAATTGCACGTGTATCATTTATTTAGTTATTTTCATGCCGATTTTTGTATCTGTGTGTGTGTAATGTTGTCATAAGTCGTGATCGAAATAAACCATGTACACAAGTAAGTAATATTATTTCACATGCATATTAGCTGCTGCAGAATACACACAAATACAAATTCACATTCTGGTCCAACTATATGCAGAGTTACACACTGTGCTACAAACTGAACCTTGTTTTGTAGCCTGTTAATATAAAACCACTTGCAATAATCCTGATCATGAGATTTGTTTTCATAATCACATCTTACAGCAGACTAATGGGGCAGACGCGGCAAAGCCTGCCAAAGAATCCACAGGTTTTAAAAGGATTGCACTGTCAGTACATCCAGTGATACATAGCAAAAAAGGGCTGTTAAGAGGTCCTACATCCTACCAGTTTAAGTCATGTTAACGGTAATGGTAGTCTCATATGTTTCCAGAAAATATATTTCAAGTTTCAGCCTATAAAACCGCACCAATTGTTTTTTGCACTCTGCCTGCATACCCTTGGTTTGGATGTCCGATAAAGGTTTAGGTTTAAGATTAAGCACAGGAAGTATAACAAATGGACGTATCTAAAGGCTTTTTTTGCACCTTGCGTATTTCCACCATCGCCATCTTAGCTGCAAAAACACATGACAGGTGTTGGGGTGGGTTCTTTTATTTCCTTCCTCTTTTCTCATCTTCATTATCTTCCTGATTAGCCTTCTCTTTGTATGTATAGTGTCTTCTGTCTGTGCTTTTTTCACATCATGTTCTGCCTGGTAAGCATACTGCGTTTTACTTTTGTCAGCCATAAACAGCTCACTTTTTGTTAACTCAATCTGATTCATGCCTACTGAATTTGGGTTCTCATTTTTGATCTTTATGACAGTCTTCCTGGGTTAGCTGGTAGTTCAGCTGGGACTAGCAGAAGAACCGCTAGTGCTTTCAGCCTTTGGGATCTGTTGCCATCTGTCCATCTTTGGTTGGACAAAGGTTGATCGCTCTAGGCTAATTAGCACTCAGTTGAGAACTGCTTCTCTTCTTCTACAGTGCTTTGTGCTCTTCTCTGCTCCTCCTCTTCTGTTTTACAAACAGTGACAAACAGTCAGAATTCCGACTGAAGAGAAAAACTAACATGGTTTTAATAAATATCTGTATCCACTTTAATTTTTTTTTTATATTTAATTCCACAAACCTTAGATTTGCAGAAGGTTTGTATAGGTAGTCATAATACAGATCAATGTAAATACAGAATATTTATTTGCATTTATTCCCTGATATACTGTGTATATATTAATAACAGTATAATACAACCCCTATTTCAGAAACTTTCCAAAATGTAAATAAATCTGTACGAAGCTGATATAGTGCGGTAGACTGGAACATGGTTAATTAAAGCTCTTTATTAGTGAGGTCATGCTCATGTAATTGGATTAAATGTTAGTAATCACAGGAGGATCGGTACTTGCACTTGGTTTCACAAAACTGGCAAAAGACTGATTTGTGCACAGAGAATTTAACTTATGTGTGCTCAAAACTCTCACGTGTGTAGTAGCTGCTTTGGTGGATTTTTTTCTTTTACATAAAATTCTGTTACAAAATATTCGTGTTCTTGGTTCCGCTAGAAGAAATCCTGAATGTGGGACAAGGGAACATCAGGCATCTTTTGATTATTGGTTTCCTCTATGTTCCTGCTGTGAGTAATGACCATGTGTTTTAATGGGGGTCTTACCAGTGTCCTGCTATTAATTAAAGCTTGATTGGAAGAATAAATTAATCTCACCGTGGTCCGCCCGATCAATAACCCATATGAGGGCTCCATTAAGCACCAAAGGCTGAGCACTCTGCATGTGATGTGTGTGTGTGTTGAAGGCGTTAGGAGAGTCAAATGGTTCTCTTAGATTGCAAGTGATTTTCGCCCCTATTAATCACAACAACCTCATCAAGTCACGGGAGGTTTGTGTAAGCGTGTGAGGCTTCTCCATCCACCTATGCAAGTGTGTTCATGCATCTGTATCTGCTGATTTTAATTTTTCCAACACGTTTAATTTAATTTGGAGTTTTTCATGTAGACTGCAAGGATGGTATTTCACACATGCAAGTCAGAGGAATTTGACATTTTTCACTTGAATCAGTCAAACCTCTGCTATGAACCAAAGGCAAATGGCATTTGCACATTTTAAAGTTCACTCATATGAAATGCTAATCCGGGATCCGGAGTCATTTTTATATGCAGGCCCAACTTGGGCAAAATTATTCAGAGAAACTTTATAAAGATGGCAAATATTGACTCATGATGAAAAAAGTGAGACACGTTATATTCAAAGTGATATCATTTGCAAACCTTATCTATCTCTGGAAAACTTAACAAGACATGACAATGGTAACCAGTTGAAATGGCACCTGTATGGACTCGTGTTAGGGTTTCTCAAAATTATTGAGATTTCTAAATGTAAAGTGAGTGACTGGTATATTAAAGCACATTTTGTATATGCTTACATTGTCGGTTTTTGATTTCTTATCAGAAAAAGGGCAATAAAAACATTTACACCGTGACAGGTTTGGGTTTAGGAAAAAAACTTTGTAGTTTATCTATAAATGGAATCACTCTTACAAACTTTGTTGAAATAACTTGGTTATTACTTGTATATTTATATATACATTGTATATTACTTGTATCTGCTATGTCTGTGCATATTTTCTGCAGGTTAGTTATGAAACATGAACAAATTTGAAGTGAAGACTTCATTTATAAAGACTAATTTACACCATTGAGCTTCACTCTAATTTATTATATTATATTTTTAGCAGCCACAGAACTGAAGCTGTTAAGCTCAGTTTACATTGTTTATGAATTCATGTGTTCTCAGTAAAGTGTACTTCCAAAAAAATTAAAACAAATTCAGGAAGTTAAACTAAAAACCAAAGAAATTTCATACCGAACTAAATGTGAACCACCACATAATTTGAGACAAATACATGAATGCATGCGCTGTTACATTCGCTCTGAGTACAGTGTTGCTGTTAAAATCTGTTTTCTCACAGATTCACAGAAATACACAAACTTTACACTTTTATTTCTGTGCATCAAAAAGTTAATGGAATTAATGTTATTAGTGGATTAAAATGGGATGCAGCTACTTAGATGCTTTGTACACTGAGTGCTTCTAGCAAGAATGTCAGAACCCAGGAGTCACTCGCACTGGTGCACCCAAATAATTTGTCATATTCACAAACTATAAATATCAGTTGCTTCTGTGAAGAATGTGTCTAGAAGACTGCAGAGGTTGCATTTTTTGTTCACCAATTCTGCTCTTTCCATCCATCTTCACCTGTTTGCTTCTCAGAAGCATTACTGTACTAATACTAATAAGAAAAATCTGAACAAACTTTAACATTGATTTATTTCCCATATGTAATGTATCCAAATTAACATTCGTGATTTGCAAACTTCAGTAGGAGGAAGACAGAACAACTGAATAATGTGGCAAATTGTAACCTTATAGTATAAATGACACAGCTGAGGTAACTGGAGATGAAATATGAAAACTGAAAACTGTTCATTTCTCAGACTGTGACTGATGAACCTTTGCTTGATGTTTTGAGAGATTGCTTGTCTCTCTGCCTCTATTTGAACATTTAATCCTCCTTTCTTTGCCACATATGCTCTAAGTGAGATATTCATTGTGAAATGTACAGTCCTGGTGAGACGTTTACATACATTCATGAATGACATGGCAATTTTGGGCTTTTAATTATTTATTTTAACTGTTTTTTTTCCAGGGTGGAAGGATTGTACAGCTACACTATATTGCCAAAAGTATTCACTCACCCACCCAAAGCATTGAATTAAGATGTTCCAGTCGCTTCAATGGCAACAGGTGCATAAAATCGAGGACCTAGGCATGCAGATTGTTTCTACAAACATTTGTGAAATGTTGGAATTCACATGGGACCGTGATAAGGTGCCACTGGTGCAAAAAGTCCAGTTGTGAAATTTCCCCACTACTATTGGGATTGTATCAAAGAATTGTTCAAAGATATGCACATGTTGGGAAGGTCTCTTGGAGCCATTTATAAACAACTGCAGATTTTAGGTCCATCAGTTCAAACAAGTGTACATAAACAGAAGTTATTTGGATGTGTCACCCAAAAGTTTGGGTCTCCTCCCCAAACTTTCACCCTCAGATGAATGGAAATTAATTATAATGTTCAAGAACAACGCAGGAACCACACAGACTCAACGCTGCCATCAACTGGAAGTTGCTGGAGCACCAACTGTATTGATCAAAGTGAAGCGACTTTCACATCTCCATGCATTAAGAGGGCGTCGAACCAAGAAAGAAGTCCCTGCTACAAAATTGACACCTTCAAGCTTGACTGAATTTGTAGCTGTCCACATGGACAAGCCAAATGTCTTTTGATGAAAACTTTACGCTCAGACGAAACAAAGATTGAGCTAGTTGGTGACAATGACAAGCGTTATGTTTGGAGGAGTAACGATAAGACTTTTAAAGGGAACACTAACAGCTTTCGAGCATGGTTGAGTTAGCATTTTGCTCTGGGGCCTTGACTACCTCCAAAGTCTTCAAGATCACCTCAAATCAACAACTAAACCACTAAAACTTAGAAACAATTGGATGTTCAAACAGGACAATGATCCCAAAGACAAATCAAAACGGGTCTTAGAATCGATAAAGCGGGCTAACATTAATCCTCTGAAATATCCGACCTCAACCCTATTCAAAATTCATGGACGATGATGAGTCTCTGCCACGAAATCAATAATGGGCATCAGTACCCATTACTCTTAAAGCAATAACTGAACAACAAAAATGACCATAACTACTCAACGTAGAAAAGAACTTTGAAAAGGTCTAAAACGGGATAACTCCATACTTTATGAACTCTTTATATAATAGAATAAGGAAACACAATAGATAAGCTGTATAAACATTTGATAATAAAATATACAGTCAATGTGATATTAGTATTTCATTTATTTTGTGTAGCTCTTACAGGTTTACAGGTATTTCTGAGTAAACATGGATTTTCATTGAGTTCTTATACAATATTTGATCATTTTAAATAGCAGATATTTACTGTTACACAGATTTATGCAGTATCTGTCTTATGCTCTGTGTCTTGTCTTTGTAGACACACACACACATGCGCACGCGCACACACACACACCACGTAAGTCTAATTTTAATATGCACTGGACTGTTTCACCATGAAAGCTTTCACAGATTGGGGCTAGTTAGACAGCAACACAAACCCCGAGCAAACAGGAGTGAGTGCTTGTGAATGCACTCTTTGTCATGGACTGTTGCAACGCTTGTTAGTCTAGTAAATTGTTTGTCTTGCTAATGATTCATTTGTTGTAATAGATGTTTTCCTTGCAGCCCAAAACGATGAATAATCAAAACCTCTCTTTAGTTTCTTTACCGCATCATAAATATGCACTCTCGTCATTCTGCTCTGCATCACATTGCATTTCAGCCATATTTACACCAATTTCTTACATAAAGGTGTCAAAAATGATATTTTCATGTTTTGTTTCCCATTTTGTTTTGTGTCTGTGTGAACATTGATGGTATTGTGTGGCTTTCACGCTTTAATGGAAAACCTTGCTTGGTTCCCACTACCTCATTATTTGATACACCAGATGAGAAATAGCTTTATGATTCTGATTAATAGTGTTAGCCAGAGTTCAGTGTTTCCGCCAGTCAGCCGAACAACTTCATATCAGTCCTACTAATGCGTTTGAAACACCAGTGCTGTGTGTTTAATAATATTGCTGTTAGAAAAGCCATTTGTTCTCATTTGAACAGCAAGTCTCATTTGGTTGGATGGAGTAGCACTCCACCTCACCAATCCTCCTGACACTACGGGGAATAGCAGGCAAATGGAGGGTAGAAATAACAATATTTCTACCGTCTCATTTTGCAGATCTCAGAGTTCATTTTGTAATATAGGTATTAGAATGTATTGAGAGAATATATTGAAGACTTTATGGGAAACAAATGAGGACAAATTTGGCTTTCAGTGTGCACTATTTATCCATGTCTGCAAGCTTCTAAGAAATGTGTGCACATGCAGCTGTGAGTTTATATTACAGTTTCGATTAGCTTCAGTTATTCTGTAGTTTTTAGAAGAAACCAATGGCGATCTGAATTTGGTGAATTTTAACAGCTGCAAAAGAGCAGGATGTCACTCTGATTGTGTTTAATGTCATTGTTAGGCGAGTTATTACTAACTTGAAAATCCTTCTCCTCACATACAAATGTCATGTAGTGTGGAGTGAGGAACCTAAATGGAAACCCGGGAGTCAAACCGAATAAACTGAAAAGGGTGGGAAGACATGGGTAACAGTAGGTAATGCAACATTGAACAGAAAGTATAAAGACACACAGCTATTCAGGGAAGGTGACTACAGCCTTACAGGTGCAACAACAGGGAAACTGATGCAAGTGACAAAAACTAACAAAACAAAATCTGAAGTAACACAATGGAAATACCACACAGAGACAAGACACAAGAAACATGAGGGCTGGGAGCAGGAAACTAAAGCGAGAAAACCTAAAGACCAAACTTAAGAGAGTATTAATTGAGGAAATACTACTACATGAAAATAACGCATAACTCAAAACACCAAACTCGAAGAAAGATAAAGTAAACCAATAATCATAGCCTCAAAATACTCAGGAGATACAAGGTAATAAACAACAAACTGCAGCACATCCTTGACACGACATAAATACAAAGGAAACGCACAAAGGTTCAAAACTACACTACAAGAAGACTATGAATGAATCTAAATGAGATGAATGATAACATAACTTATCTAAAATGTAAAAACTCCAAAACATGGGCTGAGCAGTCCAGGTCCGTAATTGCAAAATCTTGAATAATCACGCCATGTCTTCTCTTAAAACCTCTGTAGTCTCATATCATCCTATCAGAGCTCTTCACTCTCAGACTGGAGTCTAACTTGTGGTTTCTGGAGCAGAATAGGAGGCAGTCTTCAGCTATCAGGCCCTCTCCTGTCATCTCCCAGTTTGAATTTGAGAGACTAACCCCATGTATCCTTTAACCTCCTAGGACCTGCATCCACATATGGACATCACATTTTGGGTTATTTAGACCAACATATTCAATTTTGCTCTACAAGGGCCTGATATCCACTCACGAGGACATTATACTGCTACTGTTCTATCGAAATTTTAAATGAATATCCTCATATGTGGCTCTGATTTTTCTTAGAAACTAAAATTAGGTAAAAAAAAAAAAAAAAAAATCTGGTAGTCAAAGGAGCTTGCAAAGAAAAGAAAATAAATAAGAAAATAAGAAAATAAATCTGGTAATTCTTTGTTTTTACATTCATCAGGCCCCAATCAGCCCAAATATCAAAAAGAAATTAAAAATGTGGAAGAGTTCGGACCTTAGGAGGTTAAAATTAGACTTAAAACTTTCTCTTTTGTTTAAGATCAAACTTAGGGCTGGATCAGGTGATCCTAAAGCATCCCTTAGTTGCATCCCTTTAGGCTCAGGCTGCTGGAGGATTGAAGCACTGAGTACATCTTTTCCACTCACTGCTTTTCAGGCTTCAGCTCTTTAAACACCTTACTGCTGCATGACATAAAATTTGGCCTTCTCTTGTATAGTTTGTATCCGTCCTGTCTACCTACGCTTTCGTTTTCTCTTCTCTTTCCCTTAAACTAGTTCTGCTGGTGGTTTCTTTCCTGTCAAAAGCGAGTTTCTCCTTTCCACCATCACCTAGTGCTTACTCACAGGAAATGTTCTGATTGTTGGAGTTTGCTTTCTAATATTATAAAGTGCACTGAGGCAACTGTTGCTGTGTTTTGGGATTATGTAAATTAAACTTAATAGAAACTGAAATGAATATCATTCGCTGAACAGTAATTCCTCAGAGGGAGTCTCGAGCTCGAAAGGGGATTTGGGTCGAGGACAGCTGCATTGATTTAGCAGTGAAATTTGACATCAGTAAAATCATTGACTTATAGATGACAGGTCAAACTCGATTGTGTAGATTGTTTGTCAGATTGAAAGGAAGAAAAGCTGAAAGTAAGAGCTGGGCGGAGCGAGAGCTAAAAAAACGAGAGCAAAGAAGGCAAACGAAAGATTTTTGATCGAACTTTCTTTAGGTTTAAATTTACTACTTTTATAGTTTGTATTTAAGTCCAACTACAGTTGGTTCAAAGTTTTTCTTTCTCACGTGGTCCAGAGTACTGTGGGCCCGAGGTGCAGCTGTGAACAGAGGTGCACTCTAACGGTAAATGAATGTGGCAGGGAAGGAGCTAATCGGCCAAACAGTACTGGTCACAACGGGATACCAGCAACCCTTAATCATCAAGCAGCAGCAAATTAATTACCACAATCATCTACCTACGGAAAATTAATTATCACAATCAATCACCACAAATTAAACTGGGCCTTAAAATAGCCCCACGGTCAACTAGTAATCAGCGCCTCTGGCCTGCACCCAGGGCAGGTCCAGTGACTGGAAACAAATATGCACACTTATTTATTCATAGTACACATGCATTTAGCTATACATAAACATAAAAAATTAAGCATACATATTAATTATTTATACAGAGAGAAAATATTAATTTTAGTAGCATATGTCATCTAGATAGCACACTTTAATTAGGGGAGAAAGAGGAAGGTATGGAAAGTAGATTAAGAAAATAAGTCTGGGAAAAACCGTGGAAACATTTGGGAAGCTGAGAAATGTTGTTTTTTGAAGAGGGAATAAAACCTGAGGGCTGGGTCTGCCCTCCATTGCATCTTGTGTAAAAGTAACAGAGAACAGTAACAGAACATCATACCAACAGACAAATTTGGTGGTGGTAGTGTTACAGTCTGGGGCTGTTCTGCTGCCTCAGAACCTGGAAGACTTGCTGTGGCAAGTTGAACCATGAATTCTGCCATCTACCAAAACATCCTGCAGGAGAATGTCCGGCCATCTGTTTGTGACCTCAAGCTGAAGCGCACTTGGATTCTGCAGCAGGACAGTGATCCAAAACACACCAGCAAGTCCACCTCTGAATGGCTTAAAAAACAAAATGAGGACCTTGGAGTGGCCGAGTCAAAGTCCTGACCTGAATGTGGTGAGATGCTTTGGCATGACCTTGAAAAATTCAGTTACTGCTCAAACTTTCCAATGTGTCTGAATTAGAACAATCTTGGAAAGATTGGGCCAAAGATGCATTGCCATTCAGTGCAAATGTTAGATTGCAGTTGTTGCTGCTGAAGATAGCCTAACCAGGGTTTTTCACACAGAGCCATGCAGGTTTGGATTTTCCCCCCTCTAATAATTAACATCTTCATTTAGACACTGTATTTTATGTTTACTTGTGTTATCTTTGTGTAATATTTAAATTTGTTTAATGATCTGAAACATTTAAGTGTAACAAACATACATAAAAAAGGGGAAACTGGGAAGGGGGAAACACTTTTTCACACCAGTGTGCAGTTGCATTTACTCTTAGATCTACTCAACAGCTTGTTTTAAGGTGTAAGAAATGTGCGGCTCCAGATCCGTCCATGTTTGAGAAAAGTCAAAACCCGGCTTGACCTAATGAATTATCTGGCTAACTCTGCTTAGCTAAATAACAAAAAAGGTATCCTATTTCAGAGGGATGAATTGTAGATTTAAAATATCACTGCATTGCTATGGTGTGCAGTTTGGAGATGGACGCCCTGATTAAAATACAGGAGGCCGAGCTGGAGGTGGCAGAGTTGAAGGTGTTAAGATTTTTAAGAGGAGTGACCAGGATGGACATGATTAGAAATGAAGATATCAGAGGGACAGCTCAGGTAGAACACATTTTGATAGAATCAGAGTGGCAAGGCATGCATGGAGAAGGGATAATGGCTATAATGGACAAAGGATGTTGAAGATGGAGCTGCCGGGCAGCAGGAAAAGAAGAAGACCACAGTGAAGGAGGACATGCAGAGGGTTGGAGTGACAGAAGAGGATGCTAGAGATGAGATGAAGCCAGATGATCCTCTGTGGTGGCCACTCAAGTGAGCAGCTGAAAGAAGAAAGAAAAAGAATACTCACAATTTAAATATCATGCAGCTATCATGTGAAGTTATACTACAGTTACTACACTATTGGCATACTACAATATAGAAAGTCAGAACCATTTCTGTACTTTACAGTAACCAGTTTGTTTTCAGGTTTGCTGTAAAAACGCTCCATTGCACAGTGTTGCATCACTGGAGCTATTTTCTAATGCACTGCATTCAGAGGCAGTGAACTGTGAAGCAGCATAAACAAGTAAATAGCAGCAAGCGTCCTCAATTAATGATATCTAAACTGACAGCATCACTTGCTGGCAACTGATGTGAGCAGAGACTGATTTGTTGAAAAACAATTTCAGTAAAACAGGTTTACTGCACTTCTTAAAACTTCAGTCCATCTGATTTTCTTTTCTTTCCTCCTTTTTCCAGTGGTTTATAATGTAATTTGTAAAGATTTGTTCTGAAGAAGCAGTTTCAGTCTGGGTCTGGTTGAGTAGTGACTGGTTTCTATGCGTCAACACCATTACTAAAAACATACAACTGTAAACTGAATCACTAATAGTGAATCAGTAATAAATGGACACAAAAGTCGAAGCAGTTTCTTTGTGATTTGCTAGATAACAGGTTCACTGTCTTTGCTATGATTCTCTTGAATTTTCTGCTGCTGATGTTGGGCCACATTAAAATAACATTTTCTGTGGCAAAGATGAAGAAATCTGCTTGACTCGCTTATCTAAAATGCTCTTCCTTCTTGCAGGATATCCTCCTCCATTAAGTGCTGCATTGTCTCCTGTCCAGCTTTGTATCCTAACCTCCCTGCTGTTTCTCTGTTTCCATCAAGGGCTTTCACATTTTTGTGTCTGTCCCTCCTTCTTTTTCTGTGCCACTCTTTTGTCCCCATCAGTCTTTGCATGTCTGTCACTTCTCCTCTGTCTCTCACTGCTGGCTCTGCTCTTAGAAACTGAGCAGTTCCTCTGGGATGTGGGCTAAGCCATATTGTGTGACACCCTGATGGCGCCTAAAGGCAACTTTGCACTCACACACTCACACATAAGAAGTCTTCTCTGTCACTATGCTTTTCTAGTAATGTTAAAATTTTTCATCTGGGCATTGTCACTCTGACAATCATCAATAAAGTCACAGAGCTGCGCATTTTGCAAGAGGGCAGACAAAAAACTGGGATTACAAAATAAAACAAGAAATGACAGGAAACATGACAGAATGGAGGCGCTCTTCATAAATACAGACAAAAAACTGAGCAAAGTAAAACTGATGTTATCCAAGTTATAGAATATATGTCACTGTAAATGTATACAACACGTGATTTTACCTCAGATGTGTCTGTAACAGTGGTGTGCGTCTTGTAAGTTTGTCCTTAAATGTGTGTGGGTGTGTGTGTCTAAAGCCTGTACTCTATTGTGCTGGGGTGTCCCTTGATGGCCTTTAGCCCTCATCTGGCCACGCTCCCATACTACAGTCTGATTGGTCTCAAACTGTCATGACAGGAAATCCATTTGTGTGTGTGTGTCTGTCTGTGCAGAGACGGATGCATCTGGATGACAGCTAAATTGAATGCCAGGGCCAGCAAGGCCACCGGATCACAATGAGAGAGATGAGGACAACGCTGCACAGAGAGAGACTCGGGGAGAAATGCTGGCATTAAGCCCAGAGATGACATAGAGACAGTTGTTGGGAGGTGTGTGTGTGTAATTGATTGAGTTTTAATGTGGTCCCTGATGAAGAGTCACTGACATCAGGGGGAGGAGAAAAGAGGAAGGAAGGAGAGGGTGAGATGGAAAAACTTTCTACTTCAATGCAAAGTAAACTGGGGATCAAGCACATTGAAGGTGGATGAAGAATTGAAGAAGAATTTAGTCCTATTTCTGATCCATAGTTCATGTAAACTTTCAGAATATGAAGTTGTTCCTTTAAGTGCTTCAGTTATAGCTAAATGTTCACTTTGCAAACATCAAGTTTTAAAAGCTTGCAGCAAAAATATTAATTTAAGTCAGTAAGTAGTATAGATGAAAGCTGAACTCTGAGAGGAGTTAACCCTCCATACCCACCATATGGCACTGGGGTGACTCAGGGTCTATACACCCACTGATTCTGTGTTTGTGTTTCCTTTTGAGATCTAGTGCTGTGAAAAATCATTTGGCTCCTTTCTGATTTATTATTTTGTTACACTTATTTGTCAGATCATCATGCAAATTTTAATATTGGACCGAGCTAGCCTGAGTAAATACAAAATGTAGTTTGAAGGGAACAGCTAACCAAATCTACCAGCAGTTTTTAATTGCAGTTCTTGCTGCCGAGGGTGGCACAGCCAGTTATTGGGTTCAGGGTAAACTTTTCACACTAGGACAAGTAGGTTTGGGTAGCTTTTCTTCCCTTAATAAATGAATCATCATTTAAAAACTGCATTTTATATTAACTTGGGTTATCTTTGTCTAATAGTAAACATTTGTTTGGTGATCTGAAACCAGTAAGTAATGGGAAAAAATAAGAAAACAGGAAGGGGGCAAATACTTTCTCACAGAACTGCACTACTTATCTGAAGCCATCAACGCTGAGTTCACAGTATGTAGATTCTACTTCATTCAATTTCTCCCTGCCAAACAGCTAATGCTTGCTAGCCAGCTGCCTGCAGATATTAGGCTGATGTTCTGTCAACACAAACTGTACGGACAAATTAGTGAGCAGACTTTCAGTCCCCCCCGTCTCCCTTGTTCTCAAAGTGATCATTAAATTATAATGTTGTATAATGTCTTCCAATGCAATTTGGGTGAGTGGATAGCAGAGAGATAAAAGAAGAACATTAAGAAACACTGAACAATAAACATCAAGCAAATTGGTCAGGCAGCTCAGATCAGAAATGTGCAGGTCTGGAGTCTGAGAGCTGCAGACATTCACATGGAGGAATAGGACTGAGTGGAAAAACAAGCTGCTTTCACCTGTTTTCGACATGCTAAAGTACCTGAAAATGTCGACGCATTAAACAAAACACAGGTGCTCCTCTTAAAGATAGGTGACCTTCTTGACAACAATCCTTTTTGCTACACAGAGAAATTTTCTGAAGGAAAACAACTGCAGATTGCCCACTTTCAAATGATGTTCCTCAAATAAAAGTAGCTTTTGTCTGGAAACCATAAATCTTTCTCTTATTAAGCACAACCACTGTGTGGTGGGCAGGGCCTATCTTTTTGGGCGTTTTGTTGCAGTTGTCTACAGAAACACACATATATTTATAAACCATCTAAACTGTGCAGCTTTTATAGCTTACAATATGATACCTGGCTGTAGTGTCACTCAATATCTTTAAAAAAGAATACTTGTGTTATTTGATTGCGTTTGGAGGCTACGCCATTAACTATATCTGTTCAACTGTTAATGAGCAGCTGAGATATTATATAGCAATTAATGCATCAACTGCTATGTTGCTATAAATATTTAATCAGCCAATCACATGACTGCAACTCAGTGACTTTAGGTGTGTAGAGCTGGTCAAGAAAGAAGAAAGTTCATTTAAGCGGTTCTGAATGTCTAGATTCCTGGCGCCAGATGTGCTGTTCTGAGTATTTCCAAAACTGCTGATCTGCTGGGAATTTTCCACACAGCCTTCTCTACATTACAGAGGACCATACGAAAAATTAAAAAAAACATCCAAAATGTCTCGTTGATCCCAGAGGTCAGAGGGGAAAGAATAAACTGCTTTGGCCAGTTTGCTTCAAGCTGACAGGAAACCAACACTAAATCAAATAACCATGTTACAACCATGGTATGTTATATCTCTGACCGCAAGACAAGTCAAATCTTGAAGCAAACGGGCTACAGCAGCAAACCAGGTTCCAATTATGTTAGATAAGAACAGGAAACTGAGTCTACAATTTGCTCAGACTCATCAAAATTTGACAATGGAAGAAACTGAATAGAAACAACATTGAGCATCGGTAAGATCACAATTTGGCTTAAATAACATAAAAGCATTGATCTATTCCACAGCCTACCCGAGTATTGTTGCTGACTATGTCTATCCCTTTATGAACGCAGTGTACCCATCCTCTGATGGCTGCTTTTATCAGCATATTACATCATGTTTCTAAGCTTCAAAGATCTCTTGAACACAACAGTGAATTCACTCAAATGGTCTCAACAGTCACTAGATCTTAATCCACTGAACCTCCTTTGGAATGTGGTGGAACAAGAGATGCATGTCATAGTTGTCCAGCTGTTAAAACCTGCAGCAGCTGTGTGATACTATCACGTCAATATTTACCAAAATCTCTGAGGACTGTTTCAAGCAACTTGTTGAATCAATGTTATAAAGAATTAAGGCACTTCTGAGGGCGAGAGAACGTCCAACCCAGTACTGGCAAGTCGTAACAAAGTGGACGGTGAGTGTATAATTAAGTTAGCTTTGTGTGTGGACTTTAAGCATCTAGTATACATGAAATACCTGAGGTGACTAGAGATGAACTATGAGCTAAACCAGTACCACTAAGGTGTACTGTATCTAATAAATTGGCTGGTAAGTGTATTTTCCATTGAGAGTGATGGTTTTAAAGTATGTAGCGGTCTGTTTTTGTGACGAGCAAGTCAGTCGGCTTCATCCATGCAGATACTTCGAAGAGCACAGGTGTTTAACATGTGACATTGAAAGATCTGGTCTGTACTTCTGAACCCTGAAGATTGAAACTGCTGAATATTTCTGACTTCTCAAGGGTCAGCTGTCTCTCCAGAGATATTTCTGACTGCCAATTGACATTTTCAGCTAAGGTCTTGAGCTGGTTATCGAGAAAAGAATAAGCTTTTCCTGTTTTTCTATTCTGCCTTGACTTGACCTGTAAAGCCGGGTCTGAAACCTTTGAAGTAATTTATTTGGTACAGTAATAATTTGCCTGAGACACTTCAGTCAATCAATGAGGGTAACTGTATGTTTATTCTATCTGTATCGGTTGGCCAAAACATTAAATCACCTGTCTAATATTGCACAAGTGCTGCTCGTGCTGCTGGGACGCCAGAGGTCTGTGGTGCCAAGTTGGATGGCACGTATTCGAGTAAACAATCCAAGGATTCCAGGCAGAAAAGTACTCTGTGCCACCTGTTTGTATTTTTGATAAAATTAGGAAGCAGAACTATACTTCCAGCCATAAAAAGGGCTATCCTGACAGAGGATGATCCCAGGGATTGACGAGTGATAGTTTGCCATCAAGGTGATTTTTGGTCATGTTCCAGTGCATGTATGAAACTAATAAAACGAGATAATAACAGGAGATGTTTGTTTTCTTGTTTTGGCTTAGCTTCCAGTGAGAGGGTCCTGTCTTTAAATCCACCAGCTGGGTGGGGCCTTTTTATATGGAATTTGCATGTTCTGTAGGTGCCTGCATGAGTTTTCTCCAGGTAAACCTCCAGGATGTCCCACGTTCAAAGACATGTATCTTGGGTGCATGGGTGATTCTTAATTCGCTGCAGGCATGGAGGTCTTAGCCTGGTGATGGGCTGATGACCTGTGCAGTTTGTACCCCACCCCTGGCCTAATGACGATCAGGATCAACTTTCCCACAGGAAAATTGGGTTAATGTTAAATTTGTAATTCTGCCTCTGTAGTTCCAGTTCAACATGTTCGCCTGTAACTGAACAGATGTTGTCTGGTTACACACATGGGGTGGCGCATACACATATAAGCTGATGGATGGGCCTCTACACTCTTTGAAATGAATGTGTGTATCCTTCATCATTACATCTCTATATGCACATATACAATAATTTATTTTTACACCAGAAATCAAGTATAAAACTCACAGTAATACATTTTACCAGACACTGAACACAAATTCCTGTTTTATCATGTAGTACTTGTGGATAATCTTTTTAGTAGAAAGAGGCTTTTTGTCAAACACAGGCTCATTGGGAGCTGACTGTATTTACTCCTGCATGTCTTTTTGTTTTTTATTTAATATTTTCTTCATTATTTTTCAGTCTGACTGCTACATACCTGTACTGTCTACCATCTAAGTACCAAAACCCCCCAAAAATCAAACACAGAAAACAAAGAAAACAAATATTGGAATTGATTATTATACCGATTTTTTCTTCGTTATCAACAGAACGATTTAGAGTTTAATGCTGATTGAAAGTTAAATGCGAAAAACGACTGACAGTAGGGCTTCACTGCAGTTTGTCACACTTTACAATCAACTCCTTGGGTGAACTTGCAGATACTGAGTGCTTATTTGTTGCCTTTACATGTGTACCCCCCCCCCCCCCCCCCCACCACCACCACTCTCTTCATCTTCCTCTTTGTCATCGTCATCATCGCTACAGTTTCTATCAATTGCTCATCATCCGTTTGATTTGTTACTGAGCATCCGAGGTCAGCCACTTCACTGCTGAGCTTAGCCTTGGTACGCATTCCTTTGATGTTCTTAGAGATGTAGCAAAAAGAGAAACAGAGAGGAAGAAGTCACGTACAGTAACATTAAGAAGAAACAGAAGAATAAGAGATATCTTGGGAATGGGAGAAGCTACGTATGAGTTAAGGATTTGTGTTTAAATGAAAGTGATGAAAAGTTCAGTCTGATAATAGTGCAGTTTGGGTCATTTTCAAGTAACAAAGAAGAAAAAGAAACAAAACACAAAACAAACAAAAAAATCAAATGAATGTAATAACTGTTTTTATACATGCAGACGTTAGAGATGGGAGTGACAGTGTGCGACTCTGTGAGGAGTACCCTTCTTGGACTGCAAATGAGCCTTGACATACTAAATGCACGCTCTCAAGCTGAGCTTCAAGACACACAAATACTTAGTGAGGTAAAGTTTTCTCATTTAAACTCCACCATGTGAGTGGGTCTTCTTCTGCACTGAGGTCAGGCATCTTTTCATATATTGCAAACTCATTTTTGAGGTGTGTGTCTGCACCCACTTCTCTGGATGATGCATTGTCTCACTTTAAAAAAAAAAGCGTAGTCCCTGACAGCTGACGAATGGTTGCTGTCAAATGAAGTTGGTGAAACTGGCCAGCTGTGTGGTGAAGCTGGTTGAAAAAACGGTCTTGTGCAAAAAACAATCCTTGCAAATGCTTTGGTGGCTAGTAGATTGTTGCAGTCACCCATAATTGGCATGGATGGTCACTACTGTTTGGTGAGCAGTTTGAGAGTGTTTGATGGCGTGTTCTGGTGTGTTCAATGCAAAATATTGACCTGCTAACAACCAAAGCAATCACAGGGAGATTTTAGTTGCAGTTCTTTGTCACCAATTACATGTTAGTGACTGCTGGCAACCTCCAGTGACCACTCACAACCAGTTAGAGGAAGACACTTATAACTGGTGGTTGTCAGATAGGGCTAGAGACCACTCAGACACTGTGTGGCTGATTTAACTATAGTGATTAACTTTAGTCATTTTATCCAAATGCTACACTTTGCTAAACTTTCAAAAATATACAGTTCAATTTCAACCTTTGATAAGGCACATTTTATGTAAAACAAAAGGTTAAGATGTCAATTCAAACCTAACCAAAGATGTTTTCTGGCTAACAATTTAAAAAATTGTGTGCTACAGAATGACTTTATGTGGTGTCAGAAATAATAATAATAATCATATGTAATTCCAGTCCCTAATTAGATCTGGTCAAAAATGGCAAAAAGGACATTGTTTGAATGATGTAAATGCATATGAGAGGAACAAAGGGGCATACAGATGAGAGAGAAGCTCCTTGTGATGAGCCTCCACCTCACATTCACTAATCACTCGTCCGCTATAATTTACAATTACACACTACAATGGAAATGGCAATGCAGTGAATGATAGCCCGACAGCAATGAGGAATGGGTGAAAAGGAGCAAATGAGAGTGAACTGAAGTAGCAGAGATAAGAAGCGAGCAAGCCGAATAAATGGAGACAAAGCGTGGAGCTAAAACGTAAGAAAAACGAGAGACAATTTGTGCAAGAAGTGCAAGTGAAGATGGTAAGTTTGTGACAAAAGACAAAATAAATGGTAGCCAGTGCGAGCGAGAAAGAGAGACAGGTCATATCCTATCTCTATGGGTGAGCCGCCTGCCTATTAGAGTGTATTAGCCTCTGGCTGATGTATGGAGTGTTGTCAGGGATATGAGTTTTAGATAGGCCGCAGTCTGGGTTAGATAGAGTTTGTGTAATGGAATCCAGTCCCATATCACTCGCTGTGGGCCGTAGAGGGTGGGGCTAATTCAATTGCCCTCTTCTGCACCCGAAAGAATGGTCTGAGGATAAAGGATGGACTCTTTTACAGGTGAGTGCACCAGGCAAATCTATCAGTCAATCCAAATAATGTTTTCATTCTGATAATTTGTGGTTTAGTACAGCGTGAGAGTCATCCTAAAAGACACAGCAATCAATTTCCATTACAGAAGAACAGAGAAGCCTGCATCGACTCAGTTCCCATTTAAATTTAATCTTTGCTTTTCATAAAGAACTTAGTTTTCTTACTTAATCTGCTTCCTCTTGTCTGGACTGAAGTTTCTCTTTTTTCATCAACTTGAAACACATTAAAGCATTGACACACCATGAAGATCTCACACAGGGAACACGGTTTGACTTTCCAGAAACAGACGTTTGTTTTACTGCAAACCCACTGAATACAGTTCCCCAAGTAAGCTGGTTTTCATGTGCTTGGAAGATAAGGTTAGAATTGTGTGACTGGCATTCACATGGGATTTCACTTTTTACGAAGGTTTTAAAGGACACGAGTATGGTCCTGCTGCAAACATAATGTGTATGATGAAGGAAGGGTTAGACATTTTTTATGGTGGATTAGAAACACTTTAACCCTCTCCAGGCAGGCGTTGCCGATTTGCAAACTAAAAACTAACAACCTGATTACCCCACATACATATTTTATGAGTTTCTTTTACTCAGAAGTACCACTGCAGGACTTGGTTGTGCATTAGCAACAAAAAGTTTAATTTGAGCCTGAGAGGGTTAACTTTAGCGTCTTGGTAGATATATTAAATAATATATTTATTGTGGCTGGAGTAGCGGTCAATTATTTTAGTTCTTTCACAGGGTGCAGAATTATTTAATCGCCATGGTCACAGGTTTACCTTTAAAAAACAAAAAAAATAAAATAACGTGAGACACAAAATGAACATGGCAGAAATGTCCAAATGGATGTTGAATAAAGAAAGACCCCTGTGTCCCAGGGCTGAGTGATGACATTAATTTTATTCGTATGAGTTGATATCGATATGTATCACAGAACAACAGAATCTGTCAAGCTTAAAGTGTCCTTCTTGCTCCTAAATAAGATGTTATGAGGTTGAATTTTAGTTTGAATGTCATTTATTTTCTGTTAGAAGTTGAACATAACAAATGTACTGTAGAATATTATGCAACTTAAATGAATCACATGTAATAATAAATAATAAATAACTTTGGTTGGAAGTGAATTAGCCTTTTTGTTAACACAAATTGCTGTCATCCTGTTTCTCTTTTTATAGGTGATTTTAGCACAGCAGCACTTTAATCAGCCATTGCTGTCCCAAAGGGATGAAGCAACTAAATGTTTATTTTCTGGCTGTGCCAGCTGTTACCCAGTTGTAGTCAACCTGTCTGTGCAGCAGCTTTGGCTGAGTCACACAATATCATAGAGAAAGCAGTTGATGAATCCAGCTGTGTTCCAGGAGACTGGTCTATTATTTTCAGAACTGTATAATAGGTGGAAACAGTAAGTAAACATTCTTTGGAGCAAGATGCACTGATTTCAATGTGCACAAGTGTAAAAGCAATTTGGCATTAACATTATCGTGAGAGGTCATTAGGTAATTGGTAAACAGTTGTAGCATTAGCTTTATTCAGTCAGTTTAATTTCATAATTGCACAGATTTCTGAGAAGTGAGAGAACTATGTGGACATTCATACAGTTTTGTATGAGGTTTTTGGAGCTCATTCATTTTCTGTTTCACAGTACAATCTGCTGATATGATGACACAGATTAAGCACTGAATGGAAATACTGCTGTTTAAACCCCAGCATGACTTAGTATTTTTAGCCTGCAGAAGTACATTTATTGGGCTTTGTTCACATTTTGGGAAAATGTTATCAGCACTTCTGGATCTCAGGAAATAAACACATTTTAAACACGTTTCTGTTTAATATATACAGAGGTCAAAGTTTAAATATAAATGTATAACCAATATTTAGAATATAAATATTGCAAAGCATAAATAGACAGATTATTGATAAATAAATTCTTTGAAAACACTATTAACTCCTGGAGGATGGATTCTCAACATTTTTATGAGTATAAATCTAGGCGGGCTAGCTGCGTACCCTGTAAGGAAAAGTTCAAAGTCAACCACCAATCATTTAATGTACATAACAACTCTTTCTGTGTTTTGCAGCACAGGAGAACCTGCAGACCTTCCTAAACCGACAGATGCTTGTTAGTGGGCGCACTTTGACACTGTAGTGTGATTAATGTAGGCTCTAAATATGGTGATTATTTCCCACCATGCCTGTGATGGTGTGTTAGGCTTTCGGTTTTACGTGTTAAGTGTCATTAGTGGATTGTTTGTCATGTGTCAGTACAAGGTGATTCCCAAAGAGCTATTAACTGAAAACTTAGCAGATGTCAGCATGTTGTACTCGGTTTTCTTAATAAAAGAGCTGAAGGAACGGAACAAGTGGAGGATAATAGAAGCCACTGGACTAAAAAATATCTACATTCGATGAAGAGTAGAAAAACCTGACACACTGGCCCTTCACTTTATCCATCCTACTGTTCACTGAAGCCTTATCAAAAACGGTCTCAGTGGAAGTGAGGCTGTCAAGAAGCCGTTCTTAAGGAAGGGAAACAGAGAGAAGGCTAAAGTATGACAAACTACACAAGAATCGAAATCAGTGGTTCTACAACATTATATGACATTCATATAACATTATGGGCTGATGAATCTAAATGTGAACTCTGGTTTAAATTGTCACCAATATGCACAGAGGTCATCAGGAGTGAGGTACAACAGAAAGTGTACTTGCTGAACACGGTGGAGGCTCTGTCATGGTATGCGGCTGCATTTTAGACAGTGGTATTGGAGATTTGGTCAAAATTGGTGGAAATATGAAGAAAAATTAAAGGAAGGCAAACATCATGGAATACCAGTTGGAAAGCTTCTGATGTGGTTTGTCACACTGATTTTTTTCAGTCTGACATTGACCCCGAACACACTGCCAAGGCAGTAGAAGCATACCTGGATAGACAAACACATAAAGGAACACTATGAGTCATGGATTGGCCTTTCCAGAGCCCGGGCGTCCACATTACTGAAGCAGTGTGGGATCATCTTGACAGAGAATGAAACAAAAGGCAGAAACATCCAAAGAAGAACTTCGTGTCTCGTGTGTATTCCTGAAGACTACTTAAAGGAATTACAAGAAAGATTTCCTAAGAGGGTCAAGCCTGAATTAAGTAAATAATAGACTTATACAAACTTTTATTTTATACACTGCATTTGCAATTATTTTTAAAGTGTTTGAATAAATTGCTGCACCTACTTCCAATTTTTCTAATGAGATATTGTGGAATGAGGGCTGGCTCAAGAATTTTCCAGAGTGCTTTCCAAATGGTTCCTGTTTTCATAACCAAATCAATTTTCAAAGATTTAAACAGATTAATAGCAACATTTATTTGGAAAAATTCAAATCCCAGAATGGAAAAAACATATTTGGAAGTACCAAAAGAGGCTGGTGGGCTAGGGTTGCCAAATTTTATCTTTTACTACTGGGCGGCTAATATCACCAAATTATTGCACTGGAAATATGTTTATGAGAACAGCGAGGGTGAGGCTTGGCTAAAAATGGAACTGATGTCTAATCCACTTCCCCTCCTAACCTCATCCGTAGCTCGAAATCAAAAACAGAAAATAACAAATCCAATTGTAGGAACATCTATTAGAATATGGCTTCAATTCAGAAGGTGCTCCTGTTTGCAACAGGTTAGTCATTTTTTCCCTGTTGCTTTTAACCCTTTTTTGCCATCCGTTTCAGAGAAAGTATTCCAAATTTGGCACAATAAAGGTTTGAAGTTTTTTTTACAATTTACTTTCAGGAGAAACTTTTAACACTTTTGACGCTTTGATGAGAGATTACAATATACCAACCTCACATATGTTTAGATACCTGCAAATATGAAGTTTTGCAAAAGCATTGTTTCCTTCATTCTCCTACTTACCTCCTAAAAATCAAGTGGATACCATTTTGGAAATGGATCCTTTTGGCAAAAGGTGAATCTCCGTCATACACAAACTGATGCAGAGCTTAAGGCCTGTTACTTGGGAAAAAACTAATAATAATTGGGAAAAAGACGTTGGGGTGGATTGATCTGATGATGAGTGGAGATCTTGCTTGAATCGTATACATACCTCCTCCCTTCGCATTCGCCATGGTTTAATTCAGGTTAAAATTCTTCATCGTCTTCATTATACAAGAGGGAGGCTTTCAAAGTTTTTCCCAGAAGCCGATCCTGCCTGTCCCAGGTGTGGACATAATCCAGCAAATGAGGGTCACATGATGTGGTCTTGTCCTAACCTGGATAATTACTGGGGAAATATATTCAAAGTATTATCTCACATCAGTGCGCAAAATTTAGTGCTTGATTTCCGCATTGGCATTTTTGGAGTTATGCCACCTCAATACGAAATTAGTAAATCTCAGGAAAATGCCATAGCATTTGCTAAATTGCTTGCCCGTAGACTCATTCTATTCCCCTGGAAGTCTGATAAGGCTGCTTAAAGGAGGTGCTTTTCTTTTTACCACTGGAAAAACTTAGTTCTCTCATCACAGCAGAAATTCTCTGCGACCATTTATTGACTATATAAAAACGTATTTTCCAGATGTGTGACGTACATTTTTAGTTTGTTTTGTTTCTCTTTACATGAGCCTCGGGTGGGGAGGGAGGGGGGTTTCTTTTTTTTCTTTTTGAACTTTGTGCTTTATTTTTTATGTATAATTGCAACATTTTCATTTTGTATTGTGACCATGACGTGTGTAAAGCGATTACATTTAAAAGGTAAAAAAAAAAAATTAATAAAAAAATAAAAAGACTTTTGCAGAGTGCTGTGCTTGCATGGTATTCTGACTGTTGTGAAAGTTACTACACTGGGACAGTTGTTGCACACAGCACGAGCTGGCATATGCACACAATAAAACATAGAGGTTGTATGTCATGACATAGGAAAACATCTGCTCTCCAATAGATTAAAAATGAACAACTTTACATTTGACCAGTTCTCGGGTTTCTTAGATGCACATCATGCGAGCTGTATTTTAATAGTTGTCTGTGTATTAGCTTGCAGCAAGCTTTAGGGCACAGACTAAAAGCAAAACTAAGTCAGACTCTTTGCTGGAAACTATTCTGATTGTATTACTGTAGCAGACAGTATTTATAAGTAATGCATAGGCCTTTTGGGATAGTCAAACCTTGTGTGTGTGTGTGTGTGTGTGTGTGTGTGTGTGTGTGTGTGTGTGTGTGTGTGTGTGTGTGTGTGTGTGTGTGTGTGTGTGTGTGTGTGTGTGTGTGTGTGTGTGTGTGTGTTTTGACTATTTGTGTGCATTTGAGACAGACATAACAAAAGAAAAAGATTTTCTGAATTTAAGAATTCCCAGCTTTGCTGCATCATCTTTAATGCATTTCTCTGAGATGTTTTGAGAGTCTATTGTCATGGGTATCTCAGACTGTCCTGTCTTTTGTGTCATATTGATCAGTGACATTGTCACCGTCCGCTAAATATTCCCTGTACACACCACTCACCTGTCTCTGACCTCCATCCTCATCTTATCCTCTTACAGCTGCTGTGCATTACTCTCTCACAGTACTTCCTTTCCATTCCCATTATCTCTGACCCCTCCAGAGTTCTCCTTTTCCTTCCTTCAACCTTTCCTCAGCTCGGTGAAGGAGAGATTTGTTTATGATGAAGGCTGGGGGACTATCTGGTTACACAATAACTGGACTTTATTGTAACCCCCATAAAATTCAACAAAATGGGCTGAGGGTAATATACAGTGCTGTGTGTGTACAGTATAGATCGCTTTGCATTTCTTCCCTACCTTAAATTCTTTGAACGTGTACTTCCGCATGTGTGTATAAAGGCTACGATGTTAAGAGGAGCTAAGACAGAATGGGCAGGCAAACGAAAGATAGAGTGAGCTTTAGGAAAGGAAAATGGCTTAGTAGGGAGGGAAGAGCCATTAAATACAAACCCTTACTGGCCATAGTCCCCCTGTCTCCCTCCATTTTCTTCCCCGAGCACTCTCTCTCCCGCTAATCAGTGAAACTCTGTGGGACCATTGGATTCTTAATGGAGCTGCAGATTCAGGCCTCGAATACCCCTGATGGATCCCCTATCTGCACACACACACACACAAACACACACACACACACACACACACACACACACACACACACACACACACACACACACACACACACACACATACATTCACATCTACCTTTGTAGTGGCATATTGGCAGACTGCGGAGCGACACAGCTTTCTGACAGCATAAAAGGTATCTGCTTGAACACTTGAACCTCTTTGATGGTCAAACAGTGTTGAAATGTGATCCACTCACACTCACAGAACAAGTGTCTGGTGGGTGCTCTCCAGTGTATTGTATAGTCATTCAAGAGAAAGGGCACTCAGACATCATAGACAGACCTTACAGTGGGTGGTGTGTATATGAAAAAAAGGGAGAGACAGACAGAGGAAATAACAAGACACATAAAGAGGACGAGTGAGCCAGAACAGTGTTGCATCCATAGCCTGTTTTCCAAAACATAATCTGACAGTGTGTCTGCATGAGCTTCATTTTCCTCTGCAGGAGGAAACCAAACAGACTCAAAGCGGTGTGCTTTTCACAGATGTCAAGTCTCCCTGGATCAGATCCGTCAGGTCAGTGCTTTCAGAAAGGGAGGGAAGCATACCATGGTTTCTGTGGGCTCATCTACCACCAAGCAGACACCCTACTGGAGAAGAACAGGTCAAAGCTGCTGATGTTACCACAGGGAGCAGGGATGGTAATCTGATTGGATGCAGAGCAGAGGAATCCTAATTTGATTAGACAGGAAGACAGAGAATTGCGTGAGAATATGGAAATTCGCTGTAAGCATTGAAGATATCACAGAAACTTCATCAGAATGAATTCAGTCACCACGAGGGTGGAAGTGCGTCTGCATTACATCGGAATAGTAAAATAGCTGTGCAGCACAGCTGTCATGACACTGCAGAAATACCTGGTTATTTGGTGTGTTTTCTGACACAGTTGTACCGAAGAGCTTTAAATCGAGCTCCGTTCACCAGCGATGCATTCATCAAGCTCACCCAGGCTGCTGATGATAGAAAAGCAACCTTTACACAGTTTGGATGCTGTGTGAAATACAAATAGAAACAGAATGAAATTATCTGCAAATCTCACAAAGCCTCTTTTATTCCAAATAGAACGTAGAAAACATGTCAAGTCTGAGAGCAAAAAGGAAGAAAACAAAACAAAACAAAAAAATGCTCATTTGGAATTTCATGGGAGTGACATGGTCATGTTTACCACTGCGGCGAATCCTCTCTGAATTCCCATTCTTGTCTGTAGGATTCTTGCTGCTTAACACTCCTGGCTCGTTTTTGCTGTACTTTTTGTTTAATGATTATTTTCAATAATGTAAGGACTGGACTGCAGGCAGACACTTCTGCATCTGAACTTTTCTACTATGACGTTATGCTGCTGTAATAGATGGAGGATGCAGTTTAGGATTGTCTTCCTGAAATATTCAAGACCTTTGCAAAAAGATGTCATCTGTATAGTAAAGTTTAAAGTTTATTTATTAAGCGCTTTTCATAGACAGGTAGTCACAAAGCGCTGCACACAGAGATTAAAATAAACAGTACGATAAATAGCAAAATGCACAATATACACAATATAGAGTTTAAATGTAAATTGAAAAATATAAGAATGTAAAAAGCATTGGTCAACAGAAAGCTTGTTTAAACAGTAAAGTTTTTAACTGTTTTTTAAAGGATTCCACAGAGTCAACCAAACGTAGTTGTAGAGGTAGACTGTTCCACAGCCTTGGTGCCACAGACTGAAAGGCTCCGCCCCCTTTCGTCTGTGAGCGGAGACGGCGAGCAGTAGTGTATTTTGTGAGAAGCTTGGATAAATAATCTGGGGCCATTCAGTGATCTGTACGTTAAAACAATCATTTTAAAACGAATTCTAAAATCTATTGGGAGCCAATGTAAAGAACATAAAATAGGAGTGATGTGAGCTCGCTTGCTAGAGCGAGTTAGTAGTCTGGCTGCTGCGTTTTGTATAGCTTGGAGGCGAGAAAGAGATGATTTATCCAAGCTGGTAAACAGGGAATTACAATAATCAGGTAAGTATAATATAGGAGCATTTGTTGCTCTTAAACCTGTAAAATGTCTTTCAGCACTGATCGCGCCTTTACAGATGTGCAAACTGCCAATTCCAGAGGCACTAACGTAACCATCAACACACACACACAGGCTTTTGAATTGACCGCTGATGGTCCCTGTCCTATTTAGCCTAGTGGTGTCCATTTTTTTCTGAAAAGATTCTCATATTTTGATTTGTCTGACTAGAGAATATTTTTTTTACCTTTCTTCAGTCATTCTTTTTTTTTTTTTTTTTTTTTTTAGAAAACAAGCAAAAAAAGACAAAAAAAACAAAAAAAACAAAGCAACATACTAAACACAACACCATCGCATTAATCTAGCTAAGTGTAAACAGCAGTAAATACTAAATATTCAATGTTGTTGTGCAGCACGCAGGACAGATGTGCTTCGAAGTAGCAGCCAAGAAAGGTGTAATTTGGGTCTACGAGCAGTGAACACCCGTGTGCATACCTGTGTGGATCAGCGCGCTTGTATTCCAAAGGTTTCTCCATGTAACGATCTGCTAGGGAGTGTGGGGGGGCCACAGCCCCGTCCTCCAGGGTGTGAAGCAGGTATGGAGGAGATCAAAACTCCAGACATCCAGAGGCCCCCAGAACACAAGAGACCATGGAAGACCAACAGAGGGGCAGCCGCGCCACTGTCCCAGTAAGAGCTGAGGAGAGTCCCAGATGAGAGTTCACTCAGCAGCCGCGGAGCAGAAGCCAGGGGGAGTTGCAGTGACGCGCCCGTGAGCTCCGCCGGCCGCCAGCTGTGCCTGAGTGACCGAGTCACTCAGTCATTCTAAAGATCAGATCTTTGACCCAGAGAAGACAAGACAAAGGATCGTGATAGACAGAACTTACTTTTCCAGCCTTTGTTGCCAGTGTCCCAACATTCTGAAATTCAAAGTTAGCAAAAAGCTAAAATTTTTCATGAAATAGTCAAACGTCCCAGTTCAAACATTTGATGTGTTTTTGGGAATAAAATTTTTATTTACATTTTAAGGTTGTAATTAATGGAGACTTGTTCTGTACGTTAACACATTTTCTAAACTCAAATATTATGAAAGACTGATCTGGCCTCTCTGTGTCTATACTGTGTATATTTATGCATATGTGTGCGTGTCTGTGTGTGTCCATGCATATATGAGTGAGTTAGTTTTGATGGAGCTGACACCCCCTGAAGACAATGACCTAGCAATTGACTTAAGGGCCATTTATACCCCACCGCTGTCAGAAGCTATTGGCACGAGTGTCACACAATCAGCAAGAGGTGTGAGCGTGTTGTTAGTGTGTACTGTCCTGTGCCAGGATGGGGGCGGTGGTGCTGTGGGTCACTGCTGAGGAGTGTTGTAGCCTGAGGGAGCTGTACAAATAAACACACACAGATAAACATCTGTTGTGCAAGTCCTGGGGTAAATTGACAGCACTTTGCTTATAAATGCAAAGTATTAGGATTAGAACTCTTTTTCATCCAGCTCAATCAGAGTGCTGACTTTAAATAATCTCCACACATATTATCTCCGTTAGGCTCATGCAGATATAACATTATGGTCTAAACATCATATAAATACTTTTTTTGGGCAATTTTACTAATGTTAGATTAGTCTAAGAGGTTCAGATCCCATCGTTACTCATGTTATCACTGCGATGATCAGTCAGTCAGCATGACCTGTTCATCCCTTATTTCCTCCCTTATTTCTGTATTAGCAAATGAAAAACGGGAAAAACGGCAAGGAGAGACCTGCATTTAGAAATGAAAGTGATAAACAAACACAGAGAGGTCACTCGGGGTAAAATGCAATTTGAGTCTAATAATCGGAAGCCCTGCTGATAAGCTAAGTTGTTTGTTTCTCTTGATATGATTGGATTTCTTAGAGGATAAACGGAGTGGACTGCTTCCAGTGACAGAGAAACACGAGCACATGTAACTACTGAGGTTTGGGGATCTAAAACTTTTTATTAGGTGAGTGATAACTTCAAATTGTACACATGCGTTATAAAATTACATTAGTATTTATGGAGACACTGGGAGATTTTTTAGACTTAATATGATGCTTTAATTAGATGGAAAGTACTGTTTGCCTAAAGCAAGGATTTGGTTGCTAACCTGAGCCAGCCCTGCTATCTGAGTTTGGTTGAGACAGATCAGGAGCGAAACTGAGATGGATGGGCTCCAGACAGCTCCCCACATGCGTATGCACACACACACACACACACACACACACACACACACACACACACACACACACACACACACACACACACACACACACACACACAATCTCGAAACCACTATCTATTGTTCTAAAGCACAAGTGCCATACAGAGACAGAGAGCATGTGTGGGAAGACGCAAGACTCCATTTCTTTGTTTTTTCTCTTACAGGCGAATGTGTCAATCCTTCCTTCTAAAAGGAAACTGCATATATATTGGCGAGTGCTAAAACAAGGGTGGGTGTTTAAATGTCAGATCTCATAATTGCCTCACTCGCTTACCGTCTCCCTGCGGTCCAAGTAAAGCTAGGCTTATTTTTATAGAGCTTACGCACACATACACTTCTAGTGTGCATCATAACCCTACTGTGACGTTGTCCGTGATCTGGTACCTTTCCTCTCTGCGGAGGAAGAGGGAAAACAATAGAAGACCCAAGATGGTTTGTGAGTAAAGTAGACTGTAAACTGAGATAGCAAAAAGTGAGCAGAGAAGAAAAAAACCCAAACATAATAGTATTTATGTGCATAACCATAATATGCAAAATACATTGCAGTTTTACTGGACTTTTTACAAAGGACTTAAATATCAACACCAAGTTCAGTCACATTAGTATTGGAGTTGACCAGCCCTTGCTGTAAAACTGCACTGCGTCTCACACTTGTGCACGAATTATCAAGGTACTTGGCAGCCAGCATGGACAACTTTCCACAGTTCTTCTGTGGATTTAAGCCATCTCAGTAGCTTCTGTCTCTTCATGTAATCCCAGACCATCTGTTGAAAGACTCATTGTTCGTGGAGATAACAGCTCTTTATAACTCTTGCTGAGGGTTAATGTTGTTGTCATGCAGAAGAATACATATCTGGATCCGTAATTAATAAGACTCTAAACAGATGAAGCACCTTAACATCACTATAGTGTGTGATGTTTTTGTGTACTGTATGTGAAGATGCATATGCGCGGATGTTTTCCCCACAGCACATTGTTGCCATTTCTGGCAGCTTAGCTATTGTTAAGCATAAGCTTTGAACCATGCAGTTGGTTTTACGTATTAACTTGTGTCTGAATTTACACTTTCTCTGCTCCTTGGACAGGAACGGGTGTACTCTCACACTACGCCAGTTCAGTCTTGGCATCCGCTTAACAGATGTTCAGTCTGTCAGTTATCCATGTGTTAATATCTAGGGAGTGTGAGGATCACTGTTCAGCTTGGATAGTTTCAGCATTACTGATAACGCCATCTGATCGATAGGAGTCTGAAGGAGCCACTTAAACATTCATTAATTCTCTTACTTTAATATTGATTCTGTTTTTTTTAACCCCCAGACCAGAAAATGGCCTCTGGCCAGAGTCGCGTAGTCTCCATGCAGTACGTCAACCAGAAAAGATGATTATTAAAGTATGAAATATCACTGTTTGGGTTTGGACAAGTCATCTGAGGACCCCCTCGAAGTGAACCAGGTGTCGCGGTCTGATTTGTAAGATAATCTGCACAGTTGTGATAAGAAGATTTATTGTAAACGTAAACTGCTGCTTATGATTACAGTGGAGGGTATGATTTATGCCTTCTTCATTGAGGCAATCAGCATAATTTCCCTATAGCATAGAGATGAATGCGCACAGCCACATGTGCACGTGCATGCACAGCTAAATTTATGCACGTTAGCACAAACACAGAAGGCTCACAGAGCAGTTGCTATAATTATGTCATATATTGAGAGTTGATCGTGTCTCTATGTTCCCTCTCATGACGACTTCTTCAAATATGTAAAAACCACGTGAGGGATGCACGGGTAAACCCCAAACACCCACACACACATACTTACAGAAGAAGGCTGACAAATGCCATTCATTTGTAATTCATATACCTTTCCTGCATTAGAAAAAACTTGTTTGCATTTCAAATTGGACTCATCTGTTTTCTCAGAGCTATCTGGTGAAGTTAGGTCAAGCAACTGAGATCATTACAAGGAAGATGCTCCAGCCAATTAATCCTTTTTTAAAATGGAAAACCTGTCCCTCATTGTTGTTTCCTAGAGACAATTACATACTCCCAGCTTCCTGTGTTTTAACTCATAATTATTCTCACTGTGAATGAATAAATCCTCTCTGAGACAGGTTCACACATCTGTTCATTTCACTTTATTCTTTAGACATTTGTGTGTCCCGTTTCTTTCGGTTTCCTGGAATAGACAGGAATGTTCTTGTTTTTGAAATGTGTGTCCCTTCATTTTTTGCACAACCCAACATCTTCTCAGTATATGACTGCTTTACAATATGCTTATTTTCTGAAACAAATTAGTTTCCTGATGATTTGAAACAAAACCTCTTAGGATAAGTGTTCGAGCATCAGTAAACAAACACGGATTTCTAAAGAGTCTGACTTCTCCACCTGTATGAAAATTATGTTTTGGCACAGAGGGACCTCGGTTTTGATCTGATCGCAGTGTAGTTGTTTTCTTTACCTGCAAAATCTCTGTGTTGTGTTACTGTGGAGGATTCTGTTTTTGTCGTACAGTCTGTTCTGATGGGATTTTACTTCAATATTTTCTGGCAGTTTACTTTTAAAATAGTGAAACATGACTCTCATCTTTATCTGTGGTATGCGCTACAGCTTGAGAGCAAACCCAGAATACTTTACAAACACACACACACGTGCAGACTCACATGCGCACTCTCCTCTTGCTCAGTTGTTTAGATTCATTCCAGTTGCCTTAAGATATGGTGGAAAGAAATTTGTCCAGCTAAGTGCTTAGTCCAGCACTATCTGGAGTGGGGATGCTCTCCACTCCCAGGCTTTCGACTGATACTCTTAATGAGATACTCTGTTTTGGCTAAATGGTCAAAGCTTTTATTTCCCCTGTGTGCCATTGAGCTTGTTTGTACACGGCCACAGTATTTCATGATTTTATGTGGGTAAAATTACGCTGGTATTTCATTGAGCCTGTCCACCCTCCCTATCAATCATCCTATCATCCAGGTACAGTCTCACAGTTTCAATGTTATGTGCACACTTGAACACACAGGCACACACATACTATAAGTCATCTTAACATGTTCATGGAAGCACTTGGATCGATAGGCAGCCAGCCTCTGGCCATTAGGAATCAATACTGCAGCACATAGAAAAGCAAGAACAAAGCTGCGCCACAGATCCACTGACTCATGCACACACACAAAGAAACACAGAGCTGTAATGCAGTGTGTGAAAAGGGATCCATTTGGAGTGAACCGGAGTCCTGGAATGCAGTCATCATACGAGAGCAAGAACTGTAATGTGTAACCGCATCGACTTCCACACATCATTTACACAGTGAACAGACACAGAAACTGTGATTTTTGCACTTGGTGCAGAATAGAAGCTGACTAATTACGTTCTACAAGAAGATATTGACTACCAAATGTCCCTAGAGCTTGTCGGTCAATCAGAATTATTTTCATTCACAACCAGCCCTCCATTGTTTTCCTTTGACTTCAAGTCTGTCACTTAGGTTCCTCCTGATCCCTTGAAGACCTCCCGCGGTGGAGGGCAAGTAATTGTGTTAAATGTGATCCCAATATTGACTAAAATAATAATGATTACAATTTTTTTTTTGCCCTCGTTGAACTCGCCCTTATAGTTTCTGCTCTAAGCCACTCAGTTTAGCCATTCTTATAGTATATAGTAGCAATAGGTCAGGAGTTGCTGGATTGGTGGCAGTGCCATCATAATAGCCAGCAATGTTCCTGTGCAGACTCACTGAGCTGCTAGATGGTTTCAGTCTTGGAACCCTATTTTTCTTTGCTGTCAAAATAATTACATCCCTATGAGGACGGAATAATTTATGTCATCGCTATATATTTTTAATAAACCTGAGCTATTGTGTTAGTTCACTGTGCAGTCAAGTCGAAGAAACAGGGTTCTCTCTAAAACGGCTCTGCGCCACGGCTCTCTGTTGGCTTATAAATAGCACAGCAAACCTCACCAAAATGTTTACCTGACTTAAAATGAGAGGCAGTATGTCTTATGGAAACAAAGTGTGCTTTTTTTATAGTCGGGAGGAAGTCCTGGTGGAAGGGAGCGCGGGAAAAAATATATGGGCAAAAAAAGCAATTAGGAGATAGGGAAGCAAAAAAAAAGAGAAAAGAATCTATTTTGGAGGATTTCAAACAAGCTTGTCACAACAGTGCTAAGGGACTCACGCTGTCTGTCTCCCCACGTTGATACGCATGAGCCCACACAGATATGGACTCACAGTAACTCCCACCACACACACACACACACACACACACACACACACACACACACACACACACACACACACACACACACACACACACGTCAGTCTGTGTGAGTTTCTGTGACAGTAGGATCAGTCTGCACCCCACAGGCTGTAACCCCTTGAAAACCCTCTCAAAACGCTTTAATTAAAACGTCTCCCACAATTACAGCACATCCTGATGCTTTGACCTTCACACCTCCCATGAATACTGTATCATACAATGTCTTTCTCTCTCAAGCACCCCTCACACACAAACACCCACACACACGTAGATACATACATATTTGCCATCGAGATAAGATAATAAGGTAAGAGATACATCATCTCAAAAAATTACTGTGCTACAGCACCAAAAACATGAAAACCAACTCGATGAAATAAACATAAACACAAAATACAATATTAAGCTAGAATAGCTCACGTGGCCTATGATAGACTGGCAACACATCTGCCTGTTACCGTAGACATCTGGGACAGGTTCAGCTTAGTCATGACCCTGAAATGGATAAACGATCAAGAGGATGGATGGAAAAATAGCTCCGAAAGGTTACAAGAAATTATACTAATAGAAGAGGCCAGTTAAATAGAAGATACAAAAAATGAAGGGCTCAATAAACCAAAATCTAAATATGATGCAATAATGAGCTTAAATCTAAAATGAATACATGTATTGTGATTTGAGGTGGCAAAAATATTATTTATCTATCTAAGAAGTGGTGCAGAAGTTAATGGTCCATGGCTGATTGTGCCTATATTATTGTCCAAACAGCTCACATTTCCCATGATGCTCACTCAAATAGCTCCAGCAATGAAACTCCGTCACTTCCTCTGTAGCTCCTCTAGAGTTGCATTCCTTGCTCTGGGCAGCAGGACTGTCAGCACGATCAGCTGCAGCACATTAGCCATTTCGCCACAGCAGGAAAACTTTACTTTATCATATAAAGTAATTCAAAACAAAACAACAAGAGCTAAAGTGACAATTAAGCTATAATCCTTTTAAAAATCACATTTTTGTGTGTGAAAAGTGACCAGTTACTTTGTCTTTTGGCTCAACAGATCTTATAGATATTTTTTTTAGGTTTCTGCTACCAACAAATAGATATTCACTTACAGTAAACTTCCAAAAAGAAAGCTTGGACTTGGAATAAAAACCCAGGAGTCTTTTATTCATTGCAGTCTTATGGTGAAAATAGTGTGCAGCATGACTCAACAAGTATTTGCTCCCTGGGTTGACAGGCAGGACGAGAAAGTGTTGTTTTGCTGTGCATGCAGTCTACTGCAAAAGAAGAAATGTGTTCTGCTGCTGCCTCTTCAATTGATGCTCCGGTATTGGTGTCTTACAATGTCTGGCTAAACTGAGTCTTTGATAATAAGTCATGGGTACCTGTGCACCGCATCTCCCAAAGTGCGGTGTGATAAACAACATCTAATCCTGAGCTTAATTAGCTAACATTAATCAATTCTGCCTCCCCAGAGCTACTGGTTTCTCCCATTTCTTAAGTCTAATGACCACAGGACTACACACTACAAGAAAATAACACCCCGGCATTACACTATACACTCAAAAAATGAAATTGGGTGGTTGTTACATTTACAAAATGGTAGGTAGCTGTTTGCATTCTATGCATACTCTCTCTCTCTTCATATGTGTGTGTGTGTGTGTGTGTGTGTTTCAGTATGGTTCCAACAACAGTTTTATGTTAATGTACAATACTTAATATATCTCCCTCCCTCGCCAGAGGGAGTGTTCCCCCAGGGCACCAAACAGGCTAGGACCGCCGCTGTACGTATGCCTTTGCTATTTATTGTGGTTTAACCTGTAAAGGACAAAAACGTACAGAAATTCTATATCAAGCCTTGTAATCATAGCTTCCCTATTTTTTTAGTCTAGACTGACAGCTCAGTGGCACAGTGGTTAGCACTGTCGCCTCACAGCAAAAAGGTCTTGGGTTCAAATCTGCAATCTGGCCAAGTTTGCAGTGGGTTCTCTCTGGGGACTCTGGTTTCCTGCCACAGTTAAAAGTCATGTTTCTAAAATATCTGTGAACATGAGTGCAAATGTTTGTCTGTCTCTCTGTGACAGACTGGTGACCTGTCCAGTACTCTGACTCTCACCCATCACGTCTGAGACAGGCCCCAGCCTCACTACAACCCTGGTGGAGTGGAAGTTATTATAAATCCATTAACATTTTATGTTAACCAGACTCTAGACTTTGTTGAACACTCCAAAAAAAAAAAAAAAAACTCTTTGAATGAACTTAAAATAATCATGGGAAGGATTTCCACATTAACCCTTTACAGCCGATCGGAGCGGGCACGCTCTGTTTTGCGTAACTATTTTTAAATCCCGGTAGCTCTGCAACCAAGTAAGCTAGCGCAATAATTTTTTTTGCATATGAAACTGGAGGAGTTGTACTTACATCTTATGCCATCAGCTTGTCCTAGGTCACAGTTTCCTTCCACATATAGCTTTGCAAAAACTGCATAAAAATCACTTGCAGCAACAAAAACATGATATTCCAGAAACACGCTTCGCCGATCCATCAGCTGTTTGTAACACTTCCTACGTCCATCAGCGCGAACTATCACATGACCGCATGACCTGCCCGAAACCGGAAGTGACGTCATTTTGCGGAAATGTAGTTTTTTACGATCGGGGCCTTATGAGCTTGTTTTACTTGTTATGTGTTTTAAAAAGTTATGTTTGACTTTATGACTTTCTGTGTCGTTTCTGGGATGCTTAAGACTCATATTGCACTGCTGGAAATAGTTTATTTTGATGCATATGCTGTTATTTTGCAAATTTGCACTATAATATTTATTTTCGTTTTTCCTGCAGTATATAAAAATTGGTGTATTTCAAAAATAAAACTATGAAGACACTCAAAATAAATTTCCTGTGGTGGGAAACTAGTTTGTGTAACTTTTTTGTATTTACAGTTTTGAGGGATAAGCCTCTTAAATTTCTCTAACTAGAAATATATGTTAAAAAAACAAAAACGATTTTCAATTTTTTTGTAGTTTATTGCACTTTTTTGCAATTTATGTAATTACTATGCACCTAATGCAGACATATTATTAAAGTTTGGGCTATAATGGTTGTATTGATGTATAGCAACTTGAAATGCTCCCAAAAATGGCTCCACAGCATGTAAAAATATAATATAAGCTCTGGCGAACTTGGTTCTATGGTAGGTCTTAAAGGGTTAATAAATGGATTTCTATTACGATTAAGCATTTTTGTCGCACTAACATAATTTGCATGGGTTGGATCAACTCAATTAAATTAAGTCGAACTCAAACAGTCGATTCATTATTAATTCATCCAGTTAGTCCAACTCAAGTACATAAAGTTGGAACAACAGAATTGCATAATGCTAAAATAAAGCAATTTAATTTCATGGAAATTCTTTCCATGATTTTTCTATGTTCATTCAAAGAGTTATTTTTTTGAGTGTAGAAGTAAACGAGTCATCCCAAAAGAACATGGTGCAGTAAACTGGAAATAACTTAAGTGCCGCTGTCTTACTCCAGACAGCAAGCTTGTTTTCTAAAACTTTGTTAAACTCAGCAGAATTTGCTACAAGAGAAATATCTCAACCTTGTGACAGACATTTTTTCACATGAGGGAAGTTTGAGACTAGATGAAGTTGCTTGTTAAGACAGACTTTTATTTTTGTTGTTGATGTTTTTAGCATTGCGTGCATCAAACACTATATTGTGTTTTGCTTCGTGGCACGTGACATATCCAGCACAGTGCAAACATAAGTCCAATACTATGTTTTGCCTGTTCAGCGCTTCTCTGTGGCAATAACACAGCAGTAGAAGTGATGCACGGCCACACCAGGGATAGCACATATATGATATCTAAGAATGATGTATTGGTATTAAAACACACACACACACACACACACACACACACACACACACACACACACACACACACACACACACACACACACACACACACACAGATTCTTGCTGCAGGGTAAAAGATCGACACAATGTGCCACGGCTTATCTAAAATAGGGAATGATGATAGTGGCCAAGCCCCATGATTGGTTATCCCATTTAGACCAAAGCCTGTGATTGGTTGTCTTATTGGATGGCTCCCATCATGCATCAGGCAGATTCATCTGTTTCTTGGGGTCCACTCAAGTAGGACCGATCCATCTCTCCCTCCATCTTGCCGTCCTCCCTCTTTCTGCCCCTAACATTACTTATCTCTCCTTCTTTTCCTTCATCTCATTGCCCTCCACTTTATCCCTGCCCTCTCTAGCTTTATGTATCTATCTCATCACTATCCTTTCAGCTGCCTGTCCTCATCCTCGCTCATTCGCCTTCCTGCTCTTCACCATCTTCATTTGCTTAACTTTTTCTCCTCTTCTTCCATCCCCTGGTCCATTTTCCCAATCATCGTTCACTCATAACCTCTATTTCCTTACAGTTCCCTCCTCCTCTCCTTCTGTGCCATCTCTCCTCCCACTCCTGCGCAACTCATTTTTCCTCTGTATGCTGATAACGTGAAGGGATGGATATGTGGGGCCATTTATCAGGCATGTGTTTTACTAGCAGCAGAGACCACGGCTGGGTTAAAGGGGGTGGAAATACGATTTAGATTGAGATAGGAAATAAAGGATGAGGAAATAAGGTGGAGATAGAGTAGTAAGAACAGTAAAGTGTACTTATTTGATTTCATATTTTACTGTGCAACATTATAGTGAATTATAGTGAAGCTTTTTCAGCAATCACTGACAAATTGATATCAGTTGACTTAGCATCAGTCTCTTCTCTTCTCTTCTCTTCTCTTCTCTTCTCTTCTCTTCTCTTCTCTTCTCTTCTCTTCTCTTCTCTTCTCTTCTCTTCTCTTCTCTTCTCTTCTCTTCTCTTCTCTTCCATACAGTGTTTTCATCTCAACTTGAGAAGAACTCAGCAGGAAACTCAGTGGGGGAGTGAACTTTGTGTTTGTCTGTTGTGCCTCACCCTCCGACCGGCTGTATGTTTTCCTGCCCGCCTCTGGTAGTGTGCACCCATCAGTCTTTGAGTCTATCAAGTATCTAAGGCCTATCTATCACCTTCTCCCTGTCTCTTTCCCTCCACATCCCTTCCTCCATCTTGTCGTTTTCCCTGTATTTCTCCGCCCAGTGTTACTTCACAGAGCCATCTCTGTGTCACTATCTGTCTGCACACTTTTTCACCGCTCAGGTTTAACTATATCACAGAGGCAGCGGCAACCCTGCTCTGTCAACCTAAGTTTTTATTCTTTCTTTCTCCGACTCTTTCCTTTCTTACCTTATTTCCTTCGCTATCCTTCCCCCTTCTATGTCTTCGTCTCTTGGGATTGTTGTTATCAAAAGCGATAGCTCACTAGCTGAAAATAATAAGCGGTGTCTTTTGAAGTCTACGATGGCTGTTTGACATCTCTGTGGTGTTTCATGCAGATATTCCCTCCATTTGTGACGGGGATAAACAACAGATTAAACTTATTTTAAGGTCGGTCGATGTGTGTGGGTTTATGTGTGTGTACATTTGTGGCAATTCAACCCCTAAGGGCTCACAGTGGCCTCCTGTCACCTTGCCAATCATATCAGTTAGGTGTGTTCTGATAACCTTATCTCTGCCTGAGCTCTGCATAGCCATAGGGCCTCCCCCAACACACTCATATACTCATACACTTATACACACATGTGCAACACACACACACACACACACACACACTGAAACACTCTTACCCATGGCAAATGAAAGAGGCTAGAGAGGAGATAGGGATCGATGCCGGTAAATCAAGGACATGCACTATTCTGGTTCCCTCTGTCTCTCTGTGGCTCTTATCTTTAATGGAAAAGCCATACATTTACAGCTCCCTGCCTAACTTATGGTCACGCTCAATCACAACATAAAATACTACTGCAAAGTGTGGCAATAGGAGAAAAGTAGCAAAATAAAGATTTTGGGGATCAACTTGCAAATGATCACTTTACAGTATTATGTTGGGACAGCATATCTGGGATTATTTTGTAGCTCTTATAGCAAAATGTGGTAATGCAGACACCTGCTGAAGCATGAAGTACCACAAATGAAGATTTGAGTACTTGTGCCAGATGTTTAAATTTCTGTTTGCATGTGCAGATGCAGTCAGAAAACTATATAGGTTACATCAAAACTAAGGCTCAGTTAAAAAATGGCTGTGCTTCAGCCTATACAATAATGTAGAAGGGACTGCTGAGTAGTAATGGGTCTGAATGCCAACATGCTGACAGGCTTTGCAGGTGATGTAATTGTGTATACTGTAATTATTATCATACGACTTATTATGAGGCAAGAATGTTGTCACTCGAAATATATTCGGCCATTCACAACAATGATTTTTTTCTTTCGATTACCTCCACACAATCATTTCCTCCTAGCAAGCAGTAGTAAGAACTCATGATAAAACAAAGAAGTGAATTGAAACCAAGAGTTAAAGACTGCAGCTATTGTTTGTGCCTCTTTCACATGTTTTTGGAGACTTTGTTTGGACCAACTCTGCAGTAATTAGGGGAGTTATAAAGAAGCACTCCTGTAATGTTACATAAACGGGACAGCAGACATGGTACTCAGCACTGGGGTCGTTTTTACACAGCACTTGGCATATCTAGTTACTTTATGGCTGATTATAGTAACTTAATTATCTCTGCTGGCATGTATTTCACAGTGGCAGTAGCTATATTTCGATTATGGTTGACTCCTCCAACATTGAGCATACAGCATGTCAACCATAGATAAAATAAGCACATGCTCCTTAATAGATAGCAAGAGCAGTGTTTATTTCAGCCTCTGCTATCAGTTTTCCATGAGCACAATAAAAATTAACAGAAAAGGAAAGAATGGTTTTGTAATTGTTAGATTAGTGCAGTGATGTAATCTGGGGAGTGCAGATAATTCAGATATGATATGATATACCAAATGGATCTTTTTCCCTTATCTTATTTTTCTTTTCATGCCCTTTATATCAGTTTCGCTATCATGATTCTAGTTTGCAGTGCTTCAGGTAAATGAGGTATGTTTCAACTGCAAGGTTTTAATTATGATAAGTTTGGTAGCATGTCCTGTCAATTAAAAATATTACAGGTGCTTTAGCTTGCCGGGTCAGTGGTTGTGAGTATAGTTCTAAACCTCCCTCATAATAGATCACCAACATGGCTCAGCTGCTGTGCTTTCAGCTTCTCACTCAGCTTCCTTGACCTGACACGGGAGAGCAGTTCAGGCAGACAGGTGGGCTGATAAGAAGTGGGCAGAGGAATATTTTAAGTACTATGTCTAATTGAGCTACTGCCTGCTCCTTTTGTGCAGTCAGCATGTGTGATACCTGGAATGATTTAACTATAATAGATGTAAGGACTTATGTTGCCACAAACCATTACTGAGTCATAAACTATTTATTCTCTGGGCAAGGAATAGTATAAAACAATAAAGCCTCTTTGCTTTGACATCTGAGTACAAAATTTCTTTCTAAGCCCTCCAGAAGCTGTCAAAGCCATTACTGAGGAAATATGTATCATTATCTGCTACTTCAGAGTACTGAAACAGAGACGTGAACCTGGCTTTTCATCAGTACCAATGCCTCTCAACTAACTTAATAAATAACCCACTATAGTATTTGCAGTGCTGAGGTGGTTATTAAAAGAGGGTAATATATTGGACATTCATAAGTTCTTTTTAAAAACAATGCAGTATATTTTAGGAGTGGCTGTGGCTCACGTGGTGGGGTGGGTTGTCTACCAATCAGTGGATCAATCCCCACCTCCTCCTGTCCAGATGCCGAGTTATTCTTGGTCTAAGATACTGAACCCCGAGTTGCCACGTGCATCCATTGAAGTGAGTGCATGTGAATGTTAGATAAATGTGCTTAAGTATATAAAAGTACTATTTGAATGTGTGTGTTGAAAAGATGCTATATAACGTACAATGCATCTACTTAACTCACTGGTTACTGCTACAACTACACGTTTCTTTTCCAGCTATTTATTAATGAGTGACTTATGTATATATGTATATATTGTACTATTCTTAGTTAGCGTATTGTCTGTCTAGTTAATGTTGGTTTATGTTGGTTTATAATGGAGCACTGTAACAAAAAATAATTTCCCCCAGGGATCAATAAAGTATTCTGATTCTGATTCTGATAAGTACCAGTCCATTTACTAATTTACTGAATAAAGACGGCAATTTGTTACATTATTCTTACGTTATGTGATATGGCTTGAGATCTTTGTCCCAAACTCCGAAACACAAAAGAAGACACAATACATGTTTTTGGTGTACTAGAATGACTCTCTAAAAACGAAGTACAGGCTTGCTGAACATTGTGTACCAGACAGAAAGCCACGTTAATCAGATAATCTGTTAAAAATTCCCCAAAAGTCTCCGACAGCGCAAACACAGTGAACTGGTCACGTTTAATGTGAAGCAGTGGATGTCCATCAGCTACACCTATGTCAATCAGGCAGTGTTGGGATGCCCATCAGTCAATGCAGCCATGTTCCTAACTCAGTTATCTGGGTGGATGAGTTACATGAGACATTTTAACATGAGAGTCTATGTGATTCACTCTTTGGTTTCATCGTCAGAAATGATCTTTGCGTATTCATGCAGTGTGTTGATGCGACTTCCATCTTTTACACCATCCATGTGTGCCTTTTTGTGAGTGTGTGTGAGTGTGCGAGCTTTAAAACACTGACCATCCTGTGACACTTAAGCGCTGTCGTATTGGGCGACAAATTCACACAGACAGGGTGACGTCTGGTCGACCACACAAACAGTTCTGGTACAGACACCAGCTCACATTGAAAAGACAACAGCCCATGTTTTCTTTAGCATTTCCGGGATTATTAGCATTTATTCTCATCTGATATATCACTGTCTGTCACTTCGACTGTCAATAGAACTAATATTTTGTACATTGTTTTACTAATAAAAACAGAGAACGTCTGCGTGCGCTCCATATGTTCAAGTCCATATGTTAAAAACAGATGTGGATATTAAAAGCTCTGTAAGTTCTACAAGGTCTTTTTGTCAGCGTTGTTTGTTGTTTTCAAGAGTAATGTTATACATGCATGTGCATGGGGAACAAAACACACTGCCAACAGCTATTTTCACTATTAACCACATTAGTAAATCTCCACGATATGCTGCAATGCACACCGACAAGGGTGCATTTTAAAGTAGATAAAATGAACAATTCAATAAACAACTAAAGATAAATATTAGCTTTGCAAGAGGAAATCCACAGTTGTAAAACCTCAGATACACTGAATGCATCTTTGTGTTGTGGCTGTGTGACACAACATATACCGGTAGGTTTTCATTAGCTTATTAGTTACATTACTGGCATAAACTACAAAGTCAGTTGTTTTTAGATTAAAAAATATATATTTTGTCTGTGTTGGTTCTGTCTGCCCTAATATGTCAGATTTGTATAATATATTCTTATACTTTAACAACAAAATAGGTCGTTTGTCAGTCGTTGTGAGCTGTTCCTAAACCATGTATAACATTTGCTATAGTTTTCTAAGCTGCTGTCACTCCAAATACTACCAGCTTTCCACACATAGAGTTTACTTGGAAAGGCATCCTGGGTAAGTTTGACAAATTGTTTTAGCATTTTTTTTTTCATTTTTAAATTTAAATCTTTAAATTTAGAAACAGTGCCAAAGGAAATGCCACTCCTCCATCTCATGGTTTTCTGATTGATCGATTGTTTTATTTTGAACATGAATATATAACTACAATGACAACAAAATAAATTGTAAACAGAAAAAAAAGAGTGAGTTGTGACTTGCCCCAAATATCTCTGTATACCATTTACATGTTCGAAAAGTATTTAAACCTACCCGCCCCCATTTATTCATTCATCCATTGTCAGCTGAATTTTTTAGGTAGTGCTAGTTCACAGCAACAGTTACCTCAAGGTGTTTTGTACTGTAAGATGAAGACTTTACAATACTAAGAGAAAACAAACAATCAGGTGAATCTGCCCCATTTGAGTAAGTATTTGGTGATGATGGAAAGCAAAAACTACTGGAGGGAAAGAGAAGAGAGAAAAAGAGGAACACAGAAACTCGAGAGTAGACAACAGTGAATGGCAATTCAATAATGCCATGGATGCCATATAACCACCTGGTGAGTTAAGAGAGGTGAGTGGAGGAAAAACAAAAGCTCAGTACATCGTGGCATCTCCTCCAGCCGCCTGAGCCCAAAGCAGCATCACTAAGTAATGGTTCAGGGTCAACTGATCCAGGCCTAACTATAGACAGTATGAAAAATGGACATGTAACAGCCACCGTGACGTCACCCATCGGTCATGGACTCAGCTCAGGAGGTTGCCCCTCGGCTATAACTATAAGCTTTATTAGAAAGTTTGGTTTTAAGCCTCATCTTCCACTGATGGGGGATCTGAGAGTTGAAGGCTCTGCCTGTAGCTGTTCACCATTTCATGCTGTCGTTGACCTTGAACTTACAGTTAGCTGATAGAGCAGGACAAGTACCACTCCTGCCACTGACATCAGATTTGATAACTCTTGAGGACAATTTATTTATTTATTTCGGTCAAGAACATGTTAGGTTTCAGCAATAATAAATCAGTCATTCTATTTGTAAGACCCCCCCCCCATCTCCTTTTAACTTGTTGACTGAACAACAAAAATATAATTTAGGTAAAATACAAGTATGGTCTTAACGCTTGATGTCAGTAAAAATGTCATGTAACAGGCTAATATCACTATTAGCAGTACATTTTTAATACAAAATATTATACAGTAATGAGCTTTTAAAACTTCACTTACACTGCTGTAGAAACTTTTGCAAGGAAGTTCATTTTTTTTTAAGTAGAGCAAGCGAGTAACCACCCATCCAGTAATCATGTGACGCATCAATTAAATATTTATAGTTCTTCTTGTAAGATGCTGACTGCGATCCTTAAATATGAACTGAAGATTTTTTTTCCCTGAAACATGGAACTCAGCAATGAAACACGCCTCTCTGTGAGAGAGACGAAGCTTGAACTGAACCTATTTTGCTTTTTGAAGTGGCCAATTTTCTTAGCAGTGATGTTGTTTGTACAAAACTGCAATGCAATAACAGTTGTTTCAACCTTAGGAATGTCATTATTAGATTACAAATAGGTAAGAGCAAAGTTTAATGTCATTCTTCATATTCCTATTTTTAGAAGTAGTTAAGTAACCTACCTCCTTACCTTCCTATTGTGTATATATTTTGTTTAAAAAAAAAAGAGAGATTGGCAAGATCACATTTATACTCGTAGGAAAATGCATATCTTGAACTGTAATCAGTTCTTTTGTATCCCCATCTGTCTGTTCTGAAGGTTATCATATATTCTGAATGGCCTAATGAAGCAAACATAACCCTAAATGCTGTTAATTATGCTCTTGATGTCGGCACGTTTGAAGTGCTCACTTTAATGTGGGTTGGAAGGGAAAGGGGGATGAGGCAGGGGAGGACTGTGGGTGGAGGCTGAATAGAGGTTAACATCCATGGAGCACCTCAAAGCTTTCTTGGCTTGACTCGTAGGATGGCTGAGATCAGAAAGAATGGTAGATTGCAGGTTTTACCCTCAGCTATTAAGACTGCTCTGTTCTCGCTCATCTCTTACACTCTTCCTTTTTTTTTCTACGTCCCCACGTGGCATCCTCCCCTCTTTCTCAGTCTTGTCTTTTTCCTCTTTCTCACTCGTGCACACAGCGTTTCACTAACACTTTCTTGCTCTAACAGCCTGTCTGGCTCTCTCCCTCTTTCTGTGTTACTGCCTCCCTCCCTCTCCTATCCATTACTTCAGCCAGTGAAAAGTCTTTGCTACAGCAGTCCTGTCCTGCTGCTGCAGACTGTCTTTATATGGCCACATCATATTTGATGAGACAGGTAGGGGGTGGTGGGATGCAGCTAATATCTTTCCCTAGGTCTCTCTCCTAGCTCATTCTTTCTATCCTATTTAGCGTGTGTCTGTGTGTACCCGTGTGTGTCTGTGTGTACCTGTGTGCACGCTAAGAGAGAGAGCAAGCGGGAGAGGGAGAATGCACATATGTGTATGTGTGTCTGAGGCTATGATGATCCATCAGACATGTATGCATTCTCAGGCATAACCATTTCCTGTTGTCTCATTGCCTCTAAACTTTGGGAAACACAGTTTGGAGATTCTGTCTTGCAGGTTTGGTAATCCATACTATTTCCAGTTGGATTAAAGTGGATAAAATGTGCAATCAGCTCTAGGGAGGATGAGGAATTTGGTGTCAGCATGCTGACACAAACACATAAACTTCATACACTTTACATACACAACATATCTTTTACAAAGCATCACAGAAACTGAATTCAGGAAATAATTGGAAATAAAAACGTTTCAGGGCCACATTATGTTTCCGGCATCTAAAGAAAAGAGAAGGAATCCATTTGATTAAAATGAGTTTTATTGCTTGTAGTTCTTGATAACTGTTTATCATCAACACTGTTTGACTAGTTAGTGTTTTCTCATTTAACCCTCTCGAGGCAGGCGTTGCCGATTTGCAACAGTTAAACACTAACAACCTGATTACCCCACAGACATATTTTATGAGTTTTTTTACTCAGAAGTACCACTGCGGGACTTGGTCGTGCATTAGCAACAAAAAGTTTAATTTGAGCCTGAGAGGGTTAAACTTCTGCTTCATTCTTGTTGCCATTTTGATTCTCTCGTTTATTCATTTTTTGTTTGTTTTTTTGGAATATATATTATATACTATAGGATATGTAGTGTGCAGTCACCATTTAATAATGTTAAATACTGCAGTACCTCAGGACTAGGAATTGGACTACAGTTTTTTAAAATAAAGAAATCTACAAAATCTTCTTTAAGGTAAAATCTGCAGACATGTAAATGTGAGTAAATGTCTTGAATACAAGTATAAATGTCAGAAGTTCTTTTTGCAGCGATGGAATACGCCAAACAGTTACTTGGTATTATAGTGAGTGATACCGCATAATGAACTTATTCACTGTAATTGTTTTGCTTTCTATTCCATTCTACTAGATGGAATTTAGTGAGTGTCGCCTTTTTTAAGACCGTGCTATCACTATATCATTACAGTCATCACCTGCTTACAGCAAGGTAAGCTTTTTTTTCAATATGAATCAAGTCTTTTCTGACTGACAAAAGCAAGGATGCATGATTGGAAATGACTAAGCAGTAAAGTTTTGAAAACACATTTTTAGCTCTCATAACTGAATAGAATTTCCCATCTTCTGTCTTCTCGGTTTTTGTTTTCATACAGGAGTTTGGACTCAGTAAAAAAAGAGACCATGCAAAGCCAGTCTGGCAAATGTCTCGTTACTTAGACCAATGAGACAATTAGCAGTTGTGCACCTGGGCTGACAGGAGATGGTGATGGTACTGACATTAATGTCAACAAAAAGCAGCTGCCAGCATGACAGTCTGCGATGCACACGGGCCACATAATAAAGTGCAAATCACTAAGCTTGTAGACTCTAGACAAGTTTATGTAACTCAGATATCTGCTATGTATGGATGCAGGAATATTCATGTTTATCTACAGCATTCGTGATGCTATCTCCAGGAGCGCTAACACGGCCACCTTGCTGATTTTTATTTTTTTGCCAACATCTGTATAAATAAACGAGTTTTGTATTTTTGCTGCACAGCATATACTGGATGGGGAATGTTGGACTGTAATGGCCTGTCCTCCCTCGCAATAAGAGCTGAATATGAAAATTGGTGGATCCACTGATTCCCTCATTTTCCCCTTATTGAGTTTACTCCTGAGACAGCACAACTAATTAGCTGTCAGACCAGGACAAAGAGATACAGAGGCTCACTATAGAGTAATTATATACACTCACACATGCTCGGGCAAACTCACACACATACACGTACATGCACAGAGACTCACAAAGCTATGTGTTGATGGTGACACTTGACAAGTCAATAAGCCAATGGCTTATGCTTATCTCCCATCCTGCTTTGCTCTTCTACTCCACTCTTTATTGATTGCTTCCACAATTATTCACTTTATCTAAAGCTGGAATTATTCACCATCTAGCTACCAGCAGTCTAAACTTCTTTACCCAATGCAGTCACTCTCATACATGAAAGTGGTGGGCTTAGAGTTTAGTTGACAGTATACAGAGTACAGCAAAGTTGGCAGTGTAGTAAAAGTATGTAGAAAGAGAGGGATGATCATTTAAACACCGCACATTGTGCTTATGCAACTACTTTTGTTATTTTCTACTTTGGACAGTTTCCCTGAATATGTGACAACATCTGGCATCCATCTTTCACACATCTAACACAGAACATCAGGAGATGATCCATCTCAAACATGCGCTCACTCCTCAAAACACTGATTGATCACAAACGAGCAAGGCTTTTCTCCATTTTTCAATCAATCAATCAATCAATCAATCAATCAATCAATCAATCAATCAATCAATCAATCAATCAATCAATCAATCAATCAATCAATCAATCAAGGCTTTATTCGCCACATGCAGGTTGCCCTGCAGTGAAATGGGACCCCCTCCGACCATACGCACACAACACAGACATCACATGGGGATACAGGTTTTAAATCTGAAAGCTCACAAACTTGATCATCTCTCTAGTCTCCTGAAAATCGTCCTTCACAGTCGTCTTCTCCCCGGGATGTTTGTTCTCTTAAGGTGTTGCAGGAAGAAAAGGCAAAAGACGTGATTGAAAAATCAGCATCACGCTCGCTTGCTTGCTGGGACTTCCGTCTACTGTTTGGTCCGGCTGATTCGTCCTCGTATTCAGTTCCTCTGGGTAATGTGTAGATACGTTCAAGGTTGCAGTGCATGTGTAAGAACAACTTTACTGTTTGTCTGCAGGCAGACTTTTAAATGCTTTTTTAAATGGATATGCTTTATGGTACACACAAACATACTTTGTACAGAAAATAAATCATTCTGCAGCTGTCTGCACTCTGCAGCATTTTTGTGAACATAGCCTGTTTGCAGGACAAGAGACGCAGTAAATCAACTGAACATAATTTACATAAGATTTAATTTTATTTGGTAACAAAATGCACATCTTGCACATTTGAACTACTGTTTGAGTTGGAAATGGCTGATCACAAGAAAAGGTAAGATAACCATAAATCAGATATACAACAAACAGACGTTTCTAATGTCACAATTACGCCTAGAAATATATATTTTTAAACATTTTGTCATTGTTCTTGTTTAGCTTGCTTAGAACTTTCTTTAATGAAGTAATACCATCGATTGCTTCACAACTACGAAGCAAACCCATTCACCACTCCATTCACATTAATTCACTCAAACTCCTCATATAACAGATGTATAAAGTGAAAACAGTGACAGTTTTTGTTTCTAAATGTTTAGAACGAAAGCAAAATTTTTGTCTAATCTTTCACTTTCCAGTCTCAGACTCAGGCTTTCCTTTCAGATCTGTTCCTTAATTAGATTAGGTGAAAAATGCGCGTTTATCTTCAGCTCTGTGAGAGTACAATTTGGCAGTGGCAGCTGTTTGCAGACGAGCCCTGGTAAGAATTGATAAACACATAAACACATATATGCGTTTGCCTACTGATGCTGGTCAGTGTTCTGCTGCCTCCTTCTATAAAATCAGTGCTTAAACAGCCTCATCTATCAGAGAGCTCAATGGGTTATGTGCCAATAAACAAGCTCGCTGAGACGCCTATCAGCCCGATCGATTCACTTCATCAATAGCTGACACCGTAGAGTCAGTGTGCTCCCGTTCTGTCCATCATTCGCTGATCAGTCAGTTTGAAACTATACAAGCAAATAACCCTCGATAGCTGCGTGTAACGTGTTAACACTGACACACTGTACAGAGTCAAAAGACACTCTAAACAGGTACAAGCAAACAACACGCACACACTTGTGCTGTGTGTGTTCTTTTATTTTCCTCTGTTGTATGAAAGTTTACCTGCCAACTCCACTCAGGAATCATCAGTGTATTGATAATCCTGGCATTTTTTTTTCTGAGACAGAGTGGCTACTCTTTTAAAAATTCCACAACCGCAGTTCCCCCCAAAATTTATCGTCTTTACCGGCTTTTGCAAATCTCTCAAACACATGTTTCATTCACAATAGAACTTAGAAAATATTTGACATGTTTTCTAAGTTCTAAACTGAGAAAAAGTACCATTTTAAGAAAAAGCATTAACTCATTAATAACAAAAGTCTCTGGGAAGTGAGGAAACCAGCTGCTGGACCTTTTGGAGAGGAATATTGTCCCATTCTTGTCTGATGTTAGACAAATTGTGCGCATATGTTAAATACATACATATGTGTAGAACCTGCGTACACCTTGATGCCTTTCCAGGTGTTCAAGCTGCCAGTTCACGCGATGGCTTCCATGACAGAATCATGTCTTTGATCCAGTGCTGCCTTCGAGCTGAAAGATCACAGCTATCAAGTATCAATCTAGATTTTCAGACTTGTTTGATGATATTATGTGGTGTAGATAATGAGACATTCAGAGGCTTTGTGATTTTGCAATTCTATAATTTGTAGCTGCAGTTTTTTAGCAGGTTGGTGAACCTCTGCCCATCTTCTTGAGGAACTGTGCTTCGTTAAAATGCTCTTTTTATATCACGTCTTGTTACTGACCTGTTGCCAAATGTCTTTTATTTCCCCAGTGCCAACTTTTTTGAGAGATGTTGCCGCCATCTTCTTCAAAATGAGGTAATATTTCTCGTGAAAACAATTTTACTTTAAAATGTTACTGTAAATTTTTAATTTCCATATTAAATAAGGGCTAATGAGATTTGAAAACCATTGCATTCTGTCTTTATTTACACTGTGTCCCAATTTCTTATGAACTGGCTTTCCAATGAAGTGAATTATTTAAAGGGAAGACAAACATATAGACTCCTGCACTCCACCAGAGGAACACTGCATTGTGCTCTCCAACAACTGTTTCAAATCGCTTTACGACTATCAACTAGGAGCCTATTATCACTCCCTTTCCATTTTGCTAGAAGTTTTTTCACTTCACGATCAATTCTTCTCTCCATTTCACATCAAGACACGCTCATTCTTCGCTCTTTGCTTTTTACCACCCATCTGTCTCCTTTGGCTGCTCTCTGCTCTGCTCTGCTGGAGGAAAACATAGAAAATACAGTTCCGTAATGGTTACTTTATGGACTTTCCTCCTTTGCTCAGTCTATCAGATGAATCTTTTATCTTGAAACAAGGTACCAGTGCTGTCATAAGTGTAAAAATGACTGCAGGATGTATATACGCAGTATGGGGTAACACCCTCGCTTCAAGTGTTGGTAGATGTGGACTCTCAGTCTAGTGACAGAGACTGGTTTGTCTCAGTGCTATCATTAATCATATCTATCTTAACTAGATTTCCTCTGAGCTTCCCTGTGATCTAATCACAGCAAAGTACAGCCCTTTTCATCCCCCCAGTGGAAAGATATGAAGATTCAGTAATAAGTACCTCACAAGGCAGATGAGCTGTGAGCCACAGACCTCACCCACAGCGTGTGGGGTGTGGTCACATTCTTAGTGTTTGCAGATAAATGCGTGATTAATTCACAGAGAAGAGGTAGGGACTGTATGCTTCTTGAAAAAAAAAGAGAAAGAAATTTCTAGCTACCCTTAAATGTAGCAAGTATATCTTAAATTAAGATTATCTCCTAAAATATTTAATTCTAAGGTGTGACCAAAAGAAGCAAAGTCAGATTAGCTGGCTGGTTTAGTTCTTGTGCCATTTTTTCCAGAACAAAATCTCAGTGCCTACAGAAAAGACTTCTGTCATTCCAGCTCATATAATTTTATGAAACACAACTTTTAGAAGATGTAATGCTTTTTGAGCATCTTCAGCTCCTTCCGGATGTGTGGAACCTCTCTTTTGTTTTGCTCTTTCATTTATTGATTTGGAAGTACTTCACAGCTTCTTGTATTTTACTCCAACTCTGTCCATGACAGTTATTTTATTTTGCAACCTTCCTCCCCTTTTACAACAAGCACACAGTCTTCCAATCTGATGTCTCGTAAGGTAGTGGCCATTTGACTCGAGCCTTTCCCAGAATTCCTCTCAAAGATAATTCATTTCCACATGGAAGTTCTTTTCTCTGTGAGGTGTTTCCTGTGTGCTCTGACAGTCTCTCCATCCATAGAGTTCATAGGTGAATCCTGATAGCTTGGCTGTTCTTGCCTTCCTTCAATACACACGGTTAACTGTTCATTGCTATTGGTTGTCACCTTGATCTTTCTGTGTGAAATTCCTATGAAACTGTTATTCCCCTGGGCTATAACCCAGTTAACCCCTGAGAAAAATAGATATATGGATAAACATACATGTGTAGGTGAACTGAACTGAGAAAGAAGGCAGTATACGAGGAATATAAGAGAAGGCTAGAGATGAAGGAAAGCCTGAGGACAGGAGCTGAGTTAAGGAAACTAATTCTTTTTCTCTGCACTCTCTCCCTCTCCCTCCCTTTGAGGGGATGAAAAGGAAAGCAGTGCTGAATGGTGAGAGGGTAGTAGAGGAGGCCAGAGAGGAAAGAGCACTGTGCTGAAAAGAGGTGAGTAGATGGAAAAGAGAGAGAGAGAGAAGGAGAGGAAGATCAGAAAGGGGGGGAAACAAAAACAGATTTGGCTGATGGGAGGGAGGGTGAAGTAGAGTGGAAAGGTGACATTTGATGACCAGAGGCTATTTGTGGTGACATTTTCACACCTCTGCTCATCTCTAATGCCAGGACAATGTGCTCTAGCTCATTTGTCACCCGCCTTCCTAACAAGCTTGTTACTGCTTCTGCTGCTGCCTCTGCTGCCCCCAATGTGTGTGTTTGTATGCAATGAACATCTGATTTTTTTTTCTTCTTACACTTAAATTGCCAAATCTTTTCATAGGAGAGAAGTTGCTCTAACCATTAGACCAAAGAGCTATTTCACTTTTTGTAGAATGCTGTATTTACATTTTAGGTGTTTGCTCCACCACAAAAAGAGCAGACTTTAACAATTACTCTCCATCCATCCATCCATCCATCCATCCATCCATCCATCCATCCATCCATCCATCCATCCAGATGGCAGGTATTCCAGCCATGTAGTTCCTCCTTGGGAGCCCTAAAGGCAGATGAGTTATACAATCCATGCGGTGAGGTCTGGGTCCAGCTCAGGGTTTCCTTAAAAAAAGAAAAAGAAAAAAATTTTCATGCATGAAAACTGTCTAAAAAAGGCACCTAGGAGGCCTCAAACCAGTTGCTTACTACCTACAACTCGATATTTTTTATAAATCTGTGTGTCATTGAGTTAGTTTTCCAAATCTAAATAAGCTGGCATGCTGCTTACTCCTGCTAATAAAAGCTATTCACAGCACTTAGTTCTACTGTTTAAAAAAGGTATGATGTTAAAAAAACAGTCACAGTCTGGAGACATGGCACATTTTGTACTGCAGTCAGCAGCATGTGTCTAAATACAGGCTGAGAAATAGAAACATATGTTATGGATTTGTCATGTGCGCTTGTTGCTCTTGCTCATTAGGCATGGGAAGTTATTAATACCTGTTCAAAACAAACTGTTAAAAACTGTAACTGTTTAAAGATCATTCAGACAATGAATAGGAAATAGACTGCAACCAATTACTTTATTTTGGCAGCACAAGAGAAGTCTATACAACACTGTGGAGGTGGCTTAAATAGACATATCGATAAATATTTAAACATTATTTTGGATCTTTCCTGATAGTCTGTGACTTTGAAAACTGTCTGTCTCATCGGGCCAACGGTTTACACATTTTATAACATTTGATCACACATAGTAGTGACGATAATGAACTGTGAAAGGCAGCAAGGCAGCTCCGCGAAATGATGAAATCGCTCTTTATAGTATTTCATGTTAGGGCATGGCATCTCCTGTTATTTTGAATTGATCCTCCCAAAAGGAGTCCAGGAGCTTTGGTGAAATAATACAGTGACTGGTAACTAGCTTTTATCTTTCGCTAAAGAAAAATGCCGTCGTATACAAGCTTTGTAGCTGAATCACAATATATTCTTAACTCATACTTTCTGTCTCGACAAAGGCTAACTCAGTAATGTTCTCTTAATATAGCCATGAGTAGTGGGTAAAAGTAACACAATAACTTTTCATTTGACATAAGTAGTTACAGTGTACATTTAGTACAATGAATGATTAGGGAACTGCTGCAGCATAAAAATCAGCCAAATCCAACATGTGGAGCTACTGGCTGAGGCTGGTTGTGAAATAGGGAAGAGCCAAAAGTAAGGTTTGTTCTAGACGTCTGTTAGAATTCTAGATCTGTTTTGTGAACTGTGCAAGCTGCATCTCGGTTTCCATCACCTTACTGCAAGACACCCCTTGCCAGCAATCCACACATTAGCACGTAGAAGCAAACATATTTCCTTGCATTATGGTGTGTTCCACTTTAAGTCAAAATTTTCACCAACAGTTTCATCAACAGTTGCTTCAAGGTGTTTATACTGTAAAGTAAAGACCCTACAGTAATGCAGAGAAAACCCCAACAATCAGATGACCCCCAATGAGGAAGCACTTTGTGACAGAGGGAAGTAAAAACTTCCTTGAAACAGGAAGAAGCCTCTGGCAGAACCAGGCTTGGGGAGAGCCAGCCATCCGTCACAGTTGGATGGAGTTGAGGGGAAGGAGACAGGACACAAGACAAGCTGTGGAAGAGAGCCAGAGACCAATAATAACTAATGATTAAAAGCAGAGTGGTTTATAAACAGAAAAAGTGAAAAAGGGCGAGTGAAGAAGAAAAACTCCCCCAGCAGCCGAGGCCTGTAACATAAGTGATACGCAGAGCATTGACCAGGCTCTGTCTGTGAAAGTGTAAAAACAAACAAAACAAGCACTGGGCTGTATTGCTGGTGATGCATGAATCGAATCAAATCCAGATTTCTGCCATAGTGTTATGTCATATGGGTCACCAGCTGAACTCAGTGAGCGTTAGTGGGATGCCACAAAACTTGTTTTTCCTCGCTTTTTCTGACTTTACCACTAGAATATGCTCAACCCAGTTCTGACATCCGAGGCAACTGGAATGCATCATTACACGGGTGGCAGATTTCTGTGAAACATAATACTTGTCCAATTTATGATCTGAATCTAAGTGTATTTTACATAAAACATGCCCTCACCAGTACACTGTTTTTTTTATGTTTTTATTTTTATTTTTTTTATGGATGAACAATTCAAGTCTGAATGCCTGGGAAGAAATGAACAAAATTTCCATAAATGGCACACACACACACACACACACACACACACACACACACACACACACACACACACACACACACACACACACACACACTGCATAAAACAGACTAATGAATGTCAAGGTGATTCTCTGTTTTGCTTGATGCCATTTTAAAGCAGAATGGGCGGTAATGCAGACCCAGGCTCAGAGTAACCGTAGCAATTACTCTCATCCCCAGTATTTCAAGGAGTTTTGTACTTAACCAACCACTCATCTGTGCACTGTCACTTTACAGTATACAACTCTTCCATTTGAATGAAATCAAACTGTGAAATTAGGAAATCATATATGCTGAGTGCTGGCTATTGCTAGCACTCAGCATATATGATGTGCATCTGTGAGAATCCCCAACACATTCCATAAACTAGTCTACATTTCACCTTTTCCTTCTATTGTTCCAATACAAACTTTACCTCTAATTGTTTTATTATGTTAAACTATAATGTCCTGCGAAGTGTCTATTGATGGTCCTTTAGTACAGGTTTGTCTGTCAGTCTGCAGAATCTTATTTTGCAAATTAAATGTGTCTGAGCCTTCCTACAGACATCACCAGCTAAAGCTTATTCACATGTTTGCAATTAAACAGATCTGCCTAATCCATGAACATCTTTTAACGTTCTGCATTTTGGACATCACTGCCAAAGCGTTTTACTAATTTATTTAAGTACAGAGACGTTATGCAAACAAATTTCATTTCAGTTCCGGTTTAATTCGGTTCTATGTATTAACTCGTCATAAATAAAATCATTTCAAAACCACAAAGGGGGAAAAACAGATTGGATATTTTTCAGACGACTGCCAAAGAAATCTGGTTTAAATTATGTCTTAATACTGTACGATGCATTGAAGGTGCCATCAGTGTCATTACCAACATTATTGTTTGTGAAGTATTTTGATTGTCTGATTGTTTACTTATGTTCCTTCATTTTGTATTTGCTAAGAACAGATTCTGTATAGGCTCATATTTATATTTAAGCAAGCTTACTTAACAGACTATTATCACCATAGTTCATCTTTGCTTGATCATATGCTTGGATTGAGAAGTAATTATAGTGAACATATAACAGAATTATAATTAATTATGACTCCATTATATGGTGCTATGAAAGGCCAAAACTTCATCTTGCAAACATTACACCTCAAGAGCTGACCATAAACCCGACAAAGTGGACACTGGCCAGGTCGATAAAGACTTTGTCCCTTGTCCCAGAAGGCTGTTCAGCTATCTTAGTGTGGACCTTCATTGACATAAGGGTTTCCCTAGCCCCTTACCCTAACCATTAAAAATGAATGCCTAATCCTAACCTTTACCCTAAACTTAACCATGACCCTGACACTAAAACCACATTTTGAGCCTCCAAAAGGCTTCAAACCTGTGAGGACCAGTGTGTGTGTCCTAGTGATGACACAAAAAGCTTGACAGTGTGGGAAAGTGGGAGTGATGTGAAGCTTAGATTTAGCCAGCAACACCTGTGAGACCGTAGAGCTTCTTTACTGAACTTGCGCATAAGCTTCATTAAAATTGTGAAAAATGCAACACAAATGGAGACCATTTGCCATCAAAGTAAAGTTTTGCCTTTACTTTGAAGCCAGACGTTCTCAGTTTCTGGCTTAATCTGCACTTTTTCAGATTTTACTACTGCTTAAATAGTAGTTGGTGAGTACTTGCAGAAAATTCAGCGTCTTCCATGCCAACCAAACATGACCACGGCTGTCTGCTAGTGCCCGGTGGTTGCCGACTGGTCTCTAGGGTCTATTTTTTTTAAACTTTTGATGGATTTCTACAGCTATTTTTAAGTGTATGTTTTAGAGAAATCAGTTTTGATTTATACTTTTTGTAAGCACTCTTCTAGTTTTGTTGTTGCTAAGTTTAATTAATGAAGATTTCTTTATCAAATTAAGTTTAACTTTTGATGAATGTGTATCTAAAGACTCTCTTTATTATTGAGTAGTTAAAGCCAAATAGCAAAAAAAAAAAAAACCAGCTGCTTCCTGCTGAACAGTGTTTGTCTGACAAACTGACATCACCTGGCTGCGCCCTGCTGAACCTGCTCTCTGTCGGCTTTATGGAGAGAGGGTCCTTCCATCTTTGGCCTGCAGAGAGGTGGTTCTGACCCAAGCCAGCCTGTGACTTCAACAATGGGTAAACAGACATCAACTTCAGCCACCTTATGATCAAAGTTAATGTTGCTGGCACTTTGAACATAACATTAAAATATGAGTCTGATATAATCAGAGGTGCACTGCATTAGTCTTCATTAATTATCCTTTATTTAAATGTTCAGAAGTTTATTTGACTTTACTTTTTATTCCTTCCAGATTCAAACACAAATCTTTACTTAATCACTGCCTTAACATTTTATTTTGCTCTGGAAGCAGAGATATAAAAGTGTATACACATGTTCACTGTCCCTTAAAAGTCACTATCCCTGGTAATTGTGGAAACTAAACTGTGTATGACATAAATTCTTCAATTCTACATGTTTACTAAATAGACAGAAGAGCCTAAAATTATGTATTGAATTTCTGCAGGGAAACAGTGTTGGACAGGCTCCCAAAAGGCATCTCCAGTATGATTAAATTGGAGATGAAATGATTGATCAAATGATTGGCAGAAAGGGAATCAATGACACTGTTCTTCAGGCAACACTTTTGATACTCGATTACTTGATTGAAAACTTAGCAAGAGCACATGGATTTTTCTGTCTTTTCTTACATTTCCTATTTTTGATGTAGTTAAATTAAAAGGCCAATAAAATCCAAAATGCTTAATAAATAATGCATTATCTGTTGTGACAGTAATGATTAGTTCTAGTGTTAATTGTAACATTAAAATAAACTCAATATAAATCGAGCTTACCCTCCTCTGTTGTTTGAGGGACATAAAAAGAGGTGAAGCCAAATGACTGAATAGAATATAATGCTGGTCAATTTGTGTGACACACACACACACACACACACACACACACACACACACACACACACACACACACACACACACACACACACACACACGCACGCACGGATGAGTGCTTTAATGAATCCTGTCATTACGATGGAGGAGACATGGCTAAACCCCTGTTATTCTGCATCTCATTTTCCTCCCTTTCATGGTACTCTCATACAACTCCACTGAATTGTAATTAATTTTCAATTAAGGACAGTAATTTAATTCATTCACTCAGTGAGGTTATATTTAGTACTCGTTTATGCTACAGAGCTGTCATAAAACATGTTTTTGCTCGAAGAACTTTGTTTCAGGTTCAAAAACTAAATAAAGATGGCATGTATATAACATGTACACGAAGGGGTGACAAGTTGAAGGAAAAAACATGTAAAGCACATTACTAAGATGCTGCTACCAAAGTCCTTGTGCATTGACTCTAAAACTCTGTCGAACTCTGCTGGAAGGATTAAATTGCGAACACATATCCCCTCATTTAGCTGTCCAACACCATGGACCAAAATCTCCCACAGTGTTCAGTTGGGTTAAGATCTGTTGACTATAGAGGCCACATCATTTCTACTTTCATGAAATTGTTCAGTGGCCTCTCGTGACCTATGGATGGAGGCAGTGTCTTCCTGGAAGAGATTCCTATTAGGATCGAAGTGCTTCGTCGCAGGATTAAGGGGATCACTCAGTATTGATTTGCATTCACCCTTCCCTCTGAGGGGATGGGTAGACCCAAACGATGTCAGAATAATGATCCCTATAATAGAGCCACCTTATTCCCTCTTTGTAGGGGTCACACATTCAAGATATTATTTTCCAAATCACATTTCTGTAGACCAGGACCTGCAGTTTTTGCATGACTAAGGTCACAAATGTGTATTTTGTAATAAGATGTTGATCCTTACTTACTTAGCACTTAGTTCCTCCTACGCCAGGCGGCGCATCGGGCAGCTAGTGATCTCCATCGATGTCAGTCAGCAGCGACTGCTTCAGCTTCGTCCCAGGCAATGTTGACAGTTCTCAGATCGTCCATGAATGTTCAACGCCATGTGGTCTTTGGTCGGCCTTGCTTTCGCTTGCCAGTGCGTGGACGTCATGCCATGGCAATCTTAGCTGGGCGATGAGGGGGCAGGCGTAAAATATGGCCCGCAAAGCGGAAGCGCCTTTCTGCAACAACATCAGCTAATGGGCGGGTGCCTGCTCTTCGTAGGACCTCCTCATTTGTTATTCGGTCCCGGTAGGAGATTCTCAGGATTCGCTGCAGGCCACGTTGTTGAAGCACGTTCAGGTGTTGAATAATTGCACTTGTTGAGCGCCAGGTTTCACTAGCGTAAAGTTCAGTAGGGAAGATGATAGAGTTCAGTAGTCTGATCTTGACCCTTACATTCAGGGAGGTCGAGTTCCAAATAGGTTGGAGACGTCGCAGGACACCAACTGCCTTCCCTACTCTGGCATCGACATCCCGATCAGAGACCCCATCATTCGAGATGATGCTGCCAAGATATGTAAAATTCTCCACCTCTTCAGCACGTTGTTGGTTGATCATGACAGGAATGCGGGCACGTGCATAGCCAACTCGGAGTACCTTGGTTTTTTTGGCGCTGATTCTTAATCCAACTTTCGTTGCCTCCCTCTGCAGGGAGGTATTGGAGGTCTTCCTGAGTCGAGCCCAGCAGGGCGATGTCATCTGCGAAGTCCAAGTCAGTGAGATTACGCGCTTCGTGCCAGGGCACACCGATGCCAGCTTGGTCAACTGATCGTCGCATGATGAAGTCAATTACCAACAGGAAGAGGAAAGGGAATAGCACGCATCCTTGTCGGACACCAGTATTGATCTTGAAGAAATCTGTGCCGCCGTCATCCGTCCGGACGCAGCAACGGGAGTTGGAGTAGAGACAACGAAAGGCATCTACAAACTGCTGAGGGACTCCATAGTGGCGTAGGATAGCCCATAGAGTCGGCCGGTGGACGCTGTCAAAAGCCTTCTCAAATTCAATGAAATTAATAGAAATCTTCCTTTGGTATTCAAGTTGTTGATCCACTGCAACCAAATTATAACCTGTCTGTTGTTGCTGACACTCTGATCAAGTCCTCAGTTTGCATTCTCAGTTACCTGGGTAAGAGGTTTACTTCAGTTTTTCCTTACAAATCACTTTGCTGTTTGAACTTACGAGAAACAGCCATCAAGTGTGTGCTGTATAACCATAATTTCTCGACATGCTGACTCCAGATGTCCCTTTATTCACTGTTCCTGTTGAAACAGTCTTTGTTACCGAACCTCCTGTCATCTAATCCCAATCAACTTCACAGTAGCTTAGATCATTTCGCTTTCCATTTTGATACAAATTCAAAATCAGCTATACAAAATCTGTCACATTTTATACGTATCACAGAACATGACTAGACACTCATTGCTTGATACTAATTGCAACATGCAGCAGGGGCTCAATATTCTAGTGCAGCGGCCCCCAACCTTTTTTGTGCCACGGACCGGTTTATGCCCGACAATATTTTCACGGCCGGCCTTTAAGGTGTCGCGGATAAATACAACAAAACAAAACTAGTACCGGTACCGAAAAAAGAAGATTTATTCATAACACACGTGAAAGACCCAGGAACACCGAGTTAACGATCAAAACGATAACAAAATAACGCTGAAAACCGATAAAAACCCTGAAAACCAGACATTTCACATTCAACTCTCGCGGCCCGGTACCAAACGACTCACGGACCGGTCCGAGGCGTGGGGGTTGGGGACCGCTGTTCTAGTGGTTTACACATTTGCATTACAAGCGAAACATCTCTGGTTCGATTCAGGGAGGAAGCACATAATCCCTTGTAGGTTGCATCTGGACCTTAAAAAAATGTTTGAAAAATCTGCCAACTCAGACATGTGGATCTCGCTGCTGTGGTGACCCTTTGTGAATAAGTGAGCAGATGAAAGTAGCTTTAATTGTATCATGCAGTGCACCTGTGTGGAAGCTTGTTTTTTCTCTCCCCTCATTTATTCCATTTTTGCTTTAATTTGTGACCCGTAGTGCCACATAAATGTTTTACTTCTTCTATAAAAAAAAAGAACCACTCACAATTATTTAGCTGGATTCACAGTATAGATGCATAAAATGACACCTGAAAGGAGCTGACAGAGTGCACAGCGAGAAGAACCTCACCACAGTAAAGCAGGCCACTGCTGTGGTGAACTTTAAATTGATATTACAGTCCTCAGGGCAAAATATAAATCTCACTGGTCTCTGCTGCTGCCGCTGTATTCTTCTTTTTTGTTCTCTTTTTTCATCCAAACTCCCGACTTACAGCTGACTCTCTAGTAACAAAAAAGAAAAAAGCAGTCGACAGTGCTATAGGATATATCAGGGAATAAATTGATGAAGTAGCTTCTCTAGGCTGCCCTGCTCCTTAGAGCTGATGAAGATAACAATCCGTAACAACATGGTGACTTGGAAAAGGCTGTGTGTGTGTGTGTGTGTGTGTGTGTGTGTGTGTGTGTGTGTGTGTGTGTGTGTGTGTGTGTGTGTGTGTGTGTGTGTGTGTGTGTGTGTAAGGTGGTGACTCAGGGAGAGATTTAGATGATGAATGAGTGACCTTGCCTAAAGAGCTACATGTCCCTCTAGTGTGGCTTGATGGAGAGGTTGCGCTGGGTCCTGCTGCGTATGTGTGTCTGCTGCTGTGTGTGCGCATATACGTGTGTATGTGCGCATCTGTACTTGTGTTTGTTTTTGCCCTGGTTGCGCACTTAACAAATGCACGTATTTTTGCATCTGTGAGCATTCGTCACATGTATAGCTGAGCAAATGTGATTTAACCACCAGGGAGAAGGAAACACAAGCATGCAGCACATTGACTTTCTAAAAATATTCACTTTCTCTTCAAGAGCGTTTCCAAATCTGTAGCAGATGTGAGATAAAAACATTGGCTTTATCCCGCATAAACAGGCTGTGTGGGCAACAAGGTGTCAATTTACTTGTGCGACTGCAACCATGAACTTGGTACCTGTGTGGGGCACATGCTCACACCTATATGCATGTTGTGTGTCGTGCATATGATCAGTTTTAACAACTGATATGAGACACCTCTCCTCCCCACTGAGTTTGCAGATGCCAGGTGGAGGAACAAGACGTTATTGCTTCATCCAAATGTCAGAGCACAGCATGTGCATCTGGTGTGTGTGTGTGAGACACCCAGAGATGCTGTAAGAAAATAATAATAAAAGAAAAAAAATCCAATAATATATTGATTCATTATTCTTGTTGGGTGGAGCATCTTTATAGATCCAACTCACTGGAAACCAAAACCTGGAATATTTTATGTATGTGTTTACTGACAAGCTCTGCTTTGGAAGACGAGTAGTGCTGCAGTGTGCCTTTATGATGCGTCAGTGCAGCACTTTCAGTTTTGTTTCTCTATTATTCATTACCCTTTGTCTGACGAATGTTTTAGTTAGTATCACATCGGCTTTGTTTCTGTGCTTTGATGAAGCAGAGCAGGCCAGTTCCCGACGACATGATGAATCACAATGGAAAATATTTTAGTTGGTCACCTTTAGGCTACTGCAGTGTGACAGCAAGACACAACTTACCAGTTCTGACATACACATTTTGCAGGCACATATGCACACCATACAAATTTCACACATAGGTTTAATCCAAGAATTACATTTGCTGTAGCAAATAAATAGTGAGGAAAATGCAATGAAATAAACAAGAACAATTTATACATAATCTTAAAGATGAAATTCAACTGTTGAAGCTTAACTTCAGCTAATCTGGACAGGGTGCGTTCTTTATATGTGTTGCAGTTTTTCCTGCAGTATTGGCTCCTGTCAGCTCAAGTGGAATCCCAGAATGAGACATGCTGTACTTAACTTGAACATTTTGCTAACCAGATTGGTTTACCTCCTCACCTTTCCATAGTATTGGGCAAGGTTTGTGTTTGCAAGGACCAAAGTTCAAATACCCCGCATATCTAACCTCATCCATCGGTGACACTGGTTGTAGTCAACATTCAGTGTCTTTTTTTGTACTATTGCCAGCAAATGTGGGATTTAAATATTTTAAATGATTTGAATTTAATTCTGTATTATTTACATTTTACACGGCGTCCCAACTTTTTGGAAAAAGAGGGTTGTAGCTTCATTTTTCAACATGTTGTAGTTGAGTCAAAAATCCTGGTCATTGGCTACAGCATCAACTTTTTCTACTGTTTTGGCAGTGAGCGATGAAGAAGAAGAGCTTGTATCTTCCTTTATCTGTGTGGATATGATGAAGTCCTCAAAATGAAATAAATACTTATTACATTGTTCTCTTTGTCACCTCACTTAGAGCTAGCCATACACTCACGCACAAACATCAGCGAAATCAGGATACCTCATTTGCTCTTATAGAGAGAGATGGGCAGTAAAATGCACTACAAGTAACGTGTTACTGTAATCTGATTACTTTTTCAAGTAATGAGTAAAGTAAGGGATTATTATTGCAAAAAAGTAATTAGATTACTGTTACTCCCCATAAGCAAACTGCGTTACTAAACCGATTTTTTTTTGAGAGTGTCTCATGACAATGGCATACGAGCATTAGGGATGGGTACTGGTATCGGTTCTGACATAAACGGTAGTAACCAGACCGAAAAGCAGCGCACATTTCGGTGCTTTATTTTTCCTGAGATGTCACACACTTTAGATTCTAGCCAATCATTTTACCTTTGCGAGCGTAGTAGGCGGGTCCAGGTACGTACGTTCTTTTAGAGCAGAGCTACAGATTAGAAATGCCCAAGGCGAAGCGGTCAAATTCTGGCTGTACTTCACAGCAAAATATGCAAACTCAGCAGCAACAAGTGCTTTAAGCTGATACTGTGATACTGTGCAAAGGAGGTAACACCTCGAATCCAATGAAACACCTGGCGACGCATAGCGTTTTTTTAAAAGCCGAGAAATGCGCCGTATTTGATAGCTTGCTGCGAGACCTCACATCGTTCACATCTACTGCGGGTGTGGTGCCTGTTATCGGACCCGGAGTTTGCAACATCCCCCAAGAACCCGAAGAGGAGAGTCCTGGCCCCTAGCCCTGCCAGTGTAGCAGAAATGATGAGGATGATGATGGCAGCAGCAGCCGTTCTTCTCTCGGTCAGTAGCTTAATGATGTTCGTGTGTAATTTACGTTGAGTAGGCTAACCACGTTATTACATTAATGCAGGTAAGGTGAACAAGCAAACATCATCATAGCTACATGCGGCTGTCTTCTTGTTTGATGGCAGATGCTCCCTTCACCCTGGCCAAAAAGGCTAAAATGACCATAGAAAAAGTGGAAAACAGTTAAACATGAGAGGTTTTTGGACAAAGTTTGTGTTTTTTCCCATTGTTTAAGCACTGCTTCCAGCCAAGAGTGATACCATATATGCCCCATAGCTGCAGAAAAGGCTAACATTGTTATCTTTTTACAAAAAAACAAACAAACAGCTGAACATGAGAGGTTTTTGGACAAAGTTTAAGCACCGGCAAACCTCCACCTGCCACTCCTGGTAAACAGGTGAAAATCGATTTAAGAGCAACAGGACTTAGCGCCGCTGAATCTTTGATTTTTTGGATTTTTTGCTGTGTTTTACTTGCATCTATTTGAAAGAGGGCGTGTAAACACTATTTTATTTTATATGCTGGAATATGCAGAAAATAGGCTTAAATGTTAAACAAGTCTCTTCAAGTCAAAGACAGTTGCATATAATTTAATTTTTGCGTGATGCAATGTTAAAAGATTGAAACTAATAAAACAATTCTTTAAAAGAAACTTTTTCATTTGATCCAATTTTATATGATGGATTTTGCAGAAAAATAGAATTGGGCTCAAAGATCTATCGCTTTATTACGTATTCAGGTTGTACATCATGTTTTTAAAAATAACTAAGTAATTAGTAACTAATTACTTTTGAAATTAAGTAACCAATAAGGTAAAGGGATTACTTTCTTCGAGAAGTAATCAGTAATTAGTAACTAATTACTATTTTCAAGTAACTTGACCAACAGTGCTTATGAATATGCTGAATATGTTATGACAATCTCATTTTGTTCTGATTTATGCAATCTGTTTCCTTTTGTACTATGTACATACTTTTACTTGATATTTATTTAATTTTAGTTTTACTTTTAATCTGACTTTTCTGCTTTGTTTCTGCCTTGTTGGCTTGCTTGCAATACTATTTAAACTTTTCCATTTACAACACTTAGAACAACAACATTCTGAGTGATTTGCAGTGTAGAGTGCAAAGAACTGCTGGGAGCTCTGCCAGCGGGGAGCTGTATAGTTGTCTAGTAAGGAGATGGCGAGAGTTTGGACAAGGAACTGTGCTTTTGTGAGAAATGGATCAATAGATGTTGTACAGAGCAAATTGACAGGATGGCACTTTGGCTGTGATGTTGGTCATATGAGGCTTAAGAACAGCAAGGATGTGTCATGGTGAGGGAACAATAGCAAGTTTTACAAAGGAGCAAAAAAGCATTCTTTATATAAGCTTCCAGTTACTGCAGATTTGTTGAATGCACACACATAATGCAAACCTCCCATTACACCCCATCCCAAAGGTGCTCTGCTGGATTGAGATTTTGTGTCTGTGGAGTCCATTCGGATACAGTGAACTCACGGCCAAATACAAGAAAACAGTTGGACATTATTCGAGCTTTGGGACATGGCACGCTATCCTGCTGGAAGCAGCCATGGGTACATTCATGAACAGACAGACGTGGCCAGCAAAAATATAAAAGTAGGCTGTGATGTTTAAAGGATGCTCATTTAGTACTAACATGTTTAAAGTCTGCTAACAAATGTCCTGGGCAGCATCACACCACCAACAGCTGAACCTAGGCAGGATGGGTCCATGCTTTCAAGTTGTTCACACCCAATTTTGACCCAACCATCTGCTGCAGCAAAAATCGAAACTCATCAGACCAGGCTTGAGCCTGTGTGAACTGAAGACTCAGTTTCCTGTTCTTATCTTACATGAGTTTCATCCAGTGTGGTCTTCTGCTGCTATCTGCTTCAAGGCTCAACATGTTAAAGTGTTCCCTAATAAAGTGTAGTGTTGAGTGAGTGTATAGTGACATAGTGGCCACTTCTGCATTTTCTCACTTCAGCATATTTATCACAATTAACATTGGATCAAATTAAGATCATATTAGGAAATGGGAAATTGGCTACTTTCATGACTACGTGCTACAGGTATATAAGTCCAGGAGACACAATGTATCTACAGCATAAACATTTACAAATTCAGGCAACAAAAAGGTTTTTTTCTATTTCTTTTTCTTATAGGAAAGCTTCCCTTGAGCAGGAATACCCCAGAAACATTCTTTGTGCGGGAAATTTGAGAATGCCCTGTTGTTGTTTTTTTTTGTTTTTTTGCCTGTCGGTTTGGCTCTTCTGCCATCAGAATTATTGTCTAAAGGCGGAGAAAGATGCCCAACGGATTTACTTTGCCAAATGGACCATCCCAGCCTTGCCGTATTGGTCTATTTGATTCACCTTTTGTTTATTTAAATTTATTTTCACTTGCTAAATACGGGACAGACTTGACTGGGGAAAAGAAAGGGGAGAAAGAAAGAGGGAAAGAAAACCAGCGGGAAGAGGGACGGGGATAAAGGGCAAAAAACAAAAACCAACAAAATAAGCAGACAAGAAATACATCTATCAATCACCTGGATCAGAAGAGAAAACAAGCAGAAGAAAAAGAGAGGAATAGAATAAACAACATCATCACGATGATCTATGGGAATATGACAGTAAATACTAAATATTAAACATTATTGTGCAGCACTTAAGATCGACAGCGCACAGTGTGCTTTGAGGTAGGAGCCAAAAAGGGTGTAGTTTGTGTGTGTGAGCACCCGTGTGTACACCTGTTGGTTAACAGCCCACAGTTAGTAAAGAATGGAGAATGAAGTCGGCCTGAGCTCAGCTCAGAAGAGTCCATCAGTGACTTCCAGGAGTGCGGTCTAAAATGAGCTACCCTGAAGCCAGACTGCTGGAGCACTTGAGAGTACAGGTCTTTATGCAAATGAAGCAGAGTCAGATTCAAGCACAAGCAATGCTCAAAGCCAAAGATGGTGCAACTACTTTTCTCATCTACCTTGCTCGTTGAGGGTTTAAATTTAATACCACTCCTCTATCTTCGTTTATCAGATAATCAGCCATCAGCGCACTTTTAAGTGTGTTATAAATTTTTTTATTGGTCCCCTTCTGGGAAATTAGCTCTTAGCCAATAGTATAACTTGATAGTCACATCTTTAGCCACAATAATATTGACTAATATGCTCTGATCTCCAGCAAATGCTATTTTTTAGAGTCATAATAACAGTAATTACCACAAGCAATTTTCTTAATGTTTTATCAGTTAAATCAAGTGAGTCAGAGAAATGCAATGAATAGTATTTGGTAGAAAATTATTACTTTGAGGACATGTGTAGAATTTGACCAACTCCTAGCTGCATTATTCTTTATTATTCAGGCGCGTTCATTTCGTTAATACTGTGATGCGCCTTGTGTGTGTGTGTATTTTGTGTTGTGTGTAACAGTAAGCAAACGTGTGTGTGTGTGTGTGTGTGTGTGTGTGTGTGTGTGTGTGTGTGTGTGTGTGTGTGTGTGTGTGTGTGCCCACATGTATGCGTGTGTTTCAAACCTGCTAATGTGCATGTAAAGTATTCATAGAATGGTGCGCTAGTAGAGGTTTGACATTGTTGCTGCCTCTGCTGGAGATAAGCCATTAATAGGGCTGTTACTGGAGGTCAGTGGGGTTCTTCACACACACACAGACCACATTACATGCTAGAGGCTGCACATTACCTACAGCTTACAGAGGTCCACAGGTTAATACCATGAAATAGAGACTCAAATTTAGAGGCACCTCACTGGCTACACACTAATGTGTTAACCCCTACAGAGTGTGATAATTACTTAATGTGATGTACCGGTTATGATCATTGTGTCATGTTGAGAAACGGGAGGAACTCATGTAGCTGTACTGAACTGGAGTTCAAAACAATGCAGCTTTTAGTGTGATGGTCCTGAAAGGCAATCATGGAGGTACACTTAGGTGTAAATGTATCCAAAAAAACACAACTAGAAAAAAAGACAGTCATCTTTTTATTGTGAATTTAAGTGACCTGGATGAATCCAGATATGCAGATTTTCTAGGGCTGGATGCCTGACATCCCTCTCACTTACAGCAGTGACTATCATGCTTCAGTTCGTTGTCTTTGGTGCTGATTGTACTGTGCATGTGCTTTGTTAGAAACACATAAATGAGTAATAAAGTTAGCTGCTCCCCTAATGAGTCTCTGACAGATGAACTTTAACTCCGCCATCTTGAACTACAGCTGATGATGGTAGTTTTGTTCTGCAGGGCCACTCTAGCCAGCTGCCACACAAATTCAATGAGAGAACGACCTGGCCAGTAGAACAAGATTTTCAAAGCAGTAAATTAATGGCAGTAAATTAATGGCAGATAACTTTGTTCTCTCAGATAAAGGTCTTCAAGTTGGCCTTGAAGACCTTGGTGCATATAAACCAATTTTTAATGGATTGTTAACATGACCCCACTCTAAACCTCTACAAAGTTTTTTCAGAGTTATTCAAAAGTTTTTAAGCTATATCGTGTTTATAGAAATAACAACACACACACGCACACACAGATGCTACCAAAAACACGACCTCCTTGGTGGAATACCAGGATTTTATCAGTTTGTAAAGGGATGTGGAGTCATTGCTGGTTGACTATGCAGTCCTAATTATCTCTGGTTTAGTCAGTTTTTCAGACTGTCTGGTTAAAAAAATACAATAAATAAATAAAAGACTATTAACAAACTAGGTTAAGGGCACTAATTATACAGCAATAAAAGGGAATACAAGAACAAAGTTACTAAGAACAGATATACCGTAGCTAAAAGATAAAGTACATAAATAAGAAATTGCAAAAGATTTGTAAATGAGAACTGCTTTATTGAGATTGGGACTTTAGTGAGGATATGAGAAGCAAAAAGATGTGATGGTGTGACACAGTGATGTCATGGATATGCTAGTTAGGGAATGGTGTAGTTACAGCAGGCTTCAACTAATTTTTAATGAACGACACTGTTTTTTTAATGGGGAAGGAAACTCTTGCTTTGCATTTTAATTTCATTATCTATGATTTAATAAAAGTGCTTGTGCCATCTCACATCAGCTTAACATTTAGCCCATGTCATAGAAAATATTAATGTGTATCTGTATTCAGTCCAGAATGATATTAGGGTATTTTCAGTGCTTTTGAACGTCATAATGGTTTAAACATTTGCCTAAAGAATGAAAGATTCCTAGTTTTATCCCAGGAGGAGACACAAATCCCTTTGGGCACAAAAATCTGCCAAATCAAACAACGTGGAGCTACCTGCTGTGGTGACCCCCTTGGGAACAAGGGAACCAAAAGTAGCTTTTATCTCTATTCAACCTAAAAATACAAAGAAAGTGAATAATGTCTTTGTGTCCTACTATAAGGATATTCCACATGTGCCTAGGATTGTCACTAGAACTCATAGTTAGGGTACCTAAAATTCTATCATTTGATACAGAAATTCTGAAGACACTACGGTGGGTTATTGGTACTGTAGACAGCAACTGAGTAGGGTTGTCAAAAAATTATATACTAAAAATTACCATCTGATTTAATGGTCATTTGCAATGGTATTGATATCAGCAGTGTCACATATGATGACGCCAGCCTGTTATGGCATCATTGGGACATCGTAGGACTTGAAACTCTAGCATCATGGCAACCCTTAGCATCCTGTAAAATAACTTGTTCTTGTCTTCAAGAGGAATCTTCTGGGCAAAGGATGTTGAAGCCATTTTACATTGTGATAAGTGGGCCACATACAGCCCACTTTGGTCCACCAGACCAGTTAAATCTGTAATCTTACACATTTACAGAAAAAGTACCGGTGGTTCATTGCCCACACTAGCCTCCAATTATAAAATCTAATGTTTTTGTTAATGCACAGTGTTCTGTTTTTAAAACCATTAACTCACTGTAAAAATAAAAAAGCAAAAAAAGCCTTTAGTGTCATGAAGCGCTGTGTGGCAGGCAGGACTCAGACACAAGGGATGAACTCAAAACCACAGCTTTAATTGCTGGCACGGGAAACGAGTATACAACGTAAACTAACCTAAATTGGGAAATAACAAACTAACACACAGGGAGACACAGGAAGCGCTACACAGCATGAGGGACAACACGACACTGACTCAGAGAAACACAGGGTTTAAATACACTGGGAAGTAACGAGGGGAATGAGACACAGAAGGAGGGCACAGCTGGGAGAAATCAGAACTGATGGGACAAGGAAGCAAAGTAGGATACACTCACATGAGACACAGACCTTCAAAGTAAAACAGGAAGTAGCACAGACGCAGGCTTGACTAGGGGAGACAGAGCAACTGAGAAACACAGAGACAAACCATAAAGCAGAGGACTCTAAGAATCAACATACACAGAGGGAAATACTAAGCATGGAACACAAGAAACTAGACTCGAGGGAGAAACAAAAGACCAACCATGAGAACATAATTCACAATACAGAGTGACAGAAAACACAAGAAACTCAAAACATGCGAAGACACTGACCAAGAAACACAGACTTACACAGAACAGAGAAACATGAAAGGCAAGGGATCAAAACTAGAAACCATAGAATAAATCACACGAGTACAAAATACAAGAATCACAAAGGACTAAAAACGCTGGGTCAGGAGACCCAGGATCCTGACATTTAGTTAGTGTGAATGGCAACGGGCTGATTTTTGATCATATCAAAATTCTGAATTTGCCATTTGCTGATCTTAAAATCAAAATTGGACCGAATAAGTGTTTATGCCCATGCGCATGCAATCATTACAGAAGTAGCTGCAACAACAAAGCCGAATTATTTATTTATTTTAGGTCTGTTGCTATTTTTTTTCTAACTTTTGGGCAACAGCTTTTTTATGGCTGTGGAAATATTTCTCCTGGGAGTGCACTCAGGCCTTGCTTGTTGAGGCTTAGCTCCTTAACCCTTTAAGACCTACCATAGAACCAAGTCCGCCAGAGCTTATATTATATTTTTACATGGTGTGGAGCCATTTTTGGGAGCATTTCAAGTTGCTATACATCAATACAACCATTATAGCCCAGATTTTAATAATATGTATTCATTAAGTGCATAGTAATTACATAAATTGCAAAAAAGTGCAATAAACTACAAAAAAATTGAAAATCGTTTTTGATTTTTTAACATATATTTGTAGTTAGAGAAATTTAAGAGTCTTATCCCTCAAAACTGTAAATACAAAAAAGTTGCACAAAATAGTTTCCCACCACAGGAAATTTATTTTGAGTGTCTTCATAGTTTTATTTTTGAAATACACCAATTTTTATACACTGCAGGAAAAATGAAAATAAATATTATACTGCAAATTTGCAAAAAAGCAGCATATGCATCAAAATAAACTATTTCCAGCAGTGCAATATGAGTCCTAAGAATCCCAGAAACGACACAGAAAGTCATAAAGTCAAAGATAACTTTTAAAAAGAGCAGTATAGGCCCTGAGGCCCTGATCGCAAAAAAGACTACATTTCCGCGAAAATGACGTCACTTCCGGTTTCGGGCAGGTAATGGCGGAAATGCAAAAGTTCGCGCTGACGTCTATTCCAACGTAGGAAGTGTTTTGACCAGCTGATCAGATCGGTAAAGCGTGTTTCTGGAATATTATGTTTTTGTTCCTGCAAGCGCTTTTTATGCAGTTTTTGCAAAGCTTTATGTGGAAGGAAACCGTGACCTAGGACAAGCTGATGGCATCAGATGTAAGTACAACTCCTCCGGTTTCATATGCAAAAAAAATTTTTGCGCTAGCTTACGTGGTTGCAGTGCTACTGGGATTTAAAAATAGTTACGCATAACAGAGCGTTCCCGCTCCGATCGGCTCTAAAGGGTTAAATCTATATCTATATCTTAGATGACGGCCTGGGTTGAAATTATTACCTGTCCAAAGAAACCCCGGCATGCTGCCAGTTGGTCCGGCACATCAACTCTGTGTGAGTTTGGGAATGTGTCAGGAAGCCCTAGCGACTTCCCCCTATAGTGCCTCACTGGCAAAAGCAAGTGGGATGGCTCACTTGTGTCTAATATTTTTAATTAACTTCAAGCTTGAATGTGTGAAATTTAATATGGGAAATTAAAAGATGATAATTTCCTGCTTTGGAGCCAGTGTGCTGGCATGAATACATTACAGTAAATCAGAGCTCTGGTCTCAGAGCTTAAGACTACTGAGAAGGACAGTCATGTGTTCTCATGGCACGCTGCTCTCATGAAGCAGCGAGGGTGTAAGGTAAAGGGATGTAGAAAGCAATTAGTACTGCTTGTCTTCAATGTGAATGGCTCCAGTGGCTGTTTTGTCTTCATAAAACTGGGCTGGAATTATATAATAAAGTAGTCATAAAAGAAAGTGGAAATAATGTTATCGGTTACAAATGAGCTCCATGCTGTCAGGGTTGTACAGTGTGTATGCCTAAAATCATTTGCTCTTGTACACTATTATATTTTCATAAAAAATTCAAGATATAAAACACATTCAAACAGCAACATATTTATTATCCTTGTGCCTGACATGGAAATGTGTTTGTGTGTGCATGTGCACTGGAAAAATAAATGCACACAAAAAAATGCAAACATACTCAAAGACGATGAATCGTTCGTACAACTGTAATTTCACATCCTAACAATTTCTAATAAAAGGCGAAAAACAGCGGCAGTCATATCAGAGAAATGTGTTCTGCATGGTCACCTTCCACCTAATTGGCTATGCTTGAGAAATTGTACATTTAAACTTCCACCTACAGAACACTGCTGTAGATATCACATTATGTGTGAAATATGAAATGCAGGTAATAGAAAATTTTCCTGTTGCACTACAATTAGGAATCACTCCATGGTTGACTTTACAATGTAACTATCTGATAAGTTGCCCGCAGTGCCACCTTAATTTCTCTAATTGGATGCCAGTAAAATAACAGTCAAGAGAAATGGTCTGTACACTCGCCAAGCCCAGCGCATATTATGGACCTTCGTCCTCTGAGACTTTATTAGGGATCCAATAAAAGCTGTCAGAGTGGGAACTAGCTCCTGATAGTAACGAATGGATTGTAATCAACTAATATTCATCTTTAAGAGACTAGTTTGGCAGAGAATATAAAGCCCCAGGAAGTGATCCAAACAATATTAGTTGGAGCGTGTATCATGATTGGATGTGTGTGTGCTTGTGGAACATATGCATTGAGTGCATGTTACAAAAGGACTGTTTAATGTATGCGGTCGATTTTTCTCCTTCTCTTCACGCCTGAATTTCATGTTGGTTTAGCATAAAAATGTAAAGCTCTTTGGGTCAACTTCTGTTGTTTAAATGTGTTTAGGCCATAATTAAAATAGACATGACAGTAAGCATAAAAACATTCAGACATTTTTCATAAAAGTAAAGTAAAGTAGTATCAAGTAGTATCAATCCTGTCTCACTTGATCTGATACCAATATCAGCGTCGGCGTTGGTATCGATACTATTGACATTGGATTGTTCCACCCACCTCTAGTGCACATATTCCCTACATTTAGAACGTGTCATGTGTTTGACTGATGTCTGCAGACTGTTAACCATATGCATCAAATAAACAAAAGGCTGATAGTGAGAGAAAATTACTGATCATTCATAATAAATATGCGTTATGATTTTCATATAGCCTGCAGTGTTTACAGCTGTGTCGGTTGTGCTTGAACATTTGTTTACACACATTTGGATCCGTTTTACTGTGTTCTGCATGTGTGTTTGAGAAATTTCCCCTGGGGAGATTTTGTATTGTGTTTGTCCCTGCTGTCGGAGGCCCTTCCCTAAGGGGTGCTGCATTCATAGTGCTGGTCCCTGCTGATGGATGGAGAACTGAGACGGTGGGGAATTCCACAACTGAGGAGCACAGAAGCACCCAGAAATCCACATTTTCACATTTTGTTTGAGAATGTTTCATTACTTCTGCAGATTCTACACAGTTTCTACCTCTCACCAGCTTTGTAGAGAACCTGAGGTAAACTGGTTTTCTAGCTAATTGTATGTGCATGCATTAGATAAAAAAGAATGCATATATCCATAAATGTTTAATGTCTTTTCAGTATTATACCATGAAAATATTTCCGCCCTTCCTGATTTCCTATTGTTTTGCATATTTGTCACACTTAAACGTACGTTTCAGATGATCAAATGAATTCTAATATTAGACAAAGATAACCTAAGTAGAAAATGCATTTTTTAAATGATAATTTAATTTATTAGGGAAAACCTACCAGCAGTGTTGGGAAGGTTTCTTTTAAAATGTATTCTACTACAGATTACAGATTACATGCCCCAAAATTTTGTAACGTATTCCGTTACGTTACTCAATGAGTGTAACATATTCCAAATACTTTGGATTACTTAATATATTATCATGCTTTTTACAACTACATGAATGTACTATTGCTGTGTGATTAATTACTATTACTGAAGGTTACTTGCCACACCAACTAGTTTTTTAAATCTTAATATAAAATTAATAACAGTAGGTGGACATTAAGGCTGCACTTTTTGCAGCGATCTCGTACATAAAACAGGTCCGCGGCTCCGAACTGTAGTAAAGGGACCTCTGACTAATACGTCGGGTTCGTGTCGGGCTCGTAGCTGAAAACTAGCTTTACTTTGCTGTCTGGGTCAACTCTGCTAGCGAGAGACAGCGAGAGGCGTTGAAAGGCTGCTCCAACGGAGCTTATTGTTTCAGAGGAAAACACGAACACAGTGTACAGTCGAGTCTTACTTACAGCTGGGCTCGTCAGGCACTCTGTTTGGCTGCAGTGGTTATTATTATATTTACATGCTTCCAGCTCCCGTTTCTGCTCGGTGACAACTCGTACATTTTGACTGTCCTTTTCCTCCCTCCCTCACGCTCAGACACATAACGTGTATGGCAGTCCATTCTCCCTGCAGCACGGACTACACTGCCCATGAGGCTACATAATTTAGGCCTATGCCTTTAACACTCTGCCTATTGCCTTCACATTAAATCACTTTTGTGAATTTTTTAAAAAAATATTTCTTCACGTCATTTGTCATTTAGAGGTGACATGGGCGGCGAGATTGACACACAGGCATTAGAGCCTCTTAATGCGTGTTTTATTTAGGTTTCCTCAGGTGTGGAATTACCAAAAATAGAGAGAGCATAGCCTAATATATGAATCAGGAAAATACCGCCGTGTAATCCATTTATTTCAGCAAAGTAACTGTATTCTGAATACCACCCTTTTAAACGGTAACTGTAACGGACATATTTACTCATATTTTGTATTTTAAATACGTAACGGCGGTACATGTACTCCATTAATCCCCAACACTGCCTACCTGGCTCTGTTGGAAATTGCCTCCTAAAGCTAAAAACTGCTTGTGCCACCCTTGGCAGCAAGAACCACAATCAATGAGTCTGTTACATCACTGTGGATTAAAAATCTGGTCTGTTCTTCTTTGCAGAATTGTATTAATTCAGCCAAATTAAAGGGTTTTTGAGCATGAATGCCCTGTTTAAGGTCACACCAAAGCATTTAGGACTTAATACCTTGACTAGGCCACTTCAAAACCTTCATTTTATTTCATTATTTTTTGAGCCATTCAGAGCTGGACTTGCTGGTATGTTTCCTTTAACTGAAGCAAATAAGGTTTGCAGTTCTTTAGATGTTGTTCTGTGTTCTTTTGCAACCTCCTAGAAGAGTCAGCATCAGTGCACTTTATTTTGGTAGGCTTGTCATTCCTGTGAGATTCACCACTTTTCCAAGTTTTTTCCGTTTGTGGTAAAAGGCTCTCATTGCTGGAGTCCCAAAATCTTAAAAATAGCTTTTGTAACCCTTTCAGACTGATAGATGCCAATGACTTTGTTTCTCAGCTGTTTCTTTAGACCAGTGCATGATTCATTTATTTCTGATATCTTTTGGTCTACTTCACTTTGTCAGACAGGTTCTGTTTAAGTGATGTCTTGATTCAACAGGTTGGAAAGTACTCAGGCCGGGAATTAGTTTTTCACATAGGGCCACAGGTAGGTTTGGACAACATTTTCCCTCCAGTATATGAAAGTCAGCATTTAAAAACTGCATTTTTTTCAAACATTAAAACTTGTTTGATGATCTAAATCTTGTAAGTGTAACAAATATGCAACAAAATAAGGAATCAGGAAGGAGCAAATACTTTTTCACAGCACTGCATGAAGTCAAGTCAGTTGCTCTTTGAAGAGCAATTGCTCTGTAATTTCATGTTCATTATGTATTCTTCTCCAACCATTTTTTTTTTGGTAAAGATGGTACCGTAATTTTATGAATTGCTCTGAAATTCATTTAGTCTTCCTATTCCCTGCTCTGTGCTGTGCATTTACCAGCCTTAATTCAACTATGAAACATGCTTCAAGTGCAAAGTCTTTGAAGTACCTCTTGGTGTTATGGACTCCACTCAGCTGTGCTTGAATATCTCCCATAAAACCATCTGAAAATGTACTTCTACTCTTGTTCTTTTGAGCACAAACCCACTCCCAGTGCACTACTGTGCATTTTAATGAACTATAATTACTATATATTTCTTATCCGCTCCATTTTTCTCTTTCTTTGTTTCTTTGTTTCTTTCTTTCTACCCATGTATGTTTTTTATTCACTCTTGAATCTATACCATATTTCACCCTGTATACATGTGGGGTTTGTTTACATAAAACTCTCATTCACATCAGCAACTGGGAGGCATAACGACTGAGGAGAAGATGTACAGTGAATGGGGCATCTAAATGATTTAGCAGAAAAGGTGTAGGCCATGATTGTGAAGGTTAAAGCAGCAGTTTGAACACTGATTGCTTTGAACGAAAAGGTACATGGGTTTTTTTGAGGTGCTTATTTTGTTTGGCCTTCGGCAAATGCCTGAACCAAGTACAAACTTAGAATATATTTGTTTTATTAAGAGGCGAAGAAAGTAACAAGTACTAATAACCACTTGAACTTTAGATTTTAGACTCCTGAAACAAATGTTCATCTTTATCCAACTGTGGTTTGAAAAATAAGATCTGAAGTAGGGGTAACAAAGGCTACACTAAACTAAAAAGGGTTATGATATAATGCATATTCACAAGCCACTTCATTAGGTACACCTTGCTATTAATGGGTTGGACCCCTTTTTAAAAGTTGCTGCAGCTGTACATGTCATGTCAATCTCCTGTTCCACCACATCTATTTGACTGAGATCTGGAGACAGTGGAGGCCGTCTGAGTACATTGAACTCACCGTAATGATCGAAAAATCAGTTTAAGACAGTTTAAGCTTGACATGGTATTCCATCAGATGACGGTACACAGTGGTTATAAAGAAATGGACCTGTCCAGCATCAAGGAAGGTTCAGGTAGGCTGTAACATTTAAATGTGCTCAGCTGGTACTAAGGAGCCTGAAGTGATACATGAAAACATCACCCACATACCACCACCTGCCTGAATCACTGATGAAAGGCAGGAGGGCTCCATGCTTTCTTATTGTTTTCTGGCCCCACCACCAGCTTGTTACAGTAGAAATTGTAGACTCATTAAAACAGCTAGCATGTTTCAGTTTTTGTTGTCCATTTTTGGTGAGCCTGTGTGAACTGTAGCCTTAATTTCCTGTTCTTAGCTCACAGGAGTAGCACTTGGTGTAAATGGTAAATGGCCTGTATTTATATAGCGCTTTACTAGTCCCTAAGGACCCCAAAGCACTTTACACATTCAGTCATCCACCCATTCACACACTGGTGATGGCAGCTACATTGTAGCCACAGCCACAGGTACAGGTGCAGGTGCACTGACAGAGGCGAGGCTGCCGAACACTGGCGACACCGGGCCCTCTGACCACCAATGGATGAAGTGTCTTGCCCAAGGACACAACGACCGAGACTGTCCAAGCCGGGGCTTGAACCAGCAACTTTCCGATTACAAGGCGAACTCCCAACTCTTGAGCCACGATCGCCCCGTCTTCTGCTGCTGTAACCCATCTGTTTCACGGTTTGGTGTGTTGAACATTCAGAGATGGTCTTCTGCATACCTTGGTTGTAACAAGTAGTTATTTAAATTCCTCAAAGTATATTCATTCTCCAATTGAATAAAAAATGTATTTTCACCCAGAGACGTTCTGCTCGCTGGGTATTTTCTCTGAAACCCTAGAGATGGTTTTGTGGAAAACTCACAGTAGATCAGCAGTTTAACTATGGCACATTTAAATCACTGGAATCACCTTTCTTCCCATTTTGATACTCAGTTTAAACTTCAGGAGGTTGACTTGACATCTATACAGGCCTAAATAAGTTGCTACAATGTGATTAGCTGATTAAATATTTGCATTAATGAGCAGGTAATGACATGTGATTCTATTAATGTGTTTATAAGTAGTAATTAGTTGCTTGACCTGTGTCTGTCATAAAGGGTGTGTTGAAGAATTTATACAATTAGTAAAAACAAAATAATAAAAACACAAGAGGAAAGTTGAATGAATAAAAGTCGTGCATTTCTTTAGTTCCATCAAAACTGACTATTCTGTGTTGAAAATAGAAAAACATATTTATATGTACGTCTAGAGGGTAAAAGAGGCTTTTTTTTTTTACCTTTGTTAAACAGATCACTCCAAGCATTCGACAGGCATGACTCCAGGGTAGACTCAGTTCTACCCGGGTGGCCATCAGTGGGGTTCTGTGTTGTTAAAGATGTTACTGTGCTGTTTTATTTACAAAAGTCTTTGGGCCCAGAGAGATGTGGTTTTATTCCTTCTAACATTGCTGTTTTTTATGAATCAATGTATCTAATACTCAGTACAAAACAATAGAGGGCCCTAAGGAGCCTGTTAATTAGGAAAGAAATGTTCTGTATTTGTTATCTCTTTTGTATTCTGCAGCATTTGACTTTCACCAACAGGAATCAGTGACCAGGGCAGTCATTCAATAATGCAACACAAGCTGTTCTAATGAAAGATATACAGAGTATATATGAAGGACTCTGGTGGAAAATGAAGAGGTAGTGAGAGGCTGAATATTATAAAAGTGGCTTAGAAACATCTTCAAAGGTGGTGTCAGGGCCTGATGATTCTTTTGAGTGAAAGTAAGCAAGGGAGCTGGTGGTGTTATGGGTGTTTGCTATTGCTGTTTATGGTGCACGTAAAATGAAGTAAGCCTATATGAATTTTTGTGCATGAAGGTAGGTGTTTGTGTGTGTCAGTACTAAAAACTTTGACAAATAGATTACCATGAATTCAGTTTTATTTATATCATCTGCAAACCGCAGCAACCAAATGACCCCCTGTGAGGCAGCACTTTTTGAAGGTAGGAAGGAAAAACTCCCTCTTAACAGGAAGAAACCACCAACAGAACCAGACTCAAGGAGGGCCAGCCATCTGCCGTGATTAATTGGGGGAATGAGAGGAGAAAGGAAGAGAAAAAAAAGAGATCTTAGGGAGACAGGACAAAATACAGACTCTGGGAGAGAAAAGACAAAAATGTAATGACATGCTGCAGTGGTATATAAACGTGTGGGGAGTCACCTGAAAGTGAAAGTTTAGACTTTAATCTTTAAAATATTTTTTTATATATTCACAAATTGAGTCCTTAAGTGACACAAGTTGGACCAAAAATGTTTTCAGTGAAGGTGGCCAGTGACCAGTCTCACTGGAAATTTGATAGATTTGGTGGTTTGGTGATGGATGAATGACAGTAGAAAATGATGCAATATGAGAGGTAACACAAAGAGGAACACAATGGAGAAGCAGACAAAGGCAGAGACAGTTGAGTAAATAGAAAAAGCTTGTTGAGTCAATATCCGTCTCCCCCATGGCTAAAGTACTCCTCTAAGACTCCGACACTGGTCTGGTTTCACTCCTGCCTTCTTTATTTATCTTTCTCTGCCTCTTCTTTCCCTTCTTGGAGAAAATGCTTTTGTAGAGGATTTTACAATATTGGGTTTTACAGCTACTGCAGTTCACAGTTATTTTTATTTAACTGATAGTGAATCCATTTATTCATCTATAAAACAAAAAATTAAATAAAATTATCATCCACTCTTCTTTAAGTCCAAAGTTGTGTTTTCAAATGTTTTTTCCCCCAACTAACCATAAACCAAAGATATTCAGTGAAGATCAAAATGCAGGTGTCAACCAGAGCCTGACCTTTTTCTTTCAGCTGTTATTAACTTGTAGCAGATATGTCAGTGCAGGAGGATTTTCCAGTCAATAGATGACCCACCACTGTGCCTAAATACCAAACATTGTAAAAAGTTTTACCATTCAGTAGTTTCCCCACCAGGGAAGTTTTTAGTGTTTTTTCTGAAAAACACACAAATAAAGAGTTATCAAAAATTTTGTTGAGTACCGATATGGTAAATTGGCCAATCCTTTAATTAATTGCTTAATTTCAAAATTGTATATTCTTGTCCAATTTCAGTGAGAGCACATGAGCTGCAGCTGTTCGAAGCAGACAAGAGTGGATCCTGGTGAGCTCTTGTGCCATTCTTTGGACATTTATCCTCTTTTACTGAGTGTATTGACAAAAATATGATCCCTTGCAAACTTCCTAGCTGCAAACACTCCCTCAACTCAGGCTGAGTGATTTTTCCCCTCTGTCAGCTGGGCACCCATAAAAGAACATAATTGATGTCTGAGAAACAAAAATTGCTGCCATGAAGCAACCTTTGTTACATGCTGACGATGTTATCACCGGGCAAGCAGTGGAGGGACTGAGGTGATTAGTGGTAAACATTTACCTCTGAAACTCTCATAAGAGTTCAGGTGTCATCTAAAACCCAATAATACTAACTTGTCTCTCACATTGTTTTTCCTCTCAGACATTGGGACCCAGAGGAGTTTTGATGTGGTGTCAAAATCAGCCTTGACTGTATATTTTTTCCAGCATCCTCTGTTCCAGATAGCAATCGAATCCATACAGACTATTGTGAGGCACTAAGACAAGTTGTCACTTCAGCTTCTGTTTTTTGTTTTTTGTGTCTCTGACTTTCACTCCACTCATATTTAAATTTATGCACTCACACACACAGCTGTTCATGTGGGCATGCGCACACTCACCTTGTATAGTGGAGTTTAGAAAAGGTCAGTCTGTGCTCCTGTGAGAAACATTGGCTGGAATGTGTAAACAAAATATCAGAATCTTTTCAAATGCAGCAGCATGAAACTCTTATTGCTTCCATTTCCCTGAGGAATGATGAAGTCCCTCATTATTTTTACAGAAATGACATTAAAATCCATCCACAAGCAGTTTTTACATTGCCTAATATATTTTAAAACATATATACTTAAAGCATGATATGACATCTTGTTAATATTGAATGTAAGACATTAAATAAATACATGAATTATTAGTAGAAGTGAAATAACTGAAATTATTCAATGGAATTTAAATGTGGTCATTTTCAAGAAAAAATGGATTTGTGATTTATTAGAAAAAAAATATGCACTGAAAAAAGAAAATAGTTGAACCAACTTAATTGAATTATTTCAATTGGTAACACCAAATTTAATTAAGTTCTTTGAAATTAAGTTAATACATTAAATTAACACAACTGATTTAAGTTACATGTACTTAATAAATTAATTGCTGTCAAATAAACATTTTGCATTAATCCAACTTAAAATTAAGACATTTCAACTTAAAGTTTTCAGTTTTTCCAACCCAATAATTTGCATAACCCAAAAGTAAAATATTGCTCTTTGCTAACCTAATAATGTGGTTTAGTGTAAATTACTTTTTGTAGTGACTCTAAAATGAAATTTTAGTTTGTATAATAAAGCTTAAATCAAAATTTTAAGTTGCCTGAAAATATTTTTCAAAAATTCAAAATTCAATGTTTTTTTTTTTAAATGCTTTATTGTATAAATGTAATAAAGTTGAAACACATATGCACAAAATGCAAGTAATGCTTAGTAGGACCACAAAGTTGTCAACAAAGTGTAAAGTGCAACACAGTATTACACAAATATCAATCTTAACACATACAGTGTCAACTATGAAAAAGTGCCCCAAGAGTATACAGAAACTTCTCTTCAGCTATAGCCAATAAATAAATATCTGAACAGTGTAGCTGACCAATGGGGATGAAAAAATATAAACACTCCTCTAGAGTTTTAGAATGTCACAACAGTTTGTTGTATAACTGAGCACATCAAACCTGAAATGCAACCTTTCCCTTGAAACGAAGGCAAATATGTCTGAAAAAAAATTAAAAAATAAATAAAAATACCATAAAAGCACATTAAATTGGGGTTTGAGGTCTCTTGGAGCATAAAAAAGGCCCAACATCCAAAAGAGACTACATATTTTACATGCTATATGTCCAAACACAGTTGTTCCTTCGCATTATGGCACAGGGCCATTTGTTGGTCATTGTTCTGTGCCATTACTGGGAGCTTTGAAGTTTGATATACAGATTTTGGACTTTGGGGGACATCTTGTGCTGATCAAGCTGCATGAAGATTTTTTGGAGCACTTCAAAAGTGAAGCGAAAGGGTTTTGGATAAGCTAGGTTGAGTGCATAGATCAAACCTAGAAGCAGGGCACAAGCTGAGGCAACTGAAGTTAGTTCATGCAACACTTCCACACCCTCAATGACAATGCCAATGTCTTCAGGTGGCTCCTGCAGTCCCTCCCCCTCCTTCCGAATCACATACACTGCCATGGTGACCTCCTCCAGGTCCCTCTGAACATCATCTGCTCCACAGTCCTACAGAGGGGTACAAGACACAAACACAAATCATCATTAGCCTCACTTCTTACTGTGATTAAGTGTTTGGGTGATGTACCAATATGTGTTATGTGCTGGGCTATTTCTTGGCTGGGTGTCATCACACACCAGAAACAGCAGAGAGAGGTGTATCAATCTGACTCTAATCAAATTGTAAGCAAGAAAGATAAGATTTCCCAACATGTCAAACTATTCCTTTGAACTTAAATAATCAAGTAAGCCCGTCTTACTTAAAACAAAGTCAATCCGATATGTAATGTGTTGTTGCTGGGAATTACATAATGTCCAATATGGTCATGATAATAAATACATGTCAGCAATCCAACTAGGGTTCACGTGTTATGTTTGTTCTAACAGTTAACTTTTTTGTGTCCCTTTGACAAGATGTGCTGACAAACTGTTGAAACTTACAAGGTATTCCTTGATCAGGCCATCTGCATCTTCTCCCAGGAAGATGGTGAGGGCTTTCAGCACACATTCCCTCCGATGATTAATGTCCACAGTCTAGAACAACAAATGTTGAGTAATTTTAAACTCTAAATTTCATAAGACAGACATCCTTACTCTTATTGCTTAACTTACATGTACTTTATTTAAAAACAGTAATTCACAAGCCCAGAGATTCATTACAGAAAGAAAAGGGGATGAGTTCAGTGGAGTCGCTAAAAACATTCATGCATATGAAAGCCATGATTAGCATTGGCCTGCCCATATTGTCTTTATGAAAGATTCAGTTAAATATATATATATTTTTTTGGATTCAGATATATTTTGACAGCCCTCTTAGTTACGAAGCATCTTGTTTGATGGTACAGATTTACCTGGTCCAATGTGTCCAAGATGTTCGCAATCTTTTGGCGTGTTGCTCCTCCTTTGGCACGTATGACTTTGATCAGCTGACTTGAGTGCATGTCTAACTGGGCCATGAACTTCCACTCAAGAGGAACAGCCATGAGCCTCTGGAACTCTGTATTTATCTAAAAACAAAACACAAATGACAGTAGATATTGTATTATGGAACAAAATGCTGAAACTGATTGTATGCCAAAATGTCTATATCCCAAAAAGTATAACATATATGGGAATTCAAAATGTAAATTCTTTCATTAAGTTCAGTGTTATAAAATCTCAACCACATCAAGTTATGACCGATTCATGAAAGTTAACTGCAATAAATCCCGAAGCATACAGACTTCGATCACTTCAGTTCCATTCTTACCTCTTTCTGTGTGAAGAGTGCAGGCCATCTGTCCTTCAGTTCCTGAATGCTTGGTTCTTGGTTTACCACCTCATGTCGTCTGTAGGCAAACGTGTTAGCCATTTTGTCTGCGATGACCCTTTCATTGTCCCTTATCCCAATCTCTGTCAGAAGTTCTAGTCTCACTTTTTCCATGCTGTCCAGAGTCTCACCAGTAGGAAAGGATGGATAAAAGTTAGCTTCAGAACGTTTTGGCTTCTTCACTTTTTTAGCAGGGAAAGCATCTGTAGTAGCTTTAGATTTCAGTGAGTTTACACACAGCTCTGGACACCCCTGTAATTTGAGCTGGGTCCTGTAGTTTGCCATTTTGTACTTCAGTCGTTGTTTCCAACCGTAGCAGCCATTGAATGATCCAGGTTCTTTCAAACATGGGTGCTTTTTGATAAGGGCCTCTGCAGCTGCGCAGAAATGTGCATCCTCTGGATAGGCCTTGTAACGGTAAATTTCTTCTGCAACTCTTTTCAGGATATCAGACAGCATTCGGGCGCTTAAAGTCAACATTTTTTGGCTCACACGGTACTCAGTATTCCCCCTCTCTAGCTGTAGCTCTGTGTCATATGAAAATTGGGGAATTGCAAAGTCTTCTGGCCACTGTTGTATTCGAGATGACATAGATTCAGGGGATGAGAGGATAATTGTGTCATTTGATGCCACCGAAATACCGTCATCAGACTCAAATGAAAGAGACAGAGATGAAGTGGACTGATCGGCACTGATCAAAGGTGGATTTGTTTGCTGGTGGATCACTTTGATTGTCCCCAAATTCCGAAGTTCGGTGGTAGAATTCAGATTAAAGAAGTCGTTGCCAAAGTCTTGGTCCATGTATTGCAGTCTGAAGTTACCTTTTAACCCAAAGGTAGTCTTTATCGTGCTGAGAAGGTCTTCAAGTGACTCTGGGATGCCATTTGGAAGAGTCAGCTTTTCAATGTTGTTCTCTCCTAAAATCACCTTCAGTCTTGCAGGTGTTGAACCAGCCATGGTGGTCTGAGAACAAAGCACAAGCACAGTTAGTGAGGATCAACATGTAAACCACTGACATTTCCAATTAGGAGAATTTAATGTCAAACTAGAGGAAAAGAGAGAAGGCAAAGAGAGGAGGAAAGGGGAGGAGAAAATGAAGAGGAGAGGTGGAGATCAGCTGAGGCAGCGAGGAGAGAAGGCAAACCGAAGAGGAGAAGGGAGGAGAAGAGAGATGGCGAGAATATGGGAGACATTGAAGAGAAGAGAGAAGGAGAGGAGGTGAGGAGAATATAGGAGACAATAAGGAGAGGAAAGAAGAAAAAGAGAAGAGAAGCAGAAGGGGGGAGAGCATAGGATTAGCATTCACTGACTGGAATCCAGCGACCTGCATTAAAAAAAAATGACATAACTGATGAATTGCCAATGACATCATCACACCACTTTGGCTTGCAGTATAAAATAAATATGTTCTGAGAACACATTAGTATTGTATGGGTCTGGGTTTTGTTTTCCCACTTAAGAAAATACTTTATCATATTTTGAGGCCTCACCATTTAAACATGGACATATCTTTTCAAGGTGACAAGACGCATCCCTCTAATATTGTAGTCTGCCAGTGGGTAGGTATCATGCAGTTCTTGTGGCTCAACAAGTTCCACTTCTTTGCTTGGTGATGTTTTGAGATCATAAGCTCTGTAGTGTTCCATATACCATCCGCTAAGCTTTTTCAGAATGAAGATTAGTTTGTCCTGCAGTATCACCATTTGGATGATTTCACCAAACTCTGGCAGTCCTCCCAGTGAGCCGTGGATCAAGATCATCCCACACTTGTAGATTATTCCATTATATGCTACACTTTTAGCCAAGCACACATTGTCCATATCTGGAGACTTCTGTCTCAGTGCATTTGAGATGTCCTTGTTAAGAACATCAATGTGAACAGTGGAAACATCTGTTACTTCCAGTGGGGGTTTGGCAAAGCTAATTGCATGCAAATGATATGCAATCTGATACTGATGTCTCTGTGAAAGGGAAAGAAGTACATTTTTGAAGCATCTGATGTTCCTTGCAACTCTTTTAAAAAAACTATGCTTTGCTTCGAATCGCATAGTCCATAGTGCAACCAGTGGCCCAAACTTACGGATCAAGTATGGATAATGTTCCAAGTAGTGGTGCTTTGGTTTAAGATTAACATCTGGGAAAACCTCTTGAAACTTGATTCTGTGCTCGGAGATCTTAAAACCAAGATATGCAATGGAGTCCTCAGTATGAACAGGACTGACAACAAGATCAACAATGTCCTTCAAGTCTGTTAAGATGTGCCAAGCAGGCTCCTCACAGGGTACACTCTGCCCAACGAACAAAGGCAAAAATCTGATAAGACTCCAGTTCTCGTGTGCATTCCCTCCTACACTTTTTTTGGATGCAAAACTGAGAGCCACAGGATGAGGTCGATTTGTTTTGTCAGCCCACTTAAAGTTGAAAGATGATATTGCTTCATTCAATGTACATAATGTGAAATACTTTTTTTTGATTAACAAATTGAAGCAAAGCGCAAGTTCAAAAGGAACAATTCCCTCAAAAAGATCATGTACAACATCAGGTGGAAACCCAGTGGTAACATCAAAATGTGAGAGGTGCTTTGACAAAATACACTTTGATTTCACACCATAATAACTGGGCCATTTGTTTTCCTCGATAATTCGTAAATGATCTGCATGAATGTCTTTTGTTCTTAAAGTAAAGACTTCACTTCTGACTTCAATAGTCTGGAACTCTGATGTTTCTGCAGTGCAAAATCTACATACGTATGTCCCTGAGAAATTTTCAAAGAATCCAGCAATACTGTGTGCACCAAGGTTGTCGGCAACAACACACTGAACAGTGCCTTTTACTGTTCTGCCCAACTTTGACAGAAATATCCCACTCTGTTCCAAAATTACAAGATCATTAATTACAGGTTTTAACACTTTCTCATACCCATAGCACTTCAGATCATTACTTTTGATTAAAGCAGCCAAATAGATTGAGGTTAAAGCAGAATTACAGCCTGGTGGCAAATTACCCAAAACCCAGTACAATCCACAAATTTTATGCTTCCTACGTGATGTACCAAGGGGATTACATATTTCGAATTCATCAATGTATAATATCAATGAAATGCTTTCCTGCTTGGACAACAGTCCATTTTCATGGAAGAAGTCACCATCGAAGATAGTTTTGTAGTGCACATAAGTTTTTTGAGGCTGATTATCTACAGTATTCAAATTAACAGCCTGATCCAAGATTGTCTGGCAGTCAAGAATATGCTGCAAAGACTTTAAAATTGAAATATATTGGAATGACTTGTTATTTTTTCGGTCAAGTATATATTCCACTGGTTCCACTACTTTAAAGTGGCTCTTATAGTATGCTTTTCGTCTCCAAGGACTGGAAAGTGGACCTTTATCTCCAATTGCTTTTTTTACAGGGTTTGTCTCACAGAGTACACTGGCTAGCTTTTCAACAACTGACTGGTCAAATTGGCATCCGTTGTCTTGTAATACTTGGCTAATAGTCTTTTGGGTAATCGCCACAGAAACAGAACCAATCAAATAGTTTAACTCCTGCAAAAGCTCATCTACAGCTGCATTAGACACAAGAAAGATGTGTTCCAACTTAAGGAGCACTGAAGCAATTTTAAGCTCAATATCCTTCTCTAAGTTTTCAGAATACCCATTGTCAAAAGCAGAATTTAAATTTACATCACTCTCTATAATTTCCACATCTGAAATATCACTGGCAACACTGGCAAAAGATTCATCAACAGAACTTATTCCAGGCTTAAATGTGTTCACTGTACCAGAGTGTTTTCTGTATTTATGACTTTTGAAGTTCTCATAGACATTGGTTTTATATTCACAGTTTTGGAACACACATGTTACAGTCTCCTTATTTTTAAGATGCTGATAGATATGTTGAAAATATTCTCTTTCTGTGGAGAGTTGATTATGGCCACAAATATGGCAAGTGAATGTGGACGCAGCTTTGGAGACTGCTTGTTGGGCAGGGTGATTTCTTGATAGATGGCTCAGTAGGGCGTTCCAAGTCTTGAACCTACATGCACAATTTAAATAAGTGCATGGATATGAGTGGCCTCGTCCGTAATGCCTATGAATCAGTTTGTAGTGTTTGAGCAATTCAGATCTTTTTGTTAATGTTGTCCCACAGTCCTTGCATCTCCACATGAAGCATAGCACTGGAGGAACAAAGAGACACGCTTTACTGGGTGTATATAAATAATTTGAGAAAACACAGAGGGAGAGTTGGGCAATATTACAATATATCAATATGGTGATATGAGACTAGATCTCATCTCAGCTTTTTGCCACATTGCCCAACACAAAGCGAATCATTTAAACACAAAATGTATTCATCAAATGTAGCCAGCCCTCTCTAATTAGATTTTAAAGGGATAAGTTCAAAACAAAAGTTTAAAAACAAAACCCAAATGCCCATAGGTACATTTTTTTTTTTTGCAATTGTTTTATATATAAAGCCGATTCCTGTTCAGTGTAAAACTGAATTAAGTTTAAATGAGACATTACTATTTTGAACTTGCATACCTTTGTTGTTGATAAACTGAAAGTACGCAAGTTCACAGGTAAAACGAGCTGCCTGGCACGCCTCCACACAGGAATGCCCCTCTTGAAGTAGTCACAGAGCTGAGAAGAAGTTAGGTCAGAAGGTGGCGATGGGGCATCACATTGGACACCAAGCCAAAGGTTGTGGCACTGTCCAGGGTTCCAACCAGAGGTGATGTAATCTTTCTGCCATCAGCAGACACCCCTCTGGAGAGGTTGACAGGAAGGAAAGGAAGCGCTACCCAAAGTCCTAAAGATTAAAGATATGTTCGAGTTAGTCTGTCGATCTTTCATCATGTTTACAGTGTTCATCTGCATCTATGTACTTATATATGTATTCAGACACAGACCAGAAGTGTGCTAGGTCTACAAGAAATCTGATGGCTGTATTTTCTGTGTTCAATAGCGTAATACTTTCTTCTATGATTTCTAATTTTGATTTTCTGCCGCACACCATCTCCCTCTCACACGGCTGATCCGTGCGTGTACGAGCGCTGCACGCACCCTTTCTCCTCGCCTTCTTAACGTTATGTACATTGAAAGCAATGCAAGCGGCAGTAAATGCATGCTTCCTGGAGCCACCACAGCTAAACTTTACCTCCTACATCACCTGTGGCCGTGACCGCGTGAACTATTCGCGCCGACAGGCATACTGCGAACAACCACTCGTGTATAAATGCGCGCGCCCGAAGTAACGTAGTCTGAAGAGAACCGCGGCCCAGCTTGCCGCTATAATGTGCTAATGCTAATGAATAACTAACAGTAAGCCAACACCGACACACTGCATGAATACACAACTTTAAGCTAGCGTTACGATATTAAAACAAGAGAGTACCGCCGGAAAACTACTAACTTAACCTACATGTCCAAGCACAAACTACCAACAGGTCTGACATTTCGCTAATGTTAGCAGGGCTGAATGATAGCGGTTTGGTCAGGTCAGTTTACTAAACACTTAACAAACTTAACAATACAGTTGGAATATTTTTATATCTAATATATTAAAATATGTGTTCTACATTTGACTTACCTTCAAGGACTATGGAAAAAGTAATATCTTCGTTACCTTATTGACCAAATTGTTCACGAGGTCCTGCCTGCAGCCAAGTGCCTCTCAAATTGTTGTTCTCAACCGCAAGTAGAAAATTCTGGAGAAGGCGGAGACGTCATGACATCAGATGCACTGCGTCAGGAGAAACCTAATTGATGCAGGTTGACTCTAATGAGAATAGCAGGTTACATGTGTACTGAGGGAACAACACGTAATAACAAGTTGATATACTCCACAAATTTAGACTGGCTCCACTAAAGCAGAAATCTTAATGAAACTGACTCTGAACTTTACATAACTTCAACTACTGCTGAAATACACTTTTTAGAGTGTGGTTACAGACCACGACACAACCAAAATTATTGCCATATGCAATGAAACTTGGAATCTCATTGCCTTTATAATAGTTGTTTCAAAGATGGGAACCTGGTCTGTGACCGCTCACAGTCAATCGCCATCTCTAAAGTGACTTTGATTTGTCAGTAGTGTCAATATGGAAATAAAACAGCAACAAGATTGAATCAATCTGGAATTCACATTAACTACTTACGTTCCAGCATCACTGAGCAACTACAATGACCTGGATCACTGAGAATCTCCACACTCATTCCAGCCAGAAGCTCGTAGAAAGAGGTGGCTGTAGCTCAGGTGGTAGAGCTGCTCACCTACCAGGCAGAAGTTGGATCGATCCCTCCAATCTGCATGCCAAAAATCTTGGCTAAGATACTAACCCCAAGAAGCTCTCCATTGGATCGTGTGTGTGAGGTAGAAAAAAACTGCTTGTATGAATGAGTGAAAATGGGTGAATGAAGCAAAATGTGTAAAGTGCTCAGAGAAGAAAAGCGCTATATAAGAACCGGACCATTGAAGCATGCACCTTACTGTTATATAACCAGAATATTGCAAAGAGATGCATTGCAGACAAGTTGAACCCATTAACACCGACTGACTCACATTGTTTGCAATGTGTTGCCAATTGTTTGGAGACGGGTTGCCTCCCTCCAGACCACCTGTGCAATTACTGAGCAACAACCTATTTTCACTCTAGTGTAACTAAGTCATTAGAGAGAAGTTAATAATCCTAACAGACCACGATGAACCATAGTAGTGGGGGCGGAGCTAAAAAAGTCACCATGGGGGTGGAACCACCCCTTCTGAAATTTTATTGGCTCTTTCTGTTGCTTTTTAAATCATTAGTAGTATTATTTGGAAGTAGTGTAACACTAATAATGTGCACCTAAAGCTTATGTGCAAAACAAAACACTAAAAATTCTTTAAAATGAACAAAAGAGACTTTGTTCTTTTCATCCATAAAACATTATCGATTTAATATGTCGTCCCCACATTCATTCACAGGTCAGTCTATTAAAATCATTACACCTCGCTGAATTTCCAACTACTTTTCAAGTATTTATTTACTTTGTGTTCATTTATGTCTGATTTCCCCTGGGTCCTCCTTACAAGTTCTTGTTTCCCTCTGTACCAATCCCTTAAAGAAAAACAAAAAACAAAAACAAGCCACTGCCATATGTTAGCTGTCAGCCAATAATGACTCACATTCTATACTGTCCTGCTAAAACTCACCGCAATAAAATCAGATAAAAGAGAGTGCTTGGAAAGCATGCAAGAAAAAACTAATGTAAGAACAGCTTTACTCATCTTCTATGATTCATTCTTTCTTCCATAGAACTCCAAACACATCATATCTTATGATACCTTATGTTGCAAGGAGTCATCAGGCTGACACGGGGGGAAGAAATAGTACTTTTTATCAGTCTATTGAGTTTGCATCACCATAAAAAAAAAAAAAGCTTTCTGTAAAGAAAATATGATTCACATTATTGAGTTTCCTCCTCACAGTCTCTGCTCAACCTGAAACCAGAAAGACACACACCAGATGGTAGCTTGCTACTGCTTAAAGGACCTATCGTTGTCAGTCACATTTGTTTGTACATATTTGCAAAGTTCATAAAGCTTGAAATATTGAATTGTTTGACACAGTCAGTTGAACACTAGGCCAGCTCCTGCAGGAGACCAAGGATGTCAACAAAATGCATAAAACAAAGCTACCAGTGTACATTTGATAACAACTGACAAAAGAAATATGGTTTGTTGCAAACTTTGTTGAGTGCCTTAGACCTTTGAGTTTGGGGGCGCTCAACCTGAGCTGTCCCTTTGATATATTTCTTCTGAATCCTGGTCACTCCCAAAGAAAATCTTTGGAGTGGCAGCTCTGCCTCCTGCCTTCTTGTTTGTACCACAGTCTTCAAAGCATACATAAGAGCTGGTCTCACTACCAGGTTGTAAACCTTCCCTTTCACGCTCGCTGCCATCCTTCTGTCTATCCGTCCCCATTTTTGTTTATCTAATTAGGCAGAAAATGTGTCTCCTAATCTCTAATTTCATTATGTAATATGCGAGCTGTATTGTTCATTTTCCATGAATGTCTCAATGGGGACAGGTGTGGCATCTGTATAGTGATTACATTTCTGATTCTACTGAGTTAGTAATTGATACATTTCAACTGTTCTTTAAAACACTTCAAATGCTTTCATTAACTTTAAATTGGACCCCAATGCAAATAAAATCAAAGGCATGCTGCTATTATGGTCTGGAGAGGACAGATTATAGTAATTATTCATAACGGACCATATGCATTTGATAGACTTTAATATAAAAAACACAGTGTCCAGCTGTGTAAAATATTTCTTCTTAAATATGTAGAAAAGCACAAACCGTGACAAAATGTTGTTCAGCCTCGTTCACAGTAGCAGATAGAGGACTGTTGAAAGAAACTTCCTCTGAGTTCTGCACTTAGGCAGCATCATTTATAGAAATGCCCGTCTCACAGTTGAATCCAGTCGTAAGTGATACGTGTACCTTGAGTTGTCAGACAAATAGCTTGTGTTGCATCTGAAACTGTGCGATTTGAAAGATTAATGATTTGTTTCTCTGTTAGTACGTTTCGTACCTGAACATAGAATCTGTTGATAGTTATCATGTGCAGCTTGTCACCACACAACTGCATGTTGCCTAGCAAGAATACCAATATTCCCTTAACAAATGCCTCACCATCGAGCTGTAGGGCAGAAAAAACATTTCCCCCTGGGACCACTGCACCCCCACCACCTTTTACCCAGAGAGTCTGTTAGCTCTGTCAAGCATAAATATTAATTACTGTACACAAACACAGCACTGGCTTCCAGATCCACTAGGTTAAGGGCAGTCAATCTTCCCTCATTGATTGTACTGTAGGAGGCTTTTTCATGCCAAAAAGTTACTTTAACCATAAAATAAACTATAAGTAATTAATTATGTAAGAGTCATTTGGACCGGAGCACAGATAAACAGCATATTTCACAGTTGAGCGAAGGACCTAATCGTTGTACCAAACTATATTTTGGAAAGACTAACCAAGCCTTAAATCTGTCTCATGCTTCATGTAGTCAATCCACCTATGCTGTCTGGAATTTCTTCACAATAGTTGTCTTGTAAAAACTGGACTACAGGGTTTATTCATCAGAATCATCGTGGCTTTGTTGAATTCTCAAAATGAGCCCAAAATAAAACAAAAGTTTAAAAAAAGGAAAATTCCCATCTAGTGGCTGGGAAAACGTCTCCATTATCCTGTGAAACACCACTGTACTTTTCCTTTGAAAAAAACTTGGCTGTTCTCTTTCAGAGAAAGCCAGTGTTCACACTACCCTCAGGAGAAAATTACACAACTCCTTTGTTCTGATTGGATTAAATACATTTCTTCCAGCAGCACCCTGTTCTTGCTTCTTTGCAATATGTTTAATGTCTTCACAGTTTTTCAAACACACACACACACACACACACACACACACACACACACACACACACACACACACACACACACACCCAGAGGAGCTGAACAGTTGAAGTAAAACTCAAGGCTTAACCACCGATCCAGCTTGCTGAACTTTCTGCTCTATCGACACTTCTGCTGAGATTAAATAAAGCCTGGTTCCTTCCTCTCCCTCTCACTCAATCACTATCCCTACTTTTCTTTCTTTCTCTGTCTCTCTCTTTTTTTAACATTCTCCACTGTCCCCCTCTCTGCCCCCATACCTATTTTCCACACCACTGCTGGTGTGCCCTTTCATATCCATTCAGGATTATCATCAAACTGTGATTCTGTTTGTGTGTATGTGTATGCATGAGGTTGCGTGTGTGTACTTACTCGAGTGCGTGCATGTGCAGGAATGCCTGCTGAGATTACCTTTTATCTCCCTACTGATCACATCCGTGCAGAAGAATCCAGCAGAGGCATAAGAGAAGTTGGACAAAATAGTGCTGCTTAATTATGGCAAAAATCATAATCCAAATGATTTTGGTAGCTATTGAGATTTCAAGTATTACAGTTTACTTACTGCCAATAGAAACATCGTACTTTGAACTTTTAACACAAGAATTTTCTTAAGCTTTAAATATAATTAAACTGAGAAATGTGATTTTCTGCAAGTGAGAAACCAGGTTCACTACAAATTTGGGATGTGAGATGGGAAAGGGAAAACAGTCATCTGGCCACAATCCTGCCCTATCACCAATGGCTATCCTCACCAACGGCATTGCCACATCTAGGTGAGACTCTTAGGCAGAGGCAATCAGTCATAATACCTCAGATTGTACCTTTGCACTATTGGATCGTCAGCCAGCGCAGGCTGTCTGCAGTTAGTGTTGGCTGGGAGACTTGTACTGTAATTGAGAAGTCGCCCAGCGCTGCTACAATAAAAACAGTGATTGCATGAGCTCACTCGCTTCTCACTTTTTGCTATTCTTGCCTCATTCGTGTACCTCTCTCTGAAAAATTGTTGGAATTTGTCATGAGAGAAATCATCTGCTGTCTTATGAAAAACTGAACCTTGTTTTTGCTGGCCTAAAAAAATAGCAGAGACATGGGTACGCTGTGAAACACTAGTATGTTAGTATGCTTATTATTGCAGGGTCTTTACTTTAACACTTTAAATCACCTTGAGATGACTGTAGTTGTGATTGGTGATTTATAAATCAAATTGTCATCTATGTTAAAACCGTATACTAACATATATAATCTGCCAGGCATTTTAACCTTACTTTCTTTATAGCATTTCCTGGGGTGGGAGTTTTACATCATGCTAATTTAATGAGTAAACTGTTGGGTTTACTGTCTGATGATGAAATTTATGTCACCTGTGTATACCCAAGCAGATTTCTAGACACGGAAAGTATTATCAAGGCTTATGTCACATGGGCCTAGAGATTGGCCTTTGTCCCCCTGGGAACCTGCAGTCGCTATGGTGGTCACTAGTTGAACTCGTTCGGTCTCTACAGATTGCTGCAGTTGTCCATAGTTTGCATTGGGGATGCCATTTTATGTGCAAACACTTGCAAGTAGTAGCACAGAAGAACATTCCCTTTCAAAGTAAAAGTTGTGACTCAATACCTTTCAAAAGGTGCAAGTTTTACTTTGTGCTACCAGATAAGTTGGGATGTTTCATGCACGCTATTGTGGCTACATCAATCTGAAAGTGACCAAAGTATTGGCAAGCAGGTTTGGTGAAACACTTTATACCTGTTAGTGCCAATTTTCACCCATAGGTTTCAACCTCAATCAAACAGTATTTCTTCCTATACGTGAAAACATCTGAAATAGCTTTGAGGTATGCTTCATGAAGCCAGACTGTTCAACTAGTAAAAATTATTTTGTGTCAAATGTGATTTGTTTACATGCTGCAAAGTAGAAAATTTAAATAAACATGTTCAAGTTTATGATTCCAGAGTTTTTGTCGGCTCTGCTGCATATGTATGAGAATCAGAAACACTATAAAGGGCTTTGTAGAAACTATCTAAGATTAGACGGTATTACGTGAAATATGTTCAGACCAGTTGGTTTTTTAACTGTGCTAACCTGGCTGTCTGCTTTGTTTGCCCAGCTTCTTTTTTCTCTTCTTGGATGTGTGTTTGTGTAGGCGTGGTTGTGGTTACCTTCCTCAGTGTAGCTCCTCCTGTCTCTCCACCTTCCTCTGGGCACACACCTGCTGCTCATCAGTGATTAGGCTCACTACTGAAGGCTGAAAGAAACACTCAATGATTGCCAGATCATTGTGTCAGCTAAAGTGTGCTCTTGGCCTCTGTCTTGTTTGGGTTCTCTGTGGGGGGGGTTTCTTTGGCTGGGATAACCCTTCTTTCTGTGTCGACCCTGCCATGAAGTCTGACTTCTCTGAGCCCTTTTCTGTGTGTGTGCTCTGGGAAGCTGCAATGCCTGAGTGCTGCTGTTCGAACTCAGATGCCCCACCACTGTTTTTACCTTGAAAAACCTTGTCAATAAGCCTGTTGAACTTCTACAGTGCTTCTAGCCTCAATGATCATTCTGTTAGTTTATGATATTAACAGCTTTTCCACAGTTACAAACAACGGTGCTCCTGGCATGAGCTATAGTTTTCTTTTCTTTTTGTTAGGCCGAATAGTATTTTATCCTGTGTACAAAGCAGCCACCATTACGGATGGCCCCAGGGGACCAGACATGTCTGAGGTCACTGTGCCCCTTCAGCTGAATTTTAGTGGCACACTTTTATGCCAAAGCTACAGCTCTAAGACTAACCATAGTGTTTAGTAACACAAAGTTATAGTAACAATGAATCTGATATTAATAATGCAGTTAGTAGCAGCAAGTATATCTGCAACAATCACAGTAGCATAACTGAGGAGCACATACACTCCTGCAAGTCAGAGTTTGGGAAATATCCCTCACGTGTCTTTTGAACTACAAACAGATGATTCATCAGCCTGTGCAGCTAGTTTTAAAGCATGACCTCATTTGAAAATGGCAAAACAAACGAAATGTGCTGAGAATATTCTGTGCTCTGCACCGAGGACTCCAACTGTTCAAGTGTGTGGAAAATTACATATTTAATATATTTATTTAAGTTTTGTTTTGTTTTAAATCTACCTCTGTCTTCATCTTTCCTTTTCTTTTTTTATAAACAGCAAAGTGTTGAGCCAAATGCCCCACATCAAAGTTGCTTCCCCATCCACTTTATATGCTGTGGTGCAAATCCAATGTGTCCGGTCTATGTAAACATCTCTACTCACCTTTTTTGGCAGATGGGAATATAAATAAACAACACTTAAAAGGATCACTGGAAATTGATTACATCAAAATATCATGAAAGCTCATCAATACCAAAGATTGTGTTGATTTTTTCAAAGATTTTTAGATACTTAATTAGTATAGCTAATATGCTTCTCAATAAGTGTACAGTTAACAGGGCAAAGAGCTGTAATTTGTAAATTCTTCAATCATTTTATTACTTTCTTCTGAGCCCACTACTCCTCTGTAATAAAGACCTCTGTCTGAGCCGGTTTAGGGGAGGGTGAAAGTCTGTGAGCCCATGGTAAGAAGAGGGAGGATTTCCTGCTCTCTCTGTCAAGCTGCAGGGTTATGTAGGGTTATGGCAGTATTAGGGAGGGAAGAATAGGACTTAGCAATGGTGGCTTCCAGTAGTTCACACCTTAGAATACTGGAGGGAATCAGGAGAGAAAGAAGGAAATTACCTACCGGATAAACAAATCAGTGGCAGACGCCAAGGTACAGAAAAGAAACCCCAAGGTGCTGAGTGGAAGATGCAGGCCATCAGAAAGATAGTATTTTATGGTTCAGATGACTTTAAGGTTCATGTTGCGACAGGTTTGAGCATCAAAAAATGTTAATGAGAATATCAGTACTCACAGTTACATACATGCTGTTGTCAAATGGTAAATGGCAGCAGAAAGAACATGTTTCTGGTGGGGTATTTTCTCTTAGTTTCCAATACAAATGTGGGTGTAACCCTCAATGAATGATCGAGAGCCAGCCTGTGGTGAACACAGAAATTCATCAGCTCCATTGAAAATACATACACTCACTAGACAGACTTATTCAGCTACTCATTAACACAAATATCTAATCAGCCAATCACGTGGCAGCAACTGCAATTAGACATTGTCTAATTTTTACCTGCTGTTAAAAAAAGAAGAAGAAGAATTGCCAGACTGCCACAAGATGATAGGAAACAACAACTCCAGTAACTACACGTTACAACCATTACAACTGTGCTTAAAAAAGTCTTTGAATGCACAACATATTAAAACGTTGAAACAGATGAGCTACAGCAGCAGAAGACCGCACAGGAAACTGAGGCTACAATTCACTCAGTGGGGGATATTGTTTTGGCACGCTTTGGCCCCCTTAATACCAACTAAGTTTTATTTAAACATCACAGCCTTCCTGAGAATTGTTGCTGGCCATGTCCATCCCTTTATCCACATACTCTTCTATAAACTGTACACAAATCTGCTGCAACTGTGTGACACTATTGTGCCAAAATGGACCCAAATCTCTGAGGAATGTTGCCAGCATCTTGTTGTATCAATGCTTCAAAGAATAAAGGCAATTTTGAAGGCGAAAGGGTCACCAACCCAGTATTAGCAATGTGTACCTAATAAAGTGGCCAGTGAGAATAATAATTTATTTCATCTTCAGCTAGAGATGACAAAAGTGTGTGTATCAGAAACAGCTCCTTTAAATACATATAGATACATACTGTACACACACATTTACACCAAACCAAACACTTTAAGCTGAAAAATGTTTTTCTTTAGGGAAGGCGGAGCTAAAACTACAACTTGATCAAGGTTGAGGAATAACAGCGGTCACGCCAAAGGACTGTTTGACTTTGCGTGTTAGTGAGGAAGCAAAGAGTAGTCTCTTGTGGACTGTTTGGCTGTATGTTAATATTCCTTCTTTACTTTTAAATACTATGATGTTTTTTTTCCTTCGGAGGACTGTCTCTCATATCATGATATTGTCAAAGTCTGTATTAGACGTTCTGCTCATTTGCAAACTTGTGATAATTTAAGTGTGTTTGCTTTGTAGGAAACATATCATGATAGTTTCATGTAGTGAGTTACCCTGTAATTCCTAGATCTTGTTCTTATTCATTCCCTCTTTGTGCTGACCTCCAGCTAGTGAAAAAGCGTGAAATTAAACAATTCCCCAGACCCCTTGGAGGGCCCTGCCTGTGACTTTGAATACCTCCGGCTGAGCGAACAGCGTGCTTTCTCTCCGGCTGGGATAGCTGTGCGTCTTCAAGCTGGCTACAGCGAAAGAGAGAAAAGTAGAAGAATCCTTTCCAGCATGCCTGACAGGCTGAGCAGCCATGTGGAAAAAGAGCTGTGTTTGCTATAGACTTCCACTGCTTCACAACAGGACTGCATAGTAATCTGTGTGCTTGGCCTTCCTCTGACCCTACAGCTCCTTCCAGTGAAACCCTGAGAAACTGTTACTCTGCAAGGCACCCTAAACCTTTCATTTCTTATGGTGCTTTGCGCTTCATATTCAAAAATTGATATACTAGTAAACAAAGGAATCCTTCCACTGGTTATGTCTGCACCTAATAGTACATTACAGTGTTATTTCTATTTTACACTGAGGCTTATATTTCTATACTCTCTGACTGAGCCATACAGTGTAACAATACCTGGGTGCGTTTTATTTTAGGTTTGACCTGAGGTTTTGTTCCAGTATGTAAGCTATTAGTTTTGTACCTATATTAGCTTTATATAAAGTATTGCTGAATCTAATGGAATATGGGCACGCCGGAAGGACTTTTGACAAACACTGTCCTAGTCAGAGCGAATGCTTGGTGTCACATAACTTTAGAAATTGTTTCCATTTAGTGTTCTTTAGTGTGTGACTAATGCAGTCACCTCACTGTGCCCAGGCGACCAATGGAGTTCTCCTGTTCTCCCGTAACAATGCAGGAGGAAGAGCAGTGTAGTTCCACTGTGGGTTTGCAGAGTATAGTGAGCTAAAAGGATGAGTGCAGACCAGCAGCTCTCCTGCTGCAGAAGCAAACACTTCCTCAGTTTATCCTCTGTTTAGATCAGGTCCCTGGTTCCCCATTAAGTCTGTTTACTTACTGCTGTCAGAAATGTGTGGGGGACTCTGTGTGTCTTTGTAACACGTGCAAGTCCATTAAATGCAACAGGACTGATTACATTGCTGTTAGCTCACAAGTTACTCTGGGATTTATGTTAACATTAAAAAACAAGTGAGCAAAATGACTGATGAGATGATGATTTAGGAGTGAAAATAATGTAAATATCTTTTTGCCCTGCTCAAGCCAGTTTTCTCTCTTCTTATGTGTGTCACGGGGCAGTTGTCTGGCTAGGAATTTGCTTTTGTTAATAATTTTTTCTTTGTTTTGAACCCTCGGGTGGAATTGCTGGGTTTGTTCCTTTTCCTTGCTCCGCCCTTGGGTGGGGTTTCTCCATTACATTGTATTAGCTGTGTGCAGTATATCAGGTCTGAGACTGCAACAGTTCTATGCCGGGTCATTGTTGCCAGTGTGTTACCAGCTCTGAACCTCCTCTGAAACCTGTTCAACCTTCAGCACTACCCACCAGCTCTTTGTAGTCTTTCAAAGGAAGGGCTTACCTGCTCACCTTCCTACACCCTCTCCACACACTTTCTCCAACAACTCTCTGATACTCACCAGTTGCCTTAACACTCTCTCCAAGGCTCCACTCAAGCCCAGTTTATAGTGTCACTGGATTTCCCAGAAAACTGCCTTCAAACCATTAACATATCAGTCTTTCTCAAAAACACAGCAAAACGTCTGAGTTCTCTGAGTCTGCTTTTTGGGTTCACTTTTTGCACAAACATGACAACGCACAGAAAAGGATTTGATAGTACTTTGCTATTCTTACATGAAAATGTCAGTGTTCTGCCTATACAGCAATAATGACGTGCCATTTATTGCCCAACTTCACTGACTAAATATCTTCTGAAAAGCAAGAAATTGGTACATGACTTCTGGAGTAGTGGGGCCATAACAAAAAGCATGAATGCTCTTCCATGCTGTTTTTCCTAATATTCAGTTTCCTACAGAGGAGAACAACATCACTACTCCAATGCTGATACTAGTGAAAAAAGGGCAAAAAACTGCAGTTTGAGTGGGTTTCACTGTGCGATCAGAGCTGGCTGAATGTTTTGTAGACAACTAAGTTGTGCTGGTTTAAATCATCCTTTGGAATCTGTTCAGACTCTTAGAGCACTGATTCAGGTTACTCCATGGATACCTTTGCTGTTGCCTGGGGGGTCATTGAAAGCTCAGCTTTCTAATAATTCAACTCAAACAAAAAAAACAAACAAGCACCAACAATAAAATAAAATGTGGTTCGATTACAAAAATATTTCTGGATTTGTTTCGTGGAAATTAAACAGCCAGAGAATATTCATGTCCTACTGGGATAACTTAGTAAAATAGTAATGGATGTTTTAAATTAACAGAACTACTTTTATGCAGTTCCCTTAGTAAGTATTACAAACAGAACTGGCAACAACAGAGGGAAGTTGGAGTTCATCTGACAGAGGAGCAGTCAAAAGAGGCTGGCTGTTATACAGCATAAGAATAATTTTGCTTATACGTGTCTGTGTGCCTGTGCAGGGAGGTTAACATATAACCTTTGCTCTCCACTGAGGTAATACTTTACAAAAAGATGCGGAGCAGGTTTGGGATGTAATACAATCCATGTGGGGAAATATTACAGCTGCTGACCAGACACTTGGACTGAAATCCTAAAATATATTCGTATATAGGACAGACTGTTTCAGGCTACACCTGGCCTTTCAAGTCCTGCGAATTTTATTTAGAAAAGTTCAAAATGGAAAATCTGCCTCACCTGTTTTCCTTTTGTTGCTACAGGTACTCAGCACAGAAGTGGCCGTACCTAAAAGCAGTTATTTTAATAGCAGTACATGAGCTTGTGGTCTCAAACTAGTGATCATTTGCAAGTAAAGCAAATGTGTTAACCACTACTCCATAAGTAATTAGCATTGGAAATGGACTTTCATTTATATAGAAAAATGCATCAGCCTTACTGACCACTTAAAGCACTTTAGCATGCAAGCCACATTTGACATACATTTATACAGCACTTTATCTACTTCACAGGGGTCGATTCTGTCGATTCGAGCACCAATAAACCCAACATCCATGTGTTTGGACTGTGGGAGGAAACTCGAGCAGGCACAGGGCCGGCATGCAGATGCCCCACAGAAAGGCCCCGGCTGACCGAAAGGTTCTAACCAAGAACCTTCTTGCTGAGAGTGCTAACCACATTTTTTATTTTTTTGGCTGGCACCAAGTTTGTGCCTTAGGGACATTTAAACTTGGATAGGTTTACTTATTGTAAGACACATGCAGGCAGGTGTTTGTTCTGCAGATACTGTAAACTTCATAGACATCCCCCAATAGGCTGAGAACACTCCAGAAAAAGAAAACAGCACGAATAAAAGTGCCCAGGATATAGATTACAGGCTATTTGGGTTGCTGACAAAATGGGCTGTACTATCGCAAGCAGGAAAGCTACATTGTGCTTATTTTACAACAGCTTTATTATTTACTGCAAGCAGGCATCTGTGAGAAGTAGCCAGTGATAAGATAAAGAAGCAATGCTGCTTGTGTAGCCTGTTTTTTCCTTAACTGTCCCATTGTTTTTTGCATGAAATTTCCCATAACACATTATACAATTAACCTGAGAGCCCTGGCCAATACTTAACACATATCGTGTTTATTTTCACAAACATATTTAACTGCACAAATTTCCTATGTGATTATTGTTATTGCTGGCTGTGTGTGATACCTGGAAGTTGGCATGTTTCACTTTGTAAGACCTCTTGCAAATAAAATAAAGGTCGGCATAAGACGAACCTGCACACGCTCCAGTGTACTGGGCAGACTTTGACCACCTTTTGATGTAATTGTAAGGAATGTCATTATTATACCACAACCTGGCAGAAGAGATACAGTAAAAAAACAAAAACCTAGTACAATATTTGTGATGAAAAGTTTTGATCTCAGCTGATTTTAGGCACAGTTGTTGCTTGCTCCAATCAGTGCTCTTCTTTTTTTTATTTGGGTTGAGAGGCATACTTTTTTATTTTGCATATCAAAGCCACGGTGTCTGATGTTCAGGATATAGTGAAATATTTACCTGTGATGCCTGGAAGACAGAGCTTCTTGCTTCAGCTACGCTCTGGCCTTTCCTCAACGCGTTTTGATCTCTCTGTCTGTCTTTCTTCTTCTTTCTCACTCCACATGCACTCAGCTCTTTTTCGTAGAAAGGGATATTTTATGATGTTCTCATAATATGTTTTAATTATTTTCGCCTTGCTTCTAGATCATCATGTTTCATCTGTTATTTTAATATTACAATACTACATTACCCATGAGCCACACTACTGTTGCCATGGAGATGAGGCATGAATATCAGCAGTAATGCATAATAAAACCTGCTTTGTTGTCTGCATAGACTCTATACATGAAAGATATAAATAGCTTCCAGGAATGAAAAGAGCAGAGTGCTTTAAACTTGTAACGTCCCTCAGAGGGTATCTGCTCTGCCTGATAGAAATCCATGGAAACATGACTGTTTTTAAGCAACTCCTACTGGCCTGGCAGTGACAGTGCAAGAGTCTTTGGGTACTGATTAGGATTAATTGCTAATTCTCTACACCTGACAAGGTGTGGATAAAGGCATGCCTGAGGCTGGCTCTCGACATGCTCTCTTGGCTGTAGTTTTTAGCTCAGATTACATAGTGATTTAAAATAAAATCAGTGTTTCTAAAAACTCTGAAGCTTGCAGCTTATGAACCAGGGCGTAAAAACAATGCTTGCTTGATCTCCGACCTCAGTAACCGTTTTTTCTGATTGCTATTTTCACAACTAATTAAATGCTTCATTATTTTGTGTTGTTACCATTAGAGGTAGTGATGGGCAGATGAAGCTTCATGAAGCACTGAAGCTTTTCATCCAATTGGTTCATCCCAGCGCAAAGCTTCTTGAAGCTTCATTTGCTGTAGTAGGACACCTACTGGGCGTAAAAATATTAGTTGGCATCAATTTGAAGAGTGTGGCATTTTGCACACAGCCTGTAAATGTCAACAACAAAAGGAGTGTGTAAAACATGTATATTGTAGTGATGGCAGTATACTGTGTATATTTATACTGGCAGTATGGAAAATGATTATTTGGAAATGCTTAAAATGGAAATGATCATTTACTGTGAGGTGAGGTGTGGTTGGGGTGTGGACAGTGGTTGTGCTTTTGTAACGTTGAGGTATGGACAGCTACACACTGAGGCTTTGAGGCTCAGTCCTGCCCGTTCACATTTTATTCTGTAAAAACTAAATTTTCACTGCTTTTATGGCCTTTTTAGTGGGGAGAACATAGCTAGGATTTAATGATTTAACAAATCTTTTAAATCCTTTGTCCTCCACAATGCTAAATGGCTGGGAGTCCTCAATCACCATGGTAACCAGGTCTTCATCTATTTGAGATTGTTCTCCTGAGGAAAGACAATAAAGATAAAGCACAAATATAAATATCACACACGTAACTTATAACAGTTGTATAATATTGTTATATCATTTAGTAACATTACTGCATGCTATATTATCATGGCATTTGATGGCTCACCTGGTCTTGCTCCACAATCAGTGTTCCTCTTATTCTCATGCAAAGCTCTGTAGTGCCTAAGCATGGATGAGGTGTTGTTGTTATATCCCAGCTCCCTGGCACATAGCAAACACTTCACCTTGTACAAAAGTACAGACAAACATAAGTTTTATTGCACCATCAGTATTATGAAAATACATCTTCTGTAGAAATTTACATACCTTGTTGGGAGGAATGAAATCAAAATGTTCCCACACAGGGGAGGACATCCTCCTCTTCTTAGCTGGCTCCATTCTCTCCTGACTTTCTCTCCTCACTCTCATTAACCTCCAAACTGTCTACAAACTCTCACTAACAACTCTCCATCAAACACCCACATTTTGAATGAAGTCTGAGGGGTTTATATCGCTGTCATAGCTCGCGGCAAAGTTCGAACCACTTCATGAACCAGTCATGTGGTACAGCCGGGCAGCGAGGCTTCGGACGTCATCATTTTCAGCTCCTCCCATAAATGAAGCAAGCCTCGATACGCGCATCGCGGAAACGCTCCCTCAATTACTCGACACAAACTTCGAAGCCTCGATACAGAACGTCACATCACAAATTAGAGGCAAAAAGGACAATAAATTAGAATGGAGGCCAAAAGTAGCTCTTTTTTCTGTTAAACGTCACAGTTTCTGCTAAACTACAGTCACAGGATCTTCTGTCAATAAAAAACTCTGAAAATGAAGTGGTCTGCGCCTGGAATGAGGTAAACTTTTTAAATGAAAATAAGCTCTCTATCATATCGAGACTCTCTGGCTCAGAGAACCGAGGTTACAATGTAACCGTACGTTGCTGTACCTGCAATAAAACAGTAAAACAAATGTCAGCTACTTACATTAGTTTATAACTTCACCACATAACAGCACACTGACCATTTTTTACTCGCCTCCGTAATGTTCCTCATAACTGCTTTGATTTTTTGCTTATACCAAGGCTTCTGGCTTGTGGCTAGCTTTAGCTTTAGCAACTTTGCCCTTGTTAGCTTCTATTAGGGTTGCCAACTGTCCCTTAAAATACAGAATCGTCCCGTATTTCGAAACAAAAGCACACGTCCCGTATTGAGCTAATAAGGGACGCACTTTGTCCCGTAATACAGTGAGAATCAAAAGTAGTCTATAACTTTTAATGGAATTAACACTTTGTTTGAAAACATAATTCCCAGCCCCTCTCCTGCTTTGTGACCAATGAGCTGACAGCACACTTATGACAATTCGAGTATGACAATTCAGATTACCGCTCATCTCATTGGTCGAGGAAAGGTTGCTTGCGGAGAAAATACCGGAAGACAACAGATGACCACAACAAGAAGCATGGCCAACAGGGAAACAAACGCCGACACTGCGGTGCAAGTCTCGGACGACAGTACACCTAAAGCTGGGCAAACACTATGCGATTTTCAAACTGCACGATTGACTCGCAGGGGTTAGAAGTTGGTAGGTCACGATGCAGGTCTCACACTATACGGCCCGATGCTCTGATGCGACCTGAGTGCGCACACTGTGCCTCCATAAAATTAAGGTTATAACAGAAATTCTGTCGCTCGCTCTCTCTGTCTTTCACTCACACAGACACACCACCATCAACTTTGCTAAATTGCTAATGAAAAACATTGATCAGACAGCTGTGATTGAGCAGCAGTGTAAATCCAACTATTTTCACGGTTGTTGTGGTTGTGATAATTTTGTGATGCCACATCGAAAAGGCTTGGATGAGCTTTCCAAAGTTCTACAAGTTGTGCCTCCATCGCTTGTGTCCAGATCACACGCTGCGCAGCCGTGCTGCTCCGTCTTTTTCACCGATGTTTACGTGTTTGTGCGTGAGCAGTGTGAGCGGCTCACGAGCGATTGATGATCGGGAGCTGCTCGAGGTGTTAATCACTTCTCGTTACCCCACGTGTACTACACGATGCACGATGAAGGCCAAAATCAGGCCGATCACCAAATCGGTCGCATGACTCAAAAATCGTCTCAAAATGGGCCACAAATCGCACAGTGTGAGCCCAGCATTAGAGCAGCAATGTTTGTTCCCCTCAGAGAAAAAAAAAAAAAGGCTGCAAAAGTACAGGGAGGAATGGGAAAAGGAAAACACCTGGCTGGAAAAGTGCACGATAACACCTTTAAAGCGCACTGCACTGTGTGCCGGCGCACTTTTTCCATAGGCATGCTTCTAGTGGTGGGCACATGAAGAACATGAGGGGCGTGAAAGCTCGGGGAACCCTTAACCAATTTTTTGTCCACCAGGCCACGGCAGAAGCAGATATGGTATGTAAACACTGGTTTGTTTTTTAAACCCTCTGGTTAAGGTTAATATGGGCATGTGCAGTGAATATCAGGGCTATGTGGCCAGAAGTGTGATAATATAATTTATTTTGTGTAATAAACAACTGCAAGGATGGATGATTACAACAAATAGATGACTAATACATAAAAGTAATACATAGATGAATAATGATGATGATGAGTTAAGATGCGTAATCATGGGAACAAGCGGGTTTACAAACAGGAGCAGCTGATTAGCATTAGAAAAGCTGAAATAATACCTCAACTGAAGCTAATTGTACTAAATGCACTATATGTGCACAGTTACAAGAATATTTTTGTTCTATTGCTTTCTATTAATTTATATAATTTTAAGTTAAGCAGGACAGAGTTCTTTTAAAGAAAGATTTACTTATATTCTCAAAAGTTAAGCATGACAGGCTTCTGTTTAAGAAGGAGACCTGTTTTACTGTGTTAATGTTGTCATTTTGAGCTAAAAATAAATGGCTAAATGATCATTTGTTTCCCATATGGTCATATCACAAAGAATATGCATCTGCTTAAATCAAATTCAAGTCAAATGGTTAAAAAATAATTTCACACACAAAAAAAAGAGCTACCACACTGGGAAGGGTGAAGACAACTGGGTTGCCCGGCCCTGGCCACGAGGTGTCCCTCATTTATTTTTCAGGGAGTTGGCAACCCTAGCTTCTATAACCTATTGACCTGGATGAAGGTGATTTAAGGGTGTGATTAGGTTTGTTGGCAAATATTTCCACAACTTTTGCCGAACTGTGTCTTGCTCACTCACAATGACAAACCTGCTAACAGTCACACAACAGTGAGTGTATTTAGTGTTTGCATGAAAGCTATTGTATTGTATGTATTTGAGGCTGACCGGCCAACCACTGGTCCAGACCGAGAATGCTAAAATTCAGCCAATTGTGGTCCCTGGCTGGTCAATCAGTGGGTCTCTAATTTATACTCATGCTTGAGGTGCATCTAGTTTGCTGCAGATTACTAAAGACAGTATATTAAAGACTTAAGTGCTGATTCAACGCACTGCACTCACAAAACAAGTAAATCTCAAACCTTTACACATTTGCAAACAATTTCAAAGAAAACACAATCAACCAAATAAACCACAGAACCAATTTGACAGAAATAAAAAAAAAATCCTGAATTTTTAACACCAACAGCCCTAAAATCGACTTGAAGCTTCAAGACGAGACTTCACTAATCACTTTGTGAAGCATGGTAGTTGTGTCCATCTTTACGTACAGTCCATGACTGTCACAGTTAACACACATATCCAAGTCAACCTTTCTCCAGCTAGAGTTAAAATTATATGCATGAAAATACTGTATACAGAAAGTGTCTGAAAATATCAGAATAACCCTTTCATAGTCTCTTATATACATTAACTGTTACTAGCTTATCATTTTTTTATTATGTCTTTCTTGTTCTCCTACAAACACTCCAATTTACAATATTGCACAGTGGGAGCTTTTTAAACTGAGAAACGTAGTTTTCAGTAGAAAACCACTTATAAAAACTTCAAAACACAGTCATTTAAAAATCAGCCTTAACAGCAGTGTATGTAATAGTGAGGTCTGACTTTTTGTTGTAGAGTGCATTCAGAGAAAAGTAAGACTGATACTAATATCTCACAGTCAGACAGGTGTAAATGAGATCAGAGGCAAGGGCTAGATACTGCTGGGAATATGAGGAGCTTTATGTCCAGTAAGTAGACCAAATAACCCTTTTTAAGGATATTTCCCAACTGTTCTGTCTGCAGTTCTTTTATTTTGCAGCAATATAACAGCTTCTTTCTAAAAAGGAATCAAATTGACAGACGTGACACACTACAATCCTTGCATTTAAAGTAATAGGTTGTTTTGGTTTTGCAACAGACTTTAAACCAAAGTGAAGCTCTAACATGCCATCATTACAGTAATAAATTTGACTTAAAAAAGATCTGTATGATTGCATTATTGCCGTACATGCATTGCACTGTCATCGGCATTGTTTAAGGCACTCTGAAATGGCTTTCTTTGCTCACCAAGCTCTATTCTGTGATGTACAGACTCATTTAGTGCCTCAATGCAGCAGTCGACACTGATGGTGATGGCATGTAAAAATAGAGGTGTGAGACTAAGTGAAGATCACCGTGAGAGGAGTGAGAGAGAGGGTGGCATATTGATTTAAAAGTGTTAACTAATGAGAAACAGGCATGGCTGATGAAAGATGTACTGCAAATAGCTTGTTGTTCAATTTGCCAACATGCTTTTACTGACTGCAGGTTTTTCCCACTCATCCCACCGCAATCAACTGCCCAAAAGGACATGAATGCAGCCGCTCACACATAAATGAAGGAGCATGTGAATAATTTAGTGCTAATGAAGACATAAATAATCTCCTCATCTGCGCTGGGGGTAATTGATTAACAGGAATGGTTTGCCCCTCCACCTCCCTTCTCTCTTCTCCCTTACATCTTCAGTCTTTCTTCCTCCTCTTAGCCTCCCTTCTCCTCATCATTCCCACATTCTGTCTATCCACAGGCTGCTTTTCTCCCCGGGGCATTTGTGTGTTCCATTACTGCTCACCCTGCCCATGACAGCTACTATTAACCTTGGAGGTGTGTGTGCGTGCGCACGTGTTTTTTCTCAGAGTTTGCGTGTCTGAGAGTGCGGCAGTGCAAGCAAGACTGAGACCGTGTTAATTTGTAGCCGTGTAGACATGCATAGGTTCCTTTGTGCACGTGAGAGGGAGAGACAGATGGGTAAAACAAGAGAGTGAGACCACTTTCTTGAAGGTATGCTTTTGCATATGGTTGTGTTTTTCCACTGGTTGAGTGTGTGTATCTTTGTAAACAGGTGGGACATATTAAAACAGCCGTAGGCAATGGAATTGACTGTTGCTCTGCAAATAAGGAGGGGAGGTCATGGACAACAACTCTCATATTCACAGACCCAATGCCATACTAAATAGCTCTGCAGCTCCTCACCGTCCCTATCTCTCTGCCTTTGTTTTCTCTCTTGTTTCACAAACACATGCACACACATACGCATACAACCAGAGTATCCCCCTCTTCCTGTCTTCTCATCATGTTTCCCTTTATATATGACTCGGCTTTCTTTCCGTCTGTCTCTCTTTTTCCCTCCCTTCTCACTCTGTTCTGCCATAACTCGAGCCAACTCCCCGTAATGAAACTCTAATGGCCTGCTATTCGTTTCCGCTCTTTGCTTAGTGAGGTGATGCAGCAAGGGCTAATGGTCCTATTTTGTGTGTGCGTGTACGAGTATGCGTACATGTCCAGGACTGTAACACATATAGGGAGAGAGTGGTATCTGCAGCCTTTGGGCCTTATAACATTTCACATGCTGCTGCGGTGGCCAGGTGCTTCCCATAACTCTAAGTAATGTTTCAATGCCATCCTATTTAGAGCTATGAGGTAGATGCAAATGCAAATGTGTGTGTGTGTTTGTGTCAGAAAGAGAGAGGGGTGATCCTCGGGGAAAGCAGATAGATGGAATAATGCATGTTTTGAATATTATTACTATGCAGTATCTGGATGGAATATTGGGACGCATTCAAGCACTGATGGGACTCGGTAATGGCAGCACTGTCTGGGACTGGACGCACACACTTCTTATGAGAAGCTGACACGCATAAATGACTTAGATTAATGATGTTGCAAACGTTGAGGAATACAGGTGGTTCAATTTCTTCAAACTCTGTGTTTTCATTTCACAATCCGTCTCCATACGCCTTTACTACAGCGTACGTGTGTGATCGTATGTGTGCACACATGTATGCGGAACCTATCACATTGGTTTTGATTATCAATGATAGGCAGTGTAATGAGGTGCCATAAAATCTGATTAATTTGAAGCTGGACGAGAAACTGGTGCCAGATGCTCCCTGCCAGCTTCTCGCTCCCATTCTCCCTTTTTGCTCTCTCTCTCTCTCTCTCTCTCTCTCTCTCTCTCTCTCACACACACACACACACACACACACACACACACACACACACACACACACACACACACACACACACACACACACACACACACACACACAGGGTGGTCCATTGTATATACATATCTGCGTCAGCTCTTGTGAGAGTTAATGCAACTCCATCTCTGTTACTAGATCAATACTTACTCTCATTCTCTGTCTGCACTAATTCACATTCAATCTTTGTTTGTGTGAATGAGGTAAAAACCAATGGAAAGAAAAAAAACATTGATTAGGTTTAGCTTATAGCCATTACACCCTTAGCACGCCCAATCGCGTCTGATCTCGGAAGCTAAGCAGGGTTGGGCTTGGTTAGTATTTGGATGGGAGATCTCCTGGGACTACCAGGTGCTGGAAGCTTGGGGGTGGCACGGTGGTTAGCACTGTTGCCTCACAGCAAGAAGATCCTGAGTTCAATTCCACCATCAGGCCAGGGTCTTTCTGCGTGGAGCTTGCATGTTCACCCATGTTTGTGTGGGTTCTCCCTGGGTGCTCTGGCTTCCTCCCAAAGACAGACTGGCGAACTGTCCAGGGTGTACCTCACCTCTCGCCCTAAGATAGGATAAGTGGAAGTTAAATGAAAAACTTTGAGTTGATTGAAAATTATTCCACTTAAACTGGAAACTAGGTAATTCTGTGCCAGAATTGTCAACTGGAAAGTCCCCTCAAGTTCTCTTTTCAACTTGGGAAGTCAGAGAAGTCCTACAAAGCCTTGCCTTTTGGATCCACAATGGCAGCAGTGAAATTAAAAAGTGGTAAAACTTGTAATCTTTACTATAACTGTTGTATACTTGTGACTTAAACAGAGACCACTGTCCAGGTGCTTTCTGTGAGCCTGCTGCAGTAGATAGTAGTAGGCGCAGGTAGATGCATGAATGCTCTACCATGATTTTCCAACTGCTGCTATTGTAGCATGGTCAGCTCAGGAGTGATGAGCTAAAAGAAAAACATCTTTTTGGTTGATGTATTGTGTTGGAATTTTTTTTACGTGTTCCGTTTTCCCCTCACTCTCATTTGTATGGAGAGCTCCAAATAAATAAATAAACACAACGTAGTGAAATAATCATCAAACTATGAATATTGATGATTAAAAAGAAATTTTGTGGGGCTATTGCTGCATGTCACCCCCCCCCCCCCCCCCCCCCCCCCCCTCACTCTTCTACCTTCCAAATAAAGTAGAAATGGCTCTCTGAACCTTTCCAAGAAATCCTAAAAAATATTAATAACACCGGCAGCACCACTAGCATATAAAAGCTTCTGTTGTGGTGCTAACAGGCATTTTGCAGGCATACAAAATGTTATAGAGCAAAACATAAAGAAGAAAATGTTTCTGTAACGGTGCATGAATGTAGCTTTTTCCAGTTCTGGCAGTCAATAACAAATAAAAATGTAAATGAATTGCAAATCACAGTATTTCATCATTATATGCTCCAGAACTACATTATTAATCAGAATCAGAATCAGAAAGGGTTTTATTGCCAAATGTTGAGCGGGTTTACAACATTAGGAAATTGCTGCGGTGCTTCAGTGCAAACATACTGTTATAAATACTGTTATAAATTAAGCTTAAATAGACATGAAAATAAAAATGAGAATAAGAATTAAAAGTGCTAAGTAGATAGATAGATATATACATGATATATACATGAGTGCAGGTGGTGATCAGTGCCAAACATGGAATGATGCAGTGAACACAGCGTAGGGTCATGTGTTAGTGGTGGGAACAGTCATACGGTTATTGTTCATGTGTCCAACAGCAGAGGGGAAGAAACTGTTCTTATGGCGAGAGGTTCTGGTGCGAATGGACCGGAGCCTCCTGCCTGAGGGGAGCAGGTCAAACAGACTGTGTCCAGGGTGAGAAGGGTCAGCTGAGATCCGAGCTGCACGCCCCAGTGTCCTGGAGGTGTACAGGTCCTGCAGAGATGGGAGTCTGCAGCCAATCACCTTCTCAGCAGAGCGCACAACACGCTGCAGTCTCTGTTTGTCCCTGATAGTGGCTCCAGCGTACCACACGGTGATGGAGGAGGTGAGGATGGACTCGATGATTGCAGTGTAGAACTGCATCATCGTCCGTGTTGGCAGGTTGAATTTCTTCAGCTGCCTCAGGAAGTACATCCTCTGCTGGGCTTTCTTAATGACGGAGGTGATGGTGGGCTCCCACTTCAGGTCCTGGGTGATGGTGGTACCCAGGAAGCGGAATGAGTCCACAGAGGTGATGGGGGTGTCAGTCAGGATGATGGGGGGAGTGGAGCTGTGTGCTTCCTGAAGTCCACAATAATCTCCACTGTCTTCTGGGCATTCAGCACCAGGTTGTTGTGGCTGCACCAGGACACCAGACGTTCAACCTCCCTCCTGTAGGCAGACTCATCCCCGTCAGAGATGAGCCCAATAACGGTGGTGTCATCTGCGAACTTGATTAGCTTGACAGACTGGTGGGTGGAGGTGCAGCAGTTAGTATACAGGGAGAAGAGCAGGGGAGAAAGAACACAGCCACCTATGTCTGAATGACTGAGTCTTTGTGATGAAAAGTTGTATAATGAAATACATTTCATTTCCTGTCATCTTATATGTGGTTTTGTTTTATAATGTCTTTTTCAGTCATTACATTCTGAACGCCGGAGCTTGTTTTTGTGTTTCAAAGAAATGAAAGCACATGGTTGCGAGATTTGTGTTGAGGACTGGCGCTGTCGCCCATGTCAAAATGCTCACCTTTGTAAATATCTGGGCAACACATAGGTACACATAAATTAAGGTTTGTTATTTGAATGAAGGTGGTAAGGGTAGCAATTTGATTCCACTTTCCTTCCACCGTTATAACATTAAAGTTTCTGAAGGCGTGTTACAGCCACAGTATATGTATCGAGTAAAAATACGAACCATGTTAACAGAGGACCTGTGTTCTTGGCAAGGCTTTCATGTTAGCAGGCCAATTAAAAGAGGGAATCTGAAGAACATCCAGGCCAGCCAGGGCTTTCTTCAGATTTGGCTTAATTACTCCAATTCAAGCTAAAATGTTGTTAGGAAAACGTGTTCATAAAGTGAACCATTTAAAACAGTAAGTTCTTGTTAGTTTTAATGATTAAATGTCATTTATCTATCTGTGTACTCCACTATCTTTCTGTCTATCTTGCTTTTCTTTGTATTTTCATCTGATTGCCTGTACATTTCTTTCAGTATTCAGCTGTGATGTGGTGCGGACTAAATGAAGGAAAAGGTCAATTGCTGTTGTCAAGTAAACCCTTATCTGGATTTATGACAATGCTCAGGCAGAGGGGGAATATGTGAGAAGAAGAGGGCCTCATCCTGCCCTCCGCGTTGCCTTCGTGCCAATTACGACACACTTAAGCATGCTCACATACACAATTTCACACAATATCCACACATGCAGTATCACACTGTCTCTTTCTTCCTTTTTCGTTTTTGTCTTTCACACATACACGTTTCTGTCTAATTAATGCAGGAACCTTCTGGCAAGCGTGAGCTGACCTGAAAAGAACTTTCCTCTTTCCACTCTCACTGTCTGCTCTTTTCCTTATCAAACTTTCCACCTTTTTTTTAACGCATGTCAAAAGAAGGTGCAGTTACCTGTAACCTTACACATCAAATCTAGATCTCGCATTGCTACTGTGAGGAAGATATCGGCTATTACCGTCTAAACCAGGATTTTCTCCTAGATCTTTTTTCTTTGAATAGAAAGGCTCTCTGTGTGGATTAAGTTTCCTTCCTATGCACACTTGTAGTTAGTTATAAAATGAAAACAAGGGACAGATCTAGTTAAGACTGGCTGAATAAAGAAGGAGCTAATTATTGTTTCATGTGTTTTATTCTTATTCATTGTATAATTATCATTTATAATAGTAAATTTGATAATATACAATAATACTATGATATACAGCCGTGCAGCAGGTGACCTGTTGTATTCTTGCCAACCTCTTAAAATCAAATAAAAATTAAAACATTTCAAAGATTCAAGATTCGAAGTGTTTGTTGTCATGTGTACAGAAGAAATAGCATTTCTCTGTGCAATGAAATTCTTCCTTTGCTGTCCATACACAAATGCCAAGTTAGGTAGGGTTGAAGGAACAAGAATAAAGGATAAAATGAAGACACGATGTTAAGATAAATAAGGTAAAAATAGGGATAAAAATAGTAAAAGAGGTATACAGTTGTCAATGGAAGTACAGTTGTCAAGGAAGTACAAAGGATTAATGTGCAAAATGAACTTAGTGTGCAAATTGTGCTAATGTGCAAACTGCAGTTGAGGTAGGTGCTGTTCAGGAGTCTGATAGCAGTGGGGAAGAAGGAGTTGTTGAGTCTAGATGTCCTGGACTTCACACTTCTAAACCTTCGTCTCGAGGGCAGAAGTGTGAACAGTCTGTGAGGGTGTGTGGGGTCTCTACGGATGGAGGCAGCTCTGGACTCTGGACAATGGTAGATGCTCTGCAGAGAGGGCAGCAGGGTCCTGGTGATCTTCTCCACAGTTCTTACCCCTCTCTGCAGGCATTTGGTCCATAGCACTAGTGCTGCCGTATCATGCAGTGATGCAGCTGGTCAGTGTGCTCTCCACAGTGCAGCTGTAGAAGCTGCTGAGGATCTTGGCTGACATCCCAAATTTCCTCAGCCTCCTCAGGAAATACAGCTGCTGCTGAGCCTTCTTGACCAGCTGTGTGGTGTTCAGTGTCCAGGTGAGGTCCTCACTGATGTGAACGCCCAGGTACCTAAAGCTGCTCACCCTCTCCACTTCACTCTCTCGGATAAACAGCAGCTGGTGAGGCCTCTTCTTCTCCTTATGTCCACCATCATCTCCTTTGTTTTATCAGTGGTGAGGGTGAGGTTGTTGTCCTCACACCATGACACCAGACCGGCCACCTCTGGTGAAAGAGGATGGATAGATGTATGAAATAAATAGCAAGGAAAATTATGGTATTTTTTTAAGCAAAATAGATAAGAGTAATCAATAGTTGTTGATGCTATTATTTAGACCAGGTGTTTCAAACTCATTTTATATCGGAAACCACTTTGATGTTAATTGGTCAGGACCAGTTAGGCACCCCTTTCTGTCACTGTTACGATGTTTAACAACACATTTAATCTTAATATAAGAAAATGAAGTGCAATTTCAACTGTACGTCTCAGTTTCTCTAAATGATTAAAACAAAATGCTTCTGTTGTAAAGTGAAGCAATCTATCAACACAACTCTCTATTTATAAGAAATTAGTGTAAAATTACAGAAACATTTCTGGAAACTTGTTTCCCAGACAGTAATTATGAAACAGTTTTTGTCCTTTTAGTTTCAGTCCTTTTACTGTACTGCTTTACTTTCACTGTGTACCCAATGTAAAACACAGAAATCTCTATAGTACTAAAAACCAGGATCTTCTTTTGTCATTTAATTATTTATCAATTACTTCATTACTTTGGTGGAGTATGAGTGGTCATAGAGGAGGTCTTTATCTGGAGGAAAAGTGTTACCACTTTTGAAAACACTGGTAAAAGTCTAAAATTGATGCCATCTATTTCATTTTCCAAAGCCAACCAATGGGCCAGATTGGGGTCTTGGCTAATGTGCTTGTGGCTCCTGGGGCCTTTTGTCTGACACCCCTATCCTAGACCTTTATTTTACTAAAACGGAACTTTGAGTCATTTTTGTTGTTAATAATTGATGAAAAATTGTAAAGTATGCAGCTTTTTTTCTCTTCTGAAGTTGGGCATTCCAGAAAAAGTTTGAGAAACAATACAGATCACATTAACATAAATTAAATATATGAGCTGAAGTAAATGGGTTAACATTAAATAGTCTTTCACTTGGCCATAGACACACTTTCTGTGCTTTGCCCAGTTTAGTGTTGTCCAGTTACCAGTACTGTTGGTCCCGAGGTGCTGCTGTTCGACCAAGCAGTTCAGAAGCATGTGGCTACTGCTATTGACTTCGCATTGTTGCTGATAGGGAAACACAGCTGCTCCCCTGGAGATTTGGTGCTCATTGCTAAATGCTTTGATCCTCGTTGTACTGTTAAAGTCCGTTGCTGTTGCTGACTAAACTTGTTTTTGCAGTCGTAAGCAGGCTCTCGGTTTGCTGCACTTGTGACAGAGAGCTCAGACAGGAGAGCGGTCAGACTAGTGAAAGACCATTATTTCTGAACACACAGGTACGAGTGGACCAGAGAGATTTAGAAGACCTGCTGCAGGAATGGTCACGTGGAAAACAAGTTATCAGAGGGTTGCAGAAAGTATCCAGTATTACTGTTTACCTTTTTATGTTAAAGGCCTCATTTAAATCACACAAGTGAAGAAACTGATCTGTTGCCTGGTATCATGGTACCTAAAAAGCACACTATATCCTGTAGAATATTTCTTTATTTGTTTTTTTGAAGATGGTTGTGGAGACGGCCTGATGTGTCCAAAAGGCTCCCATATGTTTTCAGTTAAAATCTGCCAAGTGTGAAAGTCATAGCATGTGATTCACAGCACTTTCATATTTATTAATTGAACCATTCAGTGACCCCAGTGCCACATATAAGGAGGGATTCTGGAAAAGACGTCTGGTGAGGGTGATCAATGAGAACAGCTTAATATTGATTTACATTGACTTTTCTCAATAAGTAGATAAGTGGACACAAACTATTCCAACATAAGAGAAAATTTGACTTTAGTTCTCCCAAATTTAATTCAAAGTGAAGGCTTGTTGTTACTACACAGTAGAGGAGATCCTGCAGATGCATCTGTGCAGCCTAGAAGGGGAGATTTGCAAAATCGAAATGAGGTAAGACATTTGCTTTCTGTTGAAAAACAAAAAGTTTCAGAATGTACCAAGTTGAATACTGCAGTATGCTACACTTGGTAGTCTTACTGAGCAGTCTATCAACATTGGAGACCACTGTTCAGTGTCAAAAACAGGCAGAGGCTGCTTCTCCGATCAGTGAGCAAAGCAGTGTGGTGAAACAAAGGTAGCAGAAACTGCAGATAGAGCATAAAAAAAAACCAAGACCACTATTTTTATCTATTTTTACAATGCTGAGCATACCCAGTTTCTTAGTTATCCATCTGAGTCCTTCTTAATGTCTTAAGTCATAGCCTACAGCAAGATTTTAGTCATCCACGCTACCCTAACATAATCACTGTGCCCAACTGTGTTATCTTTTCAATGCAGCTCTTTTAAACTTATAGGGAAGTCATGTTATGACCATTGAGTTTTACAATTACTTTATAGCTTTCATGTGTTTGTATGGATCATAGAAAACACTGTTTTTGTCATAGTTACAGTAAATGTGGGAAGATCTCTGGTTGGGGACACAGGGAACAGGGACGTGGTCACCTTTGTTTGTGTGATGTTGGCGTCTCTCTAGTTTTTGATTATAAACTATTGTCCTTATGTGTTTTATCGTCTGGTTTTTTAATATCATTTTAGTCAAGATTATCTGTAATATGTGTGTCTACCAGGTTTGTGCATGAGCCTAACAGAACACTTAATAAGGTTTTATGAAGTGCGTCTTTGTGCAAACATTTCTGCACGCCTGTTTATCTGTGTCTCTATCAGCATGGTGCTTTTCAGATTTTATTTTCCAGCCATCATCCGACTGATTATGTGATCCAAGGTTCAGAAGTTTTCATTTACCTCTGTCTTGAACGGTAATGATAAAGGCTCAGATTATTAAAATGACTCTCTCCCGCTGCCATGAAACATATCAAGAGCAAATGGGAGGGCTTTGATTTCTCAGTTTCCCTCAATGACTCTGCGAGTGGCTTTGAGGTCTGATTTGAACTAGAGATGGAGAAGGCAAACACATTGAAATTAGAACTGGGTGGTTAGATGCAATTATATAGTTTCAGAAATTCTCATTCCTGTCAGTTTGTTGTACATTAGAAAATGTAAGTGACATTTCAATAAAATCTCCCATAAAGTTCAATTCTGCTTTATTTTGTTCTGTGACTGCAATTATCTTTTGGCATACAACATCAAAACCATTCGTTCAGCTTTTCTGACATGTTTTTCTATCTGGAAAACACATTAAATGGTACTGGTGCTTGTTGAGTGCCAAGACATTAACTTTAATATAATCCAATTGAATCTATGTTCATTTTCACATAAAACATGGTGTTTTGACCTTGACTTGGAGTAGCGTGAAGGAAAATATGAATAGTTCTAGATGTATTTATTTCAGTCAAAGCTTAGCATAATTCTGGTGTTTTACTCAAAGTGAGCAGGCATGAGAAGAAAAGCCAAATATAAATTAGTCCTACCAAAGAAATAACTTGGTACACCAAAACAAAATAAAAGTAAATATTTTGTGGACAAAAATACATGTACAGGGCACAAATAAATGTAAAAAGCAAAACAAAACAAACAAAAAAAGAGTGTTTTTTTTTACAAAACTCAGTAAATGTGAAACTCCCCGGGAGCAGACCGCCCACCGAAGCGTTTCCTGGTGGCCTGAGGGCTGTTTTTCCCTGCTGTGAACAGTCAACTTGACCAGCAATAATGTAGCAAGCAGGAGTTAATGGACCTTTCAGTATCCATGCATTTAACATTTGTTATGCTTGCTGTAATGTCCCACACAAAAAGTTGCATATACCATGTACACATTAAGAGATACATTAACTGTGAAATCAATGGGAAGAGTATAAGGAATGATGAAATAGAAAGGGAGAAGGTATAAATAAAAACCAGAAAAGACCTCACCACAGGGAGACGTGTGTACTTTAATTGTTGTAGCATCTGTTCTCTGAGAATTAATGAGTATCTGTGTGGCCTTTTTTGTATTTGAATGTTTTCAATCTATTGAATAGAATCTTTTGACTTTTTAATAAAGCAGCCAATTGTATAACTAGTCTGGTTTGTGTTACAACACAAAGGGTTAGCATACAAAGTTAGCTTGGCGGTTTACAGGTTGGCCTGGCATAGAATTAAATTATTACTTTGCCCCTAGTGTGTGTGTGTGTGTGTGTGTGTGTGTGTGTGTGTGTGTGTGTGTGTGTGTGTGTGTGTGTGTGTGTGTGTGTGTGTGTGTGTGTTTATCAAAATTGTAATTATAAAATTATAAATTATCAGACTTTAAAAAATATTATAGGAGATCAATAAATCAGCCAATTTTTTCACAGGTAGTTTTTCACAAAGTACAGTAAAGTATTGGAGGTTATATGTGTTATTGATTTGGACGGGTCAATGATTCTGCCATCTGGAAGGTGAAGCACAAGCAATCCTTCATTGTCAGTGCAAAGGTGAATGCTAATAGGTAAGGTTAGCTAGCTTAAAGTTGCTGCAAAGTTGATCCATGGGTCGCTACGATCAGGGTCACCAAATTAGTCTCCAATTAACCTAACGTCATTAACTCCATGAGGTTCTTCTTGCTGTGAAGCAACAATGCTAACCACTGCACCACTGTGCTGCCCCATGATATCTGTTTAAAATGGTTTTCTTTTCAGGTAAACCATGGCTCAAATGTCAGCAGCTGTGAACGAAGCAGCAAGTACTTTTTGAATCGAGTTGAACTACTATACTGCATTTTGGCTAAATATCTAACCATCCACTTCTTTCCGCTGGTCCAATTTAGGGTTGAGGGGAAGGCTGGAGCCTATCCCAGCTATCTGTAGGGTAGCCAGAAATGTGAGAGTGAATGGTTGGATAAACTTGCATAAAATCTTTGATGGGGAGTGGATGAAAAGCCTCTTTTTAGTCTCCAGGTGAGCATTTCAATAAGGAAGTGACAGCACAGGAAAACTACGAAATGTTCTATCGCATATATTGCAAGAAAAGAGTTCTACCCAGGACCTGATAATGGATATTCATCTGGGGACCTAAACTGTTTCTGCTTTGCAACAGCATCTCTTCTTAGTAATTATCTGCGCTATAAGAGACTGAAGAAGTTCTGTATATCTATTTAACTCTATGACACAAGTGCTGCCGGATCCACCCTCTACCTGCCCCCCCCACACACACACATACACACAAGTGCTCAGACACTCACAGGTATATTGTCTTATATAAAGCTGAAAGCTGTTATTAGTGTTGTAATCACTTTACTTCAGAAAGCCCTGCACATGTCCATTATGGTATTTATAGAGTATGTACTGCTGGATGGTAAAATTCAGATGACGGATGACCAGTGAGGTAATCGGCTAATCATGGCAAGAGCATTGCTTAATTACTTTATTCATTCAAGGTGACATTTGGCTACGGCATGCCCACTCTCTTAGTCAGTTTGCAAGCCAAGTGAAAGAGAATTAAGGCTAAATGGGGGGCATGCATTAGTGTCTAGACTGATGGTAAACATCTTTCTACCTGACAAGAAGATGAGTTTAATTCTCCATATCTCTGCATTTGTGAAGTTTCCTCTTTCTTCCTGAAGGTGTCCACTCTCTTTACACACCCAGCTTTAATTAATATAGTGATCACAGCTAGAGATGGCACGATACCACTTTTTTATGTCCGATACCGATATCGATATCATAAATTTGGATATCTGCCGATACCGATATGAATCCGATATAGTGTTTTTTAATCAACAAAACTGTTTTTTAAAATATCTTGCTGCATTTTGCAAGTCTGCAAGTTCATACTCAAGTTTAAAACAACAACTACACTAAAGCTATTCTGTTATACCTGTATACAAAAAAAATATTTCATAGTTCAGCAATACTGATCAATCTAATAAACTTAAACCTACACCATCCTCCCTATTCTGGTATTTTAAAGAGTACTTAGCGTAAATATTAAGCAACCTAACTAATAGGGTTCCAACTCCCAGCAACAACAAAAATAAAAAAATAAAAAATAGGGAACCACCCCTCACGCTCCACCTCATGATGCTTAATCAACGTAATCAACCTTAATTTGATGCAGTGTGAAAAAAAATGCACAGAAATCAATTATTTTTCAAGAAATATTAAATAGATTCAACATCTTTCTTCAACAAAATTGCAGACTGCACAGATGGTACCTTCCCAAAGGAAAATGTACTATAGCTTACTAGGGTATATATATTAGACTTAATAGTCACTATATACAGTAATTGACTTCTATTCATTTTACATCAAATTAAAACTTTGTGTGTCAGATAATTATTTATTAAAAGCTAGACATTTTAAATGAGAATAAGAAAGAAAAGTATGTCTTTGTGCCCCCTTTTCCCTGTTAATGCCCTATCGGCCCCCCTGGCTAAACTTTGCTAGATCCGCCCCTGCACAGTTACCAGCCGTCAGCTACGTAGAAAAAGATCCTGGTGTAGAAAGTAATATTAAATACATTCTAACAACAGCTTATCAAGCTTAAACGTGCTGCTGTTGTTCAGCCGCTGGTTTCCTCTTTCTGGCGCAAAGTGGACCAAAAACAAACAAGAGAGACTCACGACAGAAAAGCCGATCAGCTGATCATTAAGCAGTTTCACGATTGAAGTAGCAGCCGGAGAGCGAGAGGCAGTCGCTCGTTAAGCTTAACGTGGGAATGCTTTACAAACATTCAGAGATGGACTTACACACTTGCTTTACTTCTCTCGGGGATAACTTTGTCGGAGATGAAATGCCGGGTTGCTAGCGAAGCTCCAAATGCTATCCAGACCACCGACAGGTCCGGCATGCCACAGCCGCTCTATCACGTGATGCATACTGCTCCGACGTTCTGAGGTGAGTTACGGCGTGTTGCAAGTTTTGTGAGGTGCTTTCGTGATATTTAATGGATCGGATTACATTTTTTATTTTTCTCCGATATCCGATCCAGTAATTTAGGTCAGTATCGGACCGATACCGATACATAATATCGGATCGGTCCATCTCTAATCACAGCCTGTCGTTTCAAAAGTCATATGAGTCGTCTTCTGTGGCTAAAATTGCATTTGTGGAGCTTGTTTTAAAAACCAAGCTGTATATATTTAATTCTGCTAGCACACAGGCACGTGATGCATATTTACGCGCTTACGCGATACATGTACAAAGGATACAAATACACACGCAGATACACACACAGAAAAACTCAAATAATGAAATGGCCCGTGGTTATATATCCCTTCTTGATGCGGACCCAGAGGGACAGAGATTTATGACTCTTGTCTTTACAATCACTTTTGGATTCAAATCTCACCACAACACACAAAAAAGCACCACAACACAAAGGCGTGTGCATGCATGTTGCACAGCAAGCAGAGAGGCTTTATGTGTCCTCATATCAGCACATCAGAATGATAAATGCACACGACGTATTGAGCTGCACATAATGCAGCCTCATTTAGACAGACTCAAGAAAACTGAATATGAAGTAATGGATTTACCAGTGAGTACCCAGAGATATTTGAACACACTGTTTATGTTGTACGATTGGATTATTTTATACTTCAGTTTATTAAATGAGGTACAGCTGGCTGAAACGGGTGTTTTCTAATACAAATAATCTTGCAATAAATTCAAACTCAATAAAGAATATTGTGGTTTTCCTGAAATGATTTTACATTAGTATGTTTATGTTGGGAGTTTCTAGCTTATTGTACACTATTGTAATACAGTATTGTTCAGTACAAAATGACTGAATAGTGAAATATTTTCCCTAACATTGCACTAAAAGGCTTTTTAACCTTAGTCTTATAAGACCTACACGTCTCATATGGTTTACTTGTGAAACTTCCTTCACAGTATTGTTCAGTATTGTTATAATTCTCATTAATATTTTTGCTTGAAATAAATATAAAGCATACTTTCTTGAAAAAAATCATAAAATAATAAAAAAATTTAAAATGATACATACAGTCATTCGTTACACCTTTCTAGTACTTGATTAGATCCCCTTTACATCCATATAGGTGTCTCCTGTGGCACAACATCTTAAAGGTGCTCTATTGCATTCAGGTCAGTGTAACCGCAACTTGTGTAATTTTGCTTACTGTATTGCAAAGTGGTTGAAATGTACAAGCTGGCTGATTTTTCAAATCATACCAGCATGACTTCACACGTATATTGACATTTATTGGTCTTTACAGCGTTCCTTCCTTTTAAGTCATGTCCCTTTTTTTGATTTCATTTGAAAAGTCATATTTAATCACATCTAGTTCTTTGTGGAAATTTCCTGGACATCCTGCAAAAAGGTCGCTTCTGTGTAATATAAGATAAATAACGGTACACCGTGCTAGGTTGGACCCACGTTTGCCTTCATGGCATAGATTCAATGAGATGCTGAAAATAATCAGAAGAGATTCTGGTCCATTTTCACATGTAGCATCACACAGTTGCTACAGATGAGAATTTTCCCTTCCACCACATCCCAAAGGTGCTGTATTAGATTAACATCTGGTGGTTGTGGAGGTCATTTGAGTACATGGAGCGCCTGCAGGATGCAGCCACCAGAAAACTACCATCAAAAAATTGCAGAACAAATACCAAAAGTCATCCAACCAGGCAGGATTTTTCAAATCTGCTGTTGTACACTTTTGGTGAGTGTGTGCAAATTGTAGCGTCAGTTTCCTGTTGATAGCTGACAGCATCCTGTTCATGGAAAAGGATACTTTTCATTTACAACATTTATTTCCTGTAGCTAATTACTTTTACATAAATATGAAATAGACAGGGTTGAAAAAGGAATGCAGTGTAGCTTTACTCATATATGTCAACAGCTTCGATGAGCATCTATGCATCTGTTAATCCCCCACAATGATTCTTGCCTTCATAAAGATTCAGATAATACAATTGAAAGCACAGCATCATTAGGCATTATCCTCAAGGACCTCACCACCCGACCAGCTTCACTCTCTGGGGCTTAGAGGAGGTGCCCCTGGGACATATCTGGATTTAACACCAAGGCAGCCGCCCCAAGAATATTACAAGCACAGGAAGCGCATGCTTGTCTCAGTCACTTTCATATGCGGGAGGATTTATTTTTCATTTAAACTTTAAAAGATTGTCTGAGGATCTCACCAGCACAGTTTCTACATGGCTAACATCCTTCGAGGAAGGATTAAAAAAAAAAAGCAAACATATTTACAGCCATTAGTTTATGGTAAAGCTTTATATCGTTGACTGAATCTGTTCACATTTCCATCCTTTGTGAATGACTTCATGAAATATAAACCATACATTTCAAGTAGATGTGCAGCCGGGGTGTGCAGCTCGTTTAAGTGCGCTTGTCACCAAGACTGCCAACCATGAATTAATGAATCAAGTTGAAAATGTCAAAGCAGGTCCCGGATCGCTCTGCTGTGGTTCAGCTGCAGAGCACTGTCAGCATCAGGCGGCTAACTGATGGTAAAAGGCCTTACTCACAAAACAAACCAGTCACACAAACACACACAGATGCACACACATAGTATCTGCCAAGCCATTCCATTTCTCTTGTTATAAAAAAGGTCATTCTTGTCTCTTCTCTTGCTTCAGTGGGTGGTCAAATCTCTGCACTCCAGCCCTCTATGCATAAGAGTGCTGGAACATCATTATTATGTACACATTTTTCCATCTGGTATATGTAAATGTTCTCTTTCTCCCGTAGCCAGACTGACATTGCGATTTCATTTACCTATCGGTGCAATAGCCTGCATCCTGCTCAGATCCATCATAATGCCACAGTACTTTGACTTCCTCTCGCCAGATTGCCATTAATAGACAGAGGATGTATGTATTCATTCCTGAGGTGTAAAAAGTAATCAGGTAGATGCATTAAGGGCAGAAGGGTGATAATCCTCTCCTCTTCGCACTCTCATCTTTCGTTGCCTTTCATCACCCTCTTCTCGGTGCATGCCGGGAGCAAAATTTGATTGATAAGGAAAGCATAAACAGCGTGACATGGAGAGAAGCTGAGTTCATAAAGAACATCATCGATTGTTTGGAGTGCTCGGGAGACATCAGCACATGCCAGCACAAATTTAAGTCTGCATATAACAAAGGCGATGATATCATTAAGTTCATTCCTGCAAATGTGTTATTTCATCGTACAGCTTATGTCATGATCATTAGAAATTCTGGGGTGGGGATCTTGTGACAAATAACCAGGCAATGTAATCGTTTGCCTCTCAGGCAAGTTTCTGGTCCTTTGACTGCAGCTGACATGAACCAACTCTGCTTTTGCTGGACATTTTGGTCAGAGTAGCCCTGCTTTCAACGCTTGCAGCAGATCTCAGAGTAGAAGAAGGGTTTTTGTCACCTACTGCACTCCAAACATTGGAGCTGGAGTTTGTCCCACTGTAAAATCAGTCACTGGTGAATGGGTGGAGTGACTTCAAGAGCTGTTTGTTGCAACCTGCTTGCTAAAGCAAAATGTATTTCAGGTGGCATTTCTCTCTCAGATATTAAAAAAAGGAAAAACCAAAAAAAAAAGAAGAAAAATTTATATACCAGGGCAATGAAACCAGTAAGTTTACATTTACAAGAACACCCATCCTAAATCCAAACCTAAGACATATGACTTTACAACCAACTGGATGTGTATAGAACTGCATATGTTCTACACATTATATAACGATGTTTCCCTTCAGCAAGTCTCTGTTTCTGTTTATTTGTCTCACATTCTGTGTCTTTTGTTCTGAACACAGAGCAATCAGTGGGTGGAATGAATCTCAATAGATGCCCATTATGTTAGCTTCCAACACAATATGTTAGCAACTCATGCTGGTTTCCTCCATATGTAGTGGAAAAAAGATCATCTTCTATTAAAGAAGACTTCTGTTTGTCATCTTTTTGGGAAATACTGTAACATTTAGCTTAACAAGTCAATATAAAATTGAAAAGTTGAAAAGACAAAATCCCTTTTTGACCAAAAGTCTTAGAAGCATTTTCATTTTTTTTATTTATTTTTTTTTTTTGCCTGTCCCGTTTGGCTCTTTTGCCATCAGAATTGTTGTCTAAAGGCAAAGAAAGATGCCCAACGGATTTACTTTACCAAACTGACCATCCCAGCCTTGCCGTAATGGTCCATTTGATTCACCTTTTATTGTTTATTTTATTTTCACTTACTGAATACGGGACAGACTTGACTGGGGGAAAGAAGGGGAGAAAGAAAGAGGGAAAGAGAAACAGCTGAGAAGAGGGACGGGGGAGAAGGGCAAAAAACAAAAACCAACAGAACGGGCAGAGAAAAAAATGCATATATCAATCACCTGGATCATCTGCTGAGAAAGAAAAAAGAAAGCAAGCAGAAGAGAACAAGAGTAATAGAATAAACAACATCACAATGATATATGGGAATATGACAGTAAATACTAAATGTTAAACATTATTGTGCAGCACATAAGATCAACAGAACACAGTGTGCTTTGAGGTAGGAGCCAAAAAGGGTGTAGTTTGTGGGTGTGATCACCCGTGTGTACACCTGTGAGCATGGACGCGCTTGTTTTTTGTTTTTTTAAAAGGTTCCTTCATGTAATGATCTGCTAGAGGGTGTGGGGGGGCCACAGCCCCGTCCTCCAGGGCGTGAAGCAGGTGTGGAGGAGATCAAAACTCCAGACATCCAGAGGCCCCCAGAACACAAGAGACCAAGGAAGACCAACAGAGGGGCAGCCGCGCCACTGTCCCAGAAAGAGCTGAGGAGAGTCCCAGATGAGGGCATTTTCATATTTTTAGCTTTCTAAGAGATGTAGGACTACTCTGAAATAATATGAGATATTTTATTTGACTATGTTTTCGAAGATAGTCCAACAACTGAGACTATTTTAAAAGCAAATGTATTTGGTCCTTGGATAATTACGACTTTGTAGGATTTTTTTTTGTCTGTCTCTGTTTGTGTGTGCACATATCTTCAGTGGGAGAGTGCATTATGTGCTGCCCATTTCTTGAAATGAACAGATGGAGGAAAGCGGCAAAGGTCAATGCATCCACATACAGCTGGTGTTCAGGGTGAAGGAAGAGTGCGGTTTTGTCACCTCTCTCGCAGCTTCATATGTAGTTGAAGTATTTCATATTATTGAATCTGTGGCCTGACATAGTCGGTGCACATAAAGTAAAAAATGCTTCCTTCCAATGTAGTATAAACGTGACCCTGAGCTGAGACTCAGAAGTGCATAACCAGGCTCTGAACAATGGGAGAGTTCAGCATGACACTGACATTTACATTGTACCAGGAGCTTCAGTCATTCATTCACCTATTTTCTCATCCATGTGGATTCACATTCATTTCAAACTCTTTTAAAAGAGTAAACAAAGTGGTTAAGCTGCGCTGTCTCTTCATGAAAATAGCATTTTCACAGAGTATGACATTTAGTTTGTTTACCTTAACAGCTAAACATATTCTCACAGGTCGGCAGAGTTCAGCTCCTTAAAGTTTAAGATGTTTCCTTGTTTTAACAGTTCCAGAAGGGAACCTGATGCATTAGTTTAAATAAATCTCTCTAATGGTGAAACAGACCTTTTTAAAAATCCTTTCAGAGCTGTGGCAGATAACCGGCATGGTAAAAGACTGGCCTAATAACGAATGAGTTATCTAAGGCCAACAGATGACTTGCAGAAACAATGCTGATGATTGAGCAAAACAACTACGCATGTGTGCGCACTTGCAACACACGTGCACTTACACACAGACACACACACACAGGCCTAAAAAGATGTGTTTGCACTCTGGGGGAAAAAGTTCTCAAAGCACATTAACATTTTATTCTTTGTGCATTTAGCGATCCCTCCGACTGTACCATGACTCACTTGAGATTAACACTAGAAGCTGTGTGTTTGTCGAGCGTGGGTCAAAGAACCATTATGTGAAACCAAAAGTGTTGAGTTTTCTTTTCTGAAGTTATCCTTAAAAACTCCAAATGATCTACAATGTACTGGATCTCTGTTTGTTTATATGTGCGCGTCCGATGTCCATTACTTTTATGAGGCTTTTGAGTTATGACCTTTAATAAGAAGGCATTATGGGAATTTTTGGCTCTTCTCCAGAATTATAAGTTCATCCTCTGAGGTTGCTCAGCAATAAAGTTGTCAGCTGAATATTGCCCACCCAGAGAGAATTTACTCCCTTTTATAAGTGTGTGCGTGTGTGTGTTTGCTCAGCCCCGTGGTTTGGTCATGACATTTACGTTGGGTATTATTGCCACGCTGAGAGCTGCTGACTGACAGACATTAATTGCACTTTTTTTTCTTTTTTTTGTGACTCACAGCTTTTGAGAGATCACTGTGCCCTGCTAATACTCAGGAGTTCCTTTGTTGATGCAGACACATTTGAACAGGCAAAATGCATGGCCCACATTCTTACCCCATATTTCCACCACCTTGCCCCTGAGACTCGCTTTCTCAGTGGGCAAGTTCCAGGTTTAACCCCCTTCATGAGAGTAAAACCACCAGTGATGGATGCTCACTATATAAAATCTGTGTGTGTGTGTGTGTGTGTGTGTGTGTGTGTGTGTGTGTGTGTGTGTGTGTGTGTGTGTGTGTGTGTGTGCGTGCATGGTCTCACAGATGTAGTATTTTAAGGCTAGTATGCTAGTATAGATACATTTAGTGCTGACTTTTAGTAATTATTCCAAGCGTTTATCAGGCTTCCCCTCTCTCACTGCAAAATTTGGTTAGTACAAAAAGCCATTTCAGTTTCAGTTTTGGGGGGGGGGTGTAATCCAAACTGAAATAAAGAAAGGAGGAATGATCACGTTAGGTTTTGCACTTTCACACAGGTTTGCACACAGCTACTGAACAGCTGACTAGTGTTATGGTCTGTCTGCCTGACTCTTCGCTAAATGCAGATTACCAACGAAAAATGATGAGACGGGCAAAGCGAGGCAGAAGTCTTTCTCATCTTCCCCTGAGAAGCAGTATACCCCACCAGATGTCTTGGGAAATGCTAGAAGTTGGAGGCACTTGAGGCGCTTGACTGCAGTTCTTTAGCTAAGCTGAGATCTAGCTGAATTCCCTGTTGATCAGCAAAAAACAGCAGGCAGCTCGTAATAGCCACTCGCTGTCACATCACTTGCACAGAGTATAATTCAGTAGAGTCCACCACAGCTTGCTCAGAATCAGCGAGACATTATTAATGGGCCATCAGCCTTCTAACACGTAATAACGTTGACATGAAGATGGACTTTGACTAAGATTTTCCCTGACAGCATGTCTAAATATGTGAGAAATATGGAAAGATGAGGGAGGCTTTTTCACTAAAAGAAAAGGTAGAAGGTAGGCTGACTTTTAGAGGAGCTCACAGGCTTTGCTTCCCAGAGTGTGCAATTTGATGCATCACGGAGAGGATGAAATATCATTATCTGTATGACTGGCTCTTAGCTACTTTAAAGTAGTGGATTCACAGCACTTAAATAAACATGCATATGCCATTTTTATCAAAAATATTCAGAGCACCACTCGTAACTCAGTTCTTGCATGACAGAAGCTGCTCATGATGCTGAAGTCTGAAACTTTTAACCTGCATTTAATACTCTGTAGTTGATGATGGATAACACGCAGAACTCCAGTGTGGCTCTAACCATATTTTTTACAATACGTGAGCAATGTGACAGCTGGAAGACAACAGTGAAATCAGATTACCATGATACACAATCTGTTCAGTGTCGTGTGCCTACGCTGTTTTTTTGTTATTAATTAGAAGATAACCGAAGCAAAAACAAACCTGTATTGTCACAACTGCATCGTCATCAGACTAATATTTGTCCAGTTGTAGTAAATTTTAATCGTACAGACAGGTGCAAATTTTAGGACAAAGCATTAACAGCTTGTGGGGGTTGTCAGTTGTACTGTGGGAAGCGCTTTGCTTGTAGGAATTTTGCCTGTTTAGCACCTTAGAAGGAAAGTCACTGTAAATCAGTGATCACCTTTATCCTGTCATACAGCATTTCTATCCTAATAGGAGTGGTCTCTGGTTGTCAGTGGACCTGTTGACGGCTGATGAAGGGCCAATGAAAGCATTGATGATCTTAAAAATTTTGTGAATCATACGCTATGGCCTCTATGGCTACTGGATCTCGTCCCACTTGAACACTTATCATCAAAACACCTCTTCTTCTTCTTCTTCTTGTAGCTGTTCCCTTTAGGAGTAGCCACAATAGATCATCAACCTTCATCTCATCCTATCTCCAGCATCCTCCTCTGTCACACCAACCCTCTGCATGTCCACTTTCACAACATTCAGGAAACTTCCCTGTGGTCTTCTTCTTTTCCTCCTTTTCGTCTCCATATTCAGCATCCTCTGTCCGGTATATCCACTATCCCTCCTCAGCACATATTCCAACCATGTCAGCCTTGTCTCTATAACTTTGTCACAAATCACCTCAGACACCCTCACTATGCCCAAACTTGAATCTTTACTGTTAGACCTGTCTTTTTCTCATTCATTCATGCACACCAAATGAGGAAAAAACTTTTGTTTCATCCCTCTGGGAACCTTCAAGCTGTCTTCTCGCACACTCAATGACTACTAGTCAGGTGGCAGTACAGTAAAACTTGAAAAACAGAAAACATAACAATTTTTGCCTTCGAACAAAGGTTGGGCCTTATTGCTGAAGCTATTATATTTCAAAAGGCGCAGCTGGTTTTGGTTTCCAGTTTGTGTTGCAGTTCTTGCCTTTGCAGACTAGTCGGTGCTATCCACGAAGGATGAGCCCAGCAATCTAATGGCAACCACAAGAATTGAGGTTTGCAATGCAACACGCTCCTTGCAATCAATTTTACACGATATCCTTCAGCAACCTCCAGGAACCATTTGTTAACCTGTTAAGGAAAACTAATTTTTACCAGTTTGTAGCTGCTAGAGAGTTAGTGACAAGTCTCTAAGGCTGTGTGAATGGAGCTTTAGCAATCAGTTTCAGATCAACCGCCTCAAGCAACCAGTTGCCAACTGGTCTGGGAATACACATTTTCTCCTCACAATTGATGGTTGTCAGATGGTTGCTAACCGGTCTCTAATCTTGCTTGACTGTGGCCTTGATTTATCATCTTTCTGGATTCATTATAGTTAACTTTTTTAGATTATTTGTCTGTGGTTGCTTTATTATTCAAATGCATACCTGTTCTTTCTTTCTTTCTTTCTTTTTTTAGTTCAAAATACAAATTTAGTCATTCATCACAGTATAAGTTTTTACTGGCCTTACAGAAAACTAGCTTGTCATTTTTAACACAAATACTATCCTTACAGTGCTCAGCATAAATGAGTACGCCCCACTACATGTCAGAAAACCTTTAGTTTCCTTTCAGAATCAACATTTTCTATGAGATACTTTACTACAAAATACTCCCACAAATGTGGGCCATTGATTGCAAACAAGATTTGTTAATTTGCAGAAAAAAAGTGATTTTCCTAACAAATTCATTCAAGCCCATGTCGCAAAAATGAGTACCCCCTAATTATGGTCTTAGGAGAAAAGCCATACTTAAGACTACAAAATTCGAATTAACAGGCATTCAACCAGAGGTGAGTCTAATGATTCATTTAAGAGGTGGCCAGCAGGCTTAACAAAGAAAAGCCCTTCCCATTTCATGCTGCCAGCAAGGGCTCCATGTGGAAGAGAAATGTGACAAAATCTGAGAAAGGACACCATTTTGTTACACAAAAAAGGTGAGGATTACAAGAAGCTTAGCAAAGCTTTACATATCAGTCAAAATACTGTAAAATGTAAGTGCAACCATCTTACAGAGACGTCCAGGCTGTGAAGTTAAGATCTCGACAGGAGCGTCTTCTGATGAGAAGGGTTGAAGAAAATTGCCATGCAAGTTCACTGCAGTTAGCTAAAGCAGTAGAAAGCCAAACTGGAGTGACCGTTTCCCGTGACACCATATGGCGCACACTGCAGAGGAATGGCATGCGTGGGTATCGTCCACGAAGGAAGCCGTTCCTGAAGCCCGTGCACAAAAAAGCACATCTAGAATTTGCTAGGGCCCATGCTGAAAAAGATGAAGACTACTGGGACTCTATACTCTGGAGTGATGAGACGAAGATCACTGTTTTTGGAATTAATGGTTTCAAAACTGTATGGCGTTGTAAAGGTGAGGATTTCAACGAGAAACGCATGGTGCCTACAGTGAAACGTGGTGGTGGCAGTTAGTGATGTGCGATACCACTGATTTCCTTTCCGATCCGATACCAAGTAAAATTCAGGGTGGTATCGATCTGATACTGATACTCTGTACAAAAACTTCATGTTTCATTGTATTTCATAATACAATATATAATTGTATTATGTAATTGTAATGATAATATAATAATATAGCTTCATAATGATTACAGGACATCAGACTACTTGTTCTTATTGCTTAATAATGCAGAGTTCATCATATAGAAATAAAAAACCTGAAGTTGTGCGCTATGTGAACACGTTGCCTGCCTGCAGCACTAAAGGACTCCATTAGAGACGTCTGTCTCGCCCTAGCAGCGCCTGTCCCTCTCCTCCTCTTCAGTTTGCCTCAACATAAGCTCATCATATTCTGTGATATGATTTACTCTGAGGTGTTTGATGAGGTTAGTGCTGTTGCCACAACACCTCACTGTCTTGACACATGTATCGCAAACCGCGTCTTGGCTGTTTGTTGGAGGTAAAATGCGTCCACACATTTGCGCTCAGCCATTGTTGTGAGTGCGTACACCAGGGGCTGCCGCACTTTTATACAGCCATATATCGCATATAACTATGAAAGGCGTAAGAGGAAGTAGTTCCTTCCAATTTAGACGATCCGAATGATGTAGTTTCTATCCACTGTTTTCCTGTTAATGAAAAACTACAAATTTACCCCAAAGTACTAAAATATTGATATTTTAATATGAGAATCAATTCTAGAACATAAATTACTGGTATCGGAAGAATCGATATTTCAATTTCGATCCGCACACCACTAGTGGCAGTGTCCATATGTGGGGCTGCAAGAGTGCTGCTGGTGTTGGGGAGCTGCATTTCATTGATGGTATCATGAACTCAACAATGTACTGCTCTATACTGAAGGAGAAGATGCTGCCATCACTCCGTGCACTTGGTCGGCGTGCAATTTTTCCAATACGACAATGATCCAAAACACACATCTAAAGCTACTGCTGCATTCCTGAAGAAGAACAGGGTGAAGGGGATTGAACGGCCAAGTATGTCTCTTGATATGAACCCAATCGAACACCTGTGGGCAATTCTGAAGCGACGAGTTGAGCATCACTCTGCATCCAGCATCCAGGCTCTAAAAGAGGTTGTTCTTGAAGAATGGAAAACGATAGATGTTGCAATATGTTGCCAACGTGTGCATTCCATGCCTAGAAGACTTGGTGCTGTCCTTGAAAATCATGGTGGTGATACAAAATACTAGATGCAGTAGTTTTTGTTGCAGGGTGTATTCATTTTTGCTTCAATCATTTTGAGTAAAACTGAAATTTTGTGATCCAAGTTATATTATTAACTTTATTTTCATGTTATGCAGTTAAACAAGTGTTCGATAAAACTTAGCCTGGTGACAATTTTGGAAATTGTTGTTTTGTTCGTTGAGCTACTGATTAAATTCATACTTTTTAAAGGGGGTGTACTCATTTATGCTGAGCACTGTATTTCTCTCCTGTGCTTAGTTCAGATTAATATATGGGTAGGTGAAGATCTTCTCACACAGAGTGGAGAACATGTTGAGGAACATGTACACATGGTAATCAACTAGATAAGCCAGTACAATTGTAAAAGGACAACCAACCTCCTTAGAATTTATCACATTACATGTAAAATCAATGGGTCTTCATTACTTACAGTGGGGCAAAAAAGTATTTAGTCAGCCACCGATTGTGCAAGTTCCCCCACCTAAAATGATGACAGAGGTCAGTAATTTGCACCAGAGGTACACTTCAACTGTGAGAGACAGAATGTGAAAAAAAAATCCATGAATCCACATGGTAGGATTTGTAAAGAATTTATTGGTAAATCAGGGTGGAAAATAAGTATTTGGTCACCTCAAACAAGGAAAATCTCTGGCTCTCACAGACCTGTAACGTCTTCTGTAAGAAGCTTTTCTGTCCCCCACTCGTTACCTGTATGAATGGCACCTGTTTGAACTCATCATCTGTATAAAAGACACCTGTCCACAGCCTCAAACAGTCAGACTCCAAACTCCGCCATGGCCAAGACCAAAGAGCTTTCGAAGGACACCAGGAAAAGTATTGTAGACCTGCACCAGACTGGGAAGAGTGAATCTACAATAGGCAAGCAGCTTGGTGTGAAGAAATCAACTGTGGGAGCAATCATCAGAAAATGGAAGACATACAAGACCACTGATAATCTCCCTCGATCTGGGGCTCCACGCAAGATCTCATCCCGTGGGGTCAAAATGATCATGAGAACGGTGAGCAAAGATCCCAGAACCACACGGGGGGACCTGGTGAATGACCTGCAGAGAGCTGGGACCAAAGTAACAAAGGTCACCATCAGTAACACACTACAACGGCAGGGAATCAAATCCCGCAGTGCCAGACGTGTTCCGCTGCTGAAGCCAGTGCACGTCCAGGCCCGTCTGAAGTTTGCCAGAGAGCACATGGATGATACAGCAGAGGATTGGGAGAATGTCATGTGGTCAGATGAAACCAAAGTAGAACTTTTTGGTATAAACTCAACTCGTCGTGTTTGGAGGAGGAAGAATACTGAGTTGCATCCCAAGAACACCATACCTACTGTGAAGCATGGGGGTGGAAACATCATGCTATGGGGCTGTTTTTCTGCCAAGGGGACAGGACGACTGATCCGTGTTAAGGACAGAATGAATGGGGCCATGTATCGTGAGATTTTGAGCCAAAACCTCCTTCCATCAGTGAGAACTTTGAAGATGAAACGCGGCTGGGTCTTCCAACATGACAATGATCCAAAACACACCGCCCGGGCAACAAAGGAGTGGCTCCGTAAGAAGCATTTGAAAGTCCTGGAGTGGCCTAGCCAGTCTCCAGACCTCAACCCCATAGAAAATCTGTGGCGGGAGTTGAAAGTCCGTGTTGCTCGGCGACAGCCCCAAAACATCACTGCTCTCGAGAAGATCTGCATGGAGGAATGGGCCAAAATACCAGCTACTGTGTGTGCAAACCTGGTAAAGACCTATAGTAAACGTTTGACCTCTGTTATTGCCAACAAAGGTTATGTTACAAAGTATTGAGTTGTATTTTTGTTATTGACCAAATACTTATTTTCCACCCTGATTTACGAATAAATTCTTTGCAAATCCTACCATGTGGATTCATGGATTTTTTTTTCACATTCTGTCTCTCACAGTTGAAGTGTACCTCTGGTGCAAATTACTGACCTCTGTCATCATTTTAAGTGGGGGAACTTGCACAATCAGTGGCTGACTAAATACTTTTTTTGCCCCACTGTAGTTAAATAACACAAATATGGAGTATTACCTACCACAAAACACCCTCCCCCTTCTGTCAATTGCTAGTTAAATCCCATGCTAATATATGCTTATACACACCCCCTTTAAACCAGTGTGCTCAGGTAGAACAAAAACAAAACAAAACTGGAGGTAACTTTACTCTCATCACTCCCTGACAAAATCTTTTCAGAGAAGATGATGTGCAGAGACACACAGCCAGCCTTCAAAACAGATCCCGCTGTGCACACTTGATTTTTCCTGCATACCCACTAAATGTATAAAAGTAAGAAAATCCTCAGTGAGATTTCAAAGCAGGCAAAAAGTGAGTAAAATCCACTTTCATATCTGTGCGCATTATGATGGCGCTTGAGCTAACGAGACAATCTTCATTCTTTCTCAGTTGAAAAACACCCAGAAAAGGTCTTTTTCCAAAGCACTTGCAATTCTTGATACTCACCAAAGCATTTGTTCTTGCACCACTATTCTTTTCTTTTACCCCTTTGTGTGAGTGGAAAGCTGAGTGTGAAAAGCCTGGTTAACCTTACTCTGGGCCTTCGGGGATACTAGAGTGTTGTGTGCTACATGTCAGAGGCTTAATGATGGCTCACAGTCAACCCAGCTTTCACTTTGCGGATGTGCGTGGACTGTCTGTGCACCTGTGTGGGTGTGTGTGTGATTATACATCTGAATGTGGCTCTGTGTGTTTCTTAGATCAAGGGTTAACTACACAGGGCATGATGTCAAAGGCAGGTCTTTGGTCGGTGAAAACACTGTCGAATTCACTCAGCAGTTACCATGGAGACAGCGCTGCTAATTCTTGACAGCTCTGCCTCTGTTATCAGTGTTATCTACATTGATTTGGTCCCTGCTGCAAATTACCATTCAAGTGAAAGGCATTTTAAATTTAAAGACTATTATTCAACAAGTCAATTCTAAAGTCAGTTTTAAGCTATAAATAAAATTGATTCAAAAATATCTGAGGAGGCTATTTCAGAGAAAGGGTTGCAGTAGGAAAACTGTGGGGATAGACAGGACCCACAGAGTGTGAGATGGAAATCAAGGTTTGAGATTTGAAATCAGACTGGTGTGAACAGGAATGCTCATGTAGAAATTTGTATGTCATTACAGGCATGTGATGTGGCTAAGGAGCCGATGAAGAGAGGTTGAAACTTATGTAATCTCGTTAAAATTGTCTAGTCTTGGGTATTTTTACTAGTTTTAGCTGCAGGATTCACAAGATAGCCCATTTCAGGCCTTACACTAAAGTGTTGCTGCGCAAAAATCAAAAATCTTTCTTGTTGACAACTAACTTTTAATGTTATACAGGGAATCCGATAATCCAACATATTTCAGAGTTTGGGCTATTAGCCTTTAAAATAAAATGTTTCTAAAAAATCCTAAAATTAAGTACAGGGTGGGCCATTTATGTGGATACACCGTAATAACATGGGAATGATTGGGGATGTTAAAGTCCTGTTTGTGGCACATTAGTATATGTGAGGGGGCAAACTCCTCAAGATGGGCGGTGACCATGGTGGCCATTTAGAAGTCGGCCATCTTGGATGCTACTTTTGTTTTTTCAATAGGAAGAGGGCCATGTGACACATCAAACTTATTGGTAATGTCACAAGAAAAACAATGGTGTGCTTGGTTTCAACGTAACTTTATTCTTTCACCCTGTACTCCTAGGGCAGTTGGATTGTTGTAGTTGGCATTACTATGCATCTTTTTATTTATGATTGATTTGAATGGTTTACTCACAGAAAGTCTGGTGTTTATGCTCTGACTGTGTTTCAGAGAATGTGAATTTTAACATTTTGGTGCAAGGATGAAGTCAGACAAAGCCACAGGGACATGTCCACAGGAGCTGAAAATATCTTATCACTGAGCATGATGAATCTGCTTCATAAACGTACAGAAAGGAGGGAAAGTGGAGAGCTAAGCTGAGCACAAACACACTTCTGCCCATAAAGCTTCAGTCTGTAACTAACTAGCTGTGCTTCTCCGAGAGTTTATATCCATGTTTTCTTGGTAAATTTCTGTGCTGTACTTACTGTTAAGGTTGTCACATGTTCTGTCTGACATGTTGTAAAACATAAGTGTAAGTATACAATTTATTTCGCTAGTGGAAAAAAAAGTTTTTAGATTGTCTCAGCTAGTGCTAAACATTCAGTGACTGTGTTTTTGTTGCAGATCAAATCAACCTGGCAATGTGAGCTCGTTGCTCAAAGACATTTCTCAGCTTCAGTCTTTGACTTTAAGAACAACAGTTTTTACAGATTGGCAGGACTGATAATGTTTGCCGCATAGCTCCAACATTAATGTCATGGTTTATCATTAGCCGCAGCTGCTAGCAGCTACCCTAATGATAACTTCACAGATGGCTAATGTGGCTGGTGGATAATTGCTAATACTTAAACGGCTAACGTTAATGTATGCACCAGCCAAGGTAAGATTCATGGTAATTCGATTAGCGCCAAATCACAACACTGGTTGCCTCGAGATGCTTTATATTGTAAGGTGAAAATGTTACAAAAATACAAAGAAAATTGAGAAAAATTCCAACAATGACCCCCTATAAGCAAGTGCTTGGCGAAAGTGGGAAGGAAAAACTCCCTTTTAACAGGAGGAAACCTCCAGCACAACTGCCATGACTGATTGGGGTGAGGGGAGGAAGACAAATGTTTAATACTTACTAGTAAAATAGGAGTTTTTCTGACTTCTTGAAATTCCTCGTAAAGTTTTGTTTATTGTTGTGAACTCACCTCTTCAGTCTGCAACGGTGCTCTGTGAAATTATGGGTCAACTGGAGGAGTGTTAGCATCAGGGCTGCACCTGATTGTTTAACGGACACCAGAGGTTTTAAGTTTTAATTGGTACTTTTTTTACTACCTTATGTCTTTACCATTGCGCACCACAAAGTGAGGGTGAAATATGGTCACCAGATGGCAGTGAGAGGGGAGTCTTTCCAGACATTAGCAAGAACCATGACTGACAGAGGGCTGTAGTGGCTGCAAATGGCAGGTGTGTCTGTTCCTTCCTTTGAGGTAAATCATTGTCTAGGCTTTTTAGTCACTTTATTTATTTTTTGTTTACAAGTAAAATTGATGTGAGGGTTAGAGAGCTGAATGTTGAGCCCATTCCACTTTTAGTGACAGTGCACACTTGTAATTTTAAACACAGTTTAAATCATATTTCGCAGTAATCTAGTAATTAGGCTATTTAGACTTTTGATTTATAGGTAGATCAACATTTAAAATAACCATCGATGGAAATAATGGCGTTAACGGTATTACTTTTTTCAGTAATCTAACGAATTGCTATTTCTATCATTACAATGCCATTACCATTACTAACAAGAAAATGCTATAGTTACTTTTCCTAGTAATTAGTTACTTTACAATATTGTAACTCAGTTACTAATTTGCTTTTTTGAAGAAGTAACTAGTAACTGTAACTCATTACTAATTGTAACTTTTTAACTGTTTTACTAGTTACTTGCCCAACACTGCAAATAACAGAAACATAAGCAGCAGACGATGATTTGCACGGTACCACATACAGAATGGATCTACTGCCATTCTGCCTTTTCCTATAAGTTACAGGTTCCTATTGCATTTCTAATAGTTCGACCTTTGTAGTAATTTAAAATGTTATTAAAACTGTTCATAATCCAAACCCTACACAGAGAGTCATCAATTAAACATACATGTCTGAGCAAGAGTGAAGCGAACAAGCAGAGCAGGCTAGTAAGAGTGGCATTAGTAAGAATAATACATTAAACTGATTAGTATTTATGGCATTGACTGGCAAGGGCAGCAATGTTTAGATGTCTAGCCACACATCCCTAGGCAATAGTGTTGTAAATGAGTATCCGATCATATATTTTATTATCGATTAGTATTTGAGCATATATTTTCTTGCCATCTCGACTTCCTGTGAAATCTTAAGCTTGTTGTTTTAGGAAGAATATACTTTTTTTTCCTTTGAGGGAGATAAACACTGATTTGACAGTTACAGTGTGTTTTGGCAGGTACAAAAAGTGAATTTTAGCCTTGGCTTATTGGTGCATAAGCCCTGGCATGTGTGCAGAATGTTTATTGGAGGCTAAACCACTTTCAACCGCATCAGTCTGTATATATAATTGTTCTGCCACTGAAAGTTGTTTTGTTTTACCTGATTGCACAATAAGTCCATACATTTATAAACCTGGTTTTCTTATTTCTTTTGGGTACTGTACATTTTGTGCAACTATTTTTAAGAGTGTTTTTTCCATCCCCATTTTTCACTGTTATTTTAGGCACTCATAGCACTTGAGCACTTGAGTCATACAGTTTAACAGTTGCTTCAACTAAAGACATCAAAGGCAATCTGCTGTCTTCGACCTTTATTAGTAGTGCGTTCACTGCACAGCAGCATTCTTACATGCCCTGACACATGACATGAGGGATCCAATAGCATTATGAAAAAGTTTTACAGATAAACTATTCATGCACATTTGATAGTTTAAAAAGAAAGGATAGGGCCAACAGCTCACATTTTTGATTCTCTTTCTCTGTTACCAGAAGTACTGAGATTCCTACAGTTATTAGACAAGAAACTCATTAAAAGTGGACGGTGAAAGTAGCAGTCTTTTAAATTGAAGGGAATGAAAAATCTCTCAAACCCACCAAAATATTTTCTTATCTAAATTAAAGTACTCAAAGCTCAGCAAGACTGAACTGTGAAATGACAAACTCGGGACCTTTCATCTGATATTTAATTTGATTTGTTAGCTGTTTTTCACTCAGATCTTTCATTCCTATCAAAGAACTGAATGAAAGTGATAATTCTGATGCTTTGAGGACATGAGATCGCTTCTGTAGAGAAAATAAGATCTTTGGAGTGTTCTGCGGGCTTTGTGCTCTTTGTAAAATTGCCTTGTCAGATCACATTGAATTGCAAATCCAGTTTGGGGTTTTTTTGGTAGCAAGTTGCTAAATTATAAGTGGATGGTAATCCGATTGGAGTATCCAACATTTTGTGATGTACATCTTACAGTAAGCTTGTATGCATTGTAACTGCTTCTGTTATGTACACGTTGTGTGCTATGGGTCAAAATAAGTAAGTTAGTATTCTACTACTAACTACAAAACAAAAGTACTGTTCAAAACTCATGAGCCACCCCTCATTTCTTTATATTTTATTTTCAAGGTGACATACTTTCTTGTATTTTTTAAAAGTATTCTTGAATAATAGTTTTTCATGATTTCTGGAGGTTTCTCAAAGTTTTTCTTAACACATTTTCTATAATTTCATTCTTTTTCAGTCCAGTCCTTGTACCTGAGCATTTTTAGAGGAATTATTTTTTGTCTGTTAAACCTCTCAATGCTGAACAATGAATCAATCAAGCATGAAAAAGCACCTTATTCATGGGACTGAATAACCAAAGAACCAGGTTTAAAGTGCATCTTTGGCCACTTTGTTTCTAGCAGTCACATTATTTGTTCACATTTCTTTAGCTGACTGTATGAAAAAAATGACACGGTTTGACAGGATTAAAATAATATTTTTGCACCAACAAGGTGATTCCCAAAGAGCTGTTAGCCAAAAACTCAGCATATCTCAGCATGGTGTGCAGTGTGTCCTTGAAAAACTTTACAAGTGGAGGAAAAAGCAGATGTGGCAGGTCTCAAACACAACAGACAAACCCTAACTGACCCCAAGAAATCAAGCAAGGAATGAAATTATAAGAAATCTTGTCAAATAAAGGCTGTGCTAAAGAATAAAGGTGTTCATATGTCTGTGAAGGTTCTCAGTCATCCAGGTCATCGTAGTCAAAGGAGCTTGCAAAGAAAAGCGTCTGGACTTCTTTAAGTTGAAGACGTTTCACCTCTCATCCGAGAAGCTTCTTCAGTTCTAAGGTCAAATGGTGGAGAGTCCCAGATTTAAACCTAGTGGGAGTGACCCCCCAAAGAGGGACAAAGGACCCCCTGATGATCCTCTAATCGCCTGAGCCAAGGTGTGAAACTGGGTGTGGGTCCTGATCAGCCAGGGTTTCGGGTGAGCTCATTGTGAAACCTGGCATTAAGGCGTCTGGTGTTCGTACCAAATATTGTCTTCCAAGCTTGTTTTTGCCTTATGTACTGTATTTCCATGTATGTTTGCACATGTTTAAATAAATTGCAGAATCTATTTTCCACTTTCCTAGAAAATATAAAGAAATTAGGTATGGTTTAAAACTTTTGCACAGTAGTGTGGTTAAAGCTATCAGAAATGCCATTAGCTTTGTAATGATTTGGTGAAAAACCCAAAGTGCTACACAAAATTGAAATAGCTTTTTAATTGTAGGTAAAAAAAATAAAAAAAAATAGAGAACTGCCAAAGTCAGTAGACATCATCCACCTGGGACCATAAATGCTTTTGCAGAATTTTTGGGCAGTTCATCTGTTGAGATATTTTAGCTTGGATCAAAGTTGTAAACTAACCACTCTGCAGGCTGAGGCTCCTTACAGCCATTAATGAAAGATACCGTCTGCATAAATCCAAGGAATGAATCCTCTAAGTGTTTTACAACCAATAAAGTGTACCATTGCCCCATAATGAACACAAAGAATTATTTGTGTGTTTTAATTTAAGTATACACCAATCGTCCAGCCAACTTCTGGTGTGAGAATCTCCAGGGCAAAATATCTGTAAAACCCTCTGGAGCCCCACCATTTCATCCACAAACACACCTACACGTTCACCCAAGCATCACAACAGCCAACAAACGATTCTATTTTCTTTCCCCCAGACGCAGCCTCCTTCGTTGCAGCATTAAAGGATGAGAGATTATTCCCTCTATTTCCAGGGAAATGAATTTTATATCAGTTGTGTGTTTGTGAATCAGACCTCCATTTCCAAGAAAGTAGGAGGTATTATCTCCTTGACTGTATTTGTAAAAGCACGACTATATAGATTACAGCTGCTCAGATTTCCTACCTGGCTGCCTTGGGAACATACGTTTCCTGTTAGACCTGGTATATCTCCAGTGGAATAAATCAATTAGAGTGCAAAGAAACTGAAAAAAGAAACATGAACATGTCCTGCTTCCTGACACTGATGAAAATAAAAATGTTGTCAGCCTTGTTCACAGATCTGTCCTGATTAGTTATCAGTCTCTTTGAACCCGCCACCCAGCACTAAATTAAAGCAATATATAATCTGCATTCAGTCAGATAAATTTCTGCGGGAAATACAGATCAGCCCATTGGCTCAATTTTACATGCCTTCATTTGTCACAGAAAGTTTTGCACAGTGGATCTCTGCTGGCTGATAGTATGGAAGCTGTGGGGTGAAATGTCCCAAACCGCTCAGACAGTACTTGGCAGTCCTGCAGCAACACACCCACTATACTACGTAAAGTTTCCCCGACAAGAGATGAGAGGTAAAGGCAGAGAGAGAGCAATCAGAAATAGAAATCAATGATGATGATGATGATGATGATGAAGAGTAGTGGTAGTCTGATTGAAATCTGCAGGGCTTAAGTCATTTATGAGATCTGCACAACCAAATGTGATTACTCGTACCTCCCTGGACCTCCCTTCCCATCCTCCCTACTTCGTCTCTCTTTTCATTCTTCACTGGATCTGTCACTCAGCCCTGAAATATTCATGCCGGCTCTGAAAAATGAATGCATCTGCCGAAAGGAGCAGAAGTTGAAAAGAGAGAAGTTAGTCGTTTTGATACATATTCTCTCATGATGAAAGTGACAGAGGGCTTTGAGTCAAGCCTTGCTCGGGGAAACGTGGATGACGTGACGGCTTGCCGTGGCAGAGGTGTCACATTACGTGTGGCATGTGTACAGCAAACATATACATGGGATGCTTATACGTGTCATTTTTTTCACCATGATGTATGCCATTTAAGTGAAGCAGGCTCCAAGAACATTAAACTTGATGCGGTTCGTCAGTCGCTTGCTGAGTGAATGTGCAAGTGTATTAAAACTACATAAATAATTGAGAGACGTGTTCTGCAATATTTGACCTCGGATTTCTACAGGTTGATGCTCCTGACAGGTTCAGTACACGCAGCACACACAAACAGCAGTAACAGGATGACAGTGGGCGTGCTTGAATCAATGCACTGTACATAGTGAAAATAATGGACCTTCATCAGAGGGTCTCTACTATTACACACTCTCTCTCAATCTCTCTCTCTCACTCTCTCTGTCTGATCTTTGTATTTAATTGGTTGCAGAGTTTCTCGGCTCTCAGTCTCCACAAAGTACATTTTGTATTGATCCTCTTTCCTTGGCTTCACAGACTCTGCTTCCCATAGTTATCCCATCTACTGCTTGTGTCTCTATCATTTGCCATCACACGCACCCCTATGCGTGCTCGCACACACACACACACACATGCACCCTGGAGAACACAAACGCTTAAAGAGTGCCTCTTTATGAAGTCTTATGCAAAGCCATGGGAAATTAAATTGGACAGAATTTGTCACAGACAATTCTGTAGGTCTGTTTATCTTAGTCTTTAGTTTTTCCTAATCACTCTGCTTTGCAATTAGCTTTGGTGTGACTTTACTGTGAAAAAAAATCACACTCATTACTTTATGAGAATCGCAAAGAAAATCCTTTATATTTTATAAAACCTCCATAAATGTAATTCCACAGTATAATTTTGACAGCAGGCAATGATGTCAAATCTAAAAGTCACTATTCCAATATTTAGGATAAAACATGAGTATGACTAATGCATGTTATAGGAAAAAAAAACTACAAGCTGTTCTTTCATGAAGTGACGACTCGGGAATAATGAAATCATATTAAATACAAAAAACAAACTGGCACTTTTAAACAAACATTTGAAATAAAATTACAGTTTGGAAAATGTAATGTAAAAAATATTGTTTCCTTATCAAAGCTCAACCTCTCAGCAGGTAAGGTAAAGTAATAAACTCACCAGCCACTTTGTAATATACACCTGTTCAACTGCTTGTTAATACAAAAAATCTAATCAGCCAATCACATGGCTTTGCACTCAGTACATTTAGGTATATAGCACAACCTGCTGAAGTTCAAACTGCACGGAAGAAAGTCAAAGAAAGGTGACTTAAGTGTCACTGAACACGGCATTGTTGTTATTACCTGATGGGCTGATCTCAGTATTTCACAAACTGGTGATCTGTTGGGATTTTCCCACACGGCCGTCTCTAGGGTTTACAGATAATGGTCCGAACAGATCCAGCAAGTTCTCTGTTTATGCCAGAGATCAGAAGAGAATGGCTAGACTGCTCTGAGCTGATAGGAAGACAATGGTAACTTTTTACCGCCAAGGTATGCAAAAAAGCATCTGTGAATGCACAGCACTTTAAACTTTCAAGCAGGTGGGTGACAGCAGCAACAGATCACTATGACAACAGGATGTTGCTTGGTCTGATACGTCCCGATTCCTGCTGAAACATTCAGCTGACAGGGTCAGAATTGGGTGTAAACAAAAGCATGGATGCATACTGCCTTGTATCAACTGTTCCAGCTGATGGTGGTGATTTGATGGTGTGGGGGATATTTTTTGGAATACTTTGGGCCTCTTAGTACCTGCTGAGCATCATTTAAATGCCAGAGCCTGCCTGAATATTGTTACTGGCCATGTCTAGCCTCCCCCGTTTTTTCTTGCAGAGATATAGAAAAGATATGCTAACCTAAGAACCTGACAACTATTCTCTGAAAGACTGTGTTCACATCCCTAAAAAGAATTGAGTGGAGCTTCTGTCTTATATATTCCAAATCACTTAACCCCTACTACCCACTGAGGCCAGAGGGGAAAGGCACACCAGTGAAAACCTTTGATGCCATTTTCTAAGAGGTTTGTCGGGTCTGTCAGAGTCACATATCTGAACGGACTTACTCATGAATAATACACACATGCACGTCTGTACACAACACACTGTGGTATCGACACATAGTTTACTGATGTACCAACAGACATACAACATCAGTGCGTCTGGAAGAAGATTTGGGGCTCGATATTCATGGTGCATCGCACACGTGCACTGAAACACACATCCAGCTGTACAACGTGTCCCACAGGTAGATAATGCAGAATAACATTGTTTCCAACATGCTGGCCTATTAATCATGGATGAACTCCTGCATCACTGACAAATTAGCCTAATCTCACAGGGAAGGGCGTGAGTGGATTCACACAAGCACATTCACCCACACCACTACACACACACACACACACACATGGAGAGACACATAGGTGTGCACAAAGCAAGAAGAGTGTGAGCGTGCGGACATGCGCAAGCTTATACACACACACATGCATTGTATCAGTCTAATCTCATAGGAAAGAGCATGCTCTGACTGGCAAACAGAGAATTAATGCAGAGCAGGAGACTCTCCTCCCCTCTCCCTCCTCCTGTCTCAATCTTTACTTATCTGTCTCTCTCATGTCCTTCTCCTCTCCTCTCATCTCCTCTCTGTCCTTTTCTCCCTTGTTTCTTCTTCTGTGGGCAACAACAAAACAACACAAGCACAAGGTCTACAAGCAAGCTGATGAATCACGGCCGACAGACTGGCTCAGTGACAATCCTTTGATTTCTGCTGAACTTTTATCAATTAGCACAGCTTTTCTATATCTACACAAGCAACTGCGAGGACACGGGGGCTCCTTTATTCAGAACTTTCGTTAATATGCACACTGTACACAGATTTATTGACTGTATAAGCAGACTAAAGTCCCGATGAACATGCTGGAGGAAAGACTGCACTGCAGCAGTAGTGTTAGGCTTTAGGTGTGTGTGTGTATTTATGAACCTAAGGGTCCACAGAGGTGTGCACAGTAATAAATAAAATGCTGCTGGCTGAAATCTGTTCAGAATGAAGAGGGATTAATTTGGAGTTTGGGTTCAGCAGAGGGGGTTGATGCAAAGCACGATTATAACCTTATTTGCATCGATTGTTGCATGTGTGGCTGTGCGCTGTGCCACAATATGTGCACATATTCTAAAATACTACGGCATGCATTCCTGAATCAGAAGCAGCTATTTGGCTTCCAAAGCTGCATTCGGCAGTGTCGTGCGTTTCTCCAAAACCTGTTGAAACAAACAATGACATCTTGTCCCCTTAACGCCCACCTCTGTTCAAGTGCCTTTTCCCTCAGCCCTGTGACTGCCTGCTTTGTACCCTGACAAATATACAGCTCCTGGCTGCCCTGCAGGGCTCTGGGGAAATGAGATACAAATGCCTGAGTATCTGTGGTATCACTGCCCAAAACCATTGCCATAGCCCGTGGCAATAAAACAGCTGCTAGGACACAAACGCTACAACTGTCGAGATAAAACAAGACAATACATTGAAAAAAAAGATTCTCGACATGCTGCAGAACTAGGAGTCAGACATGACCGCCTTGATTGTAATTCTCTCATTTAGCCTGGTACAACGTGCTTAACTTCCCCTGCCCTCAAGGCTAATCTTTGAGTTTATGTTGTATTACTTTGGTGCAATTAAGGGGTTAAGCTTCAAAGAAAAGCAGAAATTGTTCTGAATGCAGAGCATGTCTCCTTTTCACTGCTCGTCATATAACCTAAATAGGCTTTTAATCTCTGATCCAAACATGGAAGATACACAAATGCTCTTACATCACTGTATATCTAACACAGTGTCCCATAATTTGCCTGGCTAATGCAGCACTCTAGCACAGTGATAAGAGGGTGTAATCTTCTTAGGTGTGGCGAAAGCTTAATCAATATTAACATATTCCTCAGCTCCCTCTCCATTGAATAATTGATATCCCCACACAGTCTTGCTGAGAATGAAATAAGATGTAGGAGTATTAAAATAACTTCCCCGAGATAAAAGAAAATTGATTAAAAAAAGATGGCTGAAAATTAAAGAGAAGGAAAGGGAGCCTAAGGGATTGGACTTTGCATACAAATGAAGAAAAGGGGATGGGGGGAGGGTGGAGAAAAAGGGAACTTTAGGGAAGTTATGAGCCCATTTATCCAACTCTAGTCATTGCACACTCGGCCGGCTGGGTTTTTACCGAACCAATCAAAGCGGTTAATCTGAGAGATCCACTGTAGCTTCACCAATCCCTGACCTCCTTGTAAAACATGTAGTTATTAATCAATGATTGCTCATCTGTAATTTCCGCATGATTACCTCTTCATTAAAACTTGCAGCGGCGACATCTCAGAGTTCACCTGACAGGCTACCTCTCTGTTCCCAACTCTAACATCCAAAGCATTTTTCAGACCTAACAGACCGTGCCTGCAGGCTCTGGCCGACCTGGGCAATAATTTCTCAGCTAGAATAATAATTAGAATTAATTGAAGTTTTTAAAACTTATTTCAGCAAGGTCCTGTAGTTCAGTCTGTAGTTGAAGTTTTAAGTATGCATGTTAGCTGTGAATTACAAATTAAGCACACACACGCATACACAACATGTTTAAGTCCCTGGCCTGGAGACAACAGGGACAGGGACAACACAAGGAAGCATTTTCAAGGTGGATGCAGTGAGAGGATCAGGGTTAAGAGGAATCATGCATTTGGACCACCTCAGCGCTATCAGATCACTGCTGACACCTCACCTACCACCCCCAGGGCTTTAGCAGGCAGACAAATGCTTGTGAGTTTAAGTGTGCGTGTGTGTGTTTGTGTGTTTTGACAGTTTATATGTGAATGTCAGTGTGAGAGGACGTCAGTAGGAAAAAAAATCCAGCTCACCTCAAATGTCGAGGTTGCTGCAGTCACACGGAGAACACGTGAAGGACAAATTTTTGTGAGGTGTTGGGAGGCATGTCAGGCCGTCAGACAGCTACGTTCAATCAGTGAGGGACAAACTGATGGGTGAAAATGAGATGTCAACAAGATAAGAATGAGGCCAGCGTGGAACAAAGATATAGGCAGCAACACACATGCAGTACCGCGTGAATTTAAATATGCTGGAGGTAAACAGCGGCGCTCTCTGTGTCCTCTGCAGGAGACATTTACAAATGAGTGAGGCTGATTTTAAAGGGACAGGTGTGTTACAGCGTGAGTGACGTACTCATGTTCATGACTGTTTGTGTTCCTGCAAATGATCGTGTGTGTGTGTGTGTGTATACTTTGTCTGTGTTAGACTCTCATTCATTCAGCACTGTATCAGCTACCCTCCATCTCTGTTTGACAGGCAGCCGACGTGGAGCGAGGCCAGATAGCAGCTCCGATCAATGCCTTCGATCTGCACACACTGACAGTTACTAACACACTCACGGACGCATCTGTCACGACTGATGTTTTTTTAACATGAAAAAAGTGTGACTCTAACTCACATTGTCTCTGTCTTAAAGGACCGTCTGTCACGATAAATGATCGGAGGATTCAATCTAAAAGCCCTTCTAATTCTCCAAAAGCTATGGTAGGTAATGATAAATGACAACGCAATTAAGAAGGCCCACAATCTTTTTTTCATAGTCTGTTTTAGTATTATTCTTTTATTAGCAGACAGTAAGATGTAGATTTCACAAGGAGAATTGGAAAATTACAGCCATTTGTGCCTCCATCTTACACCTCTGCCTAATCAAACTGCAGCCTGTTAACTGCCTGTTCTAATTACACTGCATCAATACACAGACTGACTTTACTATCTGCCAGTCTGAGGGGCTCCCTGTGCTCAGTTTGGAGAAAACAGCAGTTCTTCACTGCTGGTGCACACTGTTATTTATTTTTAAGGTGCCAGCTGATGAAATTTGATTTCTAATTTTTCGGTCAGCCTCCCGTTGCACGAATTACCGACAAATGTGTGAATTTTGTGTCTGACGTTAGCGAACTCATCTCTCTCTCTCTCTCTCTCTCTGTCCTCTCACTTTCTGTTCTATTTCCTTTATTTTTTTTCTCCGTGTCTCTGCTGCCCTGAGCTCCTGTCAGCTGAAACAAATAGCCTTGTCTCAAACAACTAGAGCACAGGGCCGGTGTCACTCAGTCTTCGGAGCGCAAAAATTGATCATGCTCGGGCACAAAGTTAATACAAATCAAAATAATACACTCTTTATTTTTCTTCTTCTTTTTTTAACATGCATGCAGTGTTCATGCAGTAAATTGACTGAACAATCTTTTATTCCTTGGTTTATTCATCCAGTATGAATTCAGTTATTCGGGGTTCTGTATATCTCTCAACCCTTCACCCTGTCCACTGAATATGGAATTACTTTTGCTGTATTTGTGCAGTTTATTCTTTGTGATGGTTTAGCAGTGAAGATTTTTAATGAAGGTTTTGCTAGCTGTGGGTTACTAAAAGGAAGAACATCGCTGGCCTCTCTATATATTTAACGGTACTAAGCGATAAAGCAAATTATTTATCTGAGGTAGTGGAAAGGAAAAGCAAGGAAGTATAAATCATTATTTGTATTAGTCATTTAATGAAATATCCTGCAGGAATAAATGTACAGATACATTTAAATGAGATAAAGCTGTATATTATGACTATGCAGATAACTACTTGTTGGATTAGATAGTCCACTCGCTCACTTGCAAACTTCAGAAAACTTCTACTTGTGAGGTTCCTATAGCTACAGCTGATCAGACAAGAATGGTGTCGGTGAACGTTGTTCCTGTCAATGCGTGAATCGGACCCCGTTTACAGCCAAGCCCCGTCTGACTTGCTCTGCCTTCTGGCCTAATAACTAGAGCAGCATTCAGTCAGCCATCTTGGCTTCACAGTTTCAGTTCTCAGCACCTCATAGTCCCCTTTCACTGAAGAATACAGCACTGAAAAGGAGATATTTTGTCTTCCTTCAACCTAGGGCTTTGACTTGTGATCGTTTTAATTAGTTTTTAACTTGTAGATAAGTTATCAGTATTATTTTAATCTATTTTCGCCATGTGAAAGAGCATTTTTGCAGAATAAGAAATAAAACAGTTTGCACAGCCTGCAGAAAAAAACATTGACTGGGGGATGACGCTCCCAGGCTTACACATACACTTGTTTGATAATTACCTAAATGGTGATGAAATATGTACCACTGAAGTAACACACTTTATTTTTCACAAGCTACAGGTTTGTGGGTCTTAAAGCTGTTGCATTTATAAACTTAGAAACAAAAAAATCTAAACTGAGACATTTGACTTGAATTTATCCAAGAAACTGGGAGTCCTGAAAGTGATGTGAAACAATGAATCACAGAGAGAAAATACAGTTCTGCAAATGAATGCTTCTTTTGCCTCGTAAACAATCTTTGGCAGAGTACAGAGAGCACAAAGCTCCCATTTTCGGATGCCAAAATCTGGGGGGGTTGGACTTTTTGGGGGGAGTTTTATTTTTGGATGTCTTTAAGTTACTCATGGGAATACTGTTAATTAGCATTAGCTAAAATGATCTACTAGATGAGACATTTGTCATCTCTGGCTAAAAACAGAAGCTGCTTCCTGATTTTATTTATTTATTTATTTATAGTTTTTATATTTTTGGTGGAAGACAAAAGAAAAGTTCTGCTACAAAAAAATCATAGCTTTTGGTTCCCTTCAAGGGATGCAGCGAATGAACACCAGCTGGTTAAGAGGTCGTCGGCACACAGGATACAGTAAATAACATATCATAAAAAAAGAAAAGCAAAGAAGGCCCAGATCAATACTAAAGATTGCTCTGGGACATGTCTTTGATATACATTAAAATAATAAAAAAGGCCCATGTTTAACATTAATGCATGACAGTGACTTAAAAACGGGGATTTTAAAGTTCCAATCAAACTTCTTTTCTATTTGTCGTCATCATTTCTTTCTTAAATTCAATAGTTTTAATATTGAATCAATTTTAAGGCCAAAAGTAATAGTATTTGTAACGCCCTCTAAATGGTGTTTGGTTCAGGAAACCTGTGTCCGTACAGGAAGTGACAGTATGTCAATGACTTAACTAAAGGCTGGAAGGTAAAACTCTACGCTAGCAAAGTTGGAAAACAATAGCAGCTAAAGTGCTGGAGCCAGAGAGGCTATAGAAAAGGACTTTAGTCTGGCCCTAGAGCCTGAAGGAAGTTCAGCTGAACCATCTGACAAATCCAAAAGGGATGGAAGGTCTTGGCCCAGGCTGTGTTCAGCAGTAAGAAAGTACTACTAACATCATCCGGCGGTGAATGATGCAAACCAATCTGTGTTGTTTAGAAGAAAAACTCTGAAGACTCAGGGGAAGCCTTGCTCGGTGGACCAGCACTTTGGCCTAGCAAAGTTACTGGAGGGAACGTGCAAGTTTGACCAGTCTGCATCAATCAGTAATCTCTAGAGCAAACAGTTGCTTTAGTGGCTACTTGAGGCTGGCTCCAAAAGCACTTCACTCCCCACAGACTTCCATATTAAAATCATCAACAGCATTAAAAAAAAAAACCCAACATTTAAATCCTGGTACAAAACAAAATGGTTTTATTCCTCTGTGAATAACTTTGCCCTTCATAACAACTGAAATGAGGATGTTTTAGATTCACCAGTATCCCAACACAGGGAGCTGGAGCCAATTCTCTGCTAGGCCTCACCTCCACTAATTAGACTCATAGAACGACACTTATCTGCTATGTCTGCTATGCTTGTGTTGTTGGTGCCTTTTAGAGTTATCTGGCAAATGATATAGCCTTCTGTATTGTACAACACTTTGTGCTTCAGGTTTGCTGACTGAAATTCAACTGTTTTATTTAGCGCTAGTTATCAGGTGTGTGTGTTCATTTGCTGCGGTTAATGAATATAACACATCACCAGAGCTGGCTAGCAATAGCTGCTAACTTAGCAGACCACCCTGTCATCCACGTTTAGTGAAAATAAACACAATGGCAGCAAAAATAGTAATATGAAATCTTCAGAATATGAAGTTGAAACCACTGGGTGAAATCATGGTGCCTTTATTAAAATCAGTCTACATGTGTTTTTCAAATGTAAAAAGGTCCCTCAGGAAGATGACGCAGGACTAGGAAATATTAAGGTCGTTTGTGCCATCTGGTCCTACAAGCAGATTGAGAGCTGGGTCTGTATTCTCAACATTAACCGCCTGGTTGCCTTGACTCAGTTTGTAGTTTTATTGCACAGAATTTCAAGGCACGACAGGGGGGCTCATGAACGTGTCTTATTTTGGAACCTCAAAATTGCCTCATTTCTCTACAGACGATGGGCTTCTGTGGCTTCATCAGAGAATGACCTTCAGTGTGCACTGGGGCCGTTTGCAGCTGAGAGTGAAGCTCAAGTTTGAGGTTTTTCTGGCATGTCCAACTGGGACGAGAACCTGCTGTATATGAAGAACATGCTGAAGAGATTACATATGTCATCTGGCCCGAGAGGACCTCAGGATATCACATTAGGTGCAGGAAATGTTACTGGGGAGAGGGACAGCTGGACAGCCTGGTGACACTGTAACCCAGAAAGGAATATGTTTGTGCTTTTTAAGCAAGAGTTTATAAAGCTTTGGATTAGATCCATATCACAATCCTGATGCATCTGATGAGTCATGAATTTAGTTTGAAACAAAAAATAGTTTTTAGCCACAAAATAGATGGTACGGCCTTCGCAGAGACCCAGTCTCAAGATTGACTGAAGGGAAAGGAGACACCTAGAGGAATGAAGAATAAATATGGAAAATACCCCAAGATCCTTTTACCTACCTGCCGACCAAGTACCTAAAAAATGGGCACAAGTGTCTGTAGATAAATTGGTGTTGTTTCAAAGACAAACGGTGGTCACATCAAATATTGATTTGCTCTTTGTATGAGGTTGATTGTATATACAGAGATGAAGCATCTTTGAGTACCTAGAAAAGTACTCTATGAATAAAATATATATAAACATTACTCACCCAAGGTATGAATTCTTTAGGCACAAACATTTCACTCCTCCAGATTCATACAGACAAAGACAGACACGATGGAAGACTTGTTTTGTTTTTGTCATTTAGTTCAGGATGTCATGTAGAAAAACATGGTATGAAAAGTAAAGCAAAGTAGATTTCTAGTTGAGTTTACATATGTGACAAAGAGGGGGAAGAAGTGCTACTTATTTAATCCCACCACTTCTCCAAAACTCATCATTGATTATTTGTCCAACTTCCTTATTATGAAGAGATATCTAATCACATCAGTACATACATGATGTAAAATACAAAATATTATCATATTATCTTTTTTATGACTCCATAATGTCACATTCATTTTGCCAACAACCTCCACATTCAAATTCTGAATATGCACGAATTAACAATTAAATAAGCATTTGTTTCTTTTTTTGCTTTCAGACTCCCAAGAGAAGCTTAACACAGTAACAAACTAAACACTTCAAAAAACTTTAATTAATTTAATGAGCTCCCCAACTTATCTCACCAATTATCTTGTACACTAATTCGTCTCTGACACACAAAATATGAATAAATAAATGCACTTGCCATGAGCGACAACATAAAAAACACACACGAACACACACAGCAATACTCTGTCTTCCAGGTTGTTTCTCATATTACAGATGTCCGACCCACATTCCCACTGTTTGTGAGTGCCTTTTTTCTGCTCTCTTTAGTTGACATGCATTGGAGCTGACTTCTTCCATTTACATTCAGGACAACATGGAAAGAGAACCTCATCTAGTCCATCAGAGGGAGAGAGAGCGAGCGAGACGGACAGGAAGACAGGCGGAGCAGGAAATGTTTGAAAGCACAGGAAACGCCTAAAAACTATTTCCATCGTTGGAACTCACACCAACCATCTCCAACATCACTCACTGCCCACCCCACGCACACACTAAAACATTTATACAGCCGTGCCCATCTGCTGATGGTTCTGCCTGTGAATTATTTACCAATGGAAATGCAGGAACAATCTAATTGAAAAGAAGGGAGCTGCATTGGAGATAAAACTCCCTCCAACCCCACCCTCCACCCCCCGCCTTGTATGATAAATGCTTTCCCGTCGATGTAGTCAGATTCTTCTGCTGTTGTCTGTTGTTTTGTATTCTCAAAGCTCCCCTTCTGCAGCTGTCTGCAATTACCACAACGTTAATGACTCTGTACCTCTGTGAGTTAAATATGGGAGTGCTGTCCTTAAATTTGTAGTTTCAGTAAGTATGTGGCTGCTGCACAGGCTGTTTGCATCACCAGTGGAGACTGAAGCAGCACAAGGCAAATGTTGCCTAACTTAACTTCTGGCCAATTAACACTAGTGTACTTTAAAAGATAAAATTGGAGATGTACTGAATGCAGTTTTCACGCCTCTGTAGAAAACTTCTTGTTATCTAAAGTTAGACAGGCAGAGCCAGCGGTAACTTTTCACATTGGCCTTCATGAAAAAAATAGTACATTTCAACCACAGGTTTTTATCATGAGAGAACATAAATTAAAATGAAAGAAACATTTCAAAGTCTAATGTTTACAAATTGGGCAGGCTGGATAAAAATGATTGAATCAGCAAATCTCCATTGTGCATGGCTTCAAAGCTGAAGGAAGGCTGCTTGCAGTCATTTCACACTCCGGCTGCCGAAGTATTACAACCAGGTGATATGTGTTAATAAGTTTGGAGTCAGCTGAGACTAGGGATGGGTATTGATAAGATTTTCGCGATTCCGATTCCATTTTTGATTCTGTTTAATGATTCGATTCTTTATCGATTCTTTGTAAAAAGGAGAACACTAAGGTAGATTAGCTTAGAACTTTGTTTTATATCTTCTCTTTGAACAAGATAGAAATTTAGGAGTAACATGGCCTTACAAACCCAACACTGAGAGCTTCAGAGATCCAGCCTACGGCTCTTCAATGGGGCGTCACAGGGTCCCCAGGAAAAAAACATTGTAAATGTAAAATAATAAAATAAATATTCTCCTGTAGCAATAACAAAGTATAACATAAATTATTCTGTAGCAATTACACAAGAATATCCAGTAATGTCCCTGCCTACAATTAAACACATTCACTTACTGAAAATCATCTGCTGTGGCAAACGGGTGCAAGCCTTTGACCACAAACTGAGTCACTGCTCGGTGACATTCGTCTATCCTGGCCTGAAAGGAGACGCTACCGGCAGACTGCAGCGAGAACTGCCAGCATCTGAGCCAGACTCTGTCTCATCATGGTCACTAAATGCACAGTAATGGCAGGTTTGTAATAAGGCAGATTGCGCTAACATAATATGCACTATTAGTTGATTATTTACCTGCCGCATTAACGGGAGAGGACGTGCAAACGTTACCGCTGCTGCTGGGTTGAGATTCACGAGTCCGGAGCAAATTAAAAACACGACATTCATTTAAGGTCATCGCGTGTTTTGTGAGCTTTTGCATATTCGTAGTGTTTCCTCCCTTAAATGAAATATCTACTTAGCAAGTGTTGCAAGTTGCCCTGTTGTCATCCGTTCTCGTAAAGTACAACCAAACTTTTGAGCGTTTGAGCCGCCATGTTTCCTGTCAAGTAAATGACGCTCTGCAACGTGGTGACGTCATTCGGGCGACTGGAATCGATAAGGGAATCGCTTGCAAAAATGGCAAACACTTCCAAGGAATTGAAACAGTGGGAACCGGTTCTCAACAAGAACCGGTTTTCGATACCCATCCCTAGCTGAGACTGAAGAAGTCACTTGAATGAATGACGAAACGTTTCTCGCTGGTAATACTACCTCTAGGTGAACAGAATCTACTTCCTGCGATTTGCTTCCCTGAATGAAGCACATGAAGTTTATCTTTGTTTGGGGTTTTTTACCTGTAGTTACTTGAAGTCACAGACTGTCAGTCACTTTCTAAGGTCTGTAGCCGCCACACTTGCTTCCAATGTGAATGCAGCTTTAAAATAAGATACAAATATTATTTATGTATTCATTATTGTTGCACTCGCTCAAGTTGGAGAACTTTTTTTTTTTCGTTTGTTGCTCCACCATACTGTTGCCAGATTGCATTTCTGCTCCATTAGAAAGTCAAAACAATGGAAATAAAACATAGAAAAAAAGATATATAGTCAAAAGTATTTTTGACAAAATATATATGGAGGAAAAAAACAATGTCACACTGGGGATATGCAAAGTACAGGCAATTTGGTCATGCTGCCATTGAGTATTGTGGATGCATTCTTTTGGATATGTGATGTCATTTACCACAAATGTTTAAAGATAGCAAAGATGGTGGTTTGCTAGCTTTGCTTCTTGGTTGCTCAATAGATGATGTTAATTCCTTTCTGTGTCCAGTTGAGTTGCTAACTGTCCCATTTTAGCTGGGACATCCCGTATAATAAGCAAAATCAGTTCGTCCTATATTCTACCTTAAATGTCCTGCATATTGACTTTTACCTGCAATATCACATACAGCGCATATTTACACAATACCCAGCTGGTTGTGCATTGTGCTTCTGGTACACCAGAGTGTCCCTTATTTGATAGTTAGAAATGTTGTAACCCTGATGTCCAGTCTGCCAAAGTCTAGTCTCCGTGTTTTGCCTTTAGCATCTCCTGTGGAAGTCAGTCTTGTCTCCATGTTTGTTTACCTTTCTGTCTGCTTAGTTCTCTTAGTTCATATGTCCTAGTCCATGTCAACAGTGTTTGTTACTTCCTGTTTTGTTCTGATAGCCCTGTGTCTTGCACGTGTTGTGTTCAGTTTGCGTTCCCACGTCTCATCAGTTAGATTCTGTTCCGCCGTGTCGCCAGGAGTCTCCAATGTGAGAAATCGTGCTTCTTAGCCAAAACTCGAGTCACTTACAGCATGTGCCAGATCAAGGAAAAAATGCAAAAACCCAGCTTGCACACAGTACCCCATAAATATTGTCTGGGGACATCAGTGTTGTGTGTCTGCGGATGACTTTTGCTGTACATAGCAAAAAATAAATAGATGTCTCTCACTTACACTGTATTGCGCATGTACTCGTGCCCAGAGTACTGCACACACTCGTGCAGCGCTGCTTCTTTTGAAATGCTGCATCACTTGGCTGTAATGGAATTCTATAGCTGACTGCTGACTGGAGGCTTTGGAGGGGGGTGGATGGAGAAATAGGTGGATGCAGAGAGAAATGACTGGAGCTGTAGGTGGAAAGGTGGGAAAACTGATTGAAAGAAACAGCTGGACTGTTTTTGTGTTGATGTGAAGAATTGTGCCATTTGTTTTCAGGGGTTTTGCATATTTGGATGTGCGTCTGCGTAATTGTGTGTTTGAAAAGTCAATGTGTGAGACACTGATATTATATGTGTGACCTGCAGAGAGATGAGGGTCTTTTTTGTTTTTCTAATGGCTGTTAAAAACAAACAAACAAACAAAGAAACAAAAACCTCAACCTTGCTCACAACTTCAAAAAGGCTCTCTGGAGTAAGGATGTAAGTGCATGCATCACCCTTCATCCTCTTTCCTTCCTTCTTTTCGGCCTACATTTTAGCAGGGGACAAGAGGGTACTGTAAAATTACCTTTTGATTCATCCCCTTTCATTATGCAAATAGACTTCATTATCTGCGCTGACTCTAAAGTGTTGTTATAATGTATTCATTAGTCTACATGTAGAGAGAGTGTTCACTGAAGGGTACTCAAGTGTGTACAATTTTGCACGCTCCCTATTTTGTTATAGGCACTTGTATACACTATATTCAATAAAGTGTGCGTGTGTGTGTGTGTGTGTGTGTGTGTGTGTGTGTGTGTGTGTGTGTGTGTGTGTGTGTGTGTGTGTGTGTGCCCGTGCACCTGTCTGAACATTGCATTCCTGTTCATAGCTAATGCTTAAAATTACAGTAAAAACTGAGGTTGAAGCTTCTTCAATACAGAGACAAATTTACAAGTGAAATAGATTATGTGGGTGTAACGTAATTAAAAACACAATTAAATCAAAATACAAGCAGTGGGGAGAAATGCACTTGTAGAGCATCATTGGCCTACACCTGTTGTTAGATTATAAAAGGGAGGAGAGGAGGGACAAGTTAATATACTAGACTTCAGTTAGATTTTTCATATATTTTGCAGCTACTGTTCTCAGAAAAGATGTCTCCCTGAACGTTAACATCATATTTCTATAAAATACTTGTTATGGGTGTTATCTTGAGGGTAACTATAGAACATAATACTAGTCTGTAATGATGTAGTTGTAAGCTGAGTCTCAAAAGAAGTTATGATAATGGACCTTTTTCAGTGTAGTTGTCAAGGATAAAAAAGGTAATTTTCTAGATTTTTTTTGTCTTTGTTGTCAATAAATTTACTAAAAAAAAAAAAGACCAAAACAATTGATCTCAATAACAAGTACATTGTGTTTTCCCAACCCTGACGTATCTTCCCTCTGTACTGTAAAGCCCTATTGTTCTCCAAACATTCATTTAAAGTTTTTAGTAATATTAACTGTGTGAATAAGGTTGTGAGATAAAGGCCACTCAGAAGCTCAGGTGCTTTGTCTTTTCTGCTCATAAACAATTGCATCAGAAAATAAAGAGCTCTGAATGTATAGAGTATAAAGTTTGTATTTAACTCACTGGCCTCTTGGTACAGTGTGACTGTTCAACTGCTCATTAAAACAAAGGTCTACTCAGCTAAACACAGGCAGCAACTCGGTGCATTTAGACATCTAGAATTGGTCATTGGAAAAATGTTGCCTGAAATGATGAGTCTGGATTTGTGCTGCAACATTCAGATGATAGAGTAAGAATTTGTCATAAATAACGTAAAAGCTTGGGTCCGTGCTGCCTTGAACTGAGATTGCTGTAGACAGTGAAATGTTGCAGGTGATATATTTTGGCACATTTTGGGCCTTTTAGCATCAGTTGCCCAACTGAGCTTTTTTAAATGCCACAGCATACTTGGAGTAGCCTACCTGAATAGTGTTGCTGACCTTGTCCATCCCACACTGTACCTGTCTTCTGATGGCTGCTTCCTGCAGAATAATATGCCATGCCCCCAAGCTCTAACCATTTCAAAGTGGTTTCTTTGACATAATAATAACTGAATTAAAACAGACTCCACGGACACCAGATGTGATTCTAATAAAGCACCTTTGGGATGTGGTGGAATGGGAGATTTGTATCATGGATTTTGAGATAACTGTATGATCCAGACATTCCAATATAGACCCCAAAAAGTCTCCAAGGAACATTTCCAGCACATTGTTCAAAAATTAAGGAATTATTAAAGTGTCCGGCCAGTGTGTATGACTTCTTTTCATTCACAGAGTTTGAGTCCAGTTTGAGCCAGTGCACTTTTTGGTCACCTCCATACTCTAATGCACAGGTCATCCAAATTATTCTGGCTATGGATAATAAATGGGACACCCTCAGCACCACTTACTGCTCAGTGGAACAGTTTCTCTAAAGTCGCTTTCCTCTTTGCTTCTGAGGACAGAGAAAATATTTTCTGCCTCAATCATTTTTTTTAACTTTGTGCTTTGTGATATTGTATTTATCATCAACGTGGTAGTTTAAAAATAATGTTTTCAGTTGCTATAACAAAGATAAATAAAATATGTCTTATTAACCTTGACTAGGTTTTTTGTAGTTTTTTGTTCTCACTCACCCAGCTACACCCACACAAGGCCCAGGAGAAAACTTGGGGTTAGTATCCAAGGATGCTTCAGCAAGTGGGGTTCAAACGGGTAACCCTGAGATTACTCCAGCAACTTGTTTATTTTCCCATCTCAGTCATCAGCTCCTGCAGTGCAGGCAGCATAATGCCTTATTCGCCTTTTCACTTCATTATGAGTCTTCTGTACTTCTGTTTTAGTGAATAAGTGTCATGCGCCGTGGTGCGCGGGCATGAAAGGATCCAGGCGCAGACTCCGAGCTAACAAAAAGACACTTTAATAAAACAACGAAAGGCGACCCGGGGAAAGTAGAGAGCAAAACAGAAACTAAAAATCCGGGGAAACAATGACACGAGGAAGCTGGGATCGGGACGGCGGGGGGCTGCAATAGAAAGGGGAGATGATTACTAGGGAGCCAGGAAGCGGGGAGAACATATCAGGACTGAGTTAGAGTAGGGGCTTACGATAGAACGGAACCGTGGGAGCTCGGGAGGGAAGTGTGGCAGTCCGTGGGGGCAGGAAGTCCGTGGAATGGCGAGTGGGCCAGGTGAGCACCGCGAGATCCAGTTGAGCCGGAGGACAGGCAGGTAGCAGACGCCGAGTAGAAACCTGGACAGAAGTAGGCAGGTCAAACAAAGTTCCAAGCAGAAGAGAATGCACACTTTTCGTGGAAGTCTGGTTACCACTGTGGGGATGACTACGGACTGGCGTGGAGCATCCGTCAGCGCCGGATTAAGTGGATCTCCGTGTAATCACCGGGATGGAGAGCAGGTGTGCTGGTGATGGCCCAGCCCGGGGGTGTGGCTACCCGAGCATCACGCATTCCACAGACACAGGACCACGGACCATGACAATAAGTGTCTCACTATCAGCTGATGGGGTGATGTTAGCGTCTTCTGTTGCCCCCCACTCCCCCTCCAGACCGTCTTTGTTGCACTTTGTCTATTTCCCACAACAAAAGGAGCCAGCTGAGGTGGTTCAGGCATCTAACTCTGATGCCTCCTGGTTATCTGAGGTGTTTCACGCATGTCCTACCAGGATTAGGCAAACCCAAGACAGACTGGAAAAATTGCATCTCTCTGCTGGAGGAGCTGGAGTAGGTAGGTGGAGAGAGAAAGTTTCTCTGCTTAGACTGCTACCCAAACCTGACAGAGAATGGATGAATAGAAATATTCTTTAATATTGTTTTTCAGATGAATTCATGGTTGGTTTTATTCAACAAGACTTATGTAATCACCAGAATAATATCTTTTAGCATTAAATTGTTTTCATCAGCATGTTAGGATATTAGTTTTGTCTCTAGCATAGTTACAGTAATAACCTTCTGACACACACATATAAATTCAGCTTGTTAGTGACAGAAACAGACATCTTTTTTGGTTAAGCCTGTGTTTGGAACTGAAACTCTCCTGAGTTTCCAGCACACACTGTCTGTGACTGTAATTATGCAAAATAGGTCATTAACTTAATAAACAGCATCTGTAAACAACAGCACAACAACACAGTGCTTTCTTTCTTTTCCCTCTTTCTCTGTGTCAGTTCACTCCCTCCATCTCTCCATCTATTAATTCTTCCCCTTCATCCCTCTCCAAGTTTAACACTGTGGTCTTTCAGTGTTGGCGTCTGAAGTTGAGAGAAGAAAACATCCGTGCTATCTCTCAATAGCTAAATAAACAGCTGATGGCGCAGCGAGGGAGCTGAATGGGTTTAATGAGTAGACTGTGGTAGTGTGGCCCAGATCTAGTTTCTAGACTGTCACTAAGCTGCTCGCAAAAACCAAACTGACAATAACAATCATCAACAACAAGTCTCATTAATTACAGCAGCGACACTCGTGGTCTCCATCTTCCAGCAGACCCAGACAAACTCCCAGTGTGTGCTGAGTGAGTGTGTGAGAGGTATCTTTTTCAATCGTTGTCCCCTTCTCCCCCTAATCCTCCTCTACTTCTCCTCATCCCCATATCTCTTCCATGTTCTGTAATGCTCTTACTCGAACTTGGCATCATCCCACCCTCACATCCTCAGTGCTCCACACTAAATGTCAACAACTGAATATTCATCACAGCACTGACACCCCTCCCCACCGTCTCTCTAAATCTCATCCCAGACAGGGGATGCTTTGTGTGTGTGTGTGTGTGTCTCCCTTCACAGACTGATTAGCAGCAGATTTGAATATTACCAATTACCAATATTAGAATTGTAATTTCCACAATATTCTGCTTCTCCACCCTCAAGGAGAGCAGAGCTTTCCCCCCGTTTAGTAGCTGCAAAGGCATGCAACTATATTCTATAGTAATATTTTACTATATTCAAAGAAGATGAGCTGGGGAAAGGGAGTGGTGAGTGAATGGTGAAGATAAATGATGATTTATATCCTAAAGTACTTCTTGTTTGTTTTTTCTTTCCCCGTGTATTATAATTTTTTTTCTTCAACATAGCAGATCTGACAAGTTGAAAAGCTCAGAGTCCTAAAAGGCATCTAAAGGATGCTAAAGTGAATTCTCCAGCCGAAAACAACCAAACCGTCTAAAACGTTTCTTTTGTAGTCTAAGGTTTTATCAATGACTTTTCCACAGTGCTGTATTTTTTTGTATATTTGTTACAGTTACATCATCCAAATGTATTATTACACATAGATAACCCAATTAAAAACATTTTTCTTTTAAAAATTATGATTTTTTTTTAAGAGAAAAAAACATATGCAAACATATCTGCTCCTATGTGGATATAGTAATTATCCCTTAAACATAATCTGATCATTGCCCCACTGTAGAACTCAAGTAAGCTCCAGGGTTTGAACTGAGAGAGCAGAATTCATAGCTCAATTATGGAAAGTTGTTTAGGTCTTCAAGCAGCAAAGAAGCAGCAGCCAAAGACTGTTGGTGTGATGTTTTTTTCATGAAATGCTCTGATCTTTGTTCCAGATGTGCTGGGATGCAAGTCTTCCAGAAAGTTCAACTTTTGTCTTGCCAGTCCAACGAACATTTGGCTTTGTGTTCTTTTTGGTCAGTGGTGGTTTTCACACGAATACTAACTTTAACGGATGCAAGTGAGGCCTGCAGCTCTTTAAATGTTGTTTTGGGTTCTTTCGTGACCTCCTGATTGAGTCATCAATGTGCTACAAAGCTACAAACCTTAGAAATGGCTTTGTAATCCTCACCAGACAGATGTTACTAGCTTTGCTTCTCAGCTCTTTTTTTAGATCTTGGCATGATCTTCACATGAAAAGCTTTTCCAAATGCACCGTACATCACTGTGTGACACAATTGTATGATACCTACACAGCAGCTAGTTTTGCGTGGCCTCAAACTAAGAATTTGCAGCCAGCTCCCTTGTAGTATGTTATTTTATTTACTTGCTATTACTTCTTCTCACCCTAAAGTGTTTCAGGCACAATCAAAGCATGCCAGGTGTTCTGCTGTTGGCTGCAAACACAAGAGTCTTCTTCCACTCCAGACATCTGCAGAACTGAAGATTCAGTCTATTACCTTTTCAGAGCTATGTTCCCACAACAACAGGGCAGTCACCAGTGTTACCATGCTGCATGAATAATTTGGCTCCGGTGCCAGTCGGACAGTCCTAGAGATCGGTAGGTAAGTGCCTGGTATCTATCAGTAAAAGGAAAAACTGTGCTGTTTCTGACTGATTGTGAGTGGTTGCTGGCTGTCAGTGGCATGGAACTGATTGCAAAGACGTAAACTGTACTGCACTGAAAACCTATTTGTAACTGGTTTGGTCACTAGCGGGTTTCTCCGGGTTACATGGAAGATATTGACCTATCTGCAAACTCTTGCAAACTACCCACCACCAGAGATGGGCAGTAATGCGTTACTTCAAGTAACGAGTAAAGTAAGGGATTACTATCGCAAAAACGGTAATTAGATTACCGTTACTTTCCCGTAGGAACGCTGCGTTACTGCGTTACTAAAACCGTGATTTTTTTGCGAGAATGTCTCATGACAGTGACGTAAGCGAGTGCGACGTTCGTGACAACAGCTGTGTGCAGATCAACAGTGGATCACATATCGATTGTGGGAGAGAGTATGAGCGTGCAGCGTTTAAAGCGTGGAAGCACTGACCTTACTTTGAGTTTGATTCCATAAAAAGTGACAAAAACATTAGCGTCCATCGTGCGTGGGAAGAAAACTTCTTTTTACAGCGAAAAAAACCCCTAAACTTCCGAGCAAGCACCGAGTAGCTACGACGTAATGGGAAACTCACAGAGAAACTCGCGGATTCTTCCACTGACCGCGGCACACCTGCACCAGGGTAAACCTCCGCCTACCCTCAGTCCTGCTTTACAGGTGAAAATAGAGCAAAAGGACCGCTGAGTCTTTGACTTTATTTATTTTCTGCTGTGTTTTACTTGCATCTATTTGAAAGACTGAGTGTAAACACAAAAAATATTTTACTAACTAATTTCTTCCAGTCAGAGAATGTTGCATATAATTAAATGTTTGCTTGATGCTTAAAGTTAAAAGATTAAAACTAATAAAACAAGTTTAAAAAAAAGAGACTTTTCCATTTGATTACATTTTGTATGATGGATTATGTAGAAAATGTAGAATTGGGCTGAAAGATCTATCGCTTTATCACCTCTTCAGGTTGTAAATCGTGTTTTTAAAAAGTAACTAAGTAACTAAGTAACTAAGTAATTAATTACATTTGAAAATAAGTAATCAGTAAAGTAACGGGATTACTTTTTTGGGGAAGTAATCAGTAATTAGTTACTGATTACTTTTTTCAAGTAACTTAACCAACACCACCCACCACACAGCTATGAAAAGTGTGACACAAAACAGAAACTGATGAAATTCATGATAACAGTAAAAGGTGCACTTATGTGTTGGTTTCAGCTTAAGGTACAGCTGTCACTTGGGTGAATGGCCTCAGTTTCTGGTCTGTGTTTTCAAGTTTTATGGGTGTAAATGAAAATGAAATAAAAGAGTTTGTGGCCCAACGCTCACCAACCAGTTGGGGAATAAACGTTTTCCCATTGCAGAGGTTGCCTGTGTGACCAAGGCCATCATCTGTGCCTTTCTTTGGACATGTCACAATTCGTAGACATTTTAAAACCCACCTGACCAGTAGACAGTGCCTTTTGTGCCATTCAGCAGTCTTTATTGTCACTGATGGAGCGCATATGGAAAAACTAGAAAGTGACTCAGCCTAGAGGACCCCACCAAGTACCACCAAGCAATTTCCCTATTTCTCAAGAAAATGTAACATAATTCTGCCTGTTCATGATCTGGCTCACAGGCAACCAGTGCCTCCCAACATCTGGGCCTTTACCTTCACTCTAGTTTGACTCTTGACATGTTATTTAAACAAACAAACAAACAAACAACATCAGTGCATGACAGCAGCAGAACAACCTCTACAGAAGTCTCTTCTTCTTTTAAGGATTATGGTTCAAATGTGCACAGTGGGACTCAGCTCTTAGGGGGCTGAGATTATGTAACTCACAGAGTTGCAGCACACAGCCAGCATCTCATTTCTGCCTGGCCAGCTGATCAATCAGAAGCAAAGGAGGCTTTTCTGAGGGGAAGCTGTGCAGCAACAGGGCTGAATACAGAGTGCTACAGAGAGATTCTGCAGCAGTGTACAGTATGAAAAAGATAATGTGCTCTTAACCATTAAAGCATGTAGCCCCATTTTATTAGACCCCTAAAATAAAATTATGAACCTGTAAATGAGCACATTATGGGCATTTTCAAGGTGATAAATTACTGAACAGGGAAAAGGTATTATGAAAGAATACATAAATCTTCTTTTCCCACTTAGGGTTTACAGCATGGCCAGTGACCCTTCTCTGCTAAGCCTATCATAGTGGGCATATCCTAATTTAATGCATAAGCTTATAGAGCAAAGCAATACCCAGAGCGAGTTTAGTACTGTACTCACAAACTCTTCTGAGGTAGATTGTCTGAGTGATTCAATCTAAGAAAGCAACTTTAGAAATATGTTTGAAGGAGGCCACCTGTGACCCAGCATCCTTATTGAAACATTTGCGTTATGGCTCATGAGCTGTTTTAGAGCCAAATGTATTTTTTCCCCCAGTAACCTGTTTTGTGTTTTATTTTATGTAGTCGTAAGCCCACATGTGGGTCTAACTCTTCTTTTTCTGGGTACTAAAGACACCCTATCATCCTCAAAGAAAAGACATGGATGTGGCAAGACAATAAAAATGGTCTGCTTTATTCTTTTCGAGAGTCGGTCTTTGTGCAGAACAAATGTAAATTCTGAAGGCATTTTGAAAGCAGTCACAAATGCGAGGCAGAAGAAATCACACAGTTTTCAGTTATCTGTTGAACATGTGAGTTTCAAATATGAACTACACGGCTTAAACCTGACATCCATTTCCAAACAGTGAGTGCTATTAATCACCGGGTGTCAAGTACGCATTGCTCACTCACTGAAAAAAAAGCAGGAGGATGATATTTCCTATCTGGTTCCAAGGCATGAAAGATTTAGATATTTCTATCTTCAATAATAGATGATTATTAACAAGGCTTTGCGGAGATGAGAGATAAATGGAGGTTGTATAGAGCCATTAGTTTCACAGCCTATTATGATAAAAAGATATTAATCTGGGACGGTGTGACTGTGAATTACTGAACTCTGCAGGAGGAAGCATACTAACCTGGTCGCCATGCAACAAAGTCAAACATGTGAATTTTCCCTGAATGAGTTGCTGGTTTATCATCTCGGGGGATAATCTACTGGAAACTTTAGCAACAATCGCCAGGCTGACTAATGGCATGCAGTGAGAGGTGCTTTCTGCAGGTGTAGGTGGTGTTTGGTCATGTGTTGCACAGTACAGGTGCCAATTGCCTGTCTCTCAGAAAAGCCTCTTGAGGTCGAGCACAATGAATAAAATTTGTGAGTTGGCTCTGCGAGGGATGTTTTTCTGTCTGCGGACCAAATGCGTCAGTGGACTACCAATTAGCCTAGATGTCATGGAAATGAATTCCACAAGACCACACATACAGATAAGTAGACGCGCGCATTTAACGCAGCAAGCGGGTCATCTTATCAGCGCGAATCATCAGTGCAACGTTAATCACTGTGACTCATATTCAATGCTCATTCGGGAACAAATCATAGAAGACGGGAGGCATGCAGCTCCTTTCAAACTTTCCACGGCAAGATTGCCACGGTTGGGGTTATCTCCCTCTGTATGTATGTGTGTGTGAGAGAGAGGATATCACGAAGTGTGTTTGAGGAAAGTGGCAGGTTGAGACTGCCATGTAAAGAACCCCTTAGGCTTTTACCTCTTATCAGTCCCACACACACCCTTTCTTTTCGTGATATCCACCATGCACACATAAAAGACACACGTACACACAGCTGAATTATATGTCACAGTGACCTATTGGGTTCATCTGTAACCTGCTCAGATCTGCCCTGCTCTCCAAGTCTCATAACAGAAGCCGTATTATTTTTAGGTTATCGCTTCACCCTAGCGTCACAGGACTCACCCGCCATATTGCTATCTCCAACTTCCCTGCCTCTTTCCTCCGCACCTTCTCGTGCCTTTGTCTCGGTGTCACAGCACAATCAAACTGCACAGACAACTAAACACAACTGAGCAGTGAAGATTTGTTTTTTCAGGACATATGTTTGCGGGACACCCTTTAACGTCATTACTCAGACTGGTCTAAGAAATCTTTTTTTTCCCAGTAGTTCTTTTGTGAATCATCCGTGGTGTCCTACAAATAAAAAAAGAGACGTGTGCACTCTCGGCGAGTTATTGCCATTTTTGTCTTTGACAAGCAAAGCAGAGAGATTTGTTGTGACAAATAACACCTACAGATCTGGTCTTTAAAAACACATGCTCCCTGGAAACATTTCATGTATTATTAGACATTGCTTTTTAATTGCTTTGGTTTGCCACTTCTTTGACAGCTGTAACTATTAATTAGTCTCCCCGGCACACATTTTCACAATTTATTAAATGGAAATCAACAAACTCCAAGAGACAACAACACTTCTTATTCTTTCCCATAAAAACAAGACATCAAAATACATCCACCCTTAATTTTATAAGTGGTAAATAACATTTAACATTTTGATCATTTGCCTTTACTATTGCCTTGCCACTTTTACACATGATTGATGTATCAGTTACCATAAGTCTACAGGGTCTCGTTTGTGCTAGTTCATGTAAAGACTAAATTAGATGACTGGGTAGATTCTCGATATGTAAACCAAACTAATGCTCTGACTATTTCTGCTCCATGTCTCCTTATCACCAGTGTGCGGCCAAGGTCACCTATAGCTGTGTTCGTACTTCTGCTCAGTTGAATCGGTCTGTTGTGGCGAAGCTGTCAATATGAAAAAGTATTTACCTCCTTCCTGATTTTTTTGGTTTTTTTATTTTCGCTTGTTCGTCATGCGTAAATGTTTCGGATCATTAAACACATTTTACTATTAGGGAAAGATAATCTGAGTAAATACATGGTGCAGTTTTTTAATGATGGCTCCATTTATTAAGGGAAAAAAAGCTATTCAAACCTAGCTGTGCATATGTGAACGAGTAAACATAATAACTGGTTGTGCCACAGAACTGTAGTCAAGCGTTTGTGATAACTGGCAATGAGTCTTTCATATCACTTTGGAGGAATTTTGCACCATTTTTCTTTGCAGAATTGTTTTCATTCGGCCACACAGGAGAGTTTTTGAGCAAGAACAGCCTGTCTGTGGTTATGCCAAAGCATCTCCATCTGATTTAAGGCCTGACTTTGACCAGCTGACTCCAAAGCCATTGTCATGTTTTTTGGAGCCTTGCTGGTATGTTTTGAATCATTGTCCTGCACCGATGGACATTCACCCACGTGAGAGCAGAATTCATGGTTCCATCAATTATGGAAAGTTGTCCGGGTCCTAAAGCAGGAAAGGAGCCCCACACCGTTACACTACCACCACCATATTTGACCTGTGGTTTAATGTTATTTTTATGAAATGCTGTGTTAGTTTTACTAAACTCTTGTTTCATCTGTCCTCACAATATTTCATTTAAAAACTATTTTTGTCAAATGTGAGATGAACCTTTGTGTTCTACTTGGTTTGCAGTGGTTTTTAACTTGGATGCCATTTTTGCCCAGTCTATTTCTTATTGGTGAATCATGAACACTAACTTTAACTGTGGTGACTGAGGCCTGGAGTTCTTTAGGTGTATTTCTGGGTTCTTTTGTGGCCTACATGTGATGTGGATGAGCTCTTGAAGAAACTTTGATAGACCAGTCACTACTAGGAAGGTTCACCACTGTTCCATTTTTTTTTAATTCCTGGATAACAGCTCTCACAGTGAATCACTGGAGTACCAACATTTTAGAAATGGCTTTGTAACAGCTCCAGCAGTAATCAAACTGTTTGTTTGATGATCTGAAACATGCAAGTATGACAAATATGCAAAAACATAAGAGATCAGGAAAAGGATCATTTTTCAGAGCACTGTATGTTCATGCCATCACCTTTGGTGATCTGTGGATAGTGACAGAAATGATAAGATCACAGATACAAACACCAGAAATGAGCTTCCTTTGAAGGCTGGCTGGGCTCTGTCATTTGGGAGGGGCTCGGAAAAGAGCCGCCACTCAGCATCTACAGGAGCCAGTTGAGGTGGTTTGGGCAGGATGTTTCTTCTTAGCTGTGGTGTTCTGGGCATGTCCCTGGGGCAGACCTACATGTATGACAAGTTGGATTGAACACCTTGGTGTCCTCCTGGAAGAGGTGGAGGAGGTGGTTGGTAAGAGGGTGGTCCTGGAGTCTCTGCTCTTACTGTTGCTCCATGACCCAGATCCAGATATCCGGCACAGGATGGATGAATGAATGGATCAAAATTATTGGAGAAGAAGAAGGAAGAAGCCTTACTATTTACAAAAAAAAAAAAAAAAAAAAAATAGCAAGCACAGAGGTACAGCAGTGAATCTTTTCATCTGTCTTCTGGTGCTGTGCAGTATGGTGCATAGCAACGTGGTTTGCACACTGTTGACACATTAAACTTAAAATGAATCACATCCTACACTTATCAACCAAGTCACGCTATAGACATATTTTCATTCACTAAATGACGTGCCTGTCCTCCTAATTGTCTTAAAATGGTGATCATTTTTAATTATTTAAATTGGCCTAATTATAATAATTATATATTGAAACATTCCATAATTGTTGGTAATTATAACACAGTTTGTCAAGAAAAATGAAATTTTTCTCTCTTATAAGTCACAGCATCCCAAGATAACCTTAAAACAAACGAAAAACATTGATATTTGACCGGCATAAAACTGAGGTAATACTTTTATTAGATAAGCAAGATGAATAAATAAGAATGTTTAATTCATTGATGACGACGCCAGAGGCCAATGCCAAGATTACCCAGCAAACACTGACACTAACCGTAAGAAGTGATGTTTTTTTCTGATAACTTTTTGTGTTAATTTGCCGGCTCTGGGTCATATTGAATACAATATTAAAATCCATTTTGTTCATTCTAAGAATTACACAGTAGTACTATCCAATAAATGCTCATTGACAATCACAATACGTGAGCCACAGTCTCAAGTCATCACATCCAGTTTCAAAACAACAAGATGGCGACGGTCATGACGCGATGGACAGGGTGTAATCGTTGCTGTTTTGCCAGAGCTGCTGATGTCGTAGATAAGAACAAGATGTCCTTTGGATTCAGTGCCATGATGACACATCTGTGTTGGTGACACACTGGTTCATTCCCAACTCCTCACACACGGACAGGACCCCTTGGCATTGGGAAACCGGACTTGAACCGAATTCTCCAGGATGACGACACCTTACGCCACCGCCACCTGCCTACTTATTCACATGCTCTTTAGAACAGGTATTATCAGCATTTATCATAACTCCCAATAATGTTTATAGATCCACTACTCAACACTTATTGACCAAATACAAAGTTATAAACATAAGCTGATGGTTATTATAAAGTATTACAGAAAACTCTTATATGGGGAATTGTGCAAATATTCTCCAGCCACCAAAATCTTGTAGTGCTGAGACCTAAAAGCTGAAGTACAGAGATACAAACAGTAATTTGACGTGTCAAAAAAAGCTGGGAGGACTGTCCTGTGTGCTGCCTGTGTCTTTCTGTCCTTTCTAGGTTTGGCCTCCATGATTTTCAAATAGCCTTTGTTTTAACCACTCAGTCTGCTACAAAAACAAGCTGGTCGTTATGACACTTACACAACATACAGACACAGTTCAGCATGTTTATGATTGTCATTCAATCTCTGATGCATCACCTTTCCAATCGCCATCCGTGCAGTGATGTATCAGCATAGGGTAGCTTATCTCATCGCTCGTCTGGCTGGAGCATCTGCTCCGGCATCTGTTGTTAGTGGCGGACATTTCACCGCCACCACTTACCATAAAGCACGCCGACTAATCTCAGTAATGTCTGGATATTCAGAGGATAGTCAGATGACGAGATTAATGAATTGCAGCCGTGCTGATGATCAGAACTGTCAGACAGCTATAAAGAGACTGTTAGAGCTGCACCTGATACCTCCCGTCAGCAGCAGTGTTAGTGAGAGTGGGCTGATATTAGAGGTGTAGTGGAAGAATTTCAACAAGCCTCATGCGGTTGACTCATGATTGGATTCACGTGCCATTTGAAAAACACCTCGCGAGCAGTTAGCAAGAATACAGGAAAACTGAGGCTGTCATATTCCAATGTCAAAATCTTTTTATACATTTTTCTCTCTGTAATTATAAAAGTCTGTTCCGTGCTCACTTCAGCTCTCACTTCCTGTGTGTATGTGTGAGAATCTTGTGGATTTATTCTCTATAATCTTTTAATGACATGCACTAACGACGCGTTGAGGCTCAGAGAAAGCCCAGTCCATGGAACACACACACACACACACACACACACACACACACACACACACACACTGTGACTAAGGCTCGGTGGAAGGCCGTGGCCCCTGAGAGGATCCACTGGGAGATTAGCCAAATCAGGAAGAGTTTTAGAGAACGGCTGCTTTAATGCAGCACAGCACAGATTGTGTGTGTGTATATATATATATATATATATATGAGTGTTTGTGTGTGTGTTTGTCACAAAAGGAAAACACACAGTACATATCCTCAACCTCCAAAAATATTTCTTTGCAACTTTCCTGGACTGAGCTTCTTTGTTTCACTGCAGTCATCAGGTTTGGAACAGACGCTCAGCCCTGTTTAACATCAGCATCGACTTGCATGCTTGCAGGACACACACTTCTATCCTCTCACAGCGTACTCTACTTTTTTAAAATTGTTCTACAAACTTATATGACCATCATCTTAATATAATACTTTAAAAAGTTGTGACAGTAGAATTTCTTATTTTCCTATGAGTAAATTTTGTTATAAGATAATACAACAGTAAAATAATGACAGAAAATACACCCACACATATACAGCACACAGTGAATTTGACCAAGTATGTACACTTGTTACTGTAATCATCTGGTCGGCAATCCATTGTGATTGGAAAGTGTTGATATGTCCTAATAGTTGCATCGGTTCTCTGTGCACTGATATCAGGAAATATGTCCTGATATATTTATTTATTGAGCTGTGACCAACTTGGAGAAGTCAGGAGGATGTGCAAATCCAGGTCTTGAACATATAGGAGACTTTTATGAATGGTTCTGTGCTGTCATACAACCTGATATCTTGGCAAAAGGTGTAATAGACATGCCAGCCCACCCTTCTGTGGCTTTCCGAAACGTAAAATGGACGTGCATGCAGAAATTACATTACCAGCAGGGGGATGAAGTACACTCCAGGGTCCTTAATCAATGAAGCTATGTCGCGAATATGTATTTACATGTAATTGTGTTAATAATGTGATTATTTTCATGTTGACTTTTCATGTTTCCATGCTGACTTGAAATAAAATATCTCCCTGCTGTTATTCTGCATGGATGGTGGATTGGCATGACTATTACACGTTTCGGTGCGATAGTTGTGTCAAACTGTGTCATGTTTGATGTTTTTCATTGATTCAACCACAGAAATAGGAGCTAATTATGTATTTTTGCAACAAGGTGTCCAAAGATTGTGGAAAACTACTGCTCAAGAATGTCATGCTCAAGCTCCTGTTGACATTGAATGGTGGCTTAAGAGATTTGCACAGTACCTCATATATAATCAGTAAACATGAGGCAATAATTTTAAGTAAAATGTTACTGAAGCTTATAAAATCAGTTTATTTATTCAAAAATCGTAATCATTAAGGAAACGTGGTGTGTAAAAACTGAATGGATGTGATTCAAGTAAATATTATTTAACCAGATTCCAATAAATTTAATGTTGTACTTGCATAAATCAAAGTCTCTGTTTCGGGCATTAACATTTCTTTTTTAATTGCATAATGTCTCGTGCTTCTGATGTATCAGAATGGTAGGTTTGTAGATAGAAGAGAAATTATACGATCATGAACTGGGTATTTGGGCTAGGATGTGCTTTCACTGCCAAAATGGAAAATACAGCAGAACAGCCAAGTTATGCTATTGTTTGAGTTGCACTCAGCTGTATCAAGATAATGTTCATAGAATAATATCACTGCCAATACTCACCTGTTGATTGAATTTCACAAAATGCCAAATAACAGAGCCACAAAATCTCAGCACTGAATTTTGTTTATGAGCACAGTTTGTTTTTTGCAGTCCGGGCTCATATGCGCTGCATACAAATATCCTTTTTCATTCCTCGCCTGCCTAAAATTTCTGCGGTAAAAACACAGCTAAATACAGAGATTTTGTGTAGACCTGATGAATAAGTTGTCAGTTACAGATCACAGATGACGCCTGCGGAGAGGAGCAGTTCTGTATTTGTTGCTCCTCTTTTCTTTTTTAGCTTTGACAAAACAATTGTTAATATAAGAAGCTGTTTGTTTGCTCCAGGAAATAAACACGATGAAAATTAATGCATTATGTGAACAGCAAAGTAATTACCAGTTATTGATGATATCTCTTCAAGCCAACTCAATTAACACCAGCAGTTACAAAGCCACGGTTTTGCGTTTCCTGTTATTTCAGGGTTTCAGGGGGAGCTAACTTCATGCTGATGTTATCAGCACTGCTAGCAGGTCCGTGCAGCCATTGAGAAACAATTCAGAGCTTTGGTATTGTGAGCTGTATTGTGAGGGTCCTGACAAGAAGCACTTGAATAATCTTCCCCCTGAGGGCTGAAGCAAACGACTGAGATTTCTCTTTTCTTTTGAAAGGTTTTATTCATTTAATATAATACTGACACATGTACTCAATAGCGGTTAACAGGCGTTTAAAAACACAGATATTAAAACCATTAGAGCATCGATTTATTTTTAGCCCCTTTGATTCCATGGACTGCTTTTTTTTTTCTTTTGTTTAAACACGTTTACATTTTTCAATATACCGTAACATCTACTTGGTATTAGTCTAACCTCACCCCTGAAAGGATTTTGTCCTCTGTCAAAAAACAAAAGCAAAGAGAAGACTGACAAACTGTCTCTGCATTTTAAAAAATGGCATGTGTGGTAAGCAACAAACTATTTAAGGTAAAATATTCGTATGGAGGTGAAATCTGAATAAAGAAGAGGTTCAGTTTCAGAAACATTTTGACAGCATCAAATGTGTCATGTGTGGCACAGTTAAATTTAAATGTGTCATCCAGACTACATGAGGCAAGCATTCTGGATCCACTCCCTCTTTTTAGCTAGTTTTGTAATACAGAATAGCTGTCTAGAGTCAAGTTTCTGCAATTCCCAGTATGCATATGGAACACAACTTAGCCATAGAAGAGAGATAAAGAATATAGTTTGTTGTAAAGATGTTTTTTTCATCATCTAATCAAGTGCCATTTAGGTTGGAGTTCACTTTGTTTTCAGAAGCAGTAAAGAATTGTGGGTGACTGAGTCTTTCGCAGTGAAGGCCCGAGGACACTCAGCTCTGCTTAAGATGGCGAGCAGTCATCGTTTTTTGAATATCCACAGGAAAAATCACTGGTTCCTCACTGATGTCCATCAGAGTCCATTTCCTTACGATTTTATAAGTCCGTTGTGCTGTGTAAGTACTTCCACCGCCGTTCTCTAACGCTCCTCTAGACATGGGCGGGACTATCGGGTCACCTGTAAAAGAAAGGGAAGAAGTGAGTCAAAGGTCACCATTTTAACAGAACCCAAAAAGTTTCAAAACAGCGTGAAACAGCAAAGAGAACAGAGAACAGAGCCAGCGCTGGTTTTACATGTCAGTGAAAGGCTTTAAATAATGCAGTGCTGGCTTCTATGTGGAAAAATACAGGAAGAGTCTCTTATTGGTGGAAAACATGACCAACACGGTTTCTGTCTCTTCTGGAACGTAAACAAGACAAGCTTGAATCGTGGCAGGCAGCCCACACTGCCGCACCCTCAGCACTTGGCCCTCTGCCATGTCATTTCGTCTATTTGTCGAGACGGCTGCACTAATCACATGGCCTCCTTATCTCGGCGATCCATCTTCGCTTTTTCTTTGCTCATACGCTCACTTCTGGTTTATTTCAAGCTATTAGAAGACATTTTCTACCAGCCAGTGATCAAACAGGCACAAACTGCTGTATAACTGCCAGTGCCGGGCATATAATAGACCAGCTTCTCCAAGACGGTTCTTCTGTTTTCCTGCATGCCTTTCCCTCCTATTGAGTTTCCCAGTGGTTTCCCCTCTTAGCCCCAACACATGCTGTCTCTCTGTTATTTCCTCATGGGGCAGACACTCTTTTGTCTGACCTGGGTCCCAGCTAACAAAGTGTAAATACCAGCCATCACTAAGAGAGCTCAGAGCAGTGTTTCTTCCAAGTTGGCAATTGAAACTACTGCATCTACTCTTGATGGCTCCAGGCCACCCTTCCTGGGTTTGCTCCCATTGCCTTCAGGCGTCTACTCCTGTGCCGGATCAAAGAGTCTGCAGGCGTTTGTTGTCACGCCAGTTCACTATGCACGCACACCGCGGCATCTCTCTGCCTGCTATACTTGAAGGTGCAAAGTCAAAGTCCCTTTAGGTGTTCATCCAGTTGCCTGTTCAAATATGCCTGTAGGTTGCAGTTTCTGTGCCCAATTAAAGGGCGGATTTAGATAGTTAGATCTCAATTTAGAAAGCACACAAGAAGTGCTAGGGTGTCATTTCTACAAGCCTTTTTAGACCCACGAGTGCCTTTTTTGTACTTAGTCCAAAGATTTAGCTGCCTACCGTAGTCGCATGGCCACAAGGCAGATGTCTCCTTCAGCGGTACATTTATTTACATTTGACACAAGTCATAGAAGCTGTGTAACATGTGATTTAGTTTGTGTGCGAATTGAACAAAATCAACTTCAAATCAAACTGAAACAAATTTAATTAAAATATTCTGGTTTTTCTTTCATTAATGTCTCCTTGTACATAACAAAACCAACAGTCGGGTGTTACAAGGCAGTGTCACCCACACTTGGGACAGACAGAAAAGCAAAAGCTTACATTTTCTGAATTATATTACAAGGTAAAAGTCTTCTTTCGTTTCTAAGGTTATTATTTTTAAACACAAATAACCATATTAAATCGCTGGCTGCTGGATTAATTACTTCCGTCAAGGAGGTTATATTTGTGTGTTTGTGTGTGTACTGTGTGGGTGCCATTCTGTCTGCAAACACAATTGTCTGAAAAGTTTTGAATGAAATCTAATAAAAATTTGTAGGGGAGTAGAGTGGGGTCATGTTAACAATCAATTTAAATTCGGCTTACATCGACCAAGGTCTTCAAGGTCAGCTCAATGATTTATAGGTCAAAAACTGACGAAAGCCGTATAACCTAGAAGCTATTATATAAATATTTAAACTATTACTTTTCTACAACTTTCTTTTATGGTAAATATCTTGTTCGTAATATTGTTATACAGAGCTACTAAAAAATATGCTTGTTTGCACTGACAACATATGCAGGAAATGAAATACGGGGTTTATAAATATCACATTACTCTGCCTCTAACTCAAGGTCGCATAAGGTCAAACTTTCATAAAATATATTTTATTTTTAAAACTGTGATTAAAATTCTTCTGCCTTTGTTCATTGTATTACATTACAGATGCATCCAAATATAATTTTACATTTCAAATCTGCCTTTCTTCCAAGTTGACCCCCAAGATGTGTTATATCTTTAAATAAAGTATTGTCAAGAGAATGAGCTGCCTAGTGAGTCAGATTTATCCTGCACAATATTCTTTTATATAATAAGTTCAAGTTATCCATGTCCAATTATTTACAAATCAATACCTATTATCAATTACCTACTCCCACATAATGTTCGTGTATTCAGAGTAAACATCTGATTTTTGCTTCACTGCAAACTTCCTGAAGAACTTTTTAAAAATAACAAAGAAAAGAAAACAAATATATACAAAATACAAAGTAAATACTGCCCTTGCTTAAATATAAGTTAGCATGCAAGCTTTAGTTAGCTTGCAGACAGTTAACGTACCATTACTAATATTTATGTTTCAGTTTTGTTTTGTGACATCTTGACTGCCACACTTCAGGGATTTACAGTTTTTTTTCCATTCTGGTCACTTATCAAAGTTTAAAGTGACTGAATGTCTTTTTTAAAGAACACCACATCTACTCGGTATGATGTACACTCACTGCAGTATATAGGTAGGTAAACCCTATACTCCTTGCTAAATTGTTGTCCTTGTTTGTTCACGATTGCACGAGCAGTTACACAAAGACGAACACACCTTCCTTGCTTTCTATGGCAGCTCTGCAGCTTGGAGACTGAGCCATGCGCATGTATTCATACATATGATATTATTTGGCATTGATCTAGCTGTCTTCTCACCCCTCCTCCTCTCCTCCCTCTTCCCTCCTTCGCTCCTCCTTCCCCCTGTCTCCAGGTAGGAGGAATGACAGAGAGTGCCAAATCCTGTTGTGTGTTCTTACCTTCTGCTGTCTGCTGACCGTTATGCTTGTTTTTTTCCCCAAGTGTTTTCGTTATTCGTTTATCTACCCATCACCTCTGCCTTTCTTTTCACTCTCCACTGATTTTTTTCTCTTTCATCCATCTCCTCCTGCCTCTTTTTTCCTTTCTCCATATCCCCCTGCCTCTCTCTCTCTCTCCCTCTCATACACACTCTATCGTCAATTTCAATTTACGAGCAGGTCTTAATGGGACCATAAGAGAACGTTCGATGCTATTGATCTGGATGCCTGCGAATCTTGACCTCAGTGTACGACACGAGAGGAGAAAAAAAATCACTCTTCATCATCAAGTGAACACATCAGCTAACGCTCTCAAATAGTGCAGATGCGCACACACACACACACACACACACACACACACACACACACACACACACACACACACACACACACACACACACACACACACACATAGATCACTGATCATTGATCAAAGACCTGAATGCAAGAGACAGCAAATATTTGTGCTCCTTAAAACTACAACAGAGTCACTGATGAAGCAGTGCCTGCCTGAAACTGGTTTACTTTAATTATAAATGTCCACTTTGGAGCTGGATTGGTCAGCAACATTCACACATTCACACATCTAACTGTCTTCAAATAGCATCAAACCTCATGTGCTGCTTTATCCAATCAAACCAGACGACTCTTCTTTCTATTTGTCACATTGTCTGACATAACTGAGCGAGGAAACATCAGTTACACTTATAAGAGCAGTACAACACAAATCTGTGCTTAAGATAAGAACTGAAAATGATATCAGGGAAAAAAGGTAAAAGTAAGGAGGGGCTGTTAAGGGGAAAAAAGGTCTTCAGGGGGCACGAGCCACTTAGCTAGGTGAGAGGTGAGCAGAGGAAGCAGTGCCAAAAGAATTCTTAATCATCACTGTTCACTGTCTGGGAAGGCGTGAGAAGAACATGTGTGCCTTAAGCGCTTCTCACCACTCACTTTTTTCCCCCCAACCACGGAGATGCACGCATCTCTCCTCTCTGACCACGCCTTCAATCAATTATTTAGGCAGAAAACAAAGGTCTGCACCGAGCCATGAATAATGGAAGGTGAGAAGGCAGAGAGAAGGATGGAGGTTAGAAACAGAGGCGTACAGTGACAAGAGGTGAGTCTCGCACAAATTTTTCTCCTCTGACAGACAGCTAAGAGCCTGCTCAGGTCAAGCCACTGAAGAGAAGCCAACAGGTGCAGACGTAGGCTGAGCAGGAAGATATATAGCGTGCATTCACACCTTTTCACACGCACACAAAGACACAGACAGACTGCCAGTACATGAAACTTAACAGGGGGGAAGAATGTGCACATGCACACACTGCACAAACCGTGCTGTGGAAGAATGAGAGCATAAAAAAATTTTCCAGGGCATTTACCACTCCAGTGTATCAAATGTGGCGAGTTCTTTTTGCATCGAGTCAGATGGCATGCCAGTCAGACGCAGGGAAGCAGGGCAAGTGAGAGTGAAGGGAATTGTGATATTCATATTCAGGGTGCGTGTGTGTTTTATTTGCCTTGTTCTTGTTGGCCTTATTTTTCTTCAGAGAATGTTTGATGTTGGAGCCAAGATGAGTCCAGAGGAAAAGTAAAGAGAGAGAAACTGGGTAAAAAAAAAAGTGATATTGGGTGAAAGGAGAAAGAAGACGGGACGGAGACAAATAAGAGAGAAAAGCAGGGAGAAGAGAAGGATATAGTCTAACGTGATAGAGGTGAAAATGGATCACTCTGTGGTTGGTCTGGCTAGGTGTGTGCATGCATGTATGTGTTGAATGGATGGCACGGCAGGGAGAGAGGACGCGTAAAGTGTGCACACAAACCTTTGTGGTCTTGACTTTGTTGCCTGTGCTGCAGCTCCATCCTGTCAGATCTGGGAGCACCTTGCACTCCTCACCTTCCATGCATGGCTGCATCTGACACCACCACTTCTGAGCTACAATGGAGGCTACAAGAAGAAGAGACAGAGTTAATTTTAACTTTGATGAAGATGCAAGTGCAATCATGTCCTTTCATGTGTTTCCAAGACTTGTGTGCGTGTGTGAATTTTGACACCAAAATTTCACATGAACAAAGAGCCTCCAGAAAATAAATGTGGGTTTCAATCCGGTACAGTTATAATAACACGACTTTGGTGCTTTGAGATAAACAGTTGAAAGCACTAATTCTCAAATCAGCGCCCATTGAAGCACCATACAGAACAAGCCACAGCGAGATTATGCAATCAAAAGAGCGCCAGTCAAACCTCAACAAACAAAAACCAATGTGGAAAACATGATATGGAAAATATAAAACTATATTTCAGCTTGTTTCATTTATTAATTCTGCAAAGGCCTCTCATCACTCGACTCAGATCTAGATGCTTTTTGCGACCACATCGTCCCAGTTCACTGAAAAACTGGTGTGGATGTTTAAATTACTCAATTCATGTAAGTCATTATCAGTGATGGGAAGTAAGTAACGCCGTTAGTAACGGCGAGTAATCTAACTAATTACTATTCCTATCGTTACAACGCCATTACAGTTACTAACAAGGAAACGCGGTCCGTTACTATTTTTCAACAAACAGATGGTTGAAGCTGTGTTCAGCTCACAGCACCTTATATCAGCTGCACGGAAGTAGCTGTAAGTAATCTGGACGCTACAGCTTTAAGCAGCTGCGCGCTCCCGCGGACGGTGATCACCATCACTGTCTAGCACAACACCTGGAGCTCAGGGGGCAAACGTTTCAAGTTGGTGGGGGGGTCAGCTTCACTCTGCTCAATCACATGAGTGCTGCTGTTTGACTGAGGAAGAATAAAGTATATTTATTATTATATTTATTAAGTATGTTTATATTTAGATGTTTTATATCGGGATATGAGATTTTGGTCATATCGCACAGCCCTAACGGAAGGAGCTGTAAGTAATCTGGGCGCTACAGCGTTTAGCAGCTGCGCTCCCCCAGGCAGCAATCACTTTTTGGCACAACACCTGGAGCTAAGGGGGCAAAATAATGATATGAGTGCTGCTGGTTGACTGAGGAAGAATAAAGTAGTCGTGGTAAGCCAATCACATGACCACTTAAAGACAAAGCAACAAGGTGACATATACCAGTTTATAAATTGTGTTGATGGGCCAGTAAAACCAGTCATGATAAACAAGATATATGCCTGTTTATTCCTCAATAGTTTCCTCACGTTTACTGTCTAAGGACAGCGCAGCGAGACCTCTCTGCTTATGAGCAAAAAACAAAACAAAAAACAGAGGACGTTTTAGGAGTGATGGCGAGAGAGAGCGATAGTTCCTTTTCAAGTAACTAATTACTTTTAGAATATTGTAACTCAGCTACTAACTCAGTTACTTTTTTGAAGAAGTAACTAGTAACTATAATTAACTTCTTTTTCAAAGTAAATTGCCCAACACTGGTCATTATTAATTAATTTGAAAAGTCTGCCTCTATTGCACTTTGCTGCATTTTGCCTCAACACACCAACAATAAATGATTCATGAATCTGAAAACAAAGCAAGCTGCAGACCATTGTGAGCCTCAGAGCATCGCTGTTAAAACATCTCTTATGTAGTAGAACATTCTTTGTTCACTCAACCAGAATCAGGCGGCATCAAAGGCTGTTTTCTGTTTTTTTAAAGTTAATCTGTCATGTGGTTGACCACACAGATCCTCACATCTACTAGATATACAAATGAGGACAGATCTATTAGCCACCCTAGAAAATTAAAGTTGTTTTTTTTCCAAGAGCAAGGGATTTTCACTATATAATTTCTAAACATTATAGCATTTAGAATAAATAACCATTAAAAAAAACCTCTAAAAATAGCAACTTTAGAATTTACAGGGTTTGCAAAGGTGTGCAAGGTTGCTCTGAAGTATTGCAGAAAAAGCAAAAAAGACCATGGTCAATATTATTACCACCCTGACACAATATTATTACCACCCACCACAGCACAAACCCCTGCTGTACAATGATGTGCTTTAACTTTGTGATGCTCAAAGCTTGTAAAATCAAGTTAAAATTGAAGATTATGTTCTATTTAAGAACTTCAGCCAGAGCTGTCACTTGATAAGGCATCATGGCAATAACTAAATAAATCAGTTTAGACTTAGAAAAATAATTGTTGGTGTTCACAAAGCAGGACATGGATATATAAATCTATTACAGTGTTTCCAAGTGTCAAAAACTGGATTCGGAAGTATCATCAAGAAATTCAAAGAGAGGCACACAGCACAGAACAAGCCTGGCAGAGGTAAGAAGTGAAAGATTTCACACAATCTGGAAAGAAAACTAGTGAGAGACATCGGAAGGCACCAGAAAAACTGCCAAGACACTCGTGAATGACTTAATTAGGAATATGAGTCTCAAAGAAGAAATATGGTATCTAAGCAGATTCTTACTCTGGATGGCATTACCTTGGCCTCCAGTAACACTGTGAGGAACCTTGGAGTCATTTTTGACCAGGACATGTCCTTCAACGCACATATTAAACAAATATGTAAGACTGCGTTCTTCCATTTGTGCAACATCTCTAAAGTTAGAAATATCCTGTCTCAGAGTGACGCTGAAAAACTAGTTCATGCATTTATTACTTCCAGGCTGGACGACTGTAATTCATTATTATCAGGAAGTCCTAAAAACTCCCTGAAAAGCCTTCAGCTGATCCAAAATGCTGCAGCAAGAGTCCTGACAGGGACTAGAAAGAGAGAGCAGATTTCTCCTGTTTTGGCTTCCTGTTAAATCCAGAATTCATACAAGGTCTTAAATAATCAGGCCCCATCTTATCTTAATGACCTTGTAGTACCATATCACCCTATTAGAGCACTTTGCTCTCGCTCTGCAGGCCTACTTGTTGTTCCTAGAGTATTTAAAAGTAGAATGGGAGGCAGAGCCTTCAGTTTTCAGGCCCCTCTTCTGTGGAACCAGCTTCCAGTTTGGATTCAGGAGACAGACACTATCTCTACTTTCAAGATTAGGCTTCAAACTTTCCTTTTTGCTAAAGCATATAGTTAGGGCTGGACCAGGTGACCCTGAATCCTCCCTTAGTTATGCTGCAATAGACGTAGGCTGCCGGGGATTCCCATGATGCATTGAGTTTTTCCTTTCCAGTCACCTTTCTCACTCACTATGTGTTCACAGACCTCTCTGCATTGATTCATATCTGTTATTAACTTCTGTCTCTCTTCCACAGCATGTCTTTATCCTGTCTTCCTTCTCTCACCCCAACCGGTCGCAGCAGATGGCCCCGCCCCTCCCTGAGCCTGGTTCTGCTGGAGGTTTCTTCCTGTTAAAAGGGAGTTTTTCCTTCCCACTGTTGCCAAAGTGCTTGCTCATAGGGGGTCATATGATGGTTGGGTTTTTCTCTGTATCCATGAAGCGCCTTGAGGCGACTTTTGTTGTGATTTGGCGCTATATAAATAAAATTGAATTGAATTGAATCACTAGAACTCTGCACAGGAATGGAGTGTGAGGCTGCAAAAAATCACTTCTGTAGAAGAGACACCTTCACGCCACACTGAAGTATACTAAGGACAACTTGGAGAAAGATTATGCATACTCAAGTGTCCTTTGATTAGATGACATGAAACTAGAGCTCTCTGACTACAGTGAAACACGGTGGTGGGAGTATTATGCTGCGGTAATGTTTCAGTGTGTTTGGAATCTCATAGAGGTGGATGGAATCAGGAAGAAAAAAAGAGATGTGAATATATTGAAAGAAAACTTCAAACAATCGCTCTTTCTTCCAATATGACATTGACCCAAAACACAAGTCGCTTCTGGTAAAAAACTACCTGCACAAAGCTCTGACTGATCCCACTGAAAATCTGTGCGGTGAACTGAACATCAGGGTCCATGCCAGACCACCAAAGATCAAATCTGGAGGAGCTTGAGAGATTTGCAGAGAAGAATTGGCTGGGATTGCTCAGGAGATGTATGTAAGACTTTCTGAAAACTGCAACAGCAAGCGACAGCAGGCTGTTCTCTATAAAAAAGGATACATAAATGATGTGCTAATAATTCTGACCCTGGTAGTTTTTGGCTTTTGGAAAGTAAATTTGTTTCTGTGTGCAAAGTGAAATAACGCCTGGATCCAAAATACAAACTAAGATGTTTGGAAAAGCTGTGTTAAAAATGTCTTCCTCTGTTTAACAGTAATTAGGAAATAATTCATTTTCCTGGAGGGGCTAATGATTTGGTGATGTTATGCAAGACAACATCACCATCGTTCTTTAAAACCGATTTTGCAAGTGCAGCATTTTTTTCAACATTTTACACAGTTTTGAACAAATAAAAACTCACGAGATAATTAGTGAGATGCTGTTAACGACAACTGATCCCATTAACCTTCAGGCTAATGTGAAATAAAACTTTTAGCAATAGAAAAAAGATTTTTAAAATGCTGATAGTTACCCGAGGCATGGGTTTCATGGGCAAAGGAATCATGTGAATTTAATTAGCCACAACCAGCTGAGATTGTTGAGATTCTTCAGGTTAAAAACAAATAATGAAACACCATCAGAAAATATAACACATATCAGAAACAAAACATGATTAAATGTCAAAGGAAAAAACAGCTGACTGACTGGATGTGTGAATACATAAAAGCTGTTGTCATGAATCCTTTTTCTTTAACTGTCACTCTAAAGACTCTAAAGACTGTCATCATTGTTAAAGAACTCTGAGAGTTAATATGAGTATTTTGTTTAGCAGGACAAAAATAACTCAATTAAATACAAAATCCAGTTTTTCATGATTGAATTTATTGGCCAAACCTACCTGTTGTTAAATCATGAATTAACTGTTTTTTGCCGTTGACCAGGCCAGGCCTTTTGAAAGAATAGAACCAGTTTGACACAGTGAAACAGAAGAGCTCAAAAAGAAACACAATGTGCCACACACTAATGAAACAGCTGACACACATGTATCAGTCTAAAAAGAGTTACAAAACCATTTTTAAGGCTTTGTGACTCCAGCAAACGAGACTCATTATCCACAAATGGAGAAAACTTGAAACAGTAGTGAATCTTCTCAGGAGGGTCTAGCCTACCAAAAAAAAATCCAAGAGCCTGCTGGGAACTGATCTAGGAGGTCACAAAAGAAATCAGAACAGAATCTAAAGAACTGCAGGGCTCATTTACCGCAGTTCAGGTCAGTGTCCATGACTCAACAATAGGAAAGAGACTGGGAGAAACTGGTAACCATGGAAGCAAAAATCTGCTGATCCAGAAGAACACAAAAGCTTATCTCACATTTGCTACAAAACATTCTGACCATTAAAAATGAAAAGAAACCCAGCATTTCATAAAAAGAACATCATACCAATAGTCAAACACGGTGGTGGTAGTGTGATGGTCTAAGGCTGTTTGGCTGATTCAGGACCTGGGTGTACGTACAGTGGAGTTCTGCTCTCTACCAAAAATCCTGCCCATCCATCATTTCATGCCCTGAAGCTCAAACTCACTTGGTTTATGGAGCAAGACAACGATCTGAAACACACAGCAAGTCTACCTTTGAACAATTCAGTAATAAAAACAAAATGAAGGTTTTTCTGCAAAAATTCTGCTAAGAAGAGTGGGCCACAGTTCCTTATTGCTGTTTATCCCAAACAGGTTTCAGTTCTTTCTGCCAAGTGAAGCACAACTAGTTGTCAGGTTTAGGGTGTAATGACTTTTTCCCTTAAACTCAAAGATTAAAAACGGTGCTTTGTATTTACTCAGGTTCAGGTTTAATATTCAAATTTGTTTGATGATCTGAAACAATTAAGTGTGATAAATATGCAAAAAAATAAATAAAATAAAATAAGAAATAATAGGGGTAAATAGTTTTTTCACGGTACTGTATATCTGTGGTGCCATAAGTAAGTAAGATGTACTCCACCATTCCAGCCCTTCATCTTACTGTGCCATGTTGTATTGTAAGTGAATCTTTCATCATGTTTGAGCGCTCACCCGAAACCCAGAAACAACTGAGAAATGGAGACTGGGTCAGTTATTTCATCAAGTGCCACTCTGCGAGGCTGGAGGGCCTGCTGGATACTGATGTTGTAAACACAGAGGCATTAGTGGATGACGGGTTTCCAGGCATACGGGAATATTTTATAGCTTCGAATGTTCATCACTAAACACTAATCTCATTTATGGGTAAAATGCCCAAATACATTTGTGTCTAAAAAATCAACTTCTCATTTGCAGTGAACAAAAGAGCTTCGTAAAGATAATACTTCCTGCAGATTAATATCTTTTGCTATCAAGATTCTTGTTGGGAGTCCTCTGATGTTTACATAACGCTGACTACTGATAAATTCGGTGTAATAACAAAAACACAAGATTTCCTCTTCATGGTGCATTTTTCCTGAGCTGCTTCATTATAATCCATTTTAGAATTTGTCCAACCCCATCTCCTACAAATTAAGTTTCTTCACAGTTAAATTGTTAAATTTAGCTGCAAGATAATCACTTGCTGGATTACCTTTGGAAATTAAGCAGCACATTTATGAAATATATCGGAGTCAGCAGGAGGTGGTTGGGTTTGATTGTAGATGTGCCGAATATGTATGCTCATATCTCACACCAAGACTGGGGTTTGTGCAGCAGGAGCACCTAAAGTTAGGGAGCAGCGTGGACTTCTTTCTGTGATAAAACCCTAATATTTGTCCAAACTTTAGTTGATTGGTGTGAGTGCATACATAAATAATGCAAATAATGCATGCATAAATAGGTTGAATGAAAGCAGTTTAACATATGTCTGGTACATTCAGTATCAACATTACATTAATAGACAATAATTCAGGACCATGGCGCTGTAGTATAGTTGTGGAACAACACAAGATTCCATTTTTTATCTACTGCGATGAAGACGTTCCCTTTTCTGTCTGGAATAGTTCAGATTTTTGTTTCTTGCACCTTTAAGGTTTACCTGAGAAGCAAACATTTAATTACTTTTGAAATGATTGTGTTCAGAATATAACCCCACGCAATCCATCATATTCAGAAGGTTTCTGAATTCATCACAAAAATATAACAGACAGAGGCAGTGTATGTAATAAATTAGTCTGCTGAAACAGCACAGAAAACGGGCAGTGGGAGAAAGGCTTCACTTTGCTTCCATGCATTTCTAGTCAGTATTCTGGCTACTAGTACACAGAAACGCTGCCAAGAGAATACTGATGGCTTCTATGCCTTGGCCCGTAAATCAGGGTTTACCTGGTCGTGTATCAATTCTTAGATTTTTCAGTTTACTGCAGCACACAGGGGGCTTGGTCATATGTAGCACCTGCATTGAACAAAGTCTCTTTCAAATAACCTCTTGCTAACTCTAGCATCTCTTCTCCTGATACTGACTGCTCCTCCGTGTGGCCTGACTGTCAGCACTCATCTTCATAAATGTGCTCATCTGCTAATGCAGTGTTCACTTTTTTCTTTCAGAGTCGATTAAAGCAATCTGAACTTTAGTGCTCTGCCTGAGATGCATGACAAAGAAAACATATGATGAGTTCAAATCCATACTAAGGCATTTTAGCCAACATTCAAAACAGGTGCACATCAGGCAGCGGCACTACGCAAGCGCACGCAAAAGATACCCAAACACCAATAAAGTGACACCTACCGTCGACGCAGGACGGCATGGCCCGAGTAGTGCCGGCGACCTGTCCAGGGAAGCAGGAACATTTGACAGTCTGAGATCTCTCCTCGATCTTGTTCTTGTTGCAGCAGCGATGGGCAGCAATCACCTCACACGTCCCCGCCTTCACATGCACTGAGAATGAAAAACAAAGATTTTGCTTTATGTTTGCTAACTTTAACGCATAAGCAACCATAGAAAAAGACAAGGAAATACAACTGGACATCACAATTGGTCTGCCCTTCCCCTTAATGACCTCTTTGTAAACTATGTTGGGGAACAAGGACATCATTCTCTGACCCAGACAAACACAGACCATTACAAGATATTAAAAAAATATCAGCACTGAGAATACCTTCTTGGATCTCTGACCTTGTAGGACAAGTTAAGTATTTGATCCGTCCATCCATTTAAAAATTAAGCAAAACATATTTAAAGATGAGCCATAAAATATGCAGTTTATGCTTAGATTTATGACCATCTCTCTATCCATCTATCTATCTATTAAAATAGTAACTTAGGAAGGAATAATAATGAGTGTTTCTCCATATACTGTTTGGTTGCACTTCCAGTTTGCTGCAGTACTAATGAAGGGTACATTTGGAAAGTCCCTTCACATCTCCTGTAACTACCACTTTGTGTGCAAATTTCTATACACACATTTGAATCAGTCAGCCATGTGGTTAATTAACAAGTCAACCCCGAGCACAGAAGTCCCTTGAGTCAGCTAAGAGAGAGGGAACAAAGAAATCGCTCCACATTTGAAGATTTGTGATGCCAACACATGGCCCTTTCATACCAGCCTTTCATCAAATACATGAAAATGTCAAGGACAAACAATAAGCCTTGTCAGGAGCACTGTGTGCAACTATGCAGTGCGACTGTTTGTGTGCAAGTTTGACAGCTTACACGCAATATGTAATTACAGTGAATCTGCTCATGTGTTCAGATGCGTTCGACTTTGTTTTTCACGTGTGCGTGATGTGCAGCAAATGCACATACATGTTCAGTCTTTCAGCTGTGAACTTCGGTGTGTGTGTGTGTGTGTTCTGGCTTTTCAAACAGTTGTTGCAAGTTGCAGTTATTTCCATTACAAAGAGTCAGCCCAGGGTGCAACAAAGGGTGCGCACTGCATGGCAATGAAAACTAAAGCAGAAAACAATGACTTTGTTTAAAGAGCATTTAAAAATGAGGCAAGTTGCAGTGAACGACCCAGTGAATATGTTAAGCAGGCTAACAAATATTTGAAAAGTTCTTAATTTGCTCTGTTGATGAGAAAAAGACAAAGCAGCAGTCCTGCAAAGCCCAGTCCAATTAATATCTCTGTGAAAAGCACTCTGTCTCTCTCCCATCTCTCTCTCATCTTTCTTTCAGATTTCTCTTTTTGTAGCACTAGGAGTTAGGCCAAAGGGTAAAGATAATTGTTGACTGATCTGTCCATCTGGCTGTCCATCAGTCCAACACTTTGATGTGCAAAACCAGCCACCGAACAGATTGCACTGATATTTCGATTCCTATAGAAGAAATATCTGCATGCATTTGGAGATTTTTCAAAAAAAAAAAATTCTTCTGTAGAAATTAATTATAATTCAGTCTCAAGTCAAATATTAAACTACTGTAGTTACTGGTTGGAATGCTGAGTAACAGATGGACATTCAGGCACCTCGAAGGACAATTCGCTTGACCTTCCCTCTGTTGACTCACACAGTGTGCGCATAAGCCCACTGGGTCTTGGTGTATTTTGGGTATAACATGACCCCTCATCAGCAACCGACTTTGGATTGTGTTAGACTGCATGTAAGACAATTAATGGTGTGTTTGCTTTAAACCTTTTCTTCACAGTCTTGAGCAGTAACATTTTAGAGATTCTTTTTATTTAGTTTAAAATGCTGTATTTCCATTTACGCTTGCACATTTCACTAAATCGCTTCGACTGTTTCCCATTTTCCTTGCAAAATATAAAGAAATGAGGGTTGACAAAAGACATTTGCACAATGCAGTCAAGTTCTCCAGAACACAAATTATATGGACTTTCATGATGATGTGCATTCTCCTCATCAAATATGAACTATTTTATAATTATACATCCTAAAATGTTACATTATATATCCTATAACAACTGCATAATGTTCATAATCATTTCATCATCTTTCCTCACAGTTTCTTCCCCTAACTCAGAATACATGGAGTGTGTATAGATTGCATGTGGGCTTTAGAGCTTTCTTTGAATAACTCTTATTTTCCATTTTCCCTTCTCCTTCTTGTAGAACTAATTGTTTTTTCTTCTTCTTAGAAGCTTGACAGATACAAAGCCAAGGAAAATGAACACATACAGAGTAAACACCTTAACTGAACCCCCCACAGGCGCACACAACCCTTGGCCCATTTTTAGGCTCGGCACCTGCAGTAGTAATTGACTCAGCATTAGTAAGAGCAGCCGCACACGGAGCTCAGCAGGAGGGGAGTAAAAGGTGGTCGGGATGTGGATTCTACCGAAGGAATGTAAAGGTTCACTGGGTCTTGAACACACATATTAATGTTAATTAATTCAATTAATTTGGTTATTATTATAATTTGAGACACATGGTAAAATAAAGATTGACGTAAAACCTACGACAGAAGTGATTTTTTCTTTTTCTGGCAGGCCATTTCTTTATTTTCTTCATTCTTTGCCTTGTAGCTAAACTGCTGTGTTTTATGTGTTACTTTATTTGAGTCATGTTTTCATTAATGTTTTTATAGTTTTAAAATTACTGATTATTTATTGAACACACAGAAAGCGTCAAAGGTGAAAACATATGAAGTGACTCTCCCTGATCGAATAGTTTGGTTATTAGAACTGTTTTGATTGAAGTTATTTGTGGTTTAAACAGAAACGGTGGTAGTAACACTGCTGAAAAAAAGTTAAAGATCTTCTGGGAATAACTTGTTTATTTGACATAATTTTGAGGATGCTTTATTGTAAGTCCTGATTTCATATTTAATAACATGGACAGCATTCGTCTTTATTTATCTCGCACTGTGAAATCCTAAAATAGGATTTTGATCCCAGTCACACAGGGCTTGAGACTGATTGGTGACCATCTGCCAACCGCCATTTAGAGGAGCAGCTGGTGAGTGATTGCTAGAGGTTGCTGGCAGTTGCTGTGAGATCAATTGCTAAACCACAGAAAAGCCACAAGGAAAAAGCAGTAATCCTGGAAGGTACTGACTCGTCTGCAAACAGTCGCTTACTAACCACCAAGTTCGGGAGGTAGAGTGGGTCGTCCAATCATTCTCAACTCCAGTCTGCATGGTGAAGTAGCCTGTTGCATGAATATGTGAGTAAACGAGGATTGTAATAAAAAGCACTTTGAGTGCTCAGTTGGAGTAGAAGAATAATATACGAGTACCAGTCTATTTAGCATAACTGAAACTTGGAGAAAGAATGATGGCGGCGCGCACAGACGCAGCGGCCCGGAGCTCCTACACTTTTGCACTTTTGGTGGTACTGTGTATTATTTCACACAGTCTGGGGTTACTTCAATACAACAGAGATGATCTACTACAACTAAGCCGTGGAGATCTTCAACTAACATCAGAGTATCTCATCCCCCCCGGAGATCGTTAAGCAACCCCCGGGGCTACCCGCAACAGCAAGCCGCAGGAGGAGACGTTGCGAGCGGAGGCAGAAGAGAGGCAAACGGGGAGGCCTGTGGGCACGGCTAAAGACTAGTCCGTTTAAACCACCACTCCCGATCATATTCCTCTCCAACGCCCGTTCAATCCGTTACAAACTGGATGAAATACGACTGCAGATCGCCACTCGACGGACTTTTAATAACTGTTCGTGCATGATTTTCACTGAAACCTGGCTGGACAGCGCCATTCCCGATGCGGCTATCGATCTAGCAGGCCGCACCGCCTATCGAGCCGACAGGTCTGCGGACTCTGGTAAGAAGACTGGCGGGGGGCTGTGCATCTATATTAACAACCTTTGGTGCACGAACGTCACGGTAACGGAAAAACTGTGCAGTACAGAGGTAGAACTGTTGGTGTTAAAGTGCCGTCCATTCTATCTCCCTCGGGAATTTTCTGCCGTTTACATCTGCGCTGTTTACATTCCACCAGATGCTAATGCTAAGCTAGCGTTAGCACAATTGAGCAGCAGCATCAATAACAGCCTGGTAGCACACCCGGACAGTGTCTTTATTGCGGCTGGGGATTTTAACCACGCGGACCTGAAATCTGTACTTCACAATTTCCACCGTAATGTGAAGTGTGCTACCAGAGGAGATAGAACGTTGGACCAGGTGTACACCAACATGGCGAATGCGTACAGAGCCCAGGCTTATCCCCACCTGGGTCTGTCAGACCATCTCTCCCTTCTGCTACACCCAATATACACACAAAAGATCAAGAGCACTGGGATTACAACCAAAACCGTGAGAACATGGCCGCAGGATGCTATTCCGATGCTTCAGGACTGTTTCCACTGCACAGACTGGGATGTATTCAAGGTGCAGGACACTGACAATCGTGTCGCATTGGACAGTTACACCTCCACTGTCTTGGACTACATCTGTTTCTGTGTGGACAATGTAACAACTTGGAAACGATTCCGTGTGTTCCCTAATAATCCACCCTGGATGACACACGGAGTTCAACAACTTATTCGAACAAGGAACAACGCTTTCAAATCCGGGGACCAGGAGGCATACAGTGCTGCCAGGGCCAACCTGAGAAGAGGCATCAAGACTGCCAAGCAGCAGCACAGGAGGCGTATCGAGGCCAGGTTTGAGAACAACACAAACCCAAGGCAGGTCTGGGAGGGCATCAGGGCTATCACGGACTACAAAAGAAGAACACCATCACCCTCAGCCGACAGTTCTACTCTGGCTGAGGATCTAAATCTCTTTTATGCCCGTTTTGACAGGGAGAACACCGACCCTGTCCTGTCCCCTCTTCCCTCAACCGACCCTGCTCCGGTCCTGAGCACTCATGAGCTGAGGCGTGTGTTCCGGAGCATTAACACCAGGAAGGCGGCCGGGCCGGATGGAGTGTTGGGCCGGGTGCTAAAAGACTGTGCTGCGGACCTGGCGGACGTCTTCACCTCTATATATAACACCTCGTTGTCCTGTTCACTGGTACCATCCTGTTTCAAAGCAGCAACCATCGTTCCCATCCCAAAACAGTCAAATGTCACATGTCTGAACGATTTCAGACCTGTGGCACTCACCCCCATTCCCGCCAAATGCCTGGAGAGACTGGTCATTAAACACATCAGAGCTGCTTTTCCACCATCCCTGGACTCGCACCAGTTTGCATACAGGGAGAACCGGTCAACCGAGGATGCGATCGCCACAGTGCTGCACACATTACTGAAGCACTTGGAACACAGGAACACCTATGCACGGCTCCTCTTTGTAGACTACAGCTCGGCTTTTAATACCATCCGGCCATACAAACTCCGTCCCAAACTCCACCAACTGGGACTTAACTCCTCTCTGTGCAACTGGATTGTGGACTTCCTCACTAACCGTAGACAGAGTGTCAGAGTGGGTAAGAACACCTCCTCCACCCTTGTGGTCAACACCGGTGCCCCTCAGGGGTGTGTTCTGAGCCCTCTGCTATACACTCTCTTCACCCATGACTGTATTTCCTCCTGCGCGTCCAATCTCATTGTTAAGTTTGCAGATGACACTACAGTGCTCGGACTTATATCCAACAATGATGAGACAAACTATAGGACAGAGGTGCAACAACTAGAGTCATGGTGCCACGACAATAACTTGGTCTTAAACACCAAAAAGACCAAGGAGATCATTGTAGATTTCCGGAAGAGGGGCCATAACAACCATCTGCCTCTCTTCATTGGCAGTGAGGCGGTGGAGAGGGTGAGCAGTTTTAAATTCTTGGGGGTAACTGTGACCGAGGACCTGTCCTGGGGCAACCATATCACCTCAGTTGTACGGAAGGCCCAACAGCGCCTCTACTACCTGAGGAGACTGCGGAGCGCACACATTCCCAGATCTCTGATGTTGAACTTCTACAACTGTGCCATCAGCAGCGTTCTGACGTATGGATTTCTAGTGTGGTTCCCCAGCTGCACCAAGGCCGATCAGCAAGCACTCCAGCGGGTGGTGAAAGAAGCTGGCAGAATTATTGGAACAAGTCTGCCAGAGATCAGTAATATCTTCCCCACTCGCTGTCTGAGGAGGGTGCACAGTATCCTGCGGGACCAACATCACCCTGCGCGCCACCTTTTCCATCTGCTGCCCTCAGGGAGAAGGTACAGGTCTATACAGGCCAGAACATCCAGACTGGCCAACAGCCTGTATCCACAGGCTGTGAGGCTCCTGAACTCTCTGCCCCCCTCTCACGGACAATAACCATATCCAACTTCTTAATAGCAATGAACTGGTCTGCATTGGTGCATCATATCTTTATTCTCTTCCCCCTCCTGCCCCCCCCCCCTTTCTTAAATAGATAACTATCATATCTGATATCATATCTCACAGTACAATAATATTGAATGGGTTGCATTGTTGTATTTTGTCATGTTTCTCAGGTCTTTGTCTGAATTTCTACGAACATTATTGCTAAGGATTGTCTTATTGCATTGGAGTCACACTGGGTTAAATATGTACACTTGGGTTTTAAGGGGTATTTATTATTTTCTTCTTTTTTTTGGGTTGTATGGAAGCCCCAAACGCAATTTCATTGTTCTTGACAATGACAATAAATAAATAAATACTAAATACTAAAATACTAGAATGATAATGTTGCCCTTCCAAGTAAAAGATTAAACTAATATTTTAAAAAGGCACCACATCTACTTTAAAAGCAAACAGTCACCGTGTTAGGTTTGTGTTGTACTTTTCATAGTTCCACTGCTGCTCAGAGAGTTCTGGGCAAGTGTTTGGAGACGGGTTTTTGTCTTTCCTGCAGCCTTCGGGCAACTGTGGCATTCTTCAAGTGACTAGTTGCAAGGAGGATCAATCACTTGCCAACTGCTTGGAGAATGTGCATTTTCCCTAGCCAAGGTGGGGCCTTACCTTATACTAAAACTTTTTGTTTCAATTCAGTTCAATTTAAATTCAAATTTATGTTAATAGCGACAAATCACAATAATTGTCACCTCAAGACCCTTTATATTGTAAGGTAAAGACTCTGCAATATTACAGAGAAACCCCAAACAATCATACAAACACCCAATGAGCAAGCACTTGGCGACAGTGGGAAGGAGAAACTCCTTCTTTACAGGAATAAACCTCCAGCAGAACCAGGCTAAGGGAGGGGCAGCAAAAAGACTTTTATGCTTCAGGAAAAAGGAACGTTTTAAGCCTAATCATAAAAGTAGAGCACTTCATTTTTTCTCTGTATGTATTATTGTAGGGTCTAAAGCACCTTGATGCAACTGTTGTTGCGATTTGGTGCTGTATAAATAAAACTGAATTGGATTGAATTGAATGGAGCCTGATTATTTAAAAAATTATTTAAAACCTTGCATGCAAGAAGAAGGACTTTAAATTAAATTCTGGATTTAACAGTGACTATCAACATATGCTGCTGAATACTTTTAAGGATTGTTTTAGGTAGTTGAATGTATTTGTTTCATAGCAGTCTGCTTTGCAGTAGAGAAAGAATGTGCATTTAATTAGCCGTTGTGGTTTGGTAATTCCCTTCAGTAGCCTGAGATATTGAACTTGGTGGGGTGTTTGGTTTGGGTGTTGAAAAGTAAAGTGGACAAAGACAGGAAGCATGCACTCCGTGTTTGCTTGGGACTCTTCTGTGGAGGACCACACACACAAATTTCTTTCAGTGCACACAGCTGCTGTTGATGGTGGATATGTTGTTGGCAGAACTGCTCTTTTTGGTTAGCTTGCTGCACTTGCAGGCTTTACAGTGTTGAGAACTTTTTTTCTCAAATAAAAAGAGGGCACACTTCATAGAACTGGATTTCATAGGGATTTAGTACTCGCATGTGGAAACAGCTCTGGAAAACCATATGTGGGTGGGGGTGGGGTGGGGGTCCTTAGCTCAGTAATACAACTGAAGGTGTCAACAGTTTGAGGCTGTGTTATGCCAAGATTTTAATAATTACCAGTTTGGCAGATATTGAGTCAGGCAGGGGGCCACAGCCTCCAATAAACTCTGATAAACATTCATCTAAATGACTCAGAACACGACACACTGCAGTGTATGTGTTTAAATATACACACACAAAATACATATCCACGTAGAAGCTGTGCTCAGTTGTGCATTTAGTGCTAAAATAAAAACATGTAAATGGAAATGTTGCCGTCTTTAGTGTATATGTGTGTGCACCATAATGTGTGTGTATTTACTAGAACTGAAAATTCCCATTCTATTTCAAAAATGGCACCTACTTTCATCACGATCTCTTTCTCACACACCCCTCCGCCTTTTACTCCTTCTTCTCCTCCTCCTCATTTGTTTATCTGCTTTACCTCGCCCTACTGCTATTTCACAAATGACCCCTCCTTTTCTCAGCCTCTCTTAGCCACTTCAGCGTCCCATTTTTCTTCTGCTCCCTCTTGCTCGTAGCTCACCACAGCAAACTCAGCAGGGTAGGAAACTATTATCCTCAATCACAGGCTCTAAATCAGAGAATTTTTTACACTTTCTACAATGCGTCCTCTCTCTCTCCTGCTTTTTCATCTTCGTGGCCATTTCACTCCCTCTCTAACCCCCCCCCCCAACCCCCACCCGTATTTTTCTCCTTGGCATGAGGACTTGTTATCCCTGCCTCTCTTAATACAGCAGTGGCTGTTAACCCCATTTACTAAGGATGACGTGCAACTGACAGACTAACAGATGGACAGATTGCCCCGACTCAGAACAACCAGGCACTCTGTGTGGGTGTCTGTGTGTGTCTGTGTAAGTACTGAGATAGCTGTCTTGGTCCCAGTGGGGTGCCTCTTTCAAATGTCATTCCTGCCACTGGGGACCTCTCCCGCTTTCTCTCTCACAGACACTCACACACAAACAGAGTTAAATACACAAGCACAGACACAAATGTACGTGCACATCTAGTATGAGGAACCTGTCAAAATGGAAACACAAATCTTTCTAGTTAGCGCTGTAAATATTTAAACAGTTCAAGCCCTTGTGTTTCAGGATCTGTCAAATGTTAACACAATACTTGTAAAGAAGTAGAAAGAAAAAGTCACTGGTTACCCTTTTATATGACACTGTATGATTTAGGTGACTGAATCTGCTACTTTTAAGGTCCCAGCTGGCACTGGGCAACATTTTGTGAATGCTGGAGCTGTAACTAGAGAGCCACAGGAAAACGAGCAGTGTAGTGAAAAAGTATTTGCACCCTTCCTGATTTTATATAAATTATTATTTCATTTATTAAGGGAAGAAAAACCTACCTGAACCTGTGTGCAAAAGTAAATTACATAATAAGTGAGTCATTCGGGTCCTGAAGCATCAAAGGAACTTCAGAGCATCACATTACCACCACCATGTTTGACCTTTTTTAGGATGTCAGACTAAAGAGACAAAAGGTAAACACAACACGTCCGAGACAGAGGACTATGAAAATAAAACAGGAAGTAACACACACAGACTCAGACTAAGACACATGAACTTGGGGATAAACATACATAGAAACATGACAGACCGGAGACAAGACCTGGGAGAATGGACACAGAAATGAACTAATATCATGAGGAACCAATGGCTATAAGAAAAGATAAATTCAGTAGCCCAAAGTAGTAATATTATACTTTTATATTATATTATATATATACTGAAAACACTATCTAGGCTACTTACATTTGATTTATGCTGTGTCACTGCTACAGTGCTGCTCCTAGCACCTCATGGCAATGGATTCATCCTTTGAATGAGGCAACCTCTAATCAATGCCATAGGCTCATCGGAAAAGGAGGATGGAAAATACCCTTGATGTACTTACACTTAGAAATGCTGCTGGCTGCAAGCTGTAACCGCTATTTGTCTTTTTTTTCCCATCATCAGAGCACTATTGCAAGGCTCACCCCTTGTAAACCCAACTGCCCAGAGCCAGTTGGAATTGGCTGCTACCCCCAGGAGACCCTAGTTCAGTAAGAGGTTAACAACATGTGTGCACTGATAGACCTGTTAATGGATAGACTAAAGTAAATAACAACCAACCAAACCAAAGAATTGGGGAAAAGTCCAAAACTCAGCAAACATGCAAGATTTCATCATAGGTCTTATGTTTCTATAGCAACACTTTATGCAATTAATTCATGTTTTGATGTCTTCAGGCTGTACTCTCCAACCCCAGCAGTAACCTTCATCTCTACAACCTACAAGTAGTCATAAGTCATCAAGCTTCCTCTGAATCCTCGGTTCTCAGCTGCATCTCAGTATCCTCCCTGTTATTCTTTGTTTGTGTTTTCACAGCAGGAGACGGCTTTGACTCTGATACAGTGAGGCATACCGAAACTGACACCTTCTGTATGTCAAGCCCTCAGCAACCGTGCAGGGCTGCAAACATGATGACGGTGGTAAAGTGGTAACAGTCAAATTTACAGCGCTGGTAACATCACGAGTAAAGAAAATAGCTGCAAAACTAATCAATTAACAATTTAAAGAGCTATATTAAGAAACTGCTTCCATGTGAGAGCCAGAGTCAGGCTAATGTGACTGTCAGTATGTGTTGTGTGCATAGCCTCTCTTGGAATGAACGGGATATCTGGACTCATCAACATCTGGTGCCTCATGTTAAACACTGAGATGGTTTGCTGGCAAAACAGCAACAGGAGTTGACAGTCCCTCATCAGGTATAGTTAATGTACTGGAGTGATGAACAGAAATACCAGCGAGGTAAACGTCCCCTCTGGTTTTGTTTGCTTTTAGGTGCGGGCTTCACGATATTCTAATTGCATCCAGAGCTTTTCATGCTGTTAAAGTTTGACCAGCACAAAAACAATTTAGTAAATCAGATGTTTGTTATCATTATTATTTTGTTCTTCAGGTGTTTTCATTTTCCCTCTGCTCTGACCCTTCTGGCACAGCTCCAGCCAAGAAATTAGCATGAAACTACTTTCAGCATCCATAGCACACTCTAGATGTTCTCTATACATCACATATTAAGTATGTATAAATATTTAAGGTTTTCCTTTAGGCTCGTATTATTCTATTCACAAAGAGCATATTTTGAAATGGAAAATTAGTCCTGAAAGCTTGCCAAGTTAATTAGACATACAAAATACATTTCTTAGTGCATGTGTGTGCCCATCAGCGCATGTACGTCCATGCATTTGTATTAATAATTAGATTATATTGGCCTCTGAGATGGCAGCGTTTGTTCTGAATCATAAACACAGAGCAAATTAAAATTCTGTTTAAGAGCCTGCCAAGAAAATTAGCATGGAGAGAAAGGAGGCACGCACACTCGACCACTAGTGTCTTCTCCCCTCAACCCTGTTTTCTATTCACTTCTGTGTCGACGACTCCAGCACACGTCTCTCCTCATCTTCTGCCACAGCATCTCTGTGCGATGGTAATTCATAGAAGTTGTAAGTGCTGGAGGGAAGTGGCTTTTTTTCCTGACAGGAGACGGTGCCCCAGTGTAGATACACAAGAACTATATCAGCACTGCACTTTCTGCGCTGTGCTCATATTGTGTTTGCTGATCACAAATAGACTGATCAATGGCAGCCCCCTAAAGAGCCTGACTCCTCCCATGCACTAATGTCCCTCTCTGTTATGATAAACACTGAGTCCTGTGGGGGGGAAACCTGAGAGGAGGAAAGAAGAGAAGCTGTCAATAGAGGACATGCTTGATCTTAAGCACTTATTTAGAATTCTAAATATGTTTGCATATTTATGGATAAGAAACATTCCTGGAAATAACATTTTGTGAAGGAAAGATTTTTATTTGATCCTTTTTCTTCAGCGTTGGTATAATGGATTTACGGAGGGACTAGATTTAAAAACATCTCACAGAGCGCAGTTTTTCTAGGACTTGTGCAACATCCAAGGTATCAGTAAAATGAAAAAACAAGTAGCTAAGCTTTGGGAGATACACATCTTATTCTGCTTTTTTTCCTCGTGGCTATTCTGAGAGGAAATAAATCTTTCCCACTAATCAGAATTTAATAAATACAATTTTTTAAGGCAGAATGGAATAAAGCACAAATTTAGAAACAAAATAAGTTGGGTTTTATTTTCCACATGGGTAGCTTGGAGAACACGTTCTGACTAATTGCCATACAGCATTTTTAACAACTGTAACAACAAATGACCATCAAAACATGCATTCAATTATCAGAATATGGAGCAGCGGTTGATACTTTTTTCTCATTTATGGAGAATATTCCTCGTTCCCAAAGCTCAACAGAAATGCATTAACTATTAGACAACAGAACAATAATCTCATAATTGCTCATTTCCCTTTCTGCCCCGCTCTCAATCTCTCTGCTCATACACGGTAGCTGGAGTCATAATTCCTTCAGCAGCTAGAGGGCTGAGTCGCTTCCACGTATGTCACTAATGACCCTTTGCTAAAAATGACTGATGCGGTTATTTTTCTTGGGAAAGCTCAACACAAAGTGAACAAATGGAAGTGATCAGAATTAAAACATCAGCCAGAAAACTTGCTTCCTCTTGGAAAAAGTGCAGGCTAAATGCAGCCTGCAGATTGATTTTTTTTTTTCTCGACACAGCATCCACTCTGTCCCTAGTTCCCCCCACACCCCACCCCGCTTAGCATCCCTGAACAAGCGAGCGGGTGAGTGAGTGAGTGACCACAATTGGAAAGTGTTTGCTCGCAGCAGGATTTCCTGCATGCACGATGTGATAAAAATAACAAGTGTAAAAGAGAGGGAAAAACACTGGCATCTGGCTCGTCGGGATTTAAATGTGAAAGGAAAATACCGTGGGCGTCCACACAGAGGGGCTCATCCCTGTCAGAAAATAAATAAATAAAAAATACCTTGCCATAAATCATCCAACCGTTTTAGATCAATCAGCATGAAAACAAGCACGCAGAAAACATACCCTCAACATCACCTAAATACTCATGGCTCTCTGATTGGATTAAGCTCTCTCTTCACTTCTGTCATGCAACTCGCTCTCTTACACCTCAGCAAAGTGATTTATGCTTTTTATTGTCAAACTACTCCCATCTGCCTCCACCACATACCTATCCAGCACCCGCCTCTCCTCCATCTCTGTACTAATCACCCTCACTGATATGAGACCAGCTTGTGCCAGATTGTCTCTTAGTCACCCACACCACATCCCTGGTTCTCCATCATTGATTTTCATGCAGTTTTAATGCAGTTCAAACAAGGGAATTATCTCTCCACACCACAAGCACAACTACTGTCTTGCTAAATCACACAGGATATTAGTTCATGTGACAGGGGGAGCCTGGTGACACATGGCATGTCCTGACATATTAGCAAGCGCGCCGCCACCGTTGCCGCCACCGTTGCCGCCACCCCGCAGCAGACAATTTGTACTAATTTGTGCTCCAGGCAAGATATTAGGATGGTGAATTTGATATAAATTCTTAATATGTTCGGATGTATTAACACACCATTACCACTCAAGCATTAAGATGAGGCAGCATGTGTGTGTACGTGTGCATGAGACACTCGAGTTTTAAACCTTTTTGGTTAATTGTTCACTGCTGACTGATGGCAACTTTTCAAGAGCCCTCCAGGAATGTCCGGGTTTCCATACTTATCTGTATAATTTGCTTCCCTTTTTCTGCTACCCACTCTGTCTCGGAGGTTGGAAAGCTACCTATGTCAGTATTTGCATCTTTTTGTCCTCTCCTACAGCTGTTTCAAATGTGTATTGTGGGGGAGCTCAAATCAAACATCTTTTCATTTCTTTGGCCTAAGCTGTCGTCTCTCTTTCTCCTTCTCTGTGTCTTCCTGGCAGACCACTACAGAGGCAGAAACACAATGACTGTGTTCAGTCCAACCCCCCCCCCCCTTCCTCCAGTTTTCTCTTTGTCAGTCAGCAAACGAGAGGTTTATAGCACAGCAGCCATATTGATGAGGATTTCATTCTGTCTGAATTCTCTCCCTGTCAGAGGAATAAGGACGGACACTCATAAATGTCAGACATATTTTACTTTAACACGTAGCCGTGCGTTTGTGTGTGTGCATGTGTGTGAGTTATGGTTGGTGTTTATATCAATGCTGTAGCTACGTCGTTTCACAGATCTAGATAAATGGTCTGTTATCGGCCTGTTTACTCTCTGTGAGAGACCGGACAGTCCCATATGTTACACCAGGCTCCACCAGCCAGTTCACAGCATGCCGACGCTGCCGTCATCTGCAAACCTTGAAAATTAGACAGATACAGACTGTCGCAGCTTTTTTGGAACAGTGGAGGGACGAGTGAAAATCCCCCAAAACACATTTTGAAATAAGCTTTCTTGAGAATGAAACAGTGTCTTTGCACGGTCATACTTTGTGGAAAAACAAACATGAACATGAAATATTATCAAAGAAATGGAGCTATATTCACGGTGCTGTTGACTTTCACAGGCATTTTACAGGCTCACATTGCAGTATAATCTGTAACTCAGTATTACAGTTATGCTACCGTTACAGAGATATTCCAGCACGGAGCACAGGAAAGAAATTTTAGCACGTGTTCAATTTAGCTGTGACAAACTATGCCACTGTATTTTTTCCAGTGATATCAAGAGCAAAGCAACACTGATGAGCTTTGTTTTCACCCCATTTCATCCTCAGAGAACTGGTTTCAACTTTTGAACACACTACTTCATTTGTCAGCTACTTAAAGGGAGGTGCACCACAAACCTCCTTGTGAATGCTTTGGTCATAAGAATATTAGCATTCATTCATTTGCATGGAAAACACAAACACTCAGCAACTAATCGCTAAACAAAAAGTGCAACACAAACCGGAGACAGAGACTGAATTCAAAGTAAAAGTTTTGCCTTTCACTATCACTTCTCAATTAGCTGGTGAGTGTTAGCAGATAAGCAGCCATCTTCCATGCAGGCAACCTGCAACACACTAGACCTGTTCTGTTTTCAGTGCCGTCATTTTATCATAATCACCCTCCTGCAACCACCAGCCAACTTGTTGGGAAATACACATTTTTCCCTAATACACATTCACAACATTTGTCCCATCTTTAGACTTGAATCAGTTTCACACCGACTGTCAGGAACCTCTTTTAACCACCTTCAACCAGCTGGCTCATTTTCCCCCAGTAACATAGTTGTTGCCAGCTGGTTACCAGGTAGTCACCGAGGCTTATGCAGATTGAAAGATTAAGTATATCCAAGCCACCACAACACTTTAGACTTTACTGAATAATGTAATTTCCTACAGAAAGAAAATTGTTTACTTCCATCAGCAGAGATGAATCCACAACATGAACAGCATGTTCAGCTTTCCTTCAGTCTTGTTTTAATCACTTTGCTGTTTCAGTAACGTTTTAATTCCAGCTCTGTATTCTTCAGCTTTTCTGAAACCCTATTTGTCCCTCATTAAATTTGTTTTGCATCTTTCTTCAGTTTGTCCTCCATGGTTGGATTTCTGTAGACTCATGCTTTTGTTGGCCTTCGTACAGATGAATTATTTGCTGTATCAGGTTTTTTTTGTTAATAAAGCTTGACTTTTGCAACTGCTCTCTGTGTCCACAACATGGGTACTCTTTTAAATCAACCTTAACTCTTTATCCTTGAAAATAAGCAGTTCTGCAGAGCAGTTTTTGTATGAATGTTACTGCAAAATACGAAAACGGAAAGATGGCACACTCAAAATATCTGAAACAGCCTTGAGGTTGCTCATGGACGTGCACCTTACAAACTAAAAATGTACATGTTAGCTATTCCACTTAAACACACACACACACACACACGCGTAGTACTTACTTCCAGTTATAAGCCAGTGATACTTCTATATGTGAGTATAGGGCAGAGGTTCCCAAAGTGTGGGGCCCGCCCCCTAGGGGGGCGCGGTATGAAAAGAAAAAAAAGAAGAACGCTTGGACACTGCTAGCATAACAGACAGGTTTTTGACGGGGCTCCCACACAAACGCAAAGCAGGAGATGAAGCATCGCCAAATATGTTTCCAAACCAACCTTTCAAGCCAAAGACTAGAAAATATGGTGAAGCATATCTGCCCTTTGGCTTCACCTGTGCTGTAATAAAGTTAAAGCCACACATTTAAACCAGTTGCTCTACATATAGAATTTGCACCTTAAGAGTCAATAGCATCTTTGGAGATATTTAACAGTAACGACACACTAAACTTCCCACTCTTGCAGATACTTAGGCATCACTGTTCCAAGCATCCACACATGAACGTCATTAAAAATGTATCATCCTCTATAATGCTGGAACATAATCACTCGATTTATTTCTATGATAGACATGCTTACTTCATATTTTACTTCAGACAGGTTATCTGATGGTCTCTATGACTGCTGCGTGAAACTTGTTGTTTCTTCTAATTCTTCTAGCTTCTAATTCCTTTGCGTCAGCACTTTCTCTCTAACTACATTCATCAGGACAGCTCATCATCTTTCCACCCCTTCCCTCACTAGTCTCTCATCCCATCTCACACTACCAAATGAAAGGGAAACCCTGGTGTGTCTGAGGCTGGCTGGCAGCAAAGCCAGAGGTGGAAAGATGAGAAGAGAGAGAGAGTGTGAGAGAGAGACATAAAGGCAAACAAAAGGAAAAAGAAAAGAAAGGAAGGGGAGTAAAAGCGCAGCCTGCTCTGACTGTAAATGCTATATGAAAACAGGAGAGTTTAAGCGTTAAGAGATGATTAGACTTTGTGGAATGAGCAACGTTGGGCAATTAATAAAATACAACCGAAGTTTCAAGTCTGTGTTATGCACCTAGGAAACCGTGAGAATAGAGAGGCAGTTATTGCATTTGTACAGATCTGTATTCACTCGCTCACACGCTCATCTTTTGTTGACATCCCACAACATGAAACTGCTAATCTAAAGGCACCATTTCCTTACAGTAACAGAGATATTTTGCCTTTATTGTCGGAATGTCACTTAGAAAATGAAAAACATGTTGGTATTTTCTACTCGTTATCTACTTCAGCTCTTCTGAATGTTAACTAATGTACATCATTGTTTTTATACGAATTCATTCAATTCAATTTTATTTATATAGCACCAAATCACAACAACAGTTGCCTCAAGGTGCTTTATATTGTAAGGTAAAGACTCTAAAATAATACGAACAAAGAAACAGAGAAAACCCCAACAATCATGTGACCCCCCTGTGAGCAAGCACTTTGGTGACAGTGGGAAGGAGAAACTCCCTTTTAACAGGAAGAAACCTCCAGCAGAACCAGGCTCAGGGAGGGGCGGGGCCATCTGCTGCCACCTGTTTGGGGCGAGGGGATGAAGACAGGAAAAAGATGCTGTGGAAGAGAGCCAGAGATGCAAAATAACATTACAATGGAAATAGACGTAGGTTGCCTTCCACCTATATGGATATAATCTTAATTTGACTTCTGTTTTATTTCTTTTCTACTTAAAACTGACCTTCAACACTCAGTAGTAAAGTGCTACAAACATTTAATATAAGGGGAAGCTAATTCAGCACTGCCATAGATCAGCAAAGTTGCAGTTTGTTTTGTTTTGTTGCATTTTTTTTTTTCACTTTAATTTTTCACTTGGTTTGTTTAGGAAATGTTTTGGTTTGGGATAAAACAGTTCTTCACAATACAAGCCTAAATGTTGCAAAATGATTGGTTGAAAGGCTATTTTAGGCTATTTCTCTGAAGTGGCTACAAAGCTAGCACAGGGCTCACACTGTCTTGGAATAACGGCAATAACATTGCAAAATGTGAATAAACAGTTTTTTGCAGAACTAAAGCTCAGTCATATCCACAGTCCACACACAAACACTTGTTTTCACTGAGCCTGCCTGATTGGACATATTGGAAGTTTGCAGGAACGTACAAACAGAGCTTGAGTGACACTCCCCTCATCTTCTATGTGGGTGTTTTGCTGTAATAGACCTCTCTCACAGCAGATGTTTTGCCATGGCATAGCAGGAATGACATTTACAACAACTGTCTTCCATTAAGGTGAGTTCGCCTTAGCATCTGGTACTGTTCCCGCTGGTTTACTGTCACAGTGTTGTGACTTACTGGGGCACTTGATGGAATATAACCATCATTAATGAAACAGGTTTCACTTGTGCTTTTCCTTATATAACAAGTTAACGGCATGCCATGAACACATTCCAGTAGTAAAGGACAACGTGCACCTTTGTCATTACTATAACAAGAGTCTGCTAACATGTAATTTTCATCACAGCTCCATCGAGCTTTTACTGGAGGTGTAATTAGGCTGAAAACACCTGTTTGATAGAACGGGGCTTTTAAAGGCCTCAAATGCCTACCGTACACCCACGCAGGTGTTTCCACTTATCTTTCCAGATTAGATTTCTCCTCAGGACAGTGCCCACTGCAACTGCCTATGAATAACCCGTTGCACCTTAAACTTTACAATCCGTGCACAGCTCTGCACTGTGTGAATCTGAACAAAGGTCTGACCAGCACAATAACTTCAAACAGCAGGACACTGCTTAAATTGCTTTTCTTTTTGCATATCTCTTTGGCTCTCAAAGCCCCACATTTTCTATTTATTTTTTTTATTGGTAAAGGAAATAACAGCAACGTGTTTGCAGCATGGCAAATATTCTGCATTTGCTTTAGGCAGCTGGTGTAACTCACTTCAGACCCACCAGGGGACATATTAAAGAACTCAGTTGAAAAGTTTCATTTTGAGAAAAAAAAAGAGAAGAAGAAGTAAAAACGTGATACACATTTCACAGTTTCTTCAGTTTTCTTAAAAGCATTTGTATTTTTTGTAATTCAGGAAGCTTCAAGGAAAGGCTGTGTTGTGTGCACATTTATATGTTTGCACACACGAAACTGTATTTTTATTGCTTCTCCTGTTCCCATGGCCGGGGCTCGGAAACACTCAGAAGTAGGTTGTTTGTTCTTTCTTTTTTCTATTTGCATGTAGTAATGAAGTGTGCATCGTAGCTCTTTATAATTTGTGTTTTATTTAAATTCCACACAAACAATTAAGTTATTGAAATATAAAGAACTCTTTTCTCCAGCTGTCAGAGATGTTTTACAAGCCATTTGTTTACCTTTAAATTGACCCAGCTGATGTTTCAATTTCAACTGAGTTTAGATAAAAACCACACAAGTCATCTCAGGGCATGTTCCACAGATATGGCATCATAACCTCTTTGTAAAGGGTTAACTCGGATCCATTTCTGCGACCGCTGTGTAGCTCAAGCATGCAGTCTCGTATTGATTTTCACACTGAATACTGTATGTGCTTCAGTACAAAGACAGACAGACACACAAAAAATATCAGAAGTCCAGCAGGAGGCCGTGTTGATTCTGTATATCTCCCTCACAGATGAAAAATTGAAGCATTTCTATTAATCTGAACCAAAATAAGCATAAAACACTCAGTGAGGGATTGAGTGATTTGGGCTTTAATGCAGCCCACAGAGTATTTACAGTGGTGTTCTGCAAGGATTAGTTGCATGAGAGGATTAGTCAAGCTGCATTACTGCTGTTTTATTTAACTCACAACAGCAAAAGACTAAAAGTAAAAGCCTCTTAAACACATTTAGGCTACATGAGAGGCCAGCCTGGACACTTTGACAAACATGATGTTTGTGTCCTCTTTAAAGACATGTACCGGAAAGAGATGTGCAAAACACACCCACGCACAGACACACACTTTCTCACATACTCAACTCTCTGCACTTAATCTATAATCTAGTAATCTGCTGAAAGTTGCCCTGTTCAGCATATGCTGTGCTTGGAGACACTGTGTCATATTAGTTAAGGCGATGATGCTGGTGAGAATAAAGCATATGCAGATACTGACAGAATCAACAGAGTGGGAAACTCTCCGAGAGAGGAGAGGATTAATGCAGACAGACTGGAAAAGAAGGAAGCACCGTGAAAGAGAAAGAATGAAATTTGCGGAGGCAGCACAACTCAGCCATCTCTCCCTCTCTTTCAGTCTCGTTCTCTTTCCTTGCATCAGCACTGATCACATACATCAGTAAAGTGAAGAGCACCCCATCCATCAATGTATGACTCTGGAGCTGCTGTCAGGAATACTGAAGCTGTTCCTCACAGCCGCGCAAACACACAAAAGCACAATAATATGCATACTGCGCAATATATCAACATCGGCATTATAGCAACCAGAATAGACACCCTGTCAATGCGGTAAAGTTTGCTTCACTTGAAAATACACAAAATGTGCCTTTTACAAAATCACACTTATATTGAAGCAAACGCAACTGGGAGAAAATATATACTTGCTCTGTGCTCGGCTCCCTTCAGCTTGTTCCTATTTGCTTAATTTATTCTTCATGTCAAAACATGTTCTAGTCTTGGTCCAGGATGACCCTTTAACCCTCTGATGCATACTGGTCACTGGAGTGGACAGCTACTAAAACGTACATATCTCTTTAATGCATTGGTTTCTATGGTGGAACTGCATATTAGCCTTTAGAGTGCTCTCTGCTGCCATGCTCCATTGAGGTCAATTCAGTGTTCAGTTAGTGCAACTGCAAGTAAATTTCCTCTGAATCAAAGATGGCAGACAAACTGTCACCCCTGCCGACCACTGCTGGCATATCCTGTCAATCCTTCTATGCTAAAAGAGCCCAACAGGTGAAAAAAAAAAAAATGATGATATGCAGTAACATCTAGGGAAGGATATTATCTGTTTGGAATAAGAAATTGTTATGTCTAATATGTAGAAAACTACGATTAACCATGTGTCCACTGTAGTGGACATCATGCATTACCCACTATATTTTTTTAACATAAGTCATAAATTGTCTCACTGTTTTTTGGGACTGTTTTGGTTATAAGTAAGCATATAATTGTTACATTTATAAGCTACTCATTTAAAATATATATTTCTGTGCAGATCAGCTGTAGTTTGAGTTACTATAATAATTATTTTATCATATTTTGTAGACTTCAAATGCAGCAAAGAATAAGGCAGCGTACAGAATAGTCCAGGAAATTCCATCCAGCTCCAGTGATGATGATTTCATTGATGAGTGCAGTGATGATGAGTTCAGTGATAAGTCCAGTGATGATGAGAGTGGCTGCCAGAGCAGAACAGAGACATAGGAACTACGGACAGCCTAGGTGTGATGAACACAGAAGTGTTTGGAGATGCAGAGACTAAGATGTCAGTTTGTGTTTTCTTCCAGCATGCTACTAAGGGCTTGGTAATACTGTCCTGCATCGTTATAGAACTGTGTAGACTCAAAAATGTTTCTCTTGTTGGAGATAGTTTGCCATATTCAGGTGTAGGATTCACAGCTAGGACTGTTGATTGGTTTTGTTATTTACGTCTAAACATTGGGGCCTTATGAGTTGAAAGTTCCAAAAAAATTGCTGAGATGTTTTTCAAAGGATACAAGCAAACAAGTGTTTGTATATTTACAATAGAACACAAGGTAATTAATTTTTATAGTAAATTCACAGTATTTCATGCTAAGTGCTCAGGCGCATGTAGTCCACTGGAGTGGACAAGTTTATAACTTTATAAAAAAACATATTTTTGGGAAAAAAAGAGTTGAACATTTTTTTTCATGTCCTGAGAAGAATAAAAGCACTTAAGAAAAAAATCTTGACCAAGGCTTTCATAATTCATGCATCAGAGGGTTAATTTCTTCTTCATTTGGAGACTTGATTCTAATAGCGGCGGTCCATTATCTGCATCATTCTAACACAAACACTACTGGAAATCTGCTTCTGTGGCTGCCTTGTTAAATGAAGGTTTAAACTCATTTATTCTTTTTCATGTCAACGTATGCGAAGCTCCAATATAGGAGAAGTGTGTTTCATACAAGCTCTGCTGGGAAAACAGAAAAAAAAGGGCCAGTCAATGCTACTTTACATCCAGCCAGCAGAAGACAAGCCACACTTGGGGAGTGTGCATATGTACCCAAGCTAAACAGGAATTGGGTTTATGATTTGCTGTTTAGTAGCATTAATCCATTCAGATCTTTCTTGGTACACATGGCTGAGAAAACAAAAGCTTTGGATGGAGTCCTGCATTTCCTGACAGACACAAATATGTAAATGGTTCAAAAGGTAACATCCAGCCGTTTGTTTGCTTTCCAAACACCTGGTCATTTGCTGAATCTCCTGAGATCAAACACAGAAACTGTGTACACGGGGAAAAGAAAAGGGAGCGATATGAGAGCAAATGGACCCCAAGGAGGTAAAGCAAAAGGCTTTGATGTGCTCTGAGCATGCCTGTTTACAAATTATACAATAAGATTCAGAGGTGCATTTTTCAATGGCAATTCATAACTATGCAAATAATAAACACCCACTGACTCAATGAAATACATCCTGTTTTTGAAGGGCTCAGCTTTCTGGTTACAGTCCAAACATGAGGTGTAACGGGAAGTTTTTAATTTGACTATAACGTGAGCATTATGTGCAGTACGTGTTGCTCTTGTGCTCTAGACCAGAGAAAAGCTCCAAAAACTCAAAGCTGGACGGGACAAACATACAAAACAATGAATGAGTACAGACTAAGACAAGATAATGGTAACAGCAAGCCAGAGAAAGTAGCTGTTATGAGCTTTGTTTTAACACAAAAGAAATTCAATCTGAGAACAACAGAACCAAATCTCATAGAAAATAAACTGCAAATAATCAGTAGACTAGTCAATAGTCTCACACAGATACACTGTAAAACCTAATAATGTGCCTTATTAAAAATATTAAGTAGAGTGAACTCGGTAATTATCAACTTGTTATTAGCACTAAAAGCTGATCAACTCAGTTTATTTCAACTAAGTAAGCTGGAGATGCTGCTTTTCAGTGGTGGAATGTATCTAAGCACACTTACTCTATTCTGTACTTAAATAGGTTCCAACGTGCTGCTTTGCCTCATTTCATATTTGACTTCATTATCTGACAGTTTATATTTGTATGCGATCGACTTTCTGTGCTGTACGCTTGGTTTGAGGCTCTGGACCAGCACTCCTCCCAGTAAGCTGTTGGACAGAAAGATGTCAATTGAGTGTTTTTTTTAGTTTTCGTATATATTAGTAATTTTCAGAGTCATTTATATTAATCATGCTAAAGTTTAATCGTACTTTAGACCAACCTGTTTTACTTCTCGCTTGTGCTTTGTGAGAGTGTTTACTGATCTTTTCCTGTCTTCTGTTATTAGACGTGAGATATGACTGCACTATGCTGTTGTCCTCAAAGGAATTCCAGCAGTTCTTGTTGTTGACTCCAGTAAATTCTACAAGACATGCTGCGTAAGTAAACGCAAACAACAACAGTTTGGTCTGCATTTCTTGAAAGATCATATCTCACAAACCTAGTTTAGAGGTACCAAACTATCTGCACATATATATATAGTGAAGTCCGCAAATCTTTGAACAATTTTTTTTGCACCCACATTATTCTGCAGATCATCTGAAAGGTATATCGACACTTTGTCATTAAAATGAAATAATGAATTGATTTTACATCTAGATAGAAGGCATTCAGAATGAAAAGTTAGTGACCATGGTTGCATAGCCCTTTTTAAAAATATGCTGTTATGGTGTTATTGTTTGTCGGGCGGCGGTCAGGACTATCGAGGCACTGAATATCACCTGTGGGGACATTTGGGAGGTTGAGGGATGCTGACCTCAATAAACAGCTTGGGTATCTGCGGCTGTATGTTCTGCACACTGAGAGAGGAGCTGAACTATCAACTATCACCACATGATGGTGAGTTGGATCAGGTGGCGGGGGAGGATGCCGGACACACCTGGCACACTCAAACATATAGTGTAGACTGGGGACGCCTGGTAGAGGTTCAGGAGATCTTCAACTCCCAGTTCAACAGTAGCAGGCTGGGGACAATGTTCTGCACCTCCATAGCTGAGGCTGCTGCAAGGAGCACTGGCTGCAGAACCAACCACCTTGCTGGATATGCTGGACACTGCAGAACAGTGTAAATAAAAAGTTGGGCGGATTTTAACTGCATTACGAGATGTGTTTTTAATTATTATTTTTTATTTATAGTTACATACTGTAACTAATTAGATTGTACAGGGTGCTCATAATGAATAAGTTGCCCTACCTTCATTATTTTCAGTATGCTTTACATATTTTTCTTTGAGGCAAAGAGTCTGCATTTTTTTTTTTTGTTGGAGGGACACCAAAGCTTTCCCAAACCAGCTGAGAGCAGTAATCTCTGCAGTGTGTCCTGGGTCTGCCTTGGAGTTTTGTCCAAGTGGGACATGCAAAGAAATCCTGGTCACATAGCAAAGCTACCTAAACTTTCACGAAGCGGTATGAAATCATAGTTGTGTTAGCAGTCTGTGGATATGAACGTGGCTTTGAAAGTGATATAATCAGGATGCGGATTTAGATTTTCTGGGCCAGGTCATATGACTTTGTCATTACAACTAGCAGATATACTGTTCAAAGCATTTTCCTATCTAGTATCAGTATTCAACAGAAGACTGTGAAGCATCACTGCAGTAAGTCACAAAATTGTTTTGTGGTGCTAGTTTATAGTTTAGTTAGTTGTTTAAAAGATTTGTATATGATACCTTTCACCATCTTTATTATTTACACCTTTCACCTGGAAATCTACTTGAATTCCTTGCTAGATTTCCATTATATAACATAAAAAGTTTGTCTGCTAGGTGTCTTTAATCAAGAACACCCAAGCCTCTTCGAAGCTACTCTGGTCATCCTTGACTCTAATAAAAGGAAATTGTATATATTGGTTATACATATTTCAGCCCGACTCTTAGTTAAAAGGATGATTCCTGTCTCAATGTGACTCATGTAAAACAGAGCCAAAAGTTCTGCTGACGCAGAATTGGAAATTCAAATGCATGTGTCTGTAAGACGGTGTTCCCATGAATACCAAAGGCGAGCATTGTACAAACACATAAGTACAAAAGCGCTGCGCCACCCACCAGGTAAATACCTCTGGAGGACAAATTGGAAATTGAATCATAAACTATAAAGAGCCAAGGTTGAGTTCAGCTGCGGAAGAAAAGAGAGACGAGATGGAGGTGGAGAGGAGAAAAGAAAGAACGGCTACATTAAATAAAAGTTCACCCGTTCTCTCCTGCCCCGGCAAAAATTCACGCTGTGCTACCTGATTGAAATTTCCTGGTTTAATAGCTGTGAAATAAAGTAAAAGTTGGGAAGAGGAGGAAAGAGAGAATATGAAACAGAGGGCAAAAGAGAGGAAAGCAGCAGCGGCGGAACAACACGGGAGAGAGAAGGAGACTTGAAAACCAAAGACCAGCGGACACAAGGACATGATGGAAAGCGAAGTCTAAAAAATTCAATCAAAGCTACTCTTTGCCTTTTTTATAGTATTTCCTTAACAAACTGCTAATTCATATTGATATTGTATTGTCCTGTGCGCATATGCAAGACGTCCTTGGGTGTCTTTTGCAAAGGGAAACTGGATTTCCTCAAATAAGTAAAACAGGTAACTATCCTAGTTCCAGTCAGTGGCTAAAACAAAGTCAATAGAGGCTTTATGCTTTTACTTAAGAAAGCAAACTGTACCAAGGTGGGTCTAGGCAGGGTTAGCTAGAGAGCTAAAAGGTAACGATTTCCTCTAATGAATGCAATGAGAGGACCCCAGTGAGGAAATCTCACTGTGCAGGGAAAGGAAACTTTCTATTTACACCAATTAGTCCAAACACGTAATCAGCACAGCACAAAGAGACACACCAGTGCATCCATCTAACATTACCTCGGAAGGGTTGATGGAGAAGGGGGGAAATCAATTCTATCTTCATTTTATTTCAAATTTAGCATCTAGATCTACAGATCTATTTAGATGTAACTGAATTTTAAATTATGAAATTATAACAACAGAGGGAGTTTATTATTTTAGGCTCCACAGTACTTGTTTTTGGAGAAATGCATCGACTATCACACACTGTCCTGTTTCATTCAAGATGTGAGAACATAACATAAAGTTCTCATAAAGTCACAATGATTTCAATAGATTTTAAAGAAAGTCAAATTTGTAACTGTTGAGATTTATTACATAACCATGTGTAACCAATACAACACTTCAATACTGTCATAAATTCCTCATATTTGCCACCTGTAAGTATTAACATTAATTCAACATTAATTAGTAGTAGAAAAATTAATACTTTTATTTTTGTGTATTTTGGTTCACTTTAGGAAAACAAAACCTTAAATTCCAAACTAAAAGAACGAGATTTAGGCAATTTTTACTCCTTTCAAATGTTGAAACATTTTACACGTTCACCTAACAAGATAAAGATCCCACAAACTCGGCTGAATCAAACATGAGGAAGTACCTGCTTCGGCAACCCTTCGTTAAAATCCAAAAATGGAACTGACAACACCAACAACAACAACAGCATTAGCAGCTCTTTAGCTCAGGTACAGCTGAACGGTGTGACTTTAACCCAAACTTAATTTTTAGTGTTTTTCTCATAATCATCTGAGCTCTTTTGCAGTTTTTTGGAAATTTTTAAAAAAGATCTCGTTTTGCCAGCGTTGCAAGGCACCATAAAGTAGGAGATCATACGTGGGTAATGATAGAGCACAGTGTGTTTTATGTGTGTTTGCAGGAGCATTTAATCTGATAACACTGCATTCATAGAAACGCAGCAGGAACTGGCAGCGTGAGTCAGTTCCTGACTTTGTCATTTCATCAGCTATTTGAACAATCATCAGTGATTTTTGAAACATTGAAGCTGACCTGTAAGATTTTTGAATAATTCTTTAGCACCACTCTATCGTTTACAATTTGTTCCAATCAAGCTGAAGAACAGTATCCTTGAATTTGAGGTAGCACTAGTCATTGGTAAGAAACTTGGTTGGCCTCAGTTTTACCTTCAGAACTGCTGAAATTCGTTCTGACATAAATTCAAGAAGGTGCTACTAACGTTGTTCAGAGAAGCTGGTCTAAAAACAACACACACCTTTTGCAGATTTGTAAAAGCAGTTTTTATGAGGTGATTCTTCAAACATCTAAAAGGTGCTCTAGCTGTACTGATACTTTTTTTAATAGTAAATTTATTGTCAGAAAAACACTTCTGAGATGATGTGTGCTGTGGTTATAAAAGCAAAGCAACTACATTCAAGGAGAGTATTTAAATGTTGCTCAACAGGCTCAATGTGTGCCAGAACAAACAAACACTTCCATCACACCTAGGGATGGGTACTGATAAGATTTTCACGATTCCGATTCCATTTTCGATTCTGTTTAATGATTCGATTCTTTATCGATTCTTTGTAAAAAGGAGAACACTAAGGTCGATTAGCTTAGAACTTTGTTTTATATCTTCTCTTTGAACAAGATAGAAATTTAGGAGTAACATGGCCTTACAAACCCAACACTGAGAGCTTCAGAGATCCAGCCTACGGCTCTTCAATGGGGCGTCACAGGGTCCCCAGGAAAAACATTGTAAATGTAAAATAATAAAATAAATATTCTTCTGTAGCAATAACAAAGTGTAACATAAATTATTCTGTAGCAATTACACAAGAATATCCAGTAATGTCCCTGCCTACAATTAAACACATTCACTTACTGAAAATCATCTGCTGTGGCAAACGGGTGCAAGCCTTTGACCACAAACTGAGTCTCTGCTCGGTGACTTTCGTCTATCCTGGCCTGAAAGGAGACGCTACCGGCAGACTGCAGCGAGAACTGCCAGCATCTGAGCCAGACTCTGTCTCATCACGGTCACTAAATGCACAGTAATGGCAGGTTTGTAATAAGGCAGATCGCACTAACATAATATGCACTGTTAGTTGATTATTTACCTGCCGCATTAACGGGAGAGGACGTGCAAACGTTACCGCTGCTGCTGGGTTGAGATTCACGAGTCCGGAGCGGAATTAAAAACACGACATTCATTTAAGGTCATCGCGTGTTTTGTGAGCTTTTGCATATTCGTAGTGTTTCCTCCCTTAAATGAAATATCTACTTAGCAAGTGTTGCAAGTTGCCCTGTTTTCATCCGTTCTCGTAAAGTATAACCAAACTTTTGAGCGTTTGAGCCGCCATGTTTCCTGCCAGGTAAATGACGCTCCGCAACGTGGTGACGTCATTCGGGGCGACTGGAATCGATAAGGGAATCGTTTGCAAAAATGGCAAACACTTCCAAGGAATTGAAACAGTGGGAACGTTTTCGATTCCCATCCCTAATCACCACAAGACTGAACTTTTGATACTTTCCATTTGGGAATTTAAATATGTGCTTCTGCATAACTGGCTGTGGCAAGTAGTTATTAGATTTCCTCTCACTTTTTTTGTTTGTTTGTTTTGGGCTTCTTCTTCTTCTTTACTATTCGCCATATGTCAGAAGGATTGAGATGGTTTTATATAAATCAGCATTTTTCCAAAATCTAGCATGTCTGGCACCAAACCCTGTGCCACATCCAGTCCCTTAAACCACTTTTTGTCCCCATTCTGATGCTTTGTTTGAACTCCAGTGACTCTTCTTAACCATGTCTACATGCCTAAAAACATTTAGTTTTCTCTATATATGTCCTTTAACAAGCCTCTGGAAGGGTTTCAGTTACCAGACAGAATATTTTCATATATACATACACTATAAAGAGCATGGTGCTAGTCCTTAGTAACACAATCACAGCCTCACAATCCATTTTTGTTTATGTGCTACTCTGGTTCTTTAGGCAGAGGCCATGAATCACGCTGCCTCTAAGCAGAGTTCATCTTGCTGTCTGGCATCACCTTTCTGCTTTTATAGATATTCATTTGCTACACTTGGTAAAAAAAAAAAAGAAAAAACCCCAGCTATAAACACACTGTCCTCCAGTAGAAAAACCATTTTGATTGCTTTGTGATCTTCTTGTTCAATATTTCAGCAAACAGGCAGCCTGCCTGACAGACATTAGAAACACATTTCTCCAGAATATCGGTGGAATCTTGTTTGAGCAGGAATAAGTACAGAAGATGATCCTGTGACAAACTCCAAAAGTCTAGAAGGCCTGTACCCAATCATCAGATACACTCCTGGCACGTTAATGGCTTAAAACAATACGCGCATTACCAAGGACACAGTGATTGGTGAAGGAGAGTATATGCTAATTCAGTTATTCAGTCATGAAATTTGTCAACTGTAACCGCTGATATAGAGCGAGGGAGAAAAAGAAGCCAGAGGCTACGTAAAACCCATACTGCCGAACAAATGGGCAGATCATAAATAACGTGTGTCTCTCTTGCTGTGAGGCAGCAGGACAGTCGGTGTTCAGTGGAAACCAGAGTGACAAAATACGATGTAACTGAAACTTAATAATTGTGTGAAATCATAAATACTGCTCTAACAAACAGTATTCATTGCTATGCAGCTTCCTGCTCATAAAATAATTATTTTATGATTACCGCACTGACTGATGTTAATGTCAGCAGCTATTTGTGAGACAGTGATATTTAAAATGGGTAATTAAAAGTGATTTTCTCCCTGTCTGCCACTCGCCACCACCGATGACTCCACGTCTGTCATCAGTCAGATGTTGCAATGTAATTATATGGGAACACACACATGCACAACCTCAGTTTCAAGCAATGTGCAATCTTTTGTTTCATTTCCCAACAAAAATGATATTCATTCAACAGGTGAAGCAGGTGTGGATGATGGAGTAAGAGGGCTTTAAAGATGGAAAGTACGATCCAGCCAAGTTCCTGGCAGTGTGATCCCTCTATGGTGCCTCGTACACATGCGTATTCCACCCCCACTGTTATTTTAGCTTATAACTGTAGACGAAAGTCTTGGCTTTGTTGTTGCTCTCATCCTGTAGAGTTGTGTCACAGTTAGTGAAGGAAGATTCTGGTGTTTATTATATTTATTATTCTTGTGTGTTTATTGTTCAATGATAATTTTTAATTGCCCTGGGTCAGCACGTCTCATTTTCAATAAAGTTGTATTTACAGAGGGGAAGGGACGGAAAGCGTCTGCTACATTTGCATTTATTTATTGGATTTCAAAGAGATTTAGAATGTGCTGAGTTTATTATTATTCTCATCAGAGATGAAACGATGTGCAAAGCACCGTGCTCACGTTTATCTAGCGCTGTCTGGTCCTACTGACTGCTCAAAGCACTTTTTAACCACACAGTCATGCAGCGCTTTTTATTCTGCACATTTCCAAGCACTTTATCTACCTCACATCCGTGGCCAATTTACAATCACCTATTAACCTAACATGCGGGTGTTTGGACTGTGGGAAGAAACCAGAGTACCCAGAGGAAACCCACGCAGGGAGAGTGAGAACATGCACACTCCACACAGAGGTGCTGAACCAGGAACCTTCTGGCTGGGAGGTAACATTGCTAACCGCTGCACAACTGTGCGGCTGCACGAAAATGCACAGTCTGGGCCACATGCTTAATTTAAAACATTTAGGAAGAAGAAGATTTTAAAAGAAGGAAATATTCTTTCCCAGTATGAGCAGAGCATGCCACATTAAAAGTATAATAAGTGACAGTATAATGTTCTTCTGATCGTCTGTCTCACTGTCAGTAATTACTGATTTCATTAATTTGGTCTCTTTCTCTCTCATGCATGAATTCTTTAACTCGTGACCTGTGATTTAAAAGTGGAAGGAAGTGCTGGGATGTTTGTCAGCATGAAAAATTTCACATTTGTAATTTTCAGCTTGAATTTTTCACAAGCCATATGGAACCGTGTTGTAGACCAAGCATGGAGTGCAGCTTTACTGTGGAGCAGCCACTAAGGAGGGCAGACAGCCTGTCTCTGCACATCACATTAGAGAGCCTCCTTGGCCATGTATGCATATAGATGTGTGTGCACGTGGGTTTTTTATTTGTGTGTGTCCTTCCATGTGGATCTACAGAGGGTCTGTCGGCGTGCCTGACTGAATGCACATGTCCCTCTGAGCATGTGCGAGAGTAGTTTAGCACATGTGACTTCGCCTTCTATGTCTTTCTCCTTACATCTGTATTTTCCTGTCTTGGCAGTCACAATGCCTTTCAGAGTAACTTAAGTTCTTAGTAGTCTCTAATGAGTGACAATGTATAGAGATTGCAGCCTATAGACTGAGAATCAATGACTCGACAGTGTGTGGTGAAGTGATCAGCATAATCGCTGTTCCGCTTTACTTCAAAGTCCAAGCCAAGCTGTTTCTTCAAGACTATCGGCAGAACCACTGAGTCATTTAACCAAGGCCTAGACTGCAAATAAGATCTCTTCATTGTAGGAGATCTATAGTCTACTAAGTGTAAGCGCTCTGTGGTCTAGGTGTTACACATTTCGGTATAATAAAATGTGGGAATAAGGCAGAATAAACAGAAGGATTGGTGGTTTAACAGATGGAGAGGCACTAATGGCATAGAAAAGGCATCATTTTCTATTTTTCTACTCTGGCTTGAGAGATACAAAAGAGAACAGAAACTACAAAGACACACACACACACTCTCCTGCAGACACACACTTATATCCTGAGACTTCTTCAACCACTTCTCAGTTCCATCAGCTCTTCTCCTGAGGTTGCTGTTCCTGTCTTGTCTCTACATGCCTTGTGAAATGAATTCAAGAATGCGCATGCACACATATTCACACAAACGTGTTAATGCTGGCTGAAGTAAAACCTAGCCGGGAGACATTTGATGTATTGCCATCATGGCTGGCTGGTGTTAGGTAAGGTGGAATCCACTCACTGTTAACTTGAATCGGATTCACTTCTTGCAACAAGAGAACCGCTGATCGAAGCACACAAACCGAGCTCCTTGCTTTGTCTCTCAGGTAAACGGACCGCCGTTTTGAACATATAACCGCTTTAAAATAGGTCAATCATTACCTAAATTCAGACAATTTTCAGAAAGAACAATAAAAAATAGAAGCTAAAAAAACTGAATAAATAAATCAGTTTTTTTACTCCTTTCACTGTACCTGCATGATGGATATGAATAAAGTACTCGATAACCAGGTTTCACTCACGGTGCACTTTAGAAACATACCTGCCCAAGAGGTTAACGTACCATTTGTCCAGTATGTTCATCATTTTCCTGAAGCCTTCATCACTCGTGTTTACTCAACACATATCTTTAAATGTAATGTAATTTCAATGTGCCTATGCATTTGACGGATACACTCGTTTGCTGTACAGTTTTATGGATGATTCACGTTAGCCTCCAATGTATCATTTCTCCTGGTTTTCATGCATTAATTAACTGCAGCTTTTGGTGTTTTTTCAGGCAGTTAAATAAAATATTTGTGCTGCTATTCTGCACAGATAAAACTACAACTCTACAGCACTCTTGGCAAATTATTTTGTCTTGGTTCAATTCAATTCAGTTTTATTTATATAGTGCAAAATCACAACCAAAGTCACCACAAGGCCCCCTATATTAAAAAGACCCACAGTAATAAAGAGAAAACGCCCCATGCAACCAAGCAATTGGTGACACAGGGAAGGAAAAACTCCCTTCTAAAGAAACCTGTTCAGGGAGGGGCAGCCATCTGGTGACTGACAGACCCAGTATGACTGTGTAGCGTGCTCGAACTCTGAATCTGAACTACCGTATTTACAGAAAAAAATGGCAATAGCCAATATTCAAGTCAAAGCTTCAAAATGGCCCAAATCAATTGGTGATGTCATAGTAGCTACATCGCCCAATTATAAATAGTCTGTGCTGACAACACTTTACATAGTCAGCATGAATCTACATTAGCTTTTGATTATCCCAAATTCTCACTGTAGAGATTGTCCAAAAAAATGTAAATCATTGCTTCAGAAATGAAACCGGCAGCCACGAATTGATTTGACTTGAACGTTTAAAGAGAGAACGGGGAGCTGTAATGGCAGTGACCACAGCCGCTCACTGGGGTACTCTTATAATGAAAGCAAAACCGAATAGCTTTAGTGACTCCCAACATTGTAATCAAATTTACTTTACATGCCCGTGTGTGTGTGTGTGTGTGTGTGTGTGTGTGTGTGTGTGTGTGTGTGTGTGTGTGTGTGTACCTCTGTGAATGCATGTGCGAAAGAGAAAGAGACAGCGGGTGTGTTTTGAATTAGTGAGAGCGACAACCTTGAGGTGACCTAAAGGATTGTATTCAGTAATTATCTGATTACTCGTCTGTTTTTCCTCACTCAGACACCCTGCAACTGGATAATGCTGTAACTCACTGATCACAACCTACTTTACAATCAATTACCCATTAACAGAAGAACGGTCACAATGCACACGGGCAGACAAACGCCGCCTTTGCTGCCACCGTTTCAGAGCAAAATGTGACAAAAGAAAAACACAAAAGTGCAAATTCTAAACTTTTCCTCATCTTGTGACTTTTCTATTTATCTGCCTCACTCGCTGTTTTTCTCGTAGCTTTGTGCAGACCTCAGCACTTCGCTGAAAGCCTGGTGAAGCACCACAGTGAGAAGGTGTCTCCGTCCCCTCTCAATGTCTTTTCACGATCCTTCCATTTATGAAAATGTTTGCCCTTGCCTTGTCAAAAATGTCTCTTTGAGAGGAGATGATGCCTGGCAGCCAGAGAACAGGAGAGTCAATCTTACACACAAACAGCCACAAAACACACACGCAAAGCCATGGATATAGGTACTCACATTTCAACAAGGACACACATTTACTACACACACACACAATCTCACAAAAAAAACCCTTCTTGTCTCCAAGAAGCGATAACATTATGAGAAATTTTCAGTTTGTACAAGGAAGGCCAAAGGAGGGGCGCACGTCCACCTAAGATGCCAGATTAAAGAAAAGATTCAGACTCATCAATCATTCTCCCTTTCAGTCATCCCTTAATGGAACATCTGCACGAGGCAGATGTTAAGACGTAAATACACTGGCTGCAATATAAATATCCTTCACGTCGCTCACGTTAGATACGCAGCACCAAAAATGACAAAGACAGCCAGTTCAGATGAAGGGCAGCTGGTGCACAACACTTATCACAACATGAAAGCCGAAGGCACAGCGTAACATTTTCAAGCCATCACAGCATATTATATGAAGTCAAACCGAACACGCGACACTAAAATCACTTCCTGCTTTTATCCTTAGGTGATTTTGTCATTTTCAATTATTGAGTTTGGTTGGGTAAGGTTTTTGCTTGTTTTTTTCATTTTATTAGTTACATCCAAATCTGCCCCACAAATCTTGAAATGGATTTTTCTGGGTAATACTTGTGGTTCCTGGAATATTTAAAAGTAGATCCTTTAGCTCGGGAGACAGACAGCCTTTCCGCTTTTAGGATTAGGCTTAAAACTTTCCTTTTTTAGAAATCATATAGATAAGTCTAGATCCGGTGGCCCAGAGTCCTTCCTTAGTTACACTGAACAACACTTGGGCAGGGGCTCCTGGGGGGTTCCCATCTTTTTCACTCATTATCCATTTAATAATTAGTTACTATTTACTTTGGCTTCCACAGGGTGTCTTTTGTCCTGTCTACCTCCCCTGATCCGGTCATCCAACCACAGCAGATTCCAGAGGTTTCTTCCTGCTAAAAGGGAGTTTTTATTTCCCACTGTCACCAAGTGCTTACACATTTGTAGGGTCATATTGTCGGGTCTTTACCTTATGATATAAAATGCCTTGAGGTGGCTGTTGTCGTAAGTTAGTGCTACATAAATAAAATAGACTTGTACTGAACTGACTTGGATTGAGAGGCACCAGCCTTTCAAACTTACTTATGCTGCTTGAGAATTAAAAGTGATTAAGAACAGCTTACATTATAATGACCTTCACTGCAAGCCTACAGCCAATAAAGCCTGTAAGTCCAGCACTCTGACATACCCCTAATAAAAATCGTAACTGTAAAAGCTTCACGACGACACACAGAATGAATTCACATTCCTGCCTGTATGTGCATGTAACTGAACAGCATGACCTCAGGAACATAAAAAGCTCTTATTCCAGCACAGGTAGCAGCTATAACGTGTTCCGCCTTAAATCTTTGTTGCCTAGAGGTATGGGATTTTCAGTGTCACACACATGTGATCTTTGTGAACCAGGGAGGCGAGTACCCAACCTTAACATGAGAAATGAACTGAAAAGTAGTACGAGGCCTTTGGGCTCAATCACGGTAGTGACTCAGCCACTTGAATCACACGGGAAGGATATCACACAACCAGGGATTTCTAATCCACAAAAGCTCACTTCTCACTGTCTGTGCTGTAACCCCCAGGCATTTTTGAGAGTCACCCACCCTGATGGGACTGCGAGCACGCGAACGCCTCTGAACTGGGAAGACCTTTCTTGTTGGATTACTTGTACCCCCCTTTCTTTTATTAAAGAAGTTTTGTGTGTTCTTCCTGGCAATCTGCCTCGGTGGTCTCGTATTTCATTGTGAAGCCGACCTCGGTGTTCCCTCAGGTAGCACGCGGTGTATTCACTATAACTTTACAATATGTGAAAAGAAATTGGCTGCAGAGGTAATCTACAATAGAGCCAATATTGTGGATGTTGTAAACAGACAATGACCCACCAACAGGTGAATATACAGTACACAAGCGGACATATAGATATACAGCTACCTACCTGTGTGGCTTCTGTGTGCATGTGTGAGGGAGGCCAGACAAAGAGATAGCAGCAGACTCCACACACCTACTCCACAAATGCAAGGACCCCGTTCCCGCATTCTGTCAAAGGGAAAGTAAGCACACAAATGTTGTTAGTGGACACAAGAGAAGAGACAAATTTAGAGAATGCATTGCTTTACTTGTATATATGCAAAAAACATTCATTTGATTCTCACTGCAGAACTGTTATTAGTGACTCTCTATCCCCCTCTACCTAATTGGGCTCCACCTTTCTCATTTATGCAAGTCTGAACCTAATCAAGCACCACACACTGCTGTATATGTTCATGCATGAAGTGAAAAAAGCATCAGCTGAAGCGCAAAGGTTAGTTCAGTGTTTCCCATGAATTCACCAGAACGTTCTCGCACAATAACATGTTAGGCGTTTTGGTAGAAACACTTTAAGAAGTCAGGTGGTGTAAAGAGCAACATTCACACAGTCATACTCTAAAGCAGTGGTTCTTGACCTGGGTTTGATCGAACCCTAGGGGTTTGGCAGAGCCTCCGCCATGACATGCATGGCTCATTTTGTGCAGAGTAAAAAACATATCTATGTCTTGAATTTGAAAAACATCATATTTTATTTTTCACTAAAGAGGGGTTCAGTGAATGCGCACATGAAACTGGTGGGGTTCGGTACCTCCAACAAGGTTAAGAACCACTGCTCTAAAGGATCTATTGAGGGCAACTTGGGGTTAAGTCTCTTGCCTAAGGATACTTGACTGGCATGCGGGCTGGATGAGCAGAGGACCAATCCATACACATTCATTCTACCACCTGAACCACATAACTGACTGCAAGTACACAAAAAGCACCTAACGCAGTCCACATTAAGAGCCGGGCTTGGTGGATGTCTGAAACACGGGACTATCACTCAGAAGACTGCTGGTTAAACCATGTTCAACACAAACCTTTTTACATTTACACTTATTTTTTCCTATATGGCAGATGATTAGGGTAAAGTCTGGTTGGGACTCGAGTCCATGGTTTTGGATTGAAGTTATTACCGTTTAAACTCTGTGGTGAAAGGGTTTCCTTTTTGGCAGAAAGTCCTGAGGATAATCTTTTGCTGTGGGGCTGCACCTTCAACCTAACGCCATAAAACAGCTATATTCAATCTCAGAAAACTGTCTTAAAATCACTGAAAGCTCTCTTCGAGTTCTCTCTAATGAAGCTTGGGCATAAGTTCAGTAAGGAAGATCTGTAATCACTCATCTGGCTGGTTTTCTGGGTGTCAGGTTGCTTTTCTATTCTTTAAATCACTCCCACTTTCCCACGCTGTCAGTCTCAATGCTGTCATCATTACTCTAGTCCAATCATCTTCTTTCTTGCCCTCTTTGAGCCAATCAACCTCTGCTTTATGTGATTTACATCTGTGATCTCCATCATTTTCCCTTTCAAACTCATTCGTGCAACCCACCTCCTGCCCATCTCCAACTCACAGACACCTCAGAGATGTATCCAAGCCTCAGTCTTCGTCTTCACCACCACCAGCATCTAGACTCCGGGGAGTCCTGTCCTAAATCGCCGCTGGGACTCCATTCTGCCATGATGGGTCATCAGAGTCTAACCACCAAATATAATAATTTCTCAATAAACAATGTTCAGTTCTTCCAAGTGAGTTCTTCCATTTCTCTTTATTGAACTAAAGTAGAGCCTGTTGCAGAAACGAAGTTCAAATTGATTTTGTTCCTAGGTTTGAATCACACATGTATAAAGCTGTTCAGTCTTGCTTCCTAGAAATTAGAAGTATGTCTAGTGGAAAACAAATAAAACTTTCACACCGAGACCTGGAGAAAGCCATCCACATATTTATTTTCTCTACTGCAACTCTCTCCTGTCTGGCATGAATGAAAAGTTACTCTCTTGCCTGCAGCTGGTTCAGAATTCAGCAGCACAGCTTCTTACTGGTATTAGCAGACAGCAATCACATCACTCAATTCCTGGCTTTTTTCCATTGGCTCCCTGTACGATTTAGAATTGATTTTAAGATTTTAATCATCACTTTTTAATGATGTTGCAATCTGGCCCCAAGCTACTTGGATGAAATGTTGACCCTGTATGAGCTAACTTCAAGCCTTAGATCCTCACATGGGGCCCTTTTGGCTAAATCATAGTCAAGAATAAAATCTAAAAGTGATTGTGCTTCTGTTTTTGGGGCCTCTCAACTTTGGAATGACCTACCTGAGGAAATAAAATGTGCAGAATTAGTAAACCTCTAAATCACTTTTTGAGACACTTTTTATGTGATTTCATTACATGTGATGTCTTTGATATTCTTTGATCCTCTGGTTAACATCTTTCATATGTCACATTTTAAATCTTTTTTTTCAGAATCAGAATACTTTAATAATCCAAAGGGAAATTATGTGGTTACAGTTGCTCCAATAAGAGCAGTGACAGAATGAACTCAATTAAATAATAATACAATATATTACAAAGTTACAAAACATAACAAATAGCTCTAGTATAAATATCTAAAATATTACAGAGATTAAATATTTATGATTGATTGAATTGTTTTTATTTTTTTGTTTTTGTTGTTAAGCCACTTAATAAATGATAATGGTAAATAGACTATACTACTTATATATCACCTTTCTACTTAAGTTGAGGACTCAAAACACTTTCATTCACCCAGTTCACGCACACAAGTTCATTCTCTAAAGGAGCCAGGGCAACTTGGGGTTCAGTATTTTCCCTAAGGATACTTTGATATGCGGATTGAAGGAACTGGGGATCAATCCATCCAAATCCAAGTTCCAACTGGTGGATGATCTGAACCACAAACTACTTACTGCAAACATAAAAAAGGACCTAACACAATGGAAGAACCTACACATAATAAACTACTTAAAACCTTAATTTTTCTGTCGGGCATAAAATTGAAGTTTTGTACCAACAAAGTGATTCCCAAACAACCATTAGCCAAAAACTTGGTACATGTCAGAATTGTGTGCAGTGTGTCCTTAAATTATTAATTATTAATATTAGTATCTGAAAGTCATGTCCTCAGGGTACAGGAAAATAGCCAGCAAAGATCTGACACGGGACCCAAGAGCTGCATCTGGTGCCTTAGCTGATCCATCTACTTATTTTAAAATGGTCTTGATAATTCTTCTTCTAATTCATGGATTCTAAAATAATATGTACAAAGACAGATGATGAATCCTAACAGTGTTTGTGATTTTAAAACTTTTTATGCCTGTGGCACAATTATGTCCATACTTGAGTCACGTTGAGCGTCAAATGTCACCTTCTTAACGTAGTAACTGTGAGCATCCTGTAGAATTTAGCCAGCACAACGTCACTGCCATGCATGATTGTTGAGAAAACAGTCATGTATAACCCTTATACTCTACGACTAATGTCAAACATACACAACTGGCAATTATACCCTGCAGTGACCTTCTGTCTCCCTAATAAATACAAAAAAGGCTATTTCACTGTTCACTGCAATAAAAGCACCGGGGATGTGCCAAGAACGGTTCTGGCATTTTTGTGCCCAGACTTGCCTGGCACAGTGTGGAAACAAGATGGAAAGAAAACATCATCATCCACTTCAGGTTTGGCAGTGTTGGCTATTTGCTTTTACCACTTTCATCCCACTTAAAGACAGCACTCCCTGTCATGGCGCACTAACTGTCGGCTTTTCAGAGGAACCGCATTGCTCTTTGGGGCATACGTTTCAAAATGTGAATACAGCATCTCAAATATGCTACTGAGTGAAAAATTGTGTTCCGTCGGCAACATCCACCCATATGCTGCTGAATCTGTTGCTGCTGTTGCAAGTCACGAGGCCACAAATTTGAGAAAGAAAAGACTGCAGGATGAAGGCATAATGCACACTAAGACACGGAGCCGACTCAGGACAGGTGCACGTTTGTTTTGGGGTAAAGAAATAACGACCTATTAGAGAACAGATACTGCCAATGTCCAAGCAGCCAACAACAAAAACAAGCAAAACAACAAAGCAAAAAAAAAACCTGTAACACAAAGCTTTTATACCCTCAGGTCTGACAGGAATCTGCAAGCAAGTACAAAACAACTCACCAATAAATCTAATAAAAACAACTTTTCTGATTTAAAAAAATATATTCATCAACTATACTGATCAAATAACAGATTTTATTTATGTGTGTGTATTCAATGTGGACAAGGCCAACAATGGTGAGTAAACACTTAGAGTACTGGGTATCCAAATGCTGGCAGGTGTTTCCACTGAAGTAAAGGATGCACATAATTAAAGCACTTTACATTCTGGGCACTAAGTACACGCAAAAAGTTCTTCAACAGACAAACAAGCTGTGTGTTTTCTACCAAGGAAACTGTTTGGTCAGTAAACTTGTGTACATGTGTTTGCGCACTGGTGTGAATAAATAACTGCAGGATGCTGGTAAAGCAAAAGCAAATGCAAGAGGCAGCTGAGCTCTTTTTTATCTTTTACATATGTTGTTTAAATATCTATAGCTTTGCTCAAAACTCAACTAAGTCAACTATATACTACTACTAGTCTTGGTCGTACTCCAACTCCAACCTCCAAACACTAAACAGTAGTGAGCAAATGTCTTCAGTCATCCCTCATTTCTTTATATTTTGTTAGGAGACTGGGAATAGCTGCAGTTATTTATTGAACCATGTGCAAACATACATGGAGCTTGAACTCTTTTAAGCAAAGTTTCTTATCATTTCTTCTTGTTGTCTTCAGGAATAGTTCACCAGGTTTCTTGAAATAAATTCAAAGCTCTTCTTTTCTTCTTTCTACTTTTGTTCTATATCAAGATGATACACCACTTTGCATTTAAGCATGAACTATTATTATTATTCTTTGCCCTGCCTTCCTCCCTTTTCATCCTGTTAAAAGAGAGTTTTTCCTTCCCACTTTCACCTGGTGCTTTCTCATATGGCATCATCTGATTGATGGGGTTTTCTCTGTATTATTGTACAGTTTTTAAATATAAAGCTTCTTAAGGCAGCTACTGTTGTGATTTGGTGCTATATAAACAAAATCAAATTCAATTGAACTGAATGATCCCACACTGCTTCAATAATGTTGAGCTGTGGGCTCTGAGGAGGTCAGTCTATGACTGATAATGTTTTTCTTTCTAAGAACTGGCAGTGTGTTTGGGGTCATCGTCATGCTGAAAATGAAGGCGCTGCCAGTCAAACTCTTTCCAGATGATAATGCATAGTGAATCAAAAGCAGATGTTACTTCTCTGCTTCCATAATTTAATCAATTTTGATAAGATCCCCATGATTACAGGTTGAAATACAGCCCCAACCCGTGAAAGAGCCTCCACCTTGTTTTACAGATGGCTGTAGAACCTGGCTGTTGTACCTATATTATTCGCACATATTGACAACAAAAAATAAAATCTGAAGTTGTCACTCCATAAGATCTGTTGCCACGGATTTTCAGCCTAGCTCTTGTGTAATTTGAAACACCCTAACCTCTTATTCCTGATTCCCTTCTTTAAGATCAGCTTCTTGATGGTCATCCTTCCACTCAGATCTTTTCTAATGAAGCTTCATCAAATACTGTAGTAGTTGGGTCAACTAGGCCCAGATACATCTCTCAGATTTGGCAATGTTTCCCATTAAATACACAACTTTCAGATACTGTTCATCTGCTGCAGATAGATTTTTAGGGCTGATCATTTTTCTTTTATTCTCCACTTTCCAGTTTTCTTATGTTGGCACGATGGCAAGTTTACAGCTAATAGTTATTTGGGAATGACCTTGTTGGGGCAGTAATATTTTATCACTGATACAGTAAGTGTGTAATTTTTGGCTCTTTTCATAGAAAAGTAAAATTAAATCACGCTAAATGATGTGCTTTTATGACAGGCTGCTAGTGGCTAAACATACAATCTAAAATTGGTTATTTTTTAAGTTGCCTGCTATGTGTCAATAAAACTCTGGTTCATCCCTTTAGTTAGGCTCCTTTTATGCTGTAATGATTCAGAGGTCAGTGTTAAGTGGTTTAACAAACAAAAAAACCCCAAACTCTCTAAAAATGGTGGTAATGAATAACTCTACTAGTAACGAAGGAAAGTCATGGCATTAAAAAAACAAAACTAAAATACTTTTGAAAAGATCTGTGATGATGTAAGTAAAACAAACCAAGCTCTCCAGTTTTTGTGTGAGAGTCTGGGCAGATTAACTAAGTGCAGATGAGATTATGCACACACCTGGTTGGATCTGGGCATAATTTGATGTGTTTATTTTGTGCACATATTCTATATTCAAGGATGTATCTGCACGCACGTGTGAGACCGCTTTTGCCGTGAGGAAGTGTGTGTTAAGCTCTGGCTCGAGTTCTGAGCTTGGTGTGTGAGTCATCTGGTTATGCAGCCAGGCATTTGTAGAGCTGGGAGAAGCTGAAAAGCCAGACAGGCTGAGCCAAGGCTTTCTCTGGTTAGGGGGCATCACACACACACACAGAGAGTGAGAGAATCATATATATATGTGTGTGTGTGTGTGTGTGTGTGTGTGTGTGTGTGTGTGTGTGTGTGTGTGTGTGTGTGTGTGTGTGTGTGTGTGTGTGTGTGTACTTTTCATCTCTTGTTCCTTTCATCTCTTCCAGTCTTCCTATATCTTTCCTTCTCTCCCTTCTCCTCTCACCCTCTTCCTGCTGTCCTCACCTATCTTCTGCTGGTACTAAATAATTAGGAAACAAAGCAGAGAGAGTGCCTGCTTCCTCTCCAGCTCATTTAGATACTCAGCAGTGTTTGTGATGATGCAGTGCCACTTCATTATGGCTGGTTGTTTGGTCTGTCTGCCGCAGAATGAGTGGGTGTGTGATATAGAAATGGATTCAGAAAGGGGCAGCAGAAGACAGAGAGAGAGAGAGAGAGTAGAGGAGAGGAGCACTGTGGTTGTGTGTGTGTTCGTGTACGTGTGTGTCTGACTGCTCAGGAACAAGGGGTTCTGATCAATAGCTTCTAAACAGCTCGACTCTCCATCAGTATCAAACTCATCAGAGGACGGTGACTCACACATCTGCACACACTCAAAGGCAACAGACAAATTGTCTATACTGACAAACCAAAAGTCCACGTGTGAGTTCGGAACTTTGTGAATTTCGAGATCACAGCGGCTGGTAAACAAGCGCTTCAAGCAGTGCAGACTCCAGAAATCCTAAACTCCTCTAATCACATCTTTAGCGTTAACACTGGTGAGAAAACAGCATTAAATCTCATAACCCGGGATGATGTAGCTTTTTTAACAGAACACAGAGGAGCAAAAGAGAAAGTAAAAGCGAGTTGAGAAAGAAATAGTTGGTGAAAGAGCGGTGGTCTCCAATGACTTCAGCAGTCTGTTCCATCCCTTTAATTAGTCCCATTGGAATGCCCTCCCCGCTCCACGCAGCTGATCAGTTTCCTCTCCATATCTCCAGTCTGTTTTTGTGTGTGCGCACACGTGGGCGTGTGTGTTTGTATGCATCTTAGCTAAAGCCGGACAGACATCTCACGGGCATATGAGCCCTGGATGAGCTCCCAGTGGTAATAGAGAAAAATGTAGTAGAAATACATTAATACTCCAGGAGTTTCCATTCTTTAAGATATAAGCCATTTGGAAAATGAGATCCCTGTGCGCTCTGCATCAGTCACTGCAGCAATTAACATAAAGCGATTTTGATATTAGAACACACACATTGTTACCCACGGTCACAAAAACTGACATTTTTATTTTCATGCATACTGAGAAACAGTCTTTCTTTTTTACAAGCGGGAATAAACTGTTTTAAAGTAGCAGTTGTGCCAGTACACTATAAGGGATTTTTAGGGTTGCTTTCACCAGAGGTGGGACCAAGTCATTGTTTTGCAAGTCTCAAGTAAGTCTCAAGTCTTTATCCTCAAGTCTCAAGTCAAGTCTCAAGTAATGTCAGGCAAGTCAGAGTCGAGTCTCAAGTCACTGGTGTAAAAGTCCGAGTCAAGTCACAAGTCTGAAACTTTGAATTTCAAGTCCTTTCGAGTCTTTAAAAAAAACAAACGAAAAAATAATGTTGCAGTTATGCTAAATGTAAATATTAGACCATGTAATTTTTAAATCTGTGTTTTTCTCAACACATACAAAATAGTGAACTTAGAAAATATACACAAATTGTGAAATTGCACCTCTTTAAAATGCAGCTCAATTAAACCTAGCTCCAAGAATAATTTTCACCGACAGTTCTGAGATAAGCTGCATGTTATTCTTGGATGCGGTTGTAGGACCAGCTTTAAAATCGCATGACAAAAATATCATACACATTAAAAAAACTGTATCACCAACGTAGCCTGGAAAACATTTGCTAGTTAGATGAAGTCAGCTATCTCATCTTAGCATATTTATATGCATATTTATAATCATACGGTTCTTGGAGTGAGTGCATACACTCATGAAGTTTAGTAACTTCCGGTCACTGCAACAAGCCCAGGTACAGTTTACCGACGGATGGGTACAGGGACCATGAAATGCACCGTGTAGAACGAAAGACCATCGTACGTATCATAAGTTTACCAGTCTCACAAATTGTCGTCATAAATACACATTCGTTAACCGTTTATTAATATAACCTTTGAGCTCAACGGTAATTAATTAGTAGTGGAAATAATTTCTGGTAGCATCACAGAAATGTAGCAGTGACAACAATATTGTATGCTGTAATCGCACTGGGCAATTAGTGATACAAAAAACCTGTTTTATCCTGTGAATAAAAGTATATGTTTTTGTCAATGTACCATAATAACAGAAGCGAAACGCAATATTGTGTCAGGACAATTCACTATTTATGCACAATAAATAAAGGAGCATAGCGCGACAATTTCTGTTCAGCGCCAGACTTGCTTGTAACCTATATCACTAATTATGTTAAGAAAAATGACGCATTAACTACAACAGCAGACTGACCTTCGTGTAAATGCTTGGAGCAGACTAACCTGTGAGCTGGAGTGTTCTAGGACGTTATATTTGATCTTTGAATGGCTGCAATCCAGTCGCGTCTTTGTTACTTCGGAAACATGGCTTGAACAATTTCTCTTCCACGACGTAATCCGATAACAACCGATCTCTTTACCCGTCAGCTTCCCGTGGCTGTCATGCGACCGGCTATTGCAGTTAATAATACAACAGCTTCTTGACATTTTTGTGTTTCTTTTTATCGCTGTGTGACTGATTTCAATTGAAAGCCTGCGTGCGCTAGTACCGCTTGCCACGAGTTCCCAGAATCCTTTGCGGTTCTACCCGTGAATGACGTCACATTTTCAATCTCCATATAATATGCATGTTAAATTTTATATTTGGGGTAAAATATCAAGTCTTTTCAAGTAAACTGGTTCAAGTCCAATTCAAGTCCCAAGTCATTGGTGTAAAAGTCCAAGTCAAGTCACAAGTCTTAGAACATTTTTTCAAGTCAAGTCTAAAGTCATAAAATTAATGACTCGAGTCTGACTCGAGTCCAAGTCATGTGACTCGAGTCCACACCTCTGGCTTTCACACCCCTGTTCAGTTTATACAGGCGCAATTGTCCCTTTAGTGTGGTTCATTTAGGCCAATGTGAAAGCTGTCACCTCAACTGTGGTGCAAACCAGCCAACCTGAGAGCATCAGGTCCAGTTCTACATGAAATGTAGAGGTACATTTCATTAGTGGTGTGAAAGCGAATCAAATGCAGCATTTTAACAGCTGAGCTCACAGTTCAGCCAACAGAAACATCTGATAAGGCTTCTTTACAACATTTATTTTAAATAATAGCCATCGGGAACTTTATAGTTGGGGAATGGTGACACGTCTTTCAGCAGTAGCTCTGGTCTCTCGTGGTCAACCCACGTGTATGCAGACTCCGGTATATGTAACATCAACTAGTTGATTTTTTTAAACGAAACTACAACTGAATCCATCTGCTCATAAAGGTCTGTAAGCAACATGAAAAGTAATATACAGTACACTGTATATTTATGCAGCTTGTAACTATGGTAACGGGTTTTCATGTCAGCATATGAGTGCAGGGATTTTATTATAATGAGATAGTCAAAAACATTAAAAACGTGGTGAAATTAGCTTCTCCAATTCAGTAAAAAGCTCTTGGAGATTTTTTTTACCATTTAAATCAGACAGACCTCCTCCTGCAGCTCCTCCCTCTTTTTCTGAGCACAGAACAAACAGCAAGTATGGCCATACATGCTCTAAGTGCGCCAGTTAATAAAGGCATTTGGCTTCACACAAGGTTAAAACCCTGCTCTCATATGTGAAAATCCTCAGCTCACAACGTAGCACCACTTTATTTTACTGCTTTCTCTCTCTCTCTGAGACCTATGATTGGTCAAAGTCAGTCTCCCATTACAGGCTAGATTTTATAACACCTGAAAACAGAGCCAAGAAGAGGTGTAAGAGTCGAGTTCCCTCTCACATCACTTGAATTACGATATGCTGAAAGGTTATTTATTTATTTTTTTGTTTAGCAGTGACATCAACAACATGTTGACTCCACTAGCTTAATGACAAAGAGACAAAGCCTTATTTGTCTCATCTCTTTGTCGTATTTATAATAATAATATTCACGTTAGAGTAAATTGTGCTCGTAATTAGTTAACAAATAGAAGAAAACTGTCCTGCTGACTTCAATTCACCAGTGCCGCACACCACCAATGTTATTATTTTTCTGAGGGCCACACAAGGTGTTTATGGGCCCTAAAATTTCCCCATTGTTATATCGTCTTTTATTGCAATGAGAGTAATTTCAGCTCTAACAGTGAGAAACTCTTTGGCACCAATTAGCGGTGACATCTGTGATCCCTACAATCTGTTACCTTGTATTTTTTTCTGTCCTTGAGCATTGAAATTAAGTAGCTATTGTATGACTGTGACTTCAGAACAATAGATATGAATCATAATCATCCTGATAATTTAAGGGAGAGCTGACTATCTCACTCGCCCGAGGAGCAAAGGTCATCATGATGCTCGCAAGCTTGTTGTTCTATTTAAAGTGAAAACTACCAAGAGAAAATGGAAGCTGCTGTTTGATACCAACAAGAAGCAGCAAAAAAGAAAGTAAAGGACGCAGAGAAAGATGAAAGGTAATTAGGCAAGTGCATAGGAAGTAAGCAAAAGAGCCAAAGGGAATGGTTCAAGGATGAAAGAGAAGGAAGGAATCCAAGGTTACCAGTAACCAGGGTTCCCAAGTACTGTACCTAAACCTGACACAATGCTTTTGTCTTCCTCTTCACCATCGCCTGTCCATTAAAGGAAAAATGTACCATAAAACGTTCACAAACAGTTGATTTTTTATACTGAATTTTCCATCTAGTCTGATTTATCGTTTGTGAGATCACGGGGTCTTTCGTCGATAAGGTACACGACTCAAACAGAAATGCTGTTAAGGCCAGATCCTGGTGCAGCCTGAATTACACTGTTGTAATACCAGAACAAAAATAATAAGGTATGAAAAACTGCTGGTGTGTGTCGCCTGCACCTTGTATCTCCACTCTTACTAAACTAGCATGTAGATGCTACACACAACAGTGGACAAGAATTGGGAGATGATGATTTGCCGAATGGATTCTGGGTATTCTTGCGAGTTAATGGACGGGCTTGTTTTGTAGCCAGAGTTAGAACTGCAAGGACTTTCCAAACCTAATTGCAACCTCGGGAGATTTCAGCTTGATTAGGCCTCCCCGATCCTGCCAGAAGCATGTGTGTGTGTGTGTGTGTGTGTGTGTGCATTTGCATGCATGAGTGTGTGATTCATGTGTGTCTTTCATTAATCAAATCCACAGTTTGGTCCTTGTGGCTAAACTCCCTCCATGTGACCTGTAGAAAAAGCCCGTGGCTAAAATTTAAACCTCCAATTTAACTACCATTGTGGAAACATTATATCTGAAACGTGTGAGTCAATGCGCATGAAAATCAGGAGAAGGATCGGGGGAAGAAGAGGGAGTGAGTTAATGAGGAGTGGGCATTTCCTCCTCCATTCCTCAACCTCTTATCATTCGTTCACTAGTTAACAGCACACTATGACTGCAGCAGAGTGCACATCACAGACTTGACATCCCCCATCTCTCAAATCAGCTTTTGCCTGCTGCTGCTACATGTGTGTCCCCGACACATCCCCGAAGCTTGAGTCGACCCAAGGGTGTCACACTCCATCCATCTCCATCCTCTCTCCTTCTTTGGCTCTGGCTCTGTTTGTCGCATGCTGTGCTAACCTGGAGAGCCCGCTGCACCGCGAGGTACGATCCTGATGTCACTACCAATCCATCGTCCACACACAGCACAGCCACCCCAAAAACATCCTCAGGTCAAACGCACACACACATACACAGAGAGGAAAAAAACAGCGCTGCAGTGTGTGGCTGCTGACAGTACAGATCCAGGTGGTTAACGCAGTTATGTTGTCTGAGCCTTTCTATCAGCCACTAGTCCAACAGCATCAAACAATAAAAGAAAAAAGGAATTGCCAGGCTTCACCTACAGGCGCGAGCTACACCAACCCTGTAAGCTGGCTTAACACTGCAAAAATAACATCAAAGTCCTTCTCTCCGTAGAATACACAGCAGACCACTTTTATATTTATTTATCACATTTTGACTACACTTCAATTTCCGGCGAGGTTCTTGGGCAATGACAGAAAAGAACACTTTGAACTAAATAAACAAATGCAAAGAGGGATCTCTTGAAGCTTTGGAATTGAGGAAATATATTAAAGCAAAATGCTAATGGCCTCCACTATGTGCTCCCTGATGTGGGAAGCCTGGAAGCGTCAGGCATGGGAGAGCACGGATGGAAAAAATAACCCAGAAGGAAAAGATTGCTTCTTTAATTCAATTTAATTGCAGTTTTTTTTTTTCCTTTTGTAGACTTTTGGCTGAAATTATTACAACACTTAATGAAACAGGTGGAAGTCCATTCAGTACTTGAAAGCTTGTAGAGCTTTGTTTCTGAAGAATAGGAGCACTTGCAAAGTTAAACTGTGACACCAATGGGATTTTGTTGTACCTGAACGAGAAATGAAAACAGGCCGATCAGTTAAAGTCTCATCAGAGAGTGAAAACAATAAAGAACTGCAGAGCCTCAGAGGCTTTAGGATAACTTCCTCCAGCACAGTTAAGCTGTTGGATGCAAAGAAAAGGTGCAGCTCTTCGCTTATTTCGGGGCTCAGGGACACAGGAAGAACGCAGGTTCTACTTTTCCAGCTCACTTTAATGGGAGTGCGATTTCATCCGTCTGTCTCCCAGACAGACAGGTGAAAGCGACCGGCAGTAAAAGCACTTACCGGTACTCTCTCTCTCCTTCTCCCTCTCTCTCTGTCTATACTTTCCTCTCTGTGCTTCCCAACTTAATTTTTCATCACACTGTGGTTTTCAGAAGACCGGGGCTTTTTCTTTTCTCCACTGCCCTCAGCTGGCATATTTAGATTCTACCCCACGTCCATTTCTATCTTCCTCTAGTTTCTGCGGACTTGTAGTAAAAATAGGTCTTTCTTCTAATTCTAATTTGTGTTGTACAGTTATTTCATTTTTAACCTTAATTTTTTATATTTTATTCCTTCCTAGTTAAATTTACCCTTTTTAATTTTTCATATTTATTTCCTATCTTATTCATAGCCTTTTCCTTTTTTTTCTTTAGGTCACGAGCAGTTGTCTAAGCATTTCACTGCATATCGTACTGTGTATGACTGTGTACGTGACAAATAAAATTTGAATTTGAATTTGATTCTTCTAGCATTTTTTATAAACCTTTGAATTATTACAACAGTAATAAGGCTCTGAAGATATATATTTTTCCTAACATCAAACAACTGATGACATTTAAAAGATATAGTTTCATACATCTAAACACAAATCCTGGCTTCACTGCTCAGTCACTTTATGCCCTGTTGAAAGTAAAGACTGTAAAGATTAAACAAACACACTCTCTGAATACAGCACCTGCCACAGAGGACACCGATATATCATTTAAATTCAGTCATGCCAGATTAAAAGACAAGCTGCTGCCAGTTAGGGACCTTAAAAAAATGTTCAATCTGGGCGCAAAAAACCTTCATCCGGAGCTGGGTTCATTCATGTGTGTCAGTGGAGGACTGCCAACACCGCTAGTTTGAGTTGAAAACGTCAAAAAACATAGTGTTTGACAAGGGGGGGGGGGGGATGAGGCAGGATAAAAGTAAAAAAGTTCAGTGAACGATTGTGTGTGTGTGTGTGTGTGTGTGTGTGTGTGTGTGTGTGTGTGTGTGTGTGTGTGTACACGCATGTGACGTTTTGTGTGATGATTACTGATGTGAGCAGATGAGGGGCAGGAGGTGGCATTTAGGGTCCGAGCTTTTCTCCAGAAACTCTGCCTCGGGTTTATGAAACCCCAAAGAGAGGAAACAGCACTGGGATGACTTCCTGTTTTGTTTCCTTTTTTCTGTCTTTCACTAGATTATGTAATTTTGAAAGCACAACACAGCATTGAAAGCGGAGCGTCTCAATGATGGCTTCAGTCCTCTCTGGTCTCATTCTGTAACTCTCCTAAACTCCCCAGCTCAGACCTATTTCTCTGCCCTAAATGCATAATTCTGTAAATGAAGCATCTGCTTGGGTGGTCCCTGTAGGCCCATGTGTATCAGGCTGAGGCTGACTTAAAAATAGTTTTACTAACAGTTTCCAAAATAAGTAGCACAAGACTACGATTTTGAACTTGATAATGTATGTTAATGTCTAAGATGGCAATGGGTAAATAAGCTGTACGCAGTATAATGAATTTCAAAAATGTGATAACGCTGTAACTATTTACATTCAAATCAATCACGATACTGAACAGGTAGGTAAACGAAAACTAACAGTTAAGTTAATCATTTGGAAGCTTTCACACATATAACCAGCAGCAAGAACTTGCCAATATTTATCCAAACAAAATCACAGTGTTAAGTGTTTCTGGATTAACACTAATTATTGGTATATTGGCATGAAACCAATCATTTCTCTTCAGTTTCGATGTCGTCCTTCCAAAGATCAATATTCGGCATGCTTGCCAACAAGTTTCAGCCAGTGCCACACTGATGAGGAGACGTGACAATAACAGTAATAATTCAGATCCTGTTTAATAGCTGTTCACCAAACAACTCTTGAAGGACATAAACATAAATATAAGCTGATATCAGAACAGGAAATGGTGGCAAGCACGTCAATTTACTATTCTAAAGAGGCCGCAGGTATAAATATGCTTGGTTGTCTGTCACGGTGCTAGTTCTGTAAATGATAAATGGTAAATGCACTGGTTCTTATATGGCGCTTTTCTACGCTATCTGAGCACTCGGAGCGCTTTAGCTCTGATAAATTGGTGACCATTCCAGGGTAGTGATGTCACCAGTACTGATATCTCTCAATGCCAAACTTAGTTTAGTAGCTGTATGATGTATGTGCTGAATAAGGTTTCTAAAAAATCTATACTCAAATCCTAATCAGTACTAACATTTATCAGATTACATACTCATTTGTAACAGCACTGACATCAGCAGTGCTGTTTTTCTTAACTCACAGTGAACCTGAGAAAAACCTGCCAGAAGCACAGGAAATAAACATGGCTTAGATTAATCTCTTTGCACAGACCAGTATTGTTCTTTATTTTATTTTTTGTTTATGCTTCTTACTTTTTCATTTTACACTCAAGGTTTCAAAAATTATGTTGAGTATTTTCCTGGTTATTAAGATTGAGGTTGAAGTTCTAGTATTGTGACGACCCGAATCCTGTTTTGCTTAAATCAACATGGCTTGTGCATAATATTGATTCTGATTGGCCAACATTTCTACATGTTTATATCACCACCTGTTGCTTTGGCATCCTCTTAGCTTGACATTGTTATTTAAATGGTCTGTACTTGTATAGCGCTTTACACAACCAGTCATCCACCCATTCACACACTGGTGATGGCAGCTACATTGTAGCCGCCCTGGGGCGCACTGACAGAGGCGAGGCTGCCGGACACTGGCGCCACTGGGCCCTCTGACCACCACCAGTAGGCAACGTGTGAAGTGTCTTGCTACCTCAAGGACACAACGACCGAGACTGTCCAAGCCGGGGCTCGAACCGGCAACCTTCCGATTACAAGGCGAACTCCCAACTCTTGAGCCACATATGTTCATGTGGACACAAATATTTTTCAAAGCAGACATGGAAAAATCTTCATTTAAAAAAGAGACCATGTGGATTTATGTCTCTACTTGAGATATTCTACTAATGCACAATGCCTTCTTTGCACTTCTGGTCTTTTCTAACGCTTTTAGTTATGCTTGCAATTCATCACTACAGGGCATTGTGTTATTTAGAGTTTTGTGTGATCTGTGTTCTTACAGTCAGAAATAACCAAGTTAACATAGACTCATTGCTGTTACATGGGCTGATCATGCTTACTGAGACCCCATTCTAGGTCTGGAAAAATATAATAAAGGATGAACTGAGTAATTCAATGTGATGGTGTGAGGTAATAGACGTATACATCTGTTTGACTTACTAATCTTAAATAAAATTATTTCACTTACTTGCTAACCATGTTGGAGGACACTGCTGGCAGAGCTGAGGAGTCATTCCGATAAACACAAAGACAGCGGGATACCTTCTATACCTTCTAAAAGACCAATGCTTTCTCAACCTCTCACATATAAATTTCTCTTTGAAGTAGACCACCAAACCAAGAAGCTATGCATTTTATGACCCCAGAGAGGCAGGAGATGGGGCATCTATCAGAGGTAGTAATGATTTAAGCACAGCATGAACCTGCAGTCCTGCAATGCTAAGCATTTCACCTCAAGGACCTTCTGTTCCCAAAATACATAAAACTCTATATAGTTCAGTTGAATATTCCCCATCTAGGGAATTATCACACTCCCAAGAAAAAAAAAGCCAAAAAAGACCGTCTGCTTTCACCTGAACAGTGTCTGGATGAACACTGAGCAGATAAGAAAATGAAGTTCTCAGACTCGGGGAAAGCCCATGCTGTGAGCATCAATTCAATGGCTAAGACACGAAACCACATAAATGGGAATTAGACTCTCTGAATGTGGATGGCAAAGAGAGACAGGAGAAGAAATTTTCAAACTCTTTCAGTATGAAACAAATTTCAGTCTGTTTAAAGTAATAAAAATACTTAATGATCTTTGTTCCATCTTCATTTAATTCAACCTTCTGCTTCGATTCACAGTTTTTAAAAGTAAAGAAGTTTGATTTTTTTTTCTTTTTTTGCTTTGCTGTATTTAAAGTAGCTTTAAAGGTTTTTTTCTGTTAAAATACTTCATAGAATATTATCTCAATACCATGATGTCATCCTTGTGAATCACCAAATCCCAGGGATTATTACTTAAATCATAGTTCCATTTATTTTTCAGTTGCTTTAAAAGTCGCCTCCAAAGCCACCATTTCCCTGAGCATTCTCTGACACCTCGATGGGCGTGTCTAGGGAGGGAAGTCAGCACCGACGATGCCCTCTGCTGACAAGCACGCTCGTCTCCTGGTCAGGATGTCCCTTGAAAATTTTGCCTATAAAAAGCAGCTGCTGGAACGCAACTTTATGGATTCTTTGTTGTCGCCAATAAAAAGCTCTCTCATCGTATTTCTCCATTGCCAGGCAACTTCCGAAAGCTCTTCACTGCCACACGCTGCTGCTGCTGCTGCTGCTGCTGCTGCTGCTGCTGCTGCCCTTTCTCTCTCCATAATTCATCTCACTGACTCAGCGGCTATGGACATGCAAACAAACACCACACTTTCTTTCTTCTTACCAAGAGACTATAGAAATGACAACTGGGTCCTTTATTCCAAACACTGCTTCCAATAAGAATGACAATCACTCACCTGCATCATACTTTCACTGCCAAGTCTTTCACTAAATTCCTCATTCGTTTGTTTTTATAGAGGTAGTTAGTGTTACTGTGAAATTTCTTATTTAATTTCTGCCTAAGTTAATGTGTGTGGGCTTTATAGAGATTTTTGCCATATTTCCAAAATGAAGCTAATTTCCCTACAGCGTGTGGATGATGGAATTTATTCTTACAGGGGTGTTAATTTCATTCTCTATGGCAAATAGCAGGAAATTAATGAAAACTTGTTGTTTTTCTCCCCAGAAAACTCATCATATTGTTCCTATTTCACCTCCCAGCCTGGTGCATATAACTTATGCATGCATTTGATGTGTTATCTGTGCGCACACTCACTGTGTGTCTGTACACGTGTGTGCATTTGCAGCCAACAGCTGTAGATGGCAACAAATATAAGCCATCCTAATAATGCAACGGTGAAGCAGCCAGTAAGGTCAACATAAGAGACTGAACGGAAAGCGAAATGTCTGGATACACCAAACACTCACACACACACACTCACACACACACACACGTACACACTGTCTGAATCTATCCCCACCTCCAGGCACATAAACATGGACCCTCCCAATCTGTATATCACTCCCCATCCACACTCTCCCCGTATTTTCTCACAAACCATTACTTTTTTCACCTCTCTGATTTCTTCTTCTATCCACCCCCGCTCTTTCTCCTCTCCCCCCTCTGTCCTTCCTCTCTTACATCCATCTTATGCTGATATCGTTGGAGGTCAGACGACACCCTGAGAAAGAGGGCTGAAGAATGGATCCATGATCCTTGGCCTTAATTACAGTGTCAAATGAGCTGTTAGCTATCTACATGCAGGTTTGTGTGTGTGTGTGTGTGTGTGTGTGTGTGTGTGTGTGTGTGTGTGTGTGTGTGTGTGTGTGTGTGTGTGTGTGTGTGTGTGTGTGTGTGTGTGTGTGTGTTCTTTCTCTAATATGCTAGTCAGCTCCCCACAGGTGCAGTTGCCATATCAGCATCCACAACAACAGATGGACTCCAGTTACACACACGCATGCAAATAGTAACTGTGGCTTACAACACATTAAAATGAGAAATCGAGTATCTCAAATTATTAAAATCTTCATTCTGAGTTTAATATTTGACTATGTATTTTTCAGTCTAGTTCACTACATACAACCGTAATCATGGGGAAGACTGCTGACTTGATAGTTAGTGTCATCAAGACCTCCACAAGGAGTGTAAGCCAAGAGGGTCACTGCTGAAAAGGCTTAGCGTTCATGGAGTGCAGTATCACAGCATGTTAATAGAACGTGGTATGAAGGGAAAGGAACATGTGCACAAGCAAGAGGATGACTGCAGCCTTGAGAGAATTGTCAAGAAAATTTGATTCAAGAACTTCGCAAGGAGTGGACCATGTCAGTGTATCGACCCTCAGGAAGCGTTTTAACTGGACTAAGGAGAAAAAGGAGAAAAAGAACTGGACTGTTGCTCAGTGATCATAAGTCCTCTTGACACATGAAAGTGAATTTTCATTTAAGGTACAGAATCCAAGGTGATTGAACTCCAGTGGGAAGTTCTAACAGTCTGTAATGATTAAGGTTGCCATGTCCTCTACTGGTGTTGGTAGTTAAACTATGATGCAGTCACCTATCAGGAGATTTTAAAGGACTTCATGTTTCCATCTGCTGATAAGCTTTATGAAGATGCTGATTTCCTTTTCCTTAACGCCTGTCCAGAGGCCCAAAACTAACACCAAGCACGTTGGTGACTGCATTATCACTGAGCTTGATGGGCCTTTCAACCTGAAGATGAGAAACACCCAAAGCAAAAATACAGATGACCTGAAGACTCCTATCAAAGGAACCTAAACTAATTCGTGTTAAATGAGACCCCAAAAAGTGCTGTGTGGTAATTAATATAATTTTCAGCAGTTTGACATTTCTGAAGGAAATATTTTAGGATTTTCAGATGCTTGATTTCTATTTTTTTTAGAAGCAAATAGTCTTAATCATTCAAATCAAAATAAAAAAGCTAGAAATATTCCAGTTTATGTATAATAAATATAGAATATGTGAAAGTTTCCCTTTCAGAATTAAATTGCCAAAAAAAAGTCACAGTGATGCACTAGTATTCCTGCAAGTTTGAGAATGATGCGGTTCTCTATATCCGCTTAATCAGGGCAGATGTCCCTGTACGATCACAGTAAATCATTAATAATGCTTCACCTCATGCACTCATATGCCTGCAGGACACGCACTTCTCTTTTTCCGTGGAAAACTCACCCAAGTCAAGATGCTTAATCAGATTCAGAGCAACATCCAGCAGAAACGTAAACATGGAACACATCAGATGTTTATATATAGATATAGATATATATAGAGATAGATATAGATATATATGACTTGAATGTCTGTCGTAATAAGCTTGCATTTGTGTGTGTGTGTGTGTGTGTGTCAGAAGGAAAGATAGTGTGTGTGTGTGTGTGTGTGTGTGTGTGTGTGTGTGTGTGTGTGTGTGTGTGTGTGTGTGTGTGTGTAAAGAGTGAGTGTGTGTATGTCTAGTTGATATTCCAGCAGGGTGGCTTGTTGTGAGTGTGGTTTCCCACAATTCTTATCAGAGCTGTGATCACAGAAAACTGGTCTCCCCAAATGGAGCACATCCCTCCCTGACACTATCAGCGATGTAGCCACACACACACACACACACACACACACACACACACACACACACACACACACACACACACACACACATAGAAAGCCATCCATTATGTTTCTCTGCTGGCGATTCCCCTTCCTTGAGTCTAATTCAATCTTCAACTTATAACGCAACACCAAAACACGCGCAGCCAAGAACATGAATACAATTTGGAACAATCTGAGGTGAGTATGTCTGTCTTATGAATAAATAAGAGTTTTTCCTTTACTCAAAACCAGCAGAGGAAATCTGCCTCGGGACGGATAAAACAATTGCTGGCTTAGAAAAATTGAAAACAAAGGAGAAGGGAAAAAAGCCGCAGCAAATACAAAGCGCCAGGGAGGAAAAAGACATGTAATATTCAGTGGGGAAAGCAAGGAGGTCGACATTTTGAGGATTTGTAGTGGGGTAAGAGGGGTGAAAAAAGCAAATGGCTGCAAGGGTGTGTTTGAGTTTGTCTATTTCAGCCCACAGATCCGTTTCAGAGAAGGAAACACACAGATTCTCTCAAGCAGTGATCTAATTGACAAGCCAGTGATGCAGCATAGTGAATTAAAGTACATGAGGTACAAAGCAGTGCAGCACTTCTGCAGCAGTGAGGTAGATCTGCATGCTGATATGCTGAGGAAAGCATCACACAGAGCAGTTCATGCAGAGGTAAAAAAGTGATGAGAAAAAGACTTAGATAAGATGCGTCCTGCTCAAAATCTGCCTTTGCTTCATTCTGGGGAAACGTGTCCTAGTTAATACCCAGCTGCTCAGCGCACAAACATACACTGCCTGCACGCTCGCACAAACACATGCACACACATTCCTGTGCTGCTAATGAACAGCCTGCTTTCTCACTTGGGATTTCTCACCCTATAAGTTTGTTTCCTTCTTTACCTTTACCACATCCATCTATCCTTCCTTCCCTTCCTCTTGCATTCTGGTGACAGCTTCTCCTCTCTGGGGTTTAGCGGTTTGACGTGTGCCCCTCATGCATGCGCAGGATGGCATGGTGTGACACACGCAAGCACTCAAACACACACGCACACTGGAATTCAAAGGGCTAATCTAAAGAAGGGCATCAAAAAAGCCAAACACCATTACAAAAAGAAGGTAGAAGAACACTTCTCCAACTCCAACCCCCGACGCATGTGGCAAGGACTCCAGACCATTACAGACTACAGGACCACCAAACCCTCCCCCGCATCCTCTGATGTCTCCTTCCTCAATGAGCTCAACAACTTTTATGCTCGTTTTGAGCGAGGGAACCCCACAACCACAACCAAAGCAGACATGACGCCAGACCACCAACCTATGACTCTCTCCCCCACCGATGTAGGAGCGGTGCTGAGCAGGATCAATGTCCACAAGGCTGCAGGCCCTGATGGCATCCCCGGGCGTGTTCTCAGAGCGTGTTCTGGGGAGCTTGCAGGAGTGCTCACAGACATATTCAATCTGTCCTTGGCCCACGCTGTGGTACCGGCCTGCTTCAAATCCACCTCCATCGTCCCGATACCCAAAAACTCCAACCCATCTTGCCTCAATGATTACCGCCCAGTAGCACTCACCCCCATCATCACTAAGTGCTTAGAGCAGCTGGTCCTAGCACACTTCAAATCCTGTCTCCCCCCCACCCTGGACCCCCACCAATTCGCATACCGCCGGAACAGGAGCACAGAGGATGCAGTCTCCATCGCAATGCACTCTGTCCTCTCACACCTGGACAACAACAACACCTACGCCAGAATGCTGTTTATAGACTTCAGTTCAGCATTCAATACAATCCACCCCTCACAACTCATCAGGAAACTGACAGACCTGGGCATCAGCTCCCTCATCTGCAAATGGTTACTGGACTTCCTGACCAACCGCCCCCAACATGTCCGGCTGGATAACCGCTGCTCATCTACCATCACAATGAACACCGGTGTACCACAAGGCTGTGTGATGAGCCCTTTCCTCTACTCCCTCTTCACCCACGACTGCAGACCTGCTGATGGTTCCAACACCATCATTAAGTTTGCAGATGACACCGCGGTGATTGGCCTCATCAGTGACAACGATGAGGCCGCCTACAGGGAGGAGGTGGATCGTCTGGCTGAGTGGTGCGACACAAACAACCTGCTGCTTAACACCGAGAAGACCAAGGAGCTCATCGTGGACTACAGGAGGAATGCTGACCCACATCCACCCATCCACATTAAGGGGACGGCTGTGGAGCGTGTGAGCAGCTTCAAGTTCCTGGGAGTCCACATCTCCGAGGATCTCACCTGGACGACCAACTGCTCCAAGCTGGTCAAGAAGGCTCACCAGCGCCTCTTCTTCTTGAGGACTCTGAGGAAGAACCACCTGTCCTCAGACATCCTGGTGAACTTCTATCGCTGCACCATCGAGAGCATCCTGACCAACTGTATAACAGTCTGGTACGGGAACTGCTCTGCCTCAGACCGGAAGGCGTTGCAGAGGGTCGTGAAAACTGCCCAGCGCATCGCCGGAGCACCACTTCCTGCCATAAAAGACATCTACAGGAAGCGGTGTCTGAAAAGGGCTGGGAAAATCATCAGAGACCCCAGTCACCCATCACATGGACTCTTCACCCTCCTGCCCTCTGGGAGGCGCCACAGGAGCCTCCGGACTAAGACCACCAGGTACCGGAACAGCTTCTTCCCCACAGCTGTCAGACTCCTGAACTCTGCCTCCTGACATCTGACCCACGTTAACACATGGACTGAACATACACACACCCACAATGGACAACTGTACCCTCAAACACAATAATAACATGGACTGAACCACCACTCACAACCACTAGCACTTTATATAGCCTCTGTAGAAACTATCTACACCCTCACTTATCTTAACTGCACTACTGTATAGCTCTGTGTAAATAATCATTCTGTACATTCGATAATTTTTAATCCTACAACTGTTTACAACTTGCATAGTTCCCATTTCTGTATAGCTGTATATCTCAGATTCTGTAAAGTTATTTATTTCATATTCTATATAGTTTTTCATATTTATATCCTGTTCATATCCTGTACATAGCTTGTACTCACTACAGCCTGTACATACTTATAGTTATAGAATATTCACAACATACTTCATACCGTGTACATTATAACATACCATAATAGACCCATTTCTGTAATATACTCACATATCTATATTATTGCTAATATATATTGTAATATATCTATATCACTAAAGCACTTCTGGATGGATGCAAACTGCATTTCGTTGCCCTGTACCTGTGCATGTGCAATGACAATAAAGTTGAATTCTATTCTATTCTATTCTAAATGTCGCACAAAAACACTAACACCCTTTCCCAAAACCAAGCCAACAAAAGTGTAATGAAATACTAATGGAATAAACTTCGAGTTCACATACACACGCCCACCCCTGTGATCTCAGGCAGCCTTTAGTCAGTGGAAAAAATTAGCAGGTATGACACCTCTTGTGAGAGACTGTGCTGTCACCTATGCACCTATAAATTAGATGAACACTTAAATCCATAATTCTCAAACATCACAGGCAAAAATGCGTCAGTCCCCTGATCCGTAATGTATTCATGTTATTCATCTTCACGCTTGCCATGCACAGCTCTTCTTGTTCAAATACTTGTTTTCACATCCCTTTAATCAAATTTGCACGGATTAATTTTCAGAAAGCATTGAGAGTGTCTTGCCTGCAGAAATCCCTCAGAAGGCCGAGGGATACACTTGCATCATAGTTTAACATTGTGTCATGTGATATGTGTGGTAATTGAAGCAACTAGTTATTTCTTCTCTTTTGTCGCAGGTCACGATTTTGTTTCATCAAGCGGTTATAGCTGCGAGCGTCAGTGTCAAACGCCTTGACATTCTGATGCAGACTTCAAACACCTCCTTTTTTTTTCAGACGTATAAGCTGTTTCACTCGGAGGCGGGAGATGATGGTTTGTTCAAGCCAGGTCAAAAACCATTTAAAAATTTATCTGTTACATGCAGATGTGTGCTACTAAAATAGAGAAAGCACCAAAAGAGAAGGGGTGAAGAGAGAATGGATAATTATCACTGAAAACAAAGTGAAAAAATAGTGCCAGCGGAGCTGTTTGAAATCCATGCCTGAAATGGGGAGGCATATAAGGGAGTGTGAGTGTAGCCTGAAAGCAACCACCCACAGTTTAATAGGATGCTAGCACTAAAAATACAGTATTTATAATAAGCATCCTTAAAGTTACGGTTTCCCTACACAGCTGACTTTTTACACTTTTTCAGGCATTTCTTACTATTAGGCATTCTGCTCCTTTTAAGGCTACAAGATTATGAGACTCACTAAAAAGATGTGCTGGTAAATACTGTAGTTATTTTTTTATAAAATGATCCAAAATATATATTCTGGGTTACATGGTGCATATACTGTATCTTGCCTGAAATAAAATGCAAACAAGTCATTGCACTGTTTAATATTGAAATGACTGTATTTCAGTCACTGGCAGTGGCACTGACTAGACTGTATAAGGTGGGAGCCTTTGCTAGCAATAGCCTCAGAAAAGTGTCTTCAAAAACTCAGTGAATGCATCCCTCCTACTCATCATATATAGGAGGAGGGATGGTGTGGGCTGCTAAAGAATCAGAACCGTGGATAGATATCCGTATGTCACGTATATGGATTTTATATCTTCACGTACTATGGCAGACAACTTTGGAAAATATCTAAAACAAATGATGAAATCAGTTGGTGGTGTCCAATCACAATGCTATATATCAAATATAAAAGTCCAAGGAAGTCAACGTAACGTTACCTGACTAGGTTTAACTCCGACTCTAATTTCATAAAGTAGCACTGAAAAGAAGAAATACCAAATGTAAATAAAATGTCAAAAGAACATTTAAATTATCTCAAACCTAAAAAGAAGCAAATTAAATGATTCAGAACAGAAAACAACAAGAAGTGCCCTTACAAAAGTGGGATTCAAGTGACTTGTTTTTTTCTGTATATTCCCACTGACTTTTGGCCATTATTTGAGTAACGTGGTGGCGCTTTCCTCCAGTGAAAGAAACAAGCTCTTTTTACTAAGCTTTGCACATCAAGGGATAGAACATTTAAGACCAGCTTTGTGATTTCCCACAAAATTGCAAAAAACAGTAAGCCATTTCCGGATGGGGAGTTTATCAAAGAGTGTTTGGTGTACTCTGCCCATATGCCCTGAGAAAAAAGAAGCATTTAGATTCCCCCAAGGTCTTCAATCATTCAGGATTGAGGACCTTGCAGGAAATCTGAAACGTCAGTTGAAAAAGAAAGCAGATAGTTCTGACTATTTCCTCTTGGCTTTGTAAGAGAGCTGTGACATCCACGACACAGCTCAGTTACTCATCTTTGTACGTGGGATAAAGAAAAAGTTTGAGATTATGGAGGAGTTGGAAGCATTGTGCTGAATGAAAGGTGATGCAACTGTGATGGATTTGTTAACCAAAGTACCGACATGCTCTAATAGGACAAAACTAGCAGGTGCTGCAACCGATGGCTGTCCAAATCTGAAAAATGTCACACTTCTGAAGAGGATGCAAGACAATGTCACAGAAATAATCCCTGAACTGAAATTGGTATTTTGTATTATAAAACAGGAGGCGCTGTGCTGAAAATGAACCGAACTTCATTAGGGCAGAAGAATTAAATTACGCACAGTTTGTTGCACTTTTGGAGGAGCATGAGGGTAAACATGGTGACATGAGCTACCACGCAGCTGTCAGGTGGCTCAGCCTGACAGCTGCACTTAGTGCTGAAAAGGTACCTGAGAGCAGAACATTGAAAGTTTTGTGAGAAGAAAAGCAAAACAGATCACACGTTTACTGTTGATGTGACTGCACTAATGAATGAACTGCAAACTGAACTACAAGCCAAGAGCCTATTTGCGCATGAAATGTTCAGCTTGCTGGAGACTTTCACGAGAAAGTTGCTGTTTCTTTTGAGCCAACTGGAGTGCATTATTTAGCCCATACCATCAGCTGATCGCGTCACCTGACGCCCTGCCTGGTGAGTTTTCAGGCGCATTTGAAGACTTCCAAACAGCTGAGAGTGAAATACACACGATTGAATCTTTCTTCACTTGCAGTGTGGATAATGCATCCAGTGATGTTGGATGACTCACTACATGCAGAGCAATTCAAGCCATCATCATCGCTGGATTTAAACTCCCCTTTAACAGGAAGAAACCTCCAGCAGAACCAGGCTCAAGGAGAGGCAGAAATCTACTGAGACCAGTTGTTGGGGGATGAGGGGAAAAAGACAGAACAAGGAGAGCTTAGAGAGGCAGGACTATGAGAGCAAAAACCATGTGTGCTGTGTTTGTGTACTTGTGCTAAAGGACACCCATAAAACAACAGACACCTTAAGGAATTCCCTGTGGTACCAATAAATGCTAGTGTTACATTTGCCTCCTCACTGGTTTTACTATCTAGCAGCTGTAGTTTGCTCTAGGGTGCTGTCACAGACATACAGGACTACATCAAAAACACCAGCGGACAAACAATTAAGCGATCACAGAGATTTAAGAAGTACAAGAACAATCTGTTAGTCAGCCAGTGGAAAAAATCCCCACAAATGTAGTTCGAGGCAGCTGAACAAAAACTTTTCTTTGTGTGTGTGTGTGTGTGTGTGTGTGTGTGTGTGTGTGTGTGTGTGTGTGTGTGTGTGTGTGTGTGTGTGTCAGCATAGGCGGGTCCACAATTAAAGCTGATTCCTGTTGAGTTTTTCAAGAACAACACTCACACTCAAACACACCCATTCACGTCACCTGATTGTGCCTGATTACAGACTGTTTTCTGTACGTGACAGCAGTTCACATGTCCAACTTAACACACACATGCACACACATACACACACTTTCACACCAGCAATACAAACCCTGCTGTATACCCACACACACACACAGCACTGGTGTCCCAGCATCCCTGATAGCATATTGCCAAAATAAACAGCATCAGCGCTGTCAACACAGAAATCTCTCACTGCCAGCGAGAGACTCAGGCACACACCTGGTCGTCACACCTACACACGCGTACTCTCTATAAACACATCTGGCAATCAGAGATGTGTAGAGACTCACAGCAGGGAGAAGAGGATCAGCGGGGTATTGATATTACAAACACACATACAGTACCCCTCTCTCTTTTCTCTTTCACACACACATGCACACACACTCCACCTCTGACAGAGACACAGACTGTTAGTGACAGGATGGAGGACAAGTGATTTCCTGGCAGCCATTGTCTCCTTGCCTCTTAATCCAAGCTGCAGGGGGGGGGGGGGGTGTTGACATCTGAGACCGGTATATGAGATCCTCTCATAGCTGACCTTTAACACAGCCAGACCAGAGCAGGTAAAGGTCTACAGCTCCCCAGTGACTTGCATAGACTTGATACTGCAAGCGAAGAACGAGAGTGAAAAAGAGAGAGAGGAAGGGGATAGAGCCGTGGCAAAAATGGAGAGTCCTTGAATAAAAACCTATTTACCGCAAAGAAGAGTAAGTTTCTCACCCAGCTTTCAGGATTCATTCAGATACCCATCTTTTTCTAAAGAGCTTTGTGTCCATGACACTACCTGAGCAAAAGCTTGAAATGGTATGACGCTCTGGGAGTATCAGCATTGGACTATTCTGCGTATCACAGTTTTCAATATATTATATTCATAAATACACAATAGGCTCCTCAACAGGATAAAAACGCTGCCCTAACCTAGACACCATTTAACACGCATTCACAATGTGAGCAGCCATCAAAAAGGTCTGAGAAGAGGCCCTCAACAATAAAAAGCCGAACCTAATTCAATTTTATTTTTCAGATCTCTCAGTGGAATTTCTGTGATGCCCCCGTCTACTTGTGCTTCTGGGAAGGAACTCCTCCCATTCGTCAAAACTAGCGTCTGATAGATTTCAGCAGTATTGCCCGATATACCAGCCAATATTAGCTATCAGCTGATATATAGTTAAAAGTTTAAAAGGTAAAGCAGGGACGGGAGAAATAACCTTCAACCACGTTATGAGTTTTGACCGATGATGACCGGCGATGAGCAAATTCACTGCTGGCAACACTGTTTTGAACACCACAAACACTTATAACCACCTGATGTAAGGGGAGGCGGGCAGAGTAAACTGTGACTTGTTGTAACAAAAGCACAATATTTTTTTTTAAACTGCATTTTCTCTGTATCTATGAAGCGCCTTGAGGCGACTTTTGTTGTGAATTGGCGCTATATAAATAAAATTGAATTGAATTAATATTATCTTAGTAAGAACTCATAAATATCACAAATCTGTTGATATTTTTCTGTGTCTGGAAGAAAAGGGCATTGCCCAATGTATTTGATGTTTACATTCCCAAATATCTGCATCTATATCAGTACTATAATCCCGTATGCATTAGGCTGGGTGTTGAGAATAAGTGCTGCTGTTAGCTGGAGTTAGTGAAACTTATTTTGACGTTGGGCTCACTCTGCACTTGTGCACTTAGCAAACTCTCATATGATGCGAGACTGTAATTAAGGTGTTTATCAGAGGGAGAGTGTGATTCTTCCTTCAGATAAACACTCGAGCCTAAGCAGGCATAAAGCTAGCTTATAGTACTGTTAATGTTTAGCCAGCTCTTGTCATCTGTCCTGAGATGTAGGGTTGCATGTCTAATCTACTGAAATAAGTAACTGCGACAATACTGGGAGTGAATATTCATGTTTAGGCATATCTCCGTGTGTTAGAGCCCTGACTTCAGTTCAGGAAATGAGGCTTGAGGTAAGGAGAGGATGGGCTTGAAATCAGGGAGGAGAGAGAGCAGTGGTGGAGAAGGTAAATGAAGAGGAGAAGTCGTGCAGATGTTAAATGGTCATACACAGTTTGAAAGATCTATTTGAGGCCTTTTTCAAATAAAACTTCAAATAAAAGGCATACTGTGTGCTAAATACATAAAACAAAGTTAAGTGGAATGGCAATGTCCAACTCAGCCACTGTGTTCACGACGGTGGGAAGCTGTGGTGGCTTACACAAACTGCCGCCCACTCCAGTGTAGTTTTAATGGATTCATTCTACATTTATGAGAACACATCAGTCTGTTGCGAGATGCAATTACACACTAATAAATGTGTGTTTATTAGTAGACGATCTTTTTTCTATTAAAGTTTAATAACATAGTTACTGTAGGTTTAGCACATACTACATCCCAGCTTCATAGAGTATATTTACTTTAGTGGCACTACACTTAAGTTCAAAGTATCCTGCCACATTACTGTAGAAGCTAATCAGAAAAAAATAGTCCACAGCATTAATGCTATTTTACATCAAGAATCTATTGCTGAATAGTGTAATTAACAAATGACCTCATTATTTTAATGTGTAATTAAAATGGAGGAAGTAGTAGAGCCCTTCTTGTAACAAGCCACATGTGCAGACTTAGATTATGGATGTTGAGGAGTAGTCACGTGATACGGACCAAATTAAATAATCGCATGGAAAAAATAATCCTCTGTTTGTGCAGCTTGTCTGTCAGTCATATACACACAGTCTCCTGTCAGGTCATTGGAAGCAGCTGAAATGATTTTCTCTTGCAGTCTTTTTGTCTCTCTGCCCTCGTCATCATCTGTGAAAGCAATGATTCTGGGCTGCTTGACAGATGATTCAGTCGACAGTGTTTGTCTTCAGTAAAGTCAGTATAACGGGACCCCCTGTAGCTTACCCTGTAAAGCGTGCGCTTCAAGCACCAAAGCTGGGTTCCAATTGGAGCAACCCAGGAATGACTCCATCCCACGCCCAAGCCCAAGCTTGGGCATCTATTTTTGCCTTTTTCTAACTCTCTCACTCCAGTAAAGTGACAGTAGAATACATCACCTTCTCCATCTTCTTTAGCTTGAACTGCATATCTACACAGATGCACAACAGTAAATTTCCAGTGTCCAAATGACAGCAAAGTTTTATGTTTAGAAATTCCCTTTTCCAAAAGTTGAGAACTCTTCTTCCAATTAAAAAAGCATTACATTTGGGCAGCTGAGTGGAGCTCCAGCTTGGATATTTTCAATTGTGGTCTCAAAATGTCCAAAAAAAGAACTCTTCTTTTGAAACTTGTTATTCGTGTTCTAAGAAATGAAGGTTATTTCATGTGGAAAATTGAAGATTTCATACAAAGGTGAGTACTACTTCCTTCACAGAACTGCACTAATATGTTCTAACTAGGATAGAAAGAGATTAAGAAGGCTCATACTTGGCAAACAAATACATCGGAGACTCTAGTTTAAAAGTCCACAACTGGCACCTTCGTCACATGAAACCTGTAAACTGGGAGATCGCCATGATCTAGGTGAGTTTGCAAAAAAAAAAGCATCAAGTATGGGCATAAACATTTAAGGATGAGCAAATGAACCCTTAGGACATGAGGAGATCAGGGATTGAATGTCAGCAACAATATGACTGTAATAACACTCGTTTTAGTCTAGTCTTTAGAAGGTAGGTTTGATGTGGCATTACAGATGGATGCCAAAGTTTTCCCCTGAACAGGAGAAAAGGCCAAGCTCTGGCCTGCCACCCATACCCATGACACCTGCCACAGAGGTCAATCAGCTAGGGGTGCCACGTCTGTCAGAGCCAGGGTGAGCTGGTTAGCTGGTCACCAAGCACTTTAATCTGCAACAGATTCCCACCACCTGGCTCTGCTGGCGTGACACCAAGGCCAGCAGCCCCAGCAATCTGCCAACACACTGTCACATTGTGAAGGGTTCAACATGAACTTAACTGGGGATAGATACATGGATGGATGGATGGATGGATGGAGCATTCACATTGAACCTCCATCTCTTAAAACCTTTTGAACACATATACTGCATTCCCTATGATCAGCCCAGCTGTGTGCTGGGAACAGTTAGTGCCGTGGGTGACCCACAAGCTATACTGCTGCATGTGAATACATGAATATTTGCCTCGGGGGAGGATTTGCTCTCGGGTCTTTGATTATCAGTTCACAGTCAGGCTTTTCAAAATGACACAACTGTTAGATTCCCCTTCAGTAATATAACATGTAGCTTGTAGTCAAATCCCCCCATCTGTTGGATGAGGGCTCAGCACTTTGGCACGGCTGTCCTTGTTGTTAATGCATGCTGCCAAGTTGTTTTATGCCTCTGAATGGAGTGTAAGGTTAATCATTTATGACTCAGCTCCAAAGAGAGGCTAATGACAAGGAAAGAAATGTTTTGCCTTTTTCAGTTTCGTAGTGTAGCAGTGATGATTGTACTCTGCATAGCCAGCTGACAGAGGTGTAACTGGATGCACTTGAAGGTATTGCAAACAAGCTGAGTCTGTGACAAATTCTGGATACAGCAGCTTTGTTTCCCGATCCTCCAAATCTTTTGTTAAGCACACGATTGGCCTTTGTAAGTACACAAAAATCAAAATATGCACACAGAATCACTGAGCTTCATTCCCCAGCACAAATACATGTGTGTGCTCATCTATGTATGTAAACTGTGTACAGTTCTGATTGGCTGCACATCAGGAAAAACGCTGCACCCAGTCAAGCAAAAAGAATAAATGAATAAATCAAAAAGGCTACAGATGTTGGGTTGATGTGAGTGCTCAGGTCATGTATGTGAATAAACTTAACCACACGAACCACAACTTTAACTAGGACAACCAGTAAATGTTAGCGTGATTATTTATTAATTAAAATATATTTGCTCACTGAAATATCTTTTTTAGCAAAGCAAAATAACAGCTATTAAAGCTCTCTCTAAATGAACATGTCCCATTTCACAGAATAACAACCAATTATCCAATTTAGACATTTAAGAGAATAAAATCCGTGAAATAAACAAAAAATCTAATTGGAGGTACTTTTGTTAAAGAGAGAAAAAGCTATAATTCAATATTTAATGCTGCCAGAGATATTTTAAACATTTATTAAAATAAAGATACATTACTTGATAGTATAAAACAAGTAGAAAAATGTTCAAAATTGATGTGACATCCCTTTTTTCTGTTCATCCTTTGTGATTTACCAGATTATAAAAAAATGCTGAGTGGTTCTGAAAAAATCTGACCTTCGAACAAAAACCCAGATGTGTTTAACAGCCCAATTTTCACTAGATAACCACCGATCGACCAGCCAAGGACCAGAATCAGATTTTTTGCAGTGTTCTGACCAATAACCAGCTGGTCAGCCTGCTGTGTGAGTGACAACAAGCTGCTTCATGAATGTAAAGATGAGAAGGCAAACAGTCGCACGCACGCTTGCGGCCATTCACTAATATGTTGGTAGCGTGAAAGCTTTTCATTGTGAGTGGAGGCACAAAGTAAACCATGATGCAATCAACTGTGAAAACATAACAACAAACCTATTCACACACATTCACGTACAAATCCCCATTACCTAGCTAGTTAGCGATATTTTAAAGACGCTAACAAAGACAAAGTGGCTAAAGCTAAAGCTAGCCAGAGGTCAGAGGGAGCCACAAGCTAGCAGCCTTGGTATTAGAAAAAGATCAAAGCAGTTACAAGGAAAATTATGGCAATAACAGAAGAGAGAGAGAATGTCCTGTTATAAGATGATGTTTTGAACATACTGGAAAATGATTAAGTAACCTTTTTTTTATTATCTAAATCTGTTGCTTTTGCTTTTGTTTGCTAATGTAAAGTTAGGTAAAGGTTAATGCACAGCTTGTAATTGTATTTGTAACTCGCACCAGCAACATATAACTTTGTTTTCAGAAGTAAACTACACACTTTAATATAAAATTTTTATTATGAAAATTATATATATTTATATATGTCACTTCCAGTTTAAAAAAAAACCTAATATCAGTAGATTACAAAAAATCTTCATCAGAATTAGTAAGGAAAATCTTTGAAAAAAGGCTTTTCTTGGAAACCAACCCTGATGATTAATAGAAAACCAATTTAAAAAACTGCCATGACACAGTACATCTCGTGGATAACTGCTATGTTATTTTGAAACTTGGGAACCTGTCTCCACTAGCATTTATGCCACTAATTCACACTGAGCCAAAATGGACTGAATTAACGTAATTTAAATTGAGACACGCGTGGAGCAGAAACAGGAGAGACAGACACACCTTTCAACACTCAGACCCTGGAATGATAGCACATACCTCACCGCCTGATTAAGTCCCTCTTCTGTTCCTCTCATTTGAGTGACTAATAATAGTCCACGCTGTTCCATGAATCATGGTTATTAAGCAGCGTGAGAGAAAATGTTTATTGCTTATTTTTCACAGTCTCATTGACAGGAGAAAGTTAGGAGACACAGGCATGCTGCACTCAGTCACAACACTTTCAAAACAGGATCTTCATGACTCGCTTTTATTACACAGAGAAGCAAACGAAGCGCTTGTGTTTGTGCTGCTCAGCCAACATTTGAAAACAGAAGGGCAAAGTGAGACAAAGCCAGATTAGAATAGATGAGTGTAAGACAAGAAAAGAAGTCAAGAAGCACCGAGTCATAGGGAGACAGACAGAGAGACGGAGGAACGGTTAGTAGGTGGGGGACCATGAAAAGCTTTTGTTCTCTGAACACGGAGTGTTAGTGAGGCAGCACTTGGCAGTTGGTTCAAAGCAACAAACTCTAAATCAATCTTTTACAGCTTGTCCAAACAGACTCAAAGAGACACACACACACACATGGACACAACAAAAGGACTAGAAGAGTCTTCAAACAAGCAGAGAATACCAGCTGTGAAAAAAACAAAACTTCCTCCTCCGATACACGAACGGTACCTGAAATAGAGTCTGGCTGGATACTAAGAAGTGTTTGTGTGTGACCGTGTTTATGAAAGTGTGTGTGTCCAATGTTGTGTTTCTTTAATGAGCTCGGTTTACACACTTCGTTAATTGGCTGGCACAGCGCTGTCCACGATCTGTGTGCCACGCACACATTCCCAAACACACACACACACACATCTCCATTTCACTGTGCTTATTTATTCATGTATTAGTTAGTTTGTTCCACTAGGTTCACTTGCAGGCTGCTGTAGTAATTTCCACTATATTCTCTGCATTGATTTGTGCTTTTGACTGCAACGCTCTGCGCCGTGTATCAGTAACTCCCTGGAAGCGCCGTTTCCTTGCAAATACGCCTTTGCAAAATAAAGAAATGGGTGCAAATTGTATTCTCAGTTAAACGTATCTATCCATTTATCCAGTTACTTCTTTCTCCCTAACATGTATTATTTCCCATAACAAAGAGACAGGTGAGAGTGGAAGAAGTGCGAGCTTTCTAATTAAAGCATCTAGCGGGGGAAGCAAGCCAAGCTTTCTTTCAGCACATCTCTCATCACGCTGGCTGTAAAAATAGCATCAACCCCACAATCCCAGGCTATGTTCTGTCTGCTTGCAGCTCAGGGCTTGTTTCTGGTGAGCAATAGGAGGTACAGTGGAGAGATTTTGCTGTTGCTGCACAACAAATACAGAGCAGCCAACTCAGTAAGCATAGGCATTCTTTTCTAGCTGGATGTGATCGTCCATTCACACAAGACTGTGTATGTGTGTGAGAGAGCTGTGCTAAACATGATTACAGATGGGACTGGTATACATATATTTGTGTGTACTGTATGTGCGTGTGTGTGTTTGTGTGTGGACGTGTAGGCATGCAGGACAGGAGGTCTGCAGGGAGAGATAAATGCTCAAATCTGTCTTCCCCTTCTCACTCACACCCTTCTGCTCAGACCTCTAAAAGCTTACCCCTAGGCTTACCCCGCACACACACACAAGCACACACCCACACATGTGTGAACAAACGCACACACACAGGAGCCTCATATCAACCCTATCCCCAACTCCCATTTCAGTCTTCACAGTTATTCCAAATCCAAAGCAGAGACACACATGGAGACAAAAGAGAGAGAAGGATGGACAGCCAGTGCCATAGCACAGCTCTCTGTAGGATTTATTAATAAGGTGCAGGACACAAGTTTGCACATACAGAGTCCTCGCAGTATAGGTAACATATGCTCACTTGAACTCACAAGCAGATTCTGAAAGAGAGCAAGTCGGAGAGGAGTTGTTCAATTTTTAAACAGGATGCTTTAAAGCGGAAATGGAATTAGGATGACACTTGAAGATGTTGAATTCCCATTTAAAGGAAAGGTCCAAAAGTCATGCCTTCTGCAGATTATTTATACTTCATGAATCGCCAAGAGAACACGCAAAAAGTGTCCATCCATCCAATGTCGTTCTTCCTTTTCAAGAATGTTTTTTTCCACAGCTGTTCCCCCTTAGCACTGACCCCCCCTCCCATGAACGTCAGGTGGATTTTTCCTCCAGCTTGCCTCGCTGCATTAGCTCTCTTTTCCAAACACCTTAGGGGGTAAGAAGGACCATGCTGCGTCAAAGAGATTCTTAAGATGTCTCCACATGGGGAAGTCGTAACTGTGGAAAAATATCTCTTCTTTAAGCAGCTCAGCACTACTGCTTCCATCATCTTGTGGGTGGCCATGCAGCTAAGAGGGAAAATAAATTTAATCTGATAAAACATCGCAATCAAATGGATGGTTAGCAGTGACCACTTCAAACGTCTTTGGCTTCTGCTATTTGTTCCCAGCAGCATGTCATCCCTTGCAACACCATGGAGAGCTCCATCAGTGTTCGCCAATGCAGTGTTCAGCACCACAGACAGCTCCACACTGGAAACATAATAATAACTTTTTTATACAGCATTAAAAAAATTAATGAAAAACACAGTTATAAAGTTCTCCACAGCTTGGATAAGACCACACTTTTAAAGGTAAGCACACAAATCCAAACATGCAAACACACAGTCAATCATATGGTCTTACGGCAAGGTCTGAGGGCCTGTAGGGGCCTCATTACTGCAACCAGGTGGGTGCAGGTTGTGCACACACCTGGCTCGCTAAAGAGACTTTAATCTAGAATCCCATCAGCTCAATACACAACTAATGCCTTCAGTACACAACATGGATGGTTACATGATCACATGATGTTTCCTTTTAAGGGTACATCAAGAAAAACAGGTTGCATTCTGCCAGCAATGGTTAAAGTACACAAATTATTGCAGAACTGGAGGACACTTAATTCTTATCCTCACAATCACAATCCGATTATTAAGTGATGACGTGACGAATCCTACTTCCGGGTCTAAAGTAGTCTGCATTTAATATGGCTTTTGTGTTGTTAACATGTTTAATGTTTTGTATTTTCTTCTATTTAATCTCAAAAAGCTCCTAAAACAGTCAGTGATCCCTGTTGACCTCCCTCGGCTTTTATTACCGCTAACCATTTATTTAAGCTCAGTTTTTAAAACCTTAGGATGTAACTACAGCCCAGCCCATGCCAGAGCGTTCTCACTCCCGAGGCGTAACATGTCAACGTTTTGTCACGTCCCGCGGCGTTCCTGAGGAACGCGAAAGGAGACCTTCGGCGTTCTTATGGTACGCGGCGGGTTATGGCTGGAATCCAGTGCAATGACGCTCCCGCGGTAGTAGACGTTCCAGCCCTGTATTCCAGCCCTAAACCTAACCTTATCCCTAGCCCTGACCATAACCTTATTCCTGACCTTAACCAGGACTTTAATGATGTTAAATAGCGTGTTTCTAAGCGATTTGAAGAAAAAGAGCGAACATGTGTAGGTTCAGTCCAGACGGTTCTCATATTTCCTCTTTTTCCGAGGTCGTCATTTAGGAACGTGGTGGGTAGCCGGAAACGTAATATGGTGACGATTTGTCACCTAGCGTAAAATGTTACGCTTTGGGAGTGAGAACGGGTTGCCCATGCAGCAGTATATGAATGACTAACCTCGTATTGTGGATGGATTATCTCAGTTGTTCTCCTGGCTGAAGTTTGGTCCTTTTACAGCATCCTGCCATGCGATTACATTTGTTCCTGACCACCGAGAACACTCACGTTAACTTTTATCGAGTGGAAAAAAAGTTAGCTTGTTTATATTATGCTAACATAGCTGTGTCGCTAGCGGTCACGTAGCACATCATTATATACCAGCTAGCCCAACTTCAGTAACCCTACAAACGTCACTGCTGTTTAGTTTTCTGTCTTCATTTATACTGGAAGTGATAACAGAGCTGTACGTTTTAATTTGTTTCCAAAACCCCGCAGTCAGGACATGCTATATTGTATTTAGATAGAAGCTAGCGAGCTAACTCCCTGCTAACTTCTAACTCCGTTAAATGTCATAAATTCCGTTTTCATGGATGCCTGGATGTTAAACTCAATTGTTACACCTGGTAGAGCAGAACGCTGATCATTTTATTAAAGATGAAAGACTTTAGACAGTTTTTCAACTCTCAGTAATGCCACAGTGATCGTTTGATATATGGACCTGCAGCGGAGTTTAGACCCAGACACAGCTAGTGACGTCAGACTGAACGATCGGATAGCACAATCAAATTCATGGGTCAACTGCTATTGATAGAATTTGATAATAACTAGTGAAAGTACATCCACACAAGACGTGTACTATTTAGTCCATTGCATTTGTCAGATTTAGATTACAAACGATTCAAATCATGAGGAAGAAGTATGAGGAAGGACTGTGTACACTCATATCATCCTTATATTCTTATATCTGCCAGATGTTTCTGAATTAATGCTCATCGTATTTAATGTAAGACATCTGGCTTTTGTTTTCTGTGTTTCTTAACTACACAAACTTCATCAAAAAATTAAAAATCATCCTTGCACCGCTATTTTACATCTAACAATGTCATATATACTAATAGAACCAGAACATGAACCATTTAATTTAGAGTCATATAGCACAGTTTGCTCACTACATCTGTACTTCTTCATATTAAACCGAGAACCTGCTGCATACCATCTAAATTTCACACACTACGACAGACATGTTCAATCGATCATATCAAAAGCTGTGTGTGCAATAAGAGTAGACAAGATGTAGAAAACATATTGGCAAAAATAATTGACAACGTAATTCTTTCTCACCGAAAGCCCTAAAGCCATCAGCATCCCAAATTAAGCTCCTCTTTGTGCCCTTCACTGCCACAGCTGCAGCCCTGGAGAGGACACAAGGCCAGCTCAGCCTCATCACAAATAGGCAAGCGGAATGCTAATAAAGTTGGATTCAATCAAATTGAAAGCAGCCTTTTGGTAATTCATGGCTTTAAAATTAGAATTCTTGTTCTGCATTCAGAGCCTCTCTCAGTCTCTCCCACACAGCCTGAGTCTTATCCTGGCTCGACCTGAAAGAATGTTGTGTTATACACTGACAGACGTGTGTGTGAAGCATTATTTGATTTTAATCGTACAAAAACACTTCAAAATAATGGCACTTTAAAATATGTTAATAGGTTTATGAGCAGAAAAGCTTTATTATGTAACTTTACCTTGATATTACATTTGAAAACAGATATCATCTTTTTGCTTCTGCTGTTGCTGCTGCCATTCTCTGTTGCTTGTTCACTATTGACACTTATCCTGGTCTCCCCAGACTCTGGCAACATCAATAAATCCAACTAAGCAACAAGTTTCTTCAACAAACAACTGTGGCTGCTGGCAGAAAATATAAAGGGCATCGGCATCGCCCACCCCCCAAACCCTCTGACCACCACTTGATTTTTTAGATGAAAAAAACAGTGAATCTAAAGTTCAGATCACTCTCGTATTGTTTCATTAATAACATTAATAACTATATTTATAAAGTGCCTCCGATTAAGCTTTCTCAAGCACCATGTGTATATATGCACTCGCTCGCTACTGTAGTTGTCCTCCTGCGTGTGCCCTCAGAGGGCTCTAGCTAATGGCAGTGTCATAATATTAGTCATATTAGGAGGGGATTAGTAAAAGAAACCGTCTTAAGGATGTGATCCCTGGGAGGGGGTGCCAGATACTGCTTGTATTACTGTCAGCCCGTCTCACACACATATTGGGAGCCGAGCAGCCGTGCCTGCTTTCCTCAATAGGATCTGTGGAGAAACATGACACACTGAAGCGCACCACCTACCGTAGCTCATTCCCCTCTTCCAGAGTTTTTTTTTCTTTATCTCATCTATTGAAGTGCTGGTGTGAAATGTGTCTGGTAGAAAAACAGAAATGCTGCAGCAGTGTAGGAAGGCTGAAGCGTGCAAATTAGAAGAAGCAGACCTCTGCTTTCAAGCTTCTTAACAAAGCGTTCCCTCTGACCGCGCAGACTGTGGCGTTTTTGGTTGAAGCCAAAAGTGGCAGATTTATCGGAGACCGGAATCTATGATTTTCAGAACATAATGCATCTGAAAATACAGTAGTGCAGTCATCACCATTGTTGCCTCATAGCAAGAAGATCCTAGGTTTGACACCGTCAGCTGATGGAGGGGGTACTGAGCAGCCCAATCACGGTAGTTATGGCAGCATCAGTGGGACATGTAATTACAGTGCACATCAGGTTACAACATAGGTTGTGACATAGAAAACAACTAGTTTATGATGCAGGATTTCACAAGCATGAATCCCCAGGCAGACCATTCAGGTAGGGCTACAGCTGTTGCCAGTAGTTTGCATGGAAGACGCCAGCTTGTCTGCAGACGTTCTCAAACTACTCGCCAAGTTGCTAGTTTCCATGCAAACTAGCAATCTGCTAGCAACCAAAGCAATAGCTATGAGGTTTTTAGTGCAGCAATATATGTAACTACTTTCACCTGGTGACTAATGGTCGCTAAGTCGCTACCTGGTCAGGGAACACACATTTTTGCTAACAGGTGGCCCACCAGTCTGTAGGTCTGTGTGACTGAGTCCTAACTCAGGTCTAATATTTGTGTTATTGATAAAACAAAAACTCATTGCAGTATTTAGAGCTCCAACGTTATTCAGATTTATGGCAGCCTGCATAGCACTAACCTATCCATCGCCACTTTACCCATTAGCAGCTCCACAGGTCCCAGCAGAAGGAGTTGCTTTTAGCAGAATGGCCAGTATGCTACACTGTAGGCTGCAGGGTTTACTTTGTATTGCACAAAATAATCCTTATATCTATATATCAATATATCATTTTTTCTTGTGTTATATCGACACTGCTTGTTAAAACACGCAGACACTTTTTTGGCTTTTAAGCATTAAGCAGAAAAGGAAGCTAAAGATGGAGGTGGAAATGTCCGCACATTCAGCTTAAGTTAACGTTAAAGTTTAAATATAAACTTTTTTTAACTTTAAGTTATTGTTTTTTTATTACTAGCGAATCCTTCTGCTTTATAAGCAACGAGACTGAGCTGAACAGTCAAAGGAAGTGTTGTTGTTTAGTTACAGCCTCTAAATGTTACTGTGCCGGGACCCTGACCCACAGTGTGCCCTACACTGACAAATATGCTAAGACTAAACACACAGTGTGTAAAAAGAAGTCCTCAAAGGTAATAGAAAGTATTTAAACGTGCACGCTCATCCATGTCTGTTTCGTTATTATAGCCTTTATTGGTGTCACACACACACAAACACACATACCCATATAGTGCACAAATACCCACAAAACTGAACTAATTACTGCTGTGTGTGTGCTCCAGCTCAAACATTGCAGTCTACAGTATATAAAGCTTCATTCTGAATTCATAATTGCATAATTAGATATAATTGCATGTGCTGTGGGCTTGCCTGACAACCTAATGAGGCAGCTGTAAAATAGCTAGTGGTTCCACTTATAAGAACATAATCAAAGACTACAAGATAAAAGGGCACACACAGATAAACACGGACAGACAGTAGGACGAGCCCAGAGCTACACCCAGACAAAAAAAAAAGAAAAGAATTATTAAAACAAGAAGACAAAGTGAGTTTTCAACGCTCATTATAATCTATCAACAGCGGCTCAGTTCATCAGTGACTCGAAGTGTCTCTGTGGTTTCCATTTCTCAGCTTTGGGGACGTGATTTTCCACCTACCTTGCTCCTCGTCATCGCCGTAAGACTGACCAAGACAAGACTCACAAATATACATCTAGAGAGCAGGGACAGCAGACCCACACACACACACAAACAGTCACACAAGGTAAGGCCTAATTTGCTGGCCTAATGACCGCAGTGATTGCTGTCTAGTTGTTGATGAAGAAAGCTGCCAGAGGGCTGCATGTGTGGTGTAGTTCAGACTTCTGGCTAACAGCTCCTCTTCGCCATCAGCCGTAATGAGTCAGCTCTGACACCGCCAAAGCTAGAGTGTCTGTGTCGGTTCGTTTATAATGGCTGCTGAAAGTAATACCACCTCCCAGCCCACACACTGGCTGAGAGTTCTGTCACTGCAAACTCATTAGCAGAAGCTATAGTGGCGCCAAAATCAACAAATCAAACGGCTTCCTTAATAAGATGCAACATGTCACAGCGAGTTGGCTACCACAAATAGTAACAATGGTTCACCTGCACCGTCTGGATTTGCCTACAATGGTGCAAGAGCATCCACTATATTTCACTATGTTTCAATTAATCACAATTATCTGTTAATGAGCCTTGAAGTTTCAGGAACAGCCTGTTATTACTTAGTAAGACATGATTCAGAACTTTTATATGTACAAACACAAGATCAGGAGCGCTCTGTGTTTTTCGTCTTTGGTACATGTTTTGCAGACAAGCCAGCTTCTTTCTCCCAGCATGCCGGGAAGTTTCTGCTTTAACAGGTGGAGAGCACAGCCTGCCTTCTTTTGTGCTGCGTTCTGACTCACTGAATCTGTATGTCATCACTGCTGTCTGTGGTTTTCAGTCATCTGTGGAGATACCAGACTAATATGTAGCTGCGTTTTAGAGCCCAATTAGAAATGATCACATTTTCCACTAAAGAAAGACTGGTGAGGTCAAAAAGGTGGCTAAGACTAAAAATGACTCACAAGTGCAGTATGCAATACTTTCTTCCTTTAGAAATTCCTTAAATTTTAACCACATAAGACTGCGTCTATCATACAGTTTTTAAACCTGTGAAATGCAGCCTGGCGGCACCAAGGCAAAACCAGCAATGTGTTGTTGGAAACCAGATAAGAGTGAGAGATTATAAAAGGGCTCCATACAATGCCCTTTGTGGCGTTTACTATAATATCATTATATTGCATAACCAGCTCTGACTTCTTCGTATTTTCACATGTAAATTCAGCACATTTAAAACCAAAGTGTTTGATTATGCATCAAGGCTTTAACACAACATCTCGATTGAACGGAGCTCCCCTCGCTGGCCACTGGGAGCATCGACATTATTTCCCATTTAAAGGCTCATTATTTTTCAAAAGCAACAGAAACATTACTTAAATAATGGTTTGGATATTGCCCTTGTAATATGAGTAATCTGACTTTGATACTTGCTTCGAATATTTCCTGACTGTCAGAGCATTATAAATATCAGTGCATTCACTTACTGGTGTACTACATCTGTTGATGGCATTGCCTTGTGCTGGAAAAAAAAGAAACATTTGAGAGGCTGACAGAAAGACAGCAGAGTCTGGTCAAGAGAGATGCTATTAACAGTGTAACTGAAGGGAAACGTGTAATGACAGGACCCAAGAGCCACTGATGAGGGTGATGGATGGCTTTCAGCTCAAATACATGGCAGTTCATCACTCACCTCAGACATGCACACATACTTATAGTGTATTTTCACACAGAATCACACACTTGCTTTTCTCCCTTATTAACCTTCTGCTCATCCACTTATGCTGTTTTGCAAAAGCCATTCAGCTTTGTATTGATGGCCCTGCAATCACGTAAGCAGCCTTGGAAAAGCTCTCATGTACACGCACAAACACACAGGAACGCTCTGATCTCATACCCCGATCATTGCCACAATATTCCTTCGTCATCGCCGTGCTGTCTGACTGTCTCTATCTGCTGCTTGTTATTTTCAGTGAATTCATCAGCCTGCTAGCGCACAAAATGTAAGAAATGATGAGGAATGGCCTTCACTGAAAAGCCGAGTTCCACACATTGTCTTAAAATTGATGATTTTTTTTGACCAAGAGTTGAACGATTTTTTTTATACAGATTCAGATGAAAAATAAGAACAGGCAGAAGTTGGATATTTTGACAAATTGTCCTAAAAGCACTTTGGTTTCAAATCCTAGAGGCGCTGAGTTTACAGTAATCCACATAAAAGAGCACCTTTGAAAAGCTGGAAGCTGACATTTTCATTTCATACAGCTTTATTTTTTTAAAAAGTAATCATAACACGGCAGAAACATTTTTGAGAACGTCGAAAAAATTTTAATTTTTGTCCGACAACAAGGCCAAAATGTAGACACAGTCAATAAACAGTGACAGTAAATACAAAAAGAAACATTGTAAACGTTGTAAATGAAATATTATAAAATATGCTGGCACTGATACAGATTCTTTTTCCTAATGACTGACTAGCAAAAAGATTAATAATGATTTTTTTCCTCTTGTGTATACTGAATCCGCCCTCCACATTAACCTGAGTTAGACGCACACAGCTGGAGAAAAGATGCACCTCATGCTTTCCCCCCATGAAACCCACCCCCTTCCCCCGCTCTTCACCCTTTCCTTGCTCTGTAGTCGAAGGAAGCAGCGTGGGGGCGAGAGGTGGTGGGTAAACAGTGGTTCTGCAAAGTGCTTTTTCCCGGCCTGTGTATACCTGCGTAATAGAGGCAGTAATGGAGTTTGTTCAGGCTAAGGTAATCCTGGAGCTGTGAGCTCAGCATCTGGTGCTGTTTCTCTCTGACGCTGTTTTGTTCCACAGCAGGTCCTGATGTTGTTGTAGCTGTCACTGTAACTGTCCCACACAAGCCATTTGGGAGTAAAGCAATGGGTGTCTGCATTTCTGTGAATGTGTATTTTCTGTTGAAAAAAAATGTGCTTATCAAAAGTGGATGTGTGTGTACAGTATATCTGTGTGCACCCCCCCCCCCCCCTCCTCCCCAAAAAGAAGGAAATAAAAAAATGCATAGAGATAAAGTGAGGTTCTGCTGACGGATGTGTGCATCTGGATCTGTGCTGAAAAATACATGTGTGTGTCTGAGTGTAGCGACAGAGCGGGAAAAGAATCTAAAGAATATGTGTTTGGATGTTATAGCTCACCTTTGGGAGGTGGGATAAGAACAGGGCTGACGGCTAGGAATGAATTTACGAGGCTCGATCTCCCAGAAACAATTTCTTTATGTGGGTTACACACATTTAGAGTGGCTACTTGTCCCCTCCCCCCGGGCCTCAGCTCACCACACACAGCTACTGGAGATGGCCAATGAAATACAGAACACTCTTTTATAGGACACATGCTTTTTATTTATTTTTATTTAGCCCCTGTAGCTTTCTTTTCTCTCTCGCTCTGTCTAGGTCTCTGTCTTACTCCTTCCTGTTTCTCAGTCTTGTTCACCCCCCCTCCCATCTCTCCTATTCTCTTCTCATCGCACGCAGCTACGAATGAAAACGAGATCACCTTTTATAGGCCGCATAGTGTATTTTTTGTTTCCTCTGGTTGATCTCTTTGTCTTTATTAGAACTATCTCTCTTTTCCAATCTCTCTCTCTCTCTCCGGATAACAGCTCTGACATTATTCCCGTGGCCCAGAGGATTTATTGGTAGAAGTCAGAAAACTACAGGAAAGGGTAGAGTGTGTGTTAAAGGTGCAGAGGGAGACATAAAATTGTGGGATGTAGAAACATGAAAGCATCTGTATGTATCTGCTTTTGGTCATGAGGCTGCAGGAAGTCGGGGTGAAAATGGTCCAATCTGACCAAGTCCTGCAGTCTGCAATCACCTCAGGCACGTCTGTGACAGGAGTCTGCTGTCACTGTGTTCATGTCCGATACCATCAATCATATTCTAGCAACATTCAGTTATGAATTTATAAAATACTAAAAAAGGAGTAAAATCAGGACACCGATTTTTTGTTTTTTTGGTAAAGCAGTGCATTATTCCCTACATTAATCTTCATACTGAGCCATTCATTTTTCCTGAAGCACATATACACTGGGGTTCTGCTGTGGTGTAGGAGTTAAGATGGCAACCATGACCTTTGTTGCATCTCTGGCCCACTAATTAAGACATAAAATGCAAAACACGCAAACATACACATTTTTATATTTGCATATGCACACACAAACAAGCGAGGTCAGTCTAAACAGTGTGACTGTGAAAACGCATTTGTTTTCCCAACCAATGAATAATCAAGTGCACGGAGACTAAACTTAATATAACCTTGAACCCAGAACCAAACCATTTAACTCACCAGGAACGACATTCTCAGGGCAAACATCTGGTACTTTGTAATGTCATGGAAGAGACTCCCTCTCTCTCTGTCTCTCCCTCTCTCTCCCTCTCTCTCCCTCACATTAAATGGGATATAATGTGATTCATCCAAGATGGAAATTCATATTAAGTAATTTGAGCATGCTCTGCAGCCTGTAGCAGGATGTAGGCTGTAGTAACTAAATGTTTCCTAAATGACTAAGCAAAACATATCTGCACTTACATTGTTTTGGGGGGTTTCTGTGCAAAGACTGTATAGAAAAGTTGCACATAGCCCCTGTGGCAGGGGTGGGCAATTCCTTTTTCCAAGAGGCTGGATGCCAAACTGGGACAGTTATGAAGACACGCACCAATAAGCTTATAGAGAGTTAAAATTATTAGTGAGCAGAACCGAGTTTAGTTTATTGGTGTGTCCCTCCACAATAGCTCCAGTTTTTCATGTGACCCTTTGGGAAAATGAATTGTCCACATCTGCTCTGTAGCATCAGCCATTTGTTTGTATTCTTACGTGATCTAAATAAACACTGGAGAGTTAGATTAGCAGCTTTCATTATTTCATTAGAAAGGTCCATCTATAGATTACATATTTACATCAGACAGACACCTAAACTGAAGCACAGACTCTTTTTACTCCGGGTTGGTGATCCATGATGCATCAACACCAGAAAATTGGTCAAGAGGTCCAGTCCAGCGACTTAGATTATCTAAAATGAGACCCAGCAGGCAGCCAGTGGCTACAGATGCCTTTGTCAGCATCTTCCTGCCAGTCAGAGCTGCCATACATCTAAGTTTAAGCCTTGATTGAGTATCTGGAGAAGGAAATTAGTCGGGGAGACCAAAATCATGCTCTAAAATCGAAAGTCTGTTGGGATGGGCTTACATCTGTAGCTAGTCTCATGTGCCATTTTTGGGACTTATGTAGCCCTGAAGGTACTTGGTTACAGTTCTTCTATTTTAGATTCATAAATCCAAACAAAATGCATTCCTTGAAGTGACAACCAGAACAAAAATCCCACCTCTTTTAACTTCATTCTGCTCTGTCTTCATTTTTCTTTAGTTTTCCTCATTTCTATCTTTCATTTCTCTGCAGTTAGTAAAGTGAGTAGAAGCCCAGAATATTTTGTGACTAAACTTTTCATGTTAACAAAGTTCACTAGTGCCTAAAGTTTTGGGGTCACTTAGAAATGTCTTTGCTTTTGAAAGAGGAACACATTTGTTTTTGATTAAAACTGATTATGAATTTGCAAATAACAAGCAAATAATGATGATTAATGACAGATTTTTTTCTAAATTGTTTATTTTTAAGGCATGTAGGTGTGCAGAGGCCCCTTTTCAGCAACCATCACACCTGTGACGGCGTTATCTAATACAAGAAAAACTCATCAATATGGGAAAAAAGGGTTTTTTCCAAATATGTAAGCGTCGCTGAATTGCTGATTTAAAGAAGGAAGAAATCTGACTGAGTGTCTGGAGCATTAGCCTTTATGGGTTTAATTAGCCTCATAAAGAGACTGCACATGTTGTGTACTACTCCCGTCACCGAAGAGCACTCACTGAGATCCGAGTGTACACAGCTGAGCCAGAGAACAAGTACATCAAAGTCTCCATCTCACCATTTCTCGACTGGGAGCTACATCAACCCACAAAACACTGGGTCTTATAGGCAACGGTGAAGAGGCAACTTCGCAATGACAGGCTTTAAGGTCCAAAGCCAAGTCTGCCAAATCTGTCAGTGGTCAATAAAATGGAAAGCATACTATAAATGCAGATAGCATTTGCGGCCACATTAAGGCCCATCGTTGCCCACAAATTATAGAGCATTCTTGTATCGCTCCATAAACCCCAACAATCCAACCAATCTCCCTTGTTGCTCTTGCTCACCATCACCTCTGTGCAATCTTTCTCCTCCTACCATCAAGTCTTGCTGGCAGTTCTCTTCCTTCTTATTTTCTAACTCCCTCAGTTCCCCTCGGCTCGCCTCCCCTGTGCTCTTCACGGAGGCTTGTGAAAACGGAAGCAGAGAAAGAGACAGCGACAGATGGAGCAGTAACATGTCGAAAATATTCACAGTCGGGATGGCCAGCTTTGTTTAAATTAAACAAGCCTGTGTGCACACAACACTTTATAACCAGGTCTAGGTCATGAAGAGGCTTGAAACCGGCACTACCTTCTTCTTTTTAACAGTGAAGGAAAGAAAAGTAGAGCCTGGAACACCTAACTCACAGCCTCTCCTCTGTTAGACTGATGATTTATGCTGCCATGGTCAATGTAAAGTTTTCATATTCACACATCAGGTGCAGAAGACACCCACCCCTGCATAGCCTCTCAATGTTTAACATGCAAAAGCAGTGGCCTGCATTTCAGTCATGTTAAGCCTACAAACACTCCACACTGAGTGCAACTGTTAAACCAGGAGACATGTAATAGAGAATAATGGGGGATAGAGAATAAGGAAAGCATAAAGGTTCCTTATCAGCTCTTTTTCTTTAAGAATGCCACCTCTTACTTTAATTTATCAATTATTTGGCACATGTGGATCCAGCTAATAGGATCAATCACAAAAAAATAATCATCGTGAAGTGACAACCACCACACGGCAGGTCTGCCTAAAATAGCGCACAGAATCCGTCAATGCCCGCATACGCACAGCTTTACCTGAGCGCCCTTGTGCGTGCGTGCGCATACGTATGCGTGCGTGTGCGTGTGTGTGTGTGTGTGTGTGTGTGTGTGAGAGAGAGAGAGAGAGAGAGAGAGAGAGAGAGAGAGAGAGAGGTTCTATAGGCTGTGCAATATCTGAAACAACCGCAATCATTTGTCTTTGCTATAAAATCACAACCGCGTGAATAAAACTGACACCAAAGCAGACCAGGCTGACGGGTGGCGCCACTAGAAATCATTTTCACAACTCTAATGCCTTCCTAAAATCCAATCCCTTTCTATTTCTTTACAAATGGAGCGGATGAAGTGTAATCCATTTCGTGCGTAAATGGTTTTCTAAGGCGTGCTAACCAGTAGACTGACACGGCTGCATCCGTGCATGTCAGGTGGGTTAGTAATTGACTTTTTTTGTTTTTTGTCTTTTTTTATCACGCTCACTTCTCCTGCTGTTAACTAAAGGCGCGTTAAAACCGTGAGGGACACCGAGCAGCTCCGCCCAGGTGTAAAGGCTACCCTGTGACCCATACCTGTTGGTGCGGTGTGGTCTTGTTCTGTTAGCCCAGCAGGTGAACCTCTCTCCTCATAGCCGCTCCGCTATCCGAGACAGAGAAGAGACTCGCATCCCCACTCCACTAGCGGAAAACAGCTCCTCTGTGACACCGGCCGCTCAGTTCGACTGGAGCGGAAAAGTTATACCATACCATCCACCTCCGAAGCCGGGTAGCAGACACACACAAAAAAGGAGCCGGTTGCAGATGTGACCTTCTGGGGTGGTGCTCCTGCTACTACTCCTGTGCAAGGAAAGGTCTCCTGAAAGTTCCGCTCCTGTCCTCCGCTTTTGCACAGAAACTTAGTTATTAAGCCATGTCACGAAGGAAGAAACAGCCAGTTTGGAAACCTGGCTTCTGTTTTGCAGCAGCAGTCTCCTTCTTTTTCTCCTCTTTAAACCATGTAGTGTGAAAGCAGCCCAGTGGCGGGACAGAGATGCGTTGCGGCCGGGGAGTCACGCAGACTGTTACTGCGCTCCTGCTTGTCCGCCAGGAAGATGGAGAGGATTGCCTTTAGAGTGTAAAACTCTGAAGCGGAGCAGCGCCCCCTAGCGGTTTAGTTTGGGAAGAACCGCTCACCAATGTGCGGGCAACAAATGTAAATGATACTGTACAGTAATGTGGAGAAGGGCCATATGGGCTGCGCCAAGACATGTTGGATATGTGATATTAGTGGTTTATTGCTGGCAGTGAAACAGAAAGAAGCATCAGCCAGCGTCCTGACACAAAACACATGCACACAATGCACACGTGCAGTCAGACAACATCAGATGTATCAGCAAAAATGTTTGTGTCACTTCATGAAGGACAAAACAATATTATTGTCTCAGTGTGTGTGTCTATGTTTCTGTCTGTATCTGTGTGTGCACACGCGCCCCTCTCTCAACGGTGAGAGGTTCAAATTAAATTGAACTCACTTTAGCTGAGCTACGGGCATTTCCCAGTAGACTACACCAAAAGGAGCGAAGGGGTGATCGACACCGTACCGTCCAAATTGACCGGCCTCTCTGCCTGAGCGAGTGTGTGTCTGTGTGCGTCTTTATGTGTGTTCCGTTGCCCGAAATGACCTGAACTGCCCAAAGAAGTTTACTCACAACAAATGACTTTGTCCAGACTCAGTCACTCTGACCAGTGCAGTTCATTTGAGGAAGTAGTCCCCACTGGCCCTCTAAAGTGTGACGACTGTGCATGTGTACAGTATGTGTGTGTCACAAAGTGTGCAGTTTCCCCTCTGGTGGCAGGAGAAACAGATAGACAGTAATAGGTATTAAGGACACAGAAATCAGGCGGCGGAGAAACCTGGTAGTAAAACTCTACACTCGCACAAACACTTAGTGAGACAAAGTACAACTGAAGTTCTGGTGGTGGTGTGTACTTTATATTGGAGTGAGCATACAAGTGTGTGCGAGATGTAATCGAGGTGATGATGTATGGCTGCACACATGGATGACAGGGTAATTGATCCATAGTGGGGGTGTGATTGTGCACGTGTGCACGTGGGGAGGCCTGCTGCCAGTCATATATCATTTCACCCAGTGAGCTAATCTGTTACGCTGACAAAGAGTTCAGATTACTGATCTGCTCTCCTTTCTGGTCACCCTCCTGAACCTTCAACACTCCTCTCCCCTCCTTTTATTTCCTCGCCTCTTTTTAACTTTTGTTTTTATCGCTCATTCTTTAATCCTCCCCTTGTATGCTAGCTTCTTAATTCTCATTCTCCCTCTGTCTCTTTGTTCCTCTCTCTTCTTCTCTCTTGCTCGCTAAAGTAACACGGGTGAATCACGGGTAACCTGGAAAGCCCAACCATGGGATTTGTCTTCTGTACTGCGTTCTGGCAGCATAGTTAAACTCAGCATGTGGTTGTTCACAGAATACTCGCTTTCCTTTACATATCACATGACAGCCTTGAAGTTGCATGTTGTGAGTGTACGAGGCATGAAACATGCGAGCACACACATACACAGTCACGTGGACATGATAATCGAGCAGCTCCAAACAGTCTAATCGTATTCATTTGTCATACTTTTCCTTCTATCAGCTCAGTGAAACAGCTGAAAAGAAGACAAATCCTGCAGGACCAGCAGATAATCCTCGCAGACATGAGGCGTTTGCCACATGGCTCTGTACTGCTCATAATCATCAGAGCAATAATTATAGTCGGCAGTGTCCCGTTTGGCACTTATCACTTGTAAGACCTCACAGTAAAGAAAATTAATTTTTTACGATGATTTTAAAGACGATTTTATTGTTCATAAGCTGTTTGTCTCTCTGCTTCTCAACGTCCTGCGTATGTCTGTGGCTTGCAACCTTCAGCTAATTGGGTCCAGCAGAAGAAGTGGATCTTTAGAGTATTTATAATTCATAACAGTGTACAATTCAAAAAAGTATAGTTAAAAAATGGTCATTTAATGCGATAAACCTACAGAGAATTATTTCCTGAAGCCATAGGTTGCCTGTTTCCAACAGCTTTGACCGGCCTGCAGCTTTGGTTTCCTTTCACTGCAGCTCAGCACCAAACTGCAGATAAAAGAGCAACTGTCTGGTGAGCAAAGTGAAGCTTTTATTTGCCAAGGAACCAAATCATGAGAGCAACCTGAGTTATCTTTTTTTTTTAATCGACATTTCTGCGTGTGCTCTGACCTTTGCTCTTCTTTAGATCTTTTTTCAGCCTCTGTGTGTTTCTTGCCCTGACTTTAGCTACTCCACCCGTGTGTAGCTGTCCTCCCTTTGAGTGTTTTTAGTTTGTTTCCCCCTCTCTGCCACGTCGACTTGTATCATGGGTCATTACACTCGTCTATTACTGTAAGTCTTCCTGTGTGCCTGGCACTGCCTGTTTTGCTGCTTTTATTTGTGTTTTATTTGTTTGTAGTTTCAAGTCTGTTTATTTTAAACTCTCTTCCTTTGTCCTCTGTGTCCACCTACAGATCATTACAGATGTTTCCTCTGGATTTGGTAAAGACCAGTATAAAAGTACGACATTTTCCACAATGATACAAACACAACTCCTAATGTGAATGATACTATCGCTCTTTAGTGGACAAACAAGCAATTAATGGTTGGCTCTGTCAAGTTAAAAGCATCTGATATGATGCTAGTTAATATAAAATGTGGCTAAAAGAAAGTTCAAAGGAATGATGGAACAGGTTACTCCATGCATGGCTGTAGCTTATTTAAGTTGACCAGTTTTAGGGCATCAGTGAAAGTTTGTGAAAGAAAAACACTACGGTGCATCGATCTATGTCAAGGAAGACTGTTTAACAGAATCAGATCAGACTGCTGACACCATCTGTTACATATATTCTGTCATCACAAAGTGGATTACATCTTATGCATCTATAAAGTTCACTTCTTTACAGTAAAATGAAGGTTAAAGCTTTATGTTTGTACTTCTGTGCAAGATTCAAAGCCCTGCCAGATGACTCTTACTACCACTACTGAGTGCTGAGTGCATCCTTCATATGGAATAAACACTCATGCACATACACAAAATTGTCTTCTGTGTTGCACTGGCAGGCAGTCATGCCAGCATTAGCATATGAAAGACAGCAGCTGGAAGGTGTCTCTGTCGCAGTTGTTCTTACTTGCTGTGGTATCTATTTTTGATGGCTGTTTTTCTGTGTTCTTGCTGTCCCTCCTTAGGTCCATCACTCATACTCTTCCTTTCCTCCAAAGATGACTTTCCACAGTCCCACATGAGCGTAATCTCCATAGAGCATATTTGCATTATTTCTGGACACTCCAAATATGCCGTTTTGTCTGCACAAAAAAATCGAGTTATGCTGACTTTCAGGAATCTTCCTGTAATCCAGAAATCTGTGCATTCAAACTGAAAATGCTGAAGAATCTTTTTACCACCCGTTTTTTTCTTACCCCTAGCAGCGCTTTTACATCTCAGAAAACTAAGAATTGTAGCGTAAAAAAGTTTCAGCAAATCACTTATCACAGACAGAGCTGCCCTCAGCAGAGGAGCCTTTATCTCAGAGAGCAGCAGGGCGCATCTTACTAACTCAACCCTTTCTCCTCTTGTCTGTTACGCTCGTTCACTCAAAGGTGTAAATGTTCAAACAGACTAATTCCTTCAAAGCTATGAAGAGCATGAAAGACCAGTCTCCACCCTCATTCCTAATTGATGGCCTCACATCGCAGCATGAACGCTGGATAAGTCTAGCTCATTAGCGGTAACTACACTACAGTTAGCTCCATTAAAATTACATTACAGACATTCTAGACACACCTTATTCTGATCCCCTTTCACTCTGCTTCATTCACTTAAAATGTCATTTACAGTAGATGTGCAATGTGAGTGAGCAGAATGAGCTTATTTCACTAAGAGCAGAAGAATAACCTCATTGTTAGTCATAGGCTACAGCATCTTTCTGTAATAAATACAGTTAAAAACACCATAAATACAAACAAGAATGTTTTTTAATTCCATTCATTTGTCTTTATGAATATGCAATCCACTTATTAGAGTAATTGTCCTTAGAGGGTGTGGGGTTAGTGGGGTTAATTAAAAAAACAGCCACTAATGTGAAATCACCGTGTGATACTCGCACTTTATTATCACCTCCAGCTCTCCTCCACACGGCTCTTTTTCCATCAGGCATTTTTTTCAACTCACGTTCGCTGACCATTCAGGCCATACAGTGCTGTTGCTCATATTGTGCTTTTCTCCTGGGAAAGCCAGTAAATGCTAGCATGTGACCTCAGGCAGTTTCTGAACCCCAGCCTTTAGATCAACATGACATGATGAATGACAACATTTCACTGATGTTATGGCAGCACCTGGAGATCCTCCCTGTAGAGCTGCAGGATGCTGCATCAGAAAAGGACACCTGTGATGCTGGCCTGTGCTCTTTCCACTGCATTTCTTGCTGCAGCGGGCAAAAATGTAAAGGAGACAAAAAGAAATGGACAGCTATCAGTGAACGAGAGCCTAATAGAGGCTGAATATGAATCACGGCTGAATTTTGCATTTACATGGAATTGAAACCTTGACTGAAGGTTAGAGAGATTTTAACAAGTTTATTCACATCCAAAAGCAAAGGATTGAAAAGAATGAAAAAAAAATGAATTATTGAAATGACAAAGAAGCTGCTTTGCAAGATTTTAAATGCAGGAACCATGAAGTCTAGATGTTTTTTTAATCAAATCTTTTTTTCAGCTCTATTAAATTTACAAAATATTGCCTGTTCTCTGCACATATTTCCACGAGAAAATCACAACATTAAAAGTAACTAGCAACTAATACTCTGAGGGGAAAGGTTAAATCTTTTACTCTGAATGTAGTGCGTCAGAAAATGGAAATATTAAACTAAAGTACATGTTCAGCTAAACTGAACAGATGGTTTTGTTTGAGGCGCTCAGATCTCTGAGAAGCTTTATCACACTGAAAGTCACAAGTGAAAAATGGTTGTGCACTTGGGAAGATTGAGAAGATTGTGTACTTTTTGATGTATAAATTTGCAAATCAAGAGCAGGCGTGGTAGTTTATTGCTGGAGACCCAAGTGCAGGGCTAGATTGCAACACACAGAGTGGCTAATCTGCACAGCCAAGCTTTGAATAGGCACACGCTCTGAAGGGCTGAAAAGGCTGTAATGAAGTTTGGACCCAAAGGCAGATACAATGGACAACTGTTTCTTCTCAGGCGTCTCAGGAAAGGAATCTTAATGAACAAAGCTGTACTGATCCAAGAGCACAGATAGCTGGAGATATATGTAAGAACTGGATTAATATGAGGAGGGAAAAGAACATAAGCAACAACATGGAAGCCAGTTGACCACTATGAGGCAGAAGACAACCTGGCAAAGAGTAGAAGCTTGAGCTGGTCTTAAATACCGGTCGGTGTTTGCTCTCTGATGATCTGCAGGTGAGGCGAGACTAGAGTGAAAAACCTAGACCCAAGGGACAGGATGGAAAAATACACCACAACCTGACACTCAACCTGAACCATGACACAAATATACACACAGCAAGTGTGTCCTTATAACTGCGTCACTTCAAAACATTCAATTTATATGTGCCTGTATATTTGCTCCTATAAAAACATTAGTAACACACACATTATTAATTTTGAGCCTCATCTCCATTGCCTGTCGAATGTATATCGAACACACCTTCTCCTTTTAGCTCTTTTATTTTTTCTGAAGGCCAGTAGAAGAATTATGAGAAAATAATGCACTTAAGATACAACAATGCAAATAAATCATTTGGACAATCTTTCTATGGTATCATCACTACAAATGGCATCTGGTTCATTACCTGTAGATTCAGCCACTCTTATATTTATTACAATTACTGATGCAGCTTTTCATACATGGATTTCATGGATAGACTCTTTCTGTTGTAGCCTGGAATCAGTGAAAGTGCTGATTTGGTTTGGTTTGCCTTCTGCTAGCTATCTACTCCTATTATCTCCAACTAGATGATGTCAAAGGACTAAGAAACCACAATCCATAATAAAATCCAGTTTTATACATATGCTGTAACCTTTCCATGTTCCAGACTTTGATAAGCACAACAAACAGATCGTTGTATTTCTAGGGAGGGAATAAAGAGAGCTGTGGCATCACTTGATGTTGTTTTCTCTTCTGTTCTGGTGCTGGTAGCATGCAGGGACAGTTTGTCCTCTACAGAAATAAAACAGCATTCATTTCTGTGTCCTTAAACAGAAGGCTCTTTGACGGATGAGCCAGATCTGGAGTAGTTTGATGTTTTCTAAGAATGAGCATAAAAAAGACGTTAGTCCACATTCTGTTTCCAACATGCAGTTTGCAATCATTTATTTTTAACCAATCTCCTTTTGCCTTAATCGGGTATTTTATTTTTTGGCCACATGCCATCAGGTAAGTAGTAACAATAATGAATACAACATGATATAACTGTACTTTTAAAGTTACAGTGTGTAAAATCTCACTGCTAGATTGCAGATTACAATCAGCTGAATTCAGTTTTTTTACCCCTCACAATTCAAGTCCATAATCCTTCAGCGGTCTCTGTCGGCCAATCATGTCTTAAACATGAACTCTAGACTGTACCTTGACTGGCCAGCATGTTCATTCTACTGTTTGTGTAAAAAACCCAAAAATAAACATAATCATTTATGCACACTATAAGAAAAAATTAACGTGTCAATTAAATATTTTGCATTATTTCATGTTTTTTATCGCTTAAACAACAAAAGGACTCACACTTCATCTGAGTTCATCCAGATACCAGACAGTTGCCTTTTGCTGTCTGGACAGTCTGTCAGTCCACTGTTTACGCCGTGCCCAGTGAGAAACTTGAACATCTATCGCCACATTTCTACGGCTCTGTAGCATTCAAACAGTCAAGTCGAGAAGACAATGCCTGGTCATTGCTCTGCATTAAGGCTTATTTAGTAAATCTCAAATACACAGCAGAGGCAGGACAGATCAAAAGTTTGACAGTTTCATAACTCATAACTCAACTTAAGTTGGTGTTAAATCCAGAGAAATCCAAGTTCATGTTATTCTCAAATGGCAAAGAGTTGTTAGCTACGTCTCCTAAGATTAAAACAATTCAAGGATCTGAAATTGAAATGGTCACATCTTACAAGTATCTAGGGATCATTATAGATCAGAATTTGTCATTTAGGACTCACATTCAAAGGCTTGTGTCGAAGTTAAAACTAAAACTAGGTTACTTTTTTAGAAACCAATCCTGTTTCTCCCTCCAAGTGAGAAAACATTTGATTCGTGCAACCTTTTTACCTTTATTGGATTATGGTGACCTGCTTTTTATGAATGCACCTGCCCACTACCTAAAGAGCTTGGATACTGTGTACCATTGTGCTTTACGTTTTATTACTGGCTATGGAAATCATGTACATCATTGTTCTTTGTATGCTGCTGCTAAATGTCCATCTTTGCATATTCACAGACTCTCCCATTGGTTGATCTTTATCTATAAATCTCTCCTTGGGCTGGTTCCATCTTATTTATGTGTTTATATGTGTAAAAACCACAACCAATACAACCTTCGCTCGAACAAAATCATACAACTGATTGTCCCAAAAATCAGAACAGAATTGGGGAAAAGGGCTTTTATATACGCTGCCCCTGCTTCCTGGAATAATCTGCAGAAGGAACTGAAATGATCAGAATTGGTTACCTTGGGAGAGTTTAAGTCTGTTTTAAAGGAACGAGAGAACAGCTCTTTTACTCAGTGTGATTGTTTTTAATGTACTCTTAATTTGATCTGTTATTGTATATTTTACACATGTTTGTATGGGATATTGTATTTGTTTTAAATGTTATATACCTATGTGGTATGTGACTTTTGTTGCCATGATGCCAGGTCTCTCTTGGAAATGAGATTTTTACCTGGATAAATAAGGGATAAAAAAAAAAAAAAAAGTTTGACAGTTTCATAAACTGTTTGCTGTCATCTTGGATTGTTTAGTCAGGGTTGGTGGGGCTGCTCCGACTTTCTGAGTTGTTGATCCTAATTAAAAGAAATTGAAAATTCTGAAATTCCAAAAATGCAAACTGGGAATTCAGAAAATCTGACTGCTGACTTAATCTGGAACAACCTAAATTTACTTGGGGGAGAGCTGTAAAACCTTATGAAAGAGGTGCGATATGAATCAGTGAGTCAATGAAGTTCACTTTAGCTTGATGACAGCATACTGAGGTGAGTTGTTGAACTTTTCTGCTGTCAGCCTCTGTTAGTGAAACTTTCTTAGAAGATATTGTTGGACTTGGATACTTAGCAAATAAACTTTTATATGAAGTGAGGATGTCATCAAACTGTTTATCAGATGGAAAGCATGATTTTTTTGGACAATTGAGCTTAACATAGCGTTATCTTATAAATAACTAGTGTTGTTATTGTTTAGCTGGCATTTTGTTCGCTATTCCGACACAGGAGGGTCGTACGTCTGCGAGACTTGACACGAGGAAGAACCGGATAACGTTTTATTCAGAGGTTGTCTCTTTCCTGACGTTTTTGCTTCATTGTTGAAGGAGACTCAAACATAAAACATGTTTCCTCATACTTTATCTTGATTCTGCAGCTGCATAAATAAGTTACATTTTTGCCTCCACAACATGTGAACAAGTTCTCTCCTCCACCTTTGGCGTAGTATGTATGTGGCAGGGTGGTGGGACACCGTTACAGTCTCCACAAACCGGCGCCTGCTCCTATGTATTTTTAATGGATTAATTCAAAGTTTATGAGAATCCATCAGTTTAATGGAAGATGTAATTACATACAAATTAATGTATATTTATGACTACAGTATTTTTTTCCCATTAATCCAACTCCAAATGATTTACTGTACCTTTAAGTTAATTTGGTCAACCAGTAATCAACAAGTGTTTTCATTACAGTAAATACACTACTGAGAAACGTTCAGTAACATTGCAGTTGTGTTTCTGACTACCTGGTAAATCTAATGTATTCACCCTTTGGCTTTCTGTTTGACCTCAACTAATTCCCAACGATAATACTAAGCCCTTCTGTTGCTACAGCAAATGCTTTGATATCTTTATCACCTGGTTGTTATCTGTGTGTCTTCCATTTATATCTGGGCAAGTAGGTTGCAGCGGCTTTTAAGCCCCTTTTTTGTTGAGAATACCTAACTGATGTGTCTGAAAACAATATTATTAGAGCCATCAGAGTAAACAACTGGTTCAAACTCACTCTAAATCCCTGTAGGAGAACTGTGCAATTATTTAATAATTTTCTGTAGGTGCCTAATTGTCTCTGGATTGATGTTTTGATAGATTGCTAACATAAAACTGTGGATAATTGCTGCCTTACCTCTATCAACCATGATAAGGATGACACAAAACAATGACATGTTTGAGTTTAGGAATTAGGCGACACCATTTTTGGAAGCACCCCGGCTCCTCTAGAAAAAGGGTGTGACTCAGTGTGATGAGCCTTTAATTTATCGGATACCCATGTGTGGATGGGAGTCAGTTATCCCATACATGTGTGATGATATGCACACCAGCTGGAAAGCTCTCGCAGTGCAACAAGAGATGGTGCAACGAGACTCGTTTCCATGACTTTTTAAAATATTCAGTGATCAAGGTGGAGATTATGTCACAACTTTATGAGCCATTCTGGCCCTCACAGTGCCTGTGAAATCCCAAACACACATACATTTGAAGAAAGGTTGCTTTTAAAACTACAGAGGATCAGTAATGTGGAAAACAGAAATTATGTCTGAGAGATGTCTTAGCTTCATTCTTGATAAATAAAAAAACCTTAGGAAAACTCCTCTCCTGTCATTTGCCTAGTTTACACTTGTATTCGGTCTCTCAGCTTCCCTCATCTGAGCAGCAGGCCGTGGGGTCATGTTTACACAATGACATACAGGCGATATAAAGCAACAGCCACTCATAATCCAAAAGCTTTCCAGCAAAAATAGTGCCCATAAAAATCTGGGATTATGTTGTTTTGCACTACCGGTTCAGGGACAGGAATATCTCGTGCTCCTTCTCTCAATCTTTTTTAATCCTCTCTAGTTCTCAGTTGTTTTTTTGTCTTTCTCTCTCACAGCCTTATTCTCCCTCTTTCCTCCTCTAAATCTCATAAACAGCTTTAGTTCTTATCAGGATGGGATCAGACAGAAAGGGCTCAATTTGGAGGTTGAAGAGAAAAGTTTTCTGCAGATGCATATATATATATATATATATATATATATATATATATATATACGTGTATTATTGTTCCAGAATGTTCTTCCACTTGCATTGAAAAGTATTAAAAGATATTGTGCCCATAACCCATCGTTGGATTTAACACCCTGGTACACTGTGGCCCTGTGTATATAAGCTGGATTAGAGGGTCTGACACAAACACAAGCAGGGACGCGCCCCTTTGGCTTTACATATTTGAGCAGCACAGCTGGATATCTGGCCCAAGTGAAATAGGATAAAACTTCTATTGTCTCCTCAATTCCTCGTTTTTATGTTGCGCTGCTCTCATCCTCGTAAATCCTTACAAGAGGGTGGCAATCTTTTTTAACCCCTCCCCAACAAGGAGTTTGTCCGTCCTGGATGCACGTTCGCACAGGTTTAAATTGCCTGATAGTCACACAACATCCCATTCATACAGATGTGTTCTGCAGGGACATCACTGTGCAAAGCACGACCACTGAAACAATCTAGTCTGTTTGTGTACGCCGCCAGTGGGGCTACACTGAATTCATTCATCCATCTCAGCCCCCGCTCTTCCACCTGCTCACCCCTCTTCTCTCTGACCTCCTCATTTCCCCCTGATGACAAGATCTGCTAATGATTAATGATAAGCTGCGCAGACCATTGGTTGCAATTTGGGAGCATTTTATATGAGAGGCAGCAGGGGGAATTTTTACCCACTCTTTCTGGGTTCCCAGTAGTGTCTTTTACTCAACTGACTCCAGCTTACTGAGGAAAAGACACCAGAGGGAGCCAAGATAAAAGACACTTTAGAGAGGAAAGAACCAGCGAGCCCACATTCACTGCTACTAATAGCAGTATTTTGAAGAAAAGTCAGCTCTAAGCAGGAGTAGGAGGAGGCAGACGAGATTGGTGGTTAAAAATGTCATCTTACAGAGAAATACAATCCCTTTCTGTCGAATCTGGCCCAGTTTAAAAATCCTAAAGTTATCTTCTGAAGGCTTAACTGAACAGGAAAAGTAGGCAGTGGTGGTTCACAGGTTGTCAGTGCAGTTAAATGTAATTCTAATCTCCACATATACATATACATATCTATATATATATATATAGATATGTATATGTATATGTGTGCGTGTGTGTGTGTGTGGCTATATATACACATATGTATATATATATATATATATATACACATATACATATGTGTGTGTGTGTGTGTGTGTGTGTGTGTGTGTGTGTGTGTGTGTGTGTGTGTGTGTGTGTGTGTGTGTGTGTGTGTGTGTGTAATGTTAAGCAATCATGAAGAGAAAAATCCATACAGAAGGGCTCAGTTTAAAAACTAAATGTTGGAATTGAAGGCCCTCTGGTGGTCAGACCTGTATACACTATTCACTGTTGATGCCATATAGATTTTTAAAAAAGGATCAAATCATAGATGCATGATAAAGTTATTTCATGATAAAGTGTTTTGTTCCACTGAGAGTCTGATAAAGCACATAAAGGATAAAATGTCTTCATAAATATGCACCCAATATTTCCTTTTATTATTGATGTGTCACGTGTATATTCTGATTACTCTGATCAGGTTTTTGGTCTCAAACACTGTGAACAATGTTTGTTTAAATTCCATAGTGAGTCATTTTCACAAATCTGGTTTTGTCTGATCAGAATTGCGAAAAACGAAAATATTTGGTTTATTATCACAAGACACAGTCTGTTTCAAGTTGTAATGTGCTGCCCACCTCCCCTCACAGCATTTCTGATAAGCATAGACCAAGATGTGGGCTCACTTTTTCTTCTATCACCATGTCAGGTGGTTGTTTTATGAGATCAGTGGCAGCCAAGCAAAACCATAAAAAGTCGCATCAAACTAGAGCTGATGAAATTCCCGTCTGTCTTTTGTCATCGGTGTGCCTCACTGCTCCGTCTAACACACTGATATACATGCCTGTTGCGCCACGTCGCTAACACCACTGGGTGTCAGTGTGTCCTCACATTTCAGCAGCCATAGAGCCGAAAGGGTGAAGCGAGGACGTCTAGCTGAGCTCCACTCTCATGAGTAAACTTCCCCAGGGACATGTTGGGTGACTCAGTAGTTCACAGCAGCCTCAAGCTTGTTCCCTTGTTTTCTGTGTTCACTGATCCGTGCTGCCCCGCGTGGGAAAAAGATGAGAGATGCCAAGTTTTTGGCTTCACAGAGATTTTCATTGACTTTCAATGTCGTGTCCTGGGGTGAAGGTACTGTATAACCACGATACTGGATTATCTAAGCTTTGATAAATTGATAAAAGAGGCAGTTTAAACAATATCACACAAGCTAATCTCTTAAAATTGCTTTAATAAAAGAGACATGCAAGTAGAAACAAAAAGAAACAAAAAGATATAATCAGAAGCTCTACAGGTTAAAAAAAAAAACCTCTTACACGCCTACATTTTTATCTGTTTTGTTGGTGCATCAACTTTGTTGATGGCGACTTATTCTTTCTATAATTTTGTATGTCACACACACAGGATACTGCACTGCTCCATGATTTAGTTTTTAGTTTCAAAATATGAGAAAAGTTATACTGCCCAGCATTTATTTGACAGAGCCAAGGACTCTGGAAACATTAGATCATCTTTAATTGCTTTCTTTTTAATAGTAACAAAGTATGAAAAATTATAGCGTGAGAATAATGTGAGCATTTGAAAAGTGGTAAAAGAATCTGCATTACATTTCAGCTCAGTGTTTGGCTATGTTCTCTTCCACTTTAATGTTTGGTTTCATAATTTTCTGTTGTGTAGGCAGCTTAAAACCCAATGAACACTATCTGCTTAGCACACAGATAGCTACAGATTTTCATAGCTTTTAATAAATATGGGATTATTATCACTTTGTCACAGTGCGCATGCGCCAACCAGCGTGCAGCCTGTTACAGTCGCTCCTGCTTTTCTCTTAGTTTAGCTCTTTTTTCTTACGTATTCTTTTTTTTCTGACTTGTATTTTCCTCCGTTTTCTATCTCTTACTCAATCATGTGGATTGAGAGAGTTTTTGTTCTTCTGGTGGCCGTGGAACTGTTACTTTTATCATGGAACGGGACCGCGGCACATCTCCTACACGCACGGACTGTTTACTCCAGAGATCAGCTGATCGCCCTGATGCCGGCCGGCTCGCTGGCCAGGCCCGCAGAAGTGCCCGCAGAAGTACCAGCTGAAATTTGGAGGAAAACACATCGGGGATGCAGAGGTCAAGGACAGAAGAGAAGAAAAAAGGTGACGGTGAGACAGCGGAGGCTCGAAGCGAGGAGGAGGTTTAAACCGTGTCTGCCGTCTATCGTGATGGGAAATGTGCGATCGTTGGCAATTAAAATCGACGAGCTCTCAGCACTGGTACGGAGTCAGAGGGAATACCGAGAGTGTAGCCTGATGTGTTTCACCGAATCATGGCTGCACCAGGTCATTCCCGATGAGAATGCTTCCGTGGAAGGCTTCCACACTGTTCGGGCGGACAGGGACAGCATCGCTAGCGGTAAGCGTAAAGGAGGTGGGCTTGCTGTTTTAGTTAACAACCGGTGGTGTAACCCTGCCAACATAACAATCAAAGAAAGGATTTGTTGCCCGGACACTGAACTGTGTGCTGTTGGACTCAGGCCGTATTATTTACCCAGGGAATTCTCTCACGTCATCTTGGTGGCTGTTTATGTTCCCCCCTCTGCTAACCCCACAGCTGCATGTGACACTATCCACTCTGCCATAGCTCGGCTACAGACTCAGCACCCGAGTGCCTTTATTGTGATCTCGGGTGACTTCAACCATGTATCACTGGACAATACACTACCAACATTCAAACAATATGTGGACTGTCCCACCAGGGGAGAGAAAACTTTAGACTTACTGTATGCTAACGTCAAGGATGCATACAGCTCCTCCTCCCTCCCCCCACTTGGTAGGTCAGATCATAACCTGATTCACCTCACCCCCCGCTATGTGCCAATTGTGAGGAGGGAACCTGTGACCACCAGGACTGTTAGGAGGTGGTCAGAGGAGGCAATAGCGGAACTACAGGGCTGTTTCGAGGTGACCGACTGGGAAACACTCTGTGAGCCTCACGCCGAGGACATCAATGGGCTTACTGAGTGTATCACAGACTACATAACTTTCTGCACCGACTCCATTGTTCCAGCTCAGACTGTTCATTGTTACCCAAATAACAAGCCGTGGGTGACTAAGGACATCAAAGCCCTCCTCAACAACAAGAAGAGGGCTTTCAGAGGGGGCAACAAAGAGGAGGTGAGGAAGGTCCAGGTGTTACTAAAGGACAAGATCAGAGAGGCTAAGGACAATTACAGGAGGAAGCTGGAGTGGAAACTCCAGCAGAACAGCATGAGAGAGGTGTGGAGGGGCATGAAGACCATCACTGGATTCAGGCCAACCAACAGCAGGGGAGCTGAGGGAGGTGAGAATAGAGCCGACGAGTTGAATCTGTTTTTCAATAGATTCGACACCACAGTGTCTGCTCCCACCCCCACAACCTCACCTGCAGTCAGCCTGGAATCCAGAGCCACACCACTGTGCCAGCCTCTCTCTTCACATGTTGCCTCCTGTGAGATTCCTGACACCCCTCCCCCACCCATCACCTTCACTCAATACCAGGTTGAGATGCAAATGAGGAGACTTCACTCAGGCAAGTCTGCTGGACCAGACGGAGTGAGTCCCCTTGTCCTCAAGACCTGTGCCCCCCAGCTGTGTGGAGTCTTTCATAAACTGTTTATGCTGAGTCTGAGTCTGCAGAGGGTCCCGGTGATGTGGAAGACATCATGCCTCGTCCCTGTACCAAAGACGCCTCGTCCCAGTGGCCCCCAGGATTACAGGCCCGTGGCACTGACCTCCCACATCATGAAGACCCTGGAAAGGCTCATCCTGGACCAGCTGCGACCCATAGTAAGACCACATCTGGATCCCCTTCAGTTCGCTTATCAGCCTCGTCTCGGAACAGAGGACGCCATCATCTACCTGCTCAATCGTGTCTAAATCGTGATAAAGACAATGTTGGATAACACCTCCCACCCACTCCATGACATGTTGGTCAGTCACAGGAGCTCGTTCAGTGAGAGACTGAGATTACCGAAAAGCACCACTGAACGACACAGGAAATCATTCCTGCCTGTGGCCATCTCCCTGTACAACGCATCCACTTAACACACTGTTTGCTGCTACAACTACACATGTTTCTTTTCCAAATATTTATTTATAAGTGACTTATGTATGTATGTATGTATGTATGTATATATATGTATATATTGTACTATTCTTAGTTAGCGTATTGTCTGTCTTGTCTTAATGTTGGTTTAAAATGGAGCACTGTAACAAAAAATAATTTCCCCCAGGGATCAATAAAGTATTCTGATTCTGATTCTGATTCTGATTGACCTTCAGCTCAGTCTATTGACCTTACAGGAGACATCAGAGGTCAAATGTGATGTAATTTTTTTAATCTTCAAATGATTCTATTTACATGTGGACATCACACACCACACTTGTAAGAATCATAGCTTCTAACTGTCAATTTTTGACCAATAAATCACTGAGCTGACCGTGAAGACCATGGTGAATGCAAATTAAATTTGAACATGAGCCCGCTCTACACCCCTACACGGTTTTATCAGAATTCATTCAAAACCCTTTGAGCTCTATTTTGCTTGTAGAAATAATTATAATTATACCTCAGTTTTATATGTGATCATGGCCTTACTGTTAAAGTATTCAACAAGTTACTTTTGCAAATATACATATTTTTAATCATTTGTTCTGACAACTGTATTTATAACATACCTTTTACACTTAGTTCACTTTTCATTTCTCTTATTTCTAAAATCCACTGAATCCAGTCTGGAAGTACATTATGTTTGTGCTTTGTACATCACCAGTACAGTATTAGCATAAACTAAATCATAAAAATTGTACGCGCATAGTTTAATAAATAGCCTTTGGTTGGTTTATTTATATTCCAGTAATTTATTTATAGTTCTTATAGTTTTCTCCTGCAGCATAAACATTGGATTAGTGTTTGTTTTCTATGCATTTCCAAACCTGCATACAGCAGGTAATGTATGGGGCTATTAGGGAACAATTTTACTTCATGGTTCTTTTGTTGCTGTGATTCCACTATAGTCACCATCTAATTAAAACTATGTTTCTTACTGTTTGTATTGACATCATATGAACATACAGGAAATGGAACATGAGGATTCTAAATATAAGGTTACTTTTGAACTATTACAAGTAAGGTCGAACTTGCATAAACACATTATAGTTTGGATCCAAATATCACAGCACATTTGACCTTTGATCTACATTTCACATCTACATTTCTTTCAAGTTGACCCCAGAATGCGTTACTTTTACTGTACTATAAACTTTTGCACATATGCAAAATACCATACTGTTCACTTAAAAGTATACTGGTCAGAGAGTGAGCTGCCTTGGCGAACGTAAAGAGTGCTTCTTCTTGTTTTTAAAACATGTTTTGTCTTTTTTTTCTCGTTTTTCTTCAGTGTTTTCTGTTTTTCTGCAAAATCGTCGGCTACACTGCCAATCACCTGTGTCCTTTTCATTTAATTCAAATCTTTGCTGTCATATTTTGATTTTTATGGGCACATCGCTGTGAATTACGACTGAACAAAATCTCACAACGTCATAAAATTATTATCACAACCAGATGTTTCCCTCACGAGCTGCTAGAGAGCGAGAAGCAACAGCCACTGCATTTACATTCACCAGGTGGACACTAACATCGCCCCAAATGAATCCAAGCGAATAACAGCATGTCTGCTCATATCGCACCAGCAGATTTACCTTCATCTGATGATATTTCACTGTTATGTTTGAAGCACGGTCCAGCTGGTGGTTAACACAGACTATAAAACTGTATAACGGTGATGTGCTAGCACTGATTAATCTACTATCGGCACTGTTCTGTATGAGTTTACATCTTACAGTTTGCTTCTTCATGCAACATTACAAAGTGTAATTTCATTTAACATTCAAACAGTTCATGACTTGTGTAACTTAGTTCTTGTTGGTACAAGAAAGACTGAAATCTGCATGTAACCTATGGAAGCTGGCTCACGACCCAGAGGGTCAAGTAGACGGTGATGCAACTGTAATAACATAAGACGTGTAATTATCAGTGTCATGACAGCATTTTTGGCCAAATTAATGACCTTTAGTGACAATGTATGAGCTAACTATTAGTACTGTGGTTATATTTTCCCCTCTGTGTCATTCAGACTGAGCAACAATCTATGCTGGTGATACTGGACACTGCAGATGAAGCTCAGCTCAGGCTTGTTGTTTTATTGTCTGACACAAGATGTGTGTCTTGACTGTTCATCACAAACACACACACAAAAGCAGAAGTTTTCCTTTGGCTTTTCTTTCACTCCCTTTCCAATCCAAATTTATTTAACGCACATTTAAAGACGACACGTTGGAATCACACACACACACACACACACACACACACACACACACACACACACACACACACACACACACACACACACACACACACACCAGCCTAACATGTGGAGGTAACTCACATGTGGAGATTTACACCAGTGTAAAGGGCATTAAGATTACCATTAAGTGTCTGACACACTCTGGGATCATTGCTCAGAATGTCCTTTAATGTAATTGTTTTTACTTTTTTCTGTATTTTGGTCAGACTCAGCAGTGGCATTAAATCCTAGAAACACCAATTATAATCCATACCACTGAACAGTGATTATTTCGGGTCCATAACAACAACGAATACTCAATATTTATTTTATTGCAGCCAGCAGACCCTGCCGGTGTTTAGAGAACAGAGTTTTTATAGCCTTGTTGTTAATGTTGACATGTTTTATTTGAGTTGCTGCTAGTTCTTTTTTCTCTCTTTCTTTTCCTTTTTTTGTTTTTTTGCTGTCACATTTAAAAAATGAAGAAGTGCTTCTAGATGCAGACGTCAAAATTCTGTCACGCCTCTGAAGCTTGTCGATGTTGTGACTTTGGCTCTCAGTTGTTAAATGGAGGGTCAGCTATCACGATTAATCCAAAGAAATATGCCTCATGATCTACTGCAAACTATAAAGCTTCTTTCTGTTTTATGGAGCAGTTCATAGTCTGGCAGGGGTATAAAGGTATTTTAAATGTCCAAACTGAGCTCTGTCAAAGCGAATTAACAACACGAACTCACACTAAATAAAAGATCTGAGCAAATTTAGTCACCAGTCAAATGACTTGACTTTAAGTTTTAAAACTGCAAATCTTTGATTCCTTTAGATCCTACCAGACTTTGGGTGTGCCTATTCAAAAAAAAAAAAAAAGGGGGGGGGGGGGGGGGGTGTGCTCTCAGCACTAGACTGCTGCGTCCAAAGCACCATCATCTCAAAAGACATTACGCTACAAGATGAACCATTTAGCATGGGTCATAATAGCAGTTTGTGGAGAAACAGCTGGAGGCAAACATGTAAATCTGTTTGCAGCTTTCCTTTTACAAACTGTGGCTCCATCTCAAATACTCATCTTCCTCATGTAATCACACATCAGCCAGCAGCAGCTCCCCTTCCGGACAACCTACAGAAATAGCATCAGTACTCTGTGGCACAGGGAGGTGCCAATGTGTACCGTTATATTTGAAACTACAGTATGTGGGTATTACCATGGAAACTGCAGAGAGCTGTCCAGATTACATACTGCATCTTGTTGAGGCTTGTGGTTCCAACGTTTCAACAACTAAGACTTTGTTTTTTACACTAATGCACCAGAAATTTGCTTCCAGCTATTTCTCTTTGGGTACCATTAAACTCCCTAATGTGACTTTTAAAGAACTGTTATGATATGATTGTGAGTGCTCATAATAGGCTATTGTGGCTTAATAATGCTCATACTGTAGGTGAAATGTTCACCCTACCCCGGAGCTCGTGCTGTGTTTTCACAGCGTACTGCACCCTGGGGTGAATGAACTTGCGACCTCACTGAGGGAATGGCATGTTAAAAAGCTTAAATCCCTCTTGTGTGATTTCCTGTTGCACTGTGGGAGAAAATAACTTGGGTCAAAGTCCATTTTCTTAGACTGCACCAGAGGGGACAGAATAATAATGACAGCAGATTAAAATGAAGACTTAATATATCCATAAAAAACAAACGAGAAAACAAAATCTTTACATAAATGATGTCATTATTCTTTAACCGTAAAGGGGAGGGCCAATTTAACGGTTAAATCCGTTCAGCCAATAGCGTGCAGGCGGTGGCACCCGAAAACACTGTGCGATGTTTAAGTGCAGTTAGACTTTTTTAAGCTCAGCATTGGGAGAAGAATGCAGTGTCTCACTCTCTGCCGAAAGTGTCTTATTTTCGCCAAAGGGATGCAAGAGTTTTTGTTTTTGTTTTGTTTTTTGCAGTAAGGTAAAGTGATGAGAACCACTAATACAGCTTGCATCACTGCTTGTTCACATCTGAAAATAGGGGCAGCCACATTGAGTATTATGTTGCATGGAGTATACGTTGACACATTGTATAAGATTTGGCTTTTGCCTGCATTGCCAAATGGTGTAGTTTGTAAATTTATAAGAATTTTATATTGCATCTTCATTCCAGTGCAAAAATTGCAAACATTTTAGAATCTCTGATGTGAGAATTTCATGCTGTTCTTTACCATCTACTAAATAAAAGAAGAAACAATGGAAATGGCATTTCTACTGTCTTACACACAGCACTGTGGAAAGCTGTTTCCACCAGAAGCGTTCCTGTTTGTTTGTTTGTTTGTTTGTTTGTTTGTTTGTTTGTTTGTTTGTTTGTTTGTCAATCAATCAATCAATCAGTCAATCAATCAAGGCTTTATTCGCCACGTGCAGGTTGCCCTGCAGTGAAATAGAATCCCCCCCGACTTTACACACACACAACACAGACATCACATGGGGATACAGGTCGGAGATCGGTAGCGTTACAGAAAAAACACTGAAATATACACTACAATGGGAAAGTTCAAGAGGAAAAAAAGAGACCTCTGCTTATGCTGGGCTCCTGGGAGGACAGCATGAGGACAGGAAACATTCGCGCTACCATTCCAGCGCGGGCTCAGACCCGCCGAGTTCCCAGGAGGGAACAAGCATCGAAGGCGTTTGGAAAGGGAGGGGGGATGAGTGTGTGCATATCAGTGTATATGTATGTGTGTGCGTGTTTGTTTGTTTGTTTGTTTGTTTGTTTTGGAACCCATAAGTCAAAATTTCAAGTCATTAATTCAAAGTTTCTACCTTATAACTCCAAATTTCAATTTGCTCTTCCCATTCGTCTTATTTTCTCAGAACCTTGAGTTAGACAGTCGATTTTGTGACAAATTTGTGATAATTATACATAATTATGATAGTTATAGCTTGCTTTTGTTTTTCAAGTGGCGAAAACAAGCTTGTTGACAAAATAGCAGGTAGTCGAAACACTCCTGAACCTGAAACCAAAAGAACTTTGAGTCTCCGAGCGGTCTTTGAATGCACCTGAGAGGGAGGGTCTAGTCAGTTATCTGTAGGCTGCTTCTCGGCCGTTCACTCTGATTACGGCTCCTCAGGAAAAAGGGCGACCACAGGAGGGGAAACACGGAGCTCTTCGCTACTTTGAGAGGATACGTCTGAGAGAGGTAAGGAAATAAATGCTTCTATACTTACGCTTACTCGGCTGGAGCTCCGAGAGCCGTGTAGAGTGAATAAAGCGCTTGAGACTAAAAGGAAAAGTAGTTAAGAAGCACCGCTTCGAGTGGAGAGATAACCTTAGTCATTTAAGATTCCAGCAGCACCTCGGTGAGTTGAAACCTGTTACTTGTTTAGAAGTTTTCCAGCAGTCTTTAAGGTTATTATTGTTCGTTTATTCGTATTATTATGTTTAAAATGGGGCAAAGGAGAAGGACACACGGAGGGCACACCTGTTTGTTTTTCTCCAACCATATCCTAAAGAAGATGTTGTTGTTGCCTTTCTACCCACTCGATACTTGCGCAATTGAACTAAATGGACTTTAACTGTGGAGCCTTAGAGCCCGTCTTTAATTGCTGTGAGAAAGTTCTTTCTGTTTGAGAACCTGTTTGTCCAGTAAGCTGGAACAAAATGTTTTTTTGTTTTTTCTTTATTTCTTTTAGGCAGGAATACTCGGAAAGCTCAATTATTCGAATACATGATACCGACTGTGTGGCTTTTAAAAATGTAATTATTAATATTTGGTGACAGAAGTCTGTCCTTTTCACCTGAACTAAAATAAAAAACCCCAAAAGACTACATTGTCTGTCCCGAGGAAATTCCTCTCTGGCAGTCACCACACCCTTGTTGTGCTGCTCGGCTTCTGTAGCGCAGACCCTCACATCTCAACAGCGACATGTTCCCTTGTCTTGGCATGTTCACCATAACAAAACTGCACTGCCAGTATTTGGGTCTGCGCCAGAGTCAAATCTGCAAAACTCTGCTATTCTTCAACTCAGCTGCTCCCATCTTTCGAGGCTGACGCGCACACTCAGGATGTTGCACGTGAAGAGTCCTCGAAAACGGGTCTTCTCGGTTTGTCCACTGCGCGCGCGTGTGTGATTGCAACGTCAATATTTTTGTGGAAGAATGATGTAATATATATATATATATATATATATATATATACATACATATATATATATATGCATTTTTTTTGTAGCAGAACTGCTGACCCAGCAGGTAGTGGACAGAAGTGAAAGTGTTGCCCAGTGTAACAAGCAAAACAAAATCAGTGCAGGGAAATGTAAAGGAAATCCCCGATCTGAGGTATTAAAGGATGTGGCCGTGTGACGAGATGTAATCCACAGTGTTAGGGCTGAGAAAGTAGGGATATTGTTGTAGACCATGGAGTGGATATACTATTGAATGCACACGGGAAAGAGTACACACACACACACACATACACACACACACACACACACTCAGAATCCATACAGATATTATGAAGTTAAAACATAGCATTAATTAATGCATTGCAAGGTTTTCCGATAATGCGCTGGATAAACATGATAACCCAGATTACACATATTTCTTACTGTTTATATTGCATCATTAATCACAGCAAAGATTCCACAAAGAGTTTAAGCAGTGTAAATATAATAACCAGCTACAAAGGCAGTAAAGGCATCCTTAGCGGTATTTTCATTACTGATTAAGCTGAGAGTTATTTTCTTGATTAATCGTTTGGTCTGTAAAATGTTGCATGCAAAGAGCCATGTTGATGCTTATTGTTTTTGCTTGAATGAGGATGATAAATCAAACTTAGCTGCTAATTAATTTTCTGTCGATCGACTGGTTACCCAATCCACTTATTAATCAGAAGCATAGACAGTGTAAAAGAGGGATATCGCTTCTGGGTTTGAGAAGTGCCTTGAACTGTCTTTTTTTGGGGGGGGGTTCATAGTGAGCAGGAGAGACTTTCGGTTGTATAGACATCTATGGGAAATAAGTCCTCGGCTCCCTTCACATGTGACCTCAGTTAGCACTTTTCTTATCTTTATGGTCTTGGTTGCTAGTTTCATTTTATACTGAATAAAAAAATGGGTTGGATAATATGGTCGTTATTAGAGTCGCAAGTGAGGATTAGTCGCAAATCATTAGCCAATGAGAAAATTTCCCATTTCCTCCAGTTGCTCATCAGTTTTGTTTACGGCAGAAAAGCTCGACTTGAGGGGGAGTAAAAAAAACAAATGGACAACTACACGTCCATTAGGCCTTAACTATTACTGGAACAGGCCTTGTTCTGTGTATAGGATTTAAGTTGTCCTAAAATACTCACAGAGGACTGTATTTCCTATAAAAATAAGACGTTGTCTCCAACTGATGGAACTGCCAAAGATCCATTTATTATTTATTTTTTTTAGTATGTGACCTTTTCTCGTCTTTTTCCAGTATTGAGGCCAGACAGACAGCTGAATAGCTTTGTAGGTCATGAAAGCTTTCATGAAAGACTAATGTGGATCAAAAGCTGCATGTATGCCTTTATAGCCAGAGGTCCTTTCACCCTGGTGTTTGCACCTCGTTTTGTTCCTCTTGACATTTGACTGACCCGCTCTGCTGTATTTTTACTTTTCAACGATTGATTGCGGCCACCTAACCTTTAGGAAGCACACTACTAGCACTCGATAAAAACGTAAAACGCAACGATTTAGGAAGTTGGTGCTAAAAAATGGGAGGGTTTGTTTAGATTTGAGTGCTGAGATTTGATCTTTTTTCCTTTCTATGGGGAGTTCGAAGGTTGTTAAAACCATAGGTGTTTATCAGCTGATGTGCTTATAGATCTTCAAAGTATTAGAATGGACCACCTTCCAATAGTAGCGATTTCCAAGAAAGCCAGTCTTCCTGGAAACGGATCAAACTGGAGCTTGTTTTACACGCTGATGAAGCACACATGTTTTTCAGTTTTCTAGTCATTTGTCTGCAATCGACAAGCATGGCTGCATGGAAGATTGCATCCGTTGGATGTGGGGTGTACCACACATGGGCAGCATGCAGACAAAAAAAGAGGAAAAAAAAGTCTGGGAGTGTTTCCTGTTTGGATCTTGGGGTTTGAGGTTTCAGGAAACCTTAAAGGGATAATGTAAACATTTTTTTTTCTCCTGACAGACTTCAGAAGTACTGCTCTCTCAGACTCTTGTAGCCTGTTCCATGTTGAGTCAAGATTCCCTTTGGGAAATTGCTTGGATCGACACTGTATTTGCTCCAGCAGAACGTTTGGCTGCTCTTTGGTAAATGCTTTCAGTTGGTGTCACCAGTTATCAGTTCTGATTTCTGCTGGTTTTTCCCCGTCTTTTGTAGTACTGACTGCAAAAAAAGCCATTTTAAAGAAGTCCTCTTTACACTGCATTGCCAAAAAAATATGGACTAATCTTGAAAATCAATAATGAACATAATTGTTCTTTGCAACCCTCCGTTTATATTCTTTCAATCCTAATAGTTGTGCAATTGGCGCTTCAGTTTTTAGCCTAATTGGACTGCAGCTATTAACTGGATACATCTTTTCAGACAGTGTAAAAACATGTTTTTGATTATTCTTGTCAGCATCTAAAGATCATGCCTTTGTAGTTGGTTTGTAGTTCTTTTCGCCTTCAATTACTTCCAACTGTTGATGGCTAAACCTAATAAGATTTGATGAGCTATTTCAGAGGATTCAGTGCTACATTCGATAAAATGCACTCGCTTCACAGGCTGACAGGACAGATGAGAGACACAGTTGGAGGATTGACTCCATACAGGCTGTGCACATGTGTGTCAGCTTTCGTTTTCAGATTTCATTTGTGCTGCGTGTGTGAATCAGAAAGAAGCAGGGATGCGGCGCCCTAAGGATATGCAACATTAGCTCCCTGATGGTGACATCACACTGCAACACAGAGGGAGAACGCGAGGGATGAGATGAGGGCTGATTGAGAACAAGAGCCTGGAGGAGGATGGGTAGAAAAGAGGAGCTAAAAGAGCAAACAGAGTTAGGAACAGGGTGCAATCAAGTCGGCTCCTTCACCACGCCGAGCTGAGGTGGTGCGTGTCTGTGCATATGCACACTTTATAATCTTGGAAAGCGAAAATGCATTCCTCATTTCTATCCAAGTCCTGATTAGCTATTTTCCCAAGACAGCCCATGACTAATTCAAAGATTTGTTTATTTTATACTCATGGAATATTAATCAAAGGCCTCGTTGCTGCACTTTAATGCTTTTAAGTTTCTCCATATCGTTTGCTGCTGCAGCAACTCGTGTTCTAGTTTTGACCACAGTGCTTCGCTTTCCTCCCTCCAGCTTTCTGACTTTTGTTTGTACTGCAACCAAGAGGCGGGTGAAGGGATGATTCTGTGTGAGATTTCTCTCTTTCGTCCTCTGCTCTCAGCCGAGTTGTGTGCACGGTGATAAATTGGGTTGGGTGAGTCTCAATGGCTCTGTCCTATTTTGGGCTCCAGCTAGGTTCTCTGACTTTAGCTCCTTCCCTGGCCTGGATCTTGAGCAGTCACTTCTGCTCTTAAGTTTGATTCAACCTTGAAAATGTTAGCTTGGCTGACCAGTATATTAGGATATACTCTAGAGATAAACATCTAAGTAGCTTGGAAGGAAAGTGACTCAACGTGAAGACATTTTACCTCTAATACAAGATGCTCCTTCAGTTCAGAACTGAGAGGGGAAAATGTCTTTACAAAACTTAAAGAAGTCCAGTCAGTTTCTTTCCTAGCTCTTACTACCATGACCTGGATGACTGACGAACTACATGGACTCGAGGGATAAAAGTTCTGGGGCTGCCTTCACATTTTACCAAGAGGAAGTACTCATCCTGGAAACCCGTGCCATAAAGTGGCACATGTTTTTGTGCTGATGTTAAGAATGGTTTAGATGGTCTGCCCCTTCACGGCTGAGTTGCTGTTGTTCCTTAACACTTCCACTTTGCAATAAAATCACTCGCAGTCGATCGTGGAATATCAAGGTGGGAAGAATTTTCACAATCTGAGTTGTTGAAACAGTGGCATCCTGTTAAACCACTCAAATTTAGTGAGCTCATTATAATGATGTGTTCTTGCAGATTGCATGGCTAGGTCCTTGGTGAATGTGAATGTTGGGTATTACAGGTGGGTTTGTTTTAACAAAGCAATTCATCAAAGCAGATTAATGAAAAAAGAAAATATCCAGTCTGAAATTGCCAGTTGTGATACTGAAAGTGCTTTTAAGACACAGTTCAAAATATCAGCTGTATTTAGACTACCAATAATTTAGACTTTGTTTGTTAGTGCTTTGGTTTATAATCAGTATTTGATTGATAGATTAGTTGATTGGCAAAAAATAATGTAAATGTTTTTTAATGACAATGTTTAAGGAAATTTAAGAAAAATGCTGATCAGCGTTATGCATGGCCCCACTTAGGGATTGGTAATTAATCGACTTTCATTTTCGAGTTGTTGTTTATGAGAACAGGTTAATTGACTTAATTATTATGGTAAATGGCCTGTATTTGTATAGCGCTTTACACAACCAGTCATCCACACATTCACACTGGTGATGGCAGCTACATTGTAGCCACAGCCACCCTGGGGCGCACTGACAGAGGCGAGGCTGCCGGACACTGGCGCCACCGGGCCCTCTGACCACCACCAGTAGGCAACGGGTGAAGTGTCTTGCCCTAGGACACAACGACCGAGACTGTCCAAGCCGGGACTCGAACCGGCAACCTTCCGATTACAAGACAAACTCCCAACTCTTGAGCCACGATCGCCTGGTTTTGGAATGTAGCTGTAGTTTTGTGATGTGCTTTGAATCCTGTTTGTACTTTTCCTTAATCTGTGATTTATAGTACCAAAAATGTTGTTTGTTTGCATATGGGTTTCCACAAAGACAGTGCACAGAAAGATGACTATGCAACTTCACCAGGAATGGGAGAAGCACAAAAACCCTATTAAAGATTAAAAATATATTTAAAAATGTAAAAAATAAAATAATAATAATAATAATAATAATTAATAATAATAATACAGCTTGAAAAAATGTAGACAGTGGCTGCAGCAGACACTTCTGATTGTTTTTAACTCTTCGTAATGTTATAACGTCACACTTCTCGACAGCTAGTTGACAATCCAATGGCAGCATAAACAGGAGTAGCCACAGACTGGTTGTACCTAGAGCTGGGCGATAGAACGATAATGATATGTATCGCGATATAACTTTTACTCGATAGAGAAATTAAGCTATCGCGATAGACTTCGCCGCTCTTGTCCTCTTTTTTTAAAAAAAAAAAAAAAAAAAAAAGGTCAGCCAATCCAAATTAAGTAGCGCAGAGCCGAACCAATCACAGCCGCAGCGTCACGTTGCGTGACTTGTTACGTACAGCACAAGTGCCAAGCCACACGTGTGTTTGTTTGGGAAGCAGCCAGCGGGTAATGGAGCCAGCGGGTAATGGAGGAAATGAGTGTGCCGACTAGAAAAATCAACAGAGCGTGACCGAAGAGAAAACAGATGATGGTTCCAACGCCGGAGAGATTGTCGAACGGAAGAGCCATAGAAGTTCCGTAGTGTGAAGGTATTTCGGCTATTTCAAGTCTGACAAAAAACAGAGTAGCTGCACTGTAAATTGTGCCGAAAGCAAGTCTGGAAATACAATAAACTGGTGCATGCGTCACACTGTGCGCCACATTATTGTTTCGGTGAAATGAATTTCTACAATACTGTTAATTCTACTCTCTGCAGTGTTTAAATGCTTACATATACACACAGTTACTGTCCCTCCACACATACGACTCGGTTCTGCTTCTATGCCCCAGCTTTGTTTACTTTTTCCCACCGAGGCTTCTAGACTTCTGATTGGCCAACATTTCTGCACGGTTAGGAATCTAGCGCCACCTGCTGCTTTGGCATGTTCATAGCAGCGTTTTCCTTCATTTCTGCCTTTATGTGTGGACGGGATTATTTTTTAAAACGAAAACGGAAAATCTCCGTTTTCAAAAATACCCGTGTACGTGTGGACGTAGCCTCAGTCTCTGACTGGAAGCGCTAATTCGTCATTCGGCTTTTGTCAGACTAAAGTAACTGTTAAAACTGTTTGAAAAGCTCAGCTATACAACAAGGAGAGATTGAGAATTTCCTTTTAGTTCTCAGTTTATTTGATATTGACAAAAGTTAGTCAGTTTTGTCTGTTCTTCTGTAAAACAAACTAAGATTTATTTTTAGAATTAATATTTTGTTTCTAAGTGGAATTGACAATTTAGTCTGTTTCGTTTGTTCTATTTTGAAACTTAAACGCTTTAGCGGCTGCCTTTTGTGTAGTTTGCAATATTTGCCTTTATTTATCTGAAAAAGTCTCATGTTCCTTAAGTACATCTACCCTGTTGAACTTATTATGGGAAATAAATATTTAAATAAAAACAAGCTGCTGATTATTTCACATTTTACTTGTGAGCAACAGCACATTTAAATCTTACAAATATAGTTATTTGGCTTATATCGTGATAGATATCGTTATCGCCTGAAATGAAAAAAACATATCGTGATATGAAAAAATCTCATATCGCCCAGCTCTAGTTGTACCACATACTTTGTACACTGTCTCCATCGATGGCATACACTCCCTGCAGGTAGACGGATAGTCCCCGATCGCTTTCACACTGAAACTTAGTTTTGCTGTCTCTGTCATTTTTTACTTCAGCTCACATTAATTTCATGTTTACATTTCAGACATCACACAATTAATTAATCAACCAATTAATCAAGAAAGTAATCCTCAGATTGACTTGAAAAACATCAATGATCCTAGAAAATGTGTTTGTTTGTTTTCTGGCAGACAGAAAGTCAGCGATGCTGTAGAGGGATGTTGTGTGTTCAGAAGAAAAGGGTGAGGGGTGTTGAAAGTAGGTGAGAGATTCCTCATGGCTTATGTATTCCCACATTTTTACACAGTCAGACTGGGCTGTGTGTGAGCGCTTAGTGACCCGACATTAATCATCGCATGGAATGCACTTTGCAGCTTTGGCCAACCACTGTGTCAGATTGTGAACTGCTAATACCCAGTTAATATTTTTCTTTAACAGCTGTTTGTTCATACATCACCTGGAAGTGTACAGTCAGTTTACAGCTAGCACGGGTGCGCTGTGCTGCTTCCCATGGAAAAGGAAAATATGGGAGATGAATCTGGTCACACGGAGGACTTGCTGACGAGTAAAATGATGATTTTATGATCAACTAATTCTATATTTTTTCCCACCTTTGGTCAGATGCTGGTAGTCTCTTTAAGTGAAGATGAGAGATTGAGTATTGTCTCCCTACCTCTGAACAACAGGAAGTTCAGACACTCAGATAATTTAAATTTTTCTGTTTGCACTCAGAACAAGTATGTTTCTGCCCTTTTCCTGCTTCTGCGTCAGACCTGATGGAAAATGGGATTGTTGGTACAGATCTTCAGTCATATTCTCAGATTTGTCCTGAATCACCCCGGTTTTGCCTGTTTGGGCCTGTGTACTCTCTGGGTCTTCAGTCTGAGTTGTGATCTAGTATTTTGGAAGACATCCGGCAGGCAACACGACTAACAGGAATGTACAAGGCACGATAATCCCTGTGGCATGTTTCTGAGGGGGAGGTGAACGTGTGCATTCCTCACGTCCTCTGCTTGAGGTATTGGTGACACATTAAATGTGATTAATGTATTTTATCTTCAACAGTTTAACTGTCAAGCTAACTGCTGTATAGCTTAAAATGTGCAGCCCACATCTCTAAACTTCAGACCTAACGAAGCCTGAAATATAAAACTTATAAGAAGCAGAACTGCTGTCTCCGGGTGACTTTTTCCTCAGTATGTTGTCTATACGAACTTGCTGTTGTATTATTAAGTTAACATAAATCTTCAAACTTAGAGATATTATTTTTCTGTTGCGCCCACACTGGACATCTCCTCTAGAGATGCCCAGCAGAGGACGAGGATGGAGAGTGGGGGTGGGGTTGCATAAGTCGGAAGAGTTTATTGAAGTAGAGATGCAAACACTGCCGCAGTTTTACAAAAGAAACCTTTATGTAACAGCACCAGTCTATGTCGATATAACTGATATTGTCTTAGACTTTACTCTTTCAAAAATCCATTGTAAGAATGCATGCTGACGTGTCATCCAGCACTAATCACTGTCCAGTAAAGTTAAAGCCCTTCGTTGTTTTTTGGCTACATTGGCAGAGTGAATGAATTTGCTCAAATGAATCAGAAGCTGCATATACACAGGTGATGAGCATTACATGGACATTAAAGTGGTTTATGATGATTTTTGTAATGTGTTTTGTAGAACACAGAAATGTTCGTTGTGGCAAGAATAAAATATCGATGTTCAAATAGTCGTCATTTAAAAGTCGAAGCTCCTCTGGAAACAAAAGCTTTTTTTAAACCCATATCAGCTCTGATGGTGTTGAACTCCGCAGTACCAATTACGCAAAACAGCTGCCTGTTAACAAAAATCAAAATGCAGCTTCACAGTTGCTTCACCCACTCACAGCGCTGTGCTTTTCAACAGCACAGCAGGGTGTTATACAGCAGCTGGCACGCTCGAGACATCAAGAGAAGGAAATTGAAATCCACTGGGCCATCTATGCCTCTTTTCCACTTGCACCTACTCAGCTCTGCTCTACTGTACTCTGTCCTTTTCCATTGCAGTTGAGCACCACATCAATGTGGGTGGGATCATTACAGTAACACGGCCCAAAAAAATCCTGTGATGTCATTTGTATGCAACACAAAACAAACAATGGATGACATGGAGGTGATGGTAACGTCTGCACCTCATCATTGAAGCACAGTGTTTGCCTAGTTCCAAAAATGGCAGGTTTGAGTCTTGTGAAGGAGTGGTCAATCGGTGGCATGCGGTCTGCTGATGTCTCATTTTCAGCTCGACTCAGCTTAATTGAAACCTGGTCCCAGGTACTACCACCAAATGGAAAACCCCCAAAACAGTGACACTGAGCCAAGCCTGGTAGGTGTTATTGGAAGAGAAGCTGTTTAAAGGTTTGGGTGAGCTGGTCAGAAGATGATTACCATCTTTTGGTGCAGAATGATGAGCTAAATTAATTCCTTCTAAAAGGTTTTTTGCTTTCGCACTGAAAGCTGTGATCAGAAATATCTCTGCTGTCTTTCAGAATGCTTGTTTGCCCTCTTGTTTTGTTGGCTGCCACTGTCTTCAGTTCAATAACTTACAACTTTGCATTGCATTATATTTAGTGTTGTCCTCACTGTTTCACAACAAATAATCTAGCTTTGTAGATTTGGAGCCATTTGGAAGTTGTTGTAATAGATTTATTGATGAGATTCATGCAGTTCATTAAATAATTGAGATTGTGAGCCAAATAAAATAATATAAAACATTAAATCACCCTCCTCTGCTGTACATGATAGCAAATCAAATGAGGTACTATGTGTAGGGTTGTTTGAGTGCCTTGAGTTTGTGATTAGAGGTCAGTCCATACGTCACGAAGAGGAAGATTGTTTTAAATATATTTATTTTTTAGTCTTAGTCCTTCTCCTGGTGTTTCATGACAATTTTTGTGTTTTGTTTTTTTTACCCCCACCACCTGAAGTGAACAAGACTGGCTAATGTGTTACCCCTGCAGATATGAGTCACAACCTGCCAGCGAGGAGAAACGAGGGAGAAAACGGCATCTGTGCTGCTTGTGTGGGAAATGAGAACTTTGTCCTTTGCTACTCCACGCAGGGCAAATATTATGCAAGAACCGCTCGTTCATCCTAAGACACGTGCGAACACGCACGTTGATATGACCTGTTTGAGGCTCGTGTGCTTAGGCCGTCGCTGCATGTGCGCTATGGCTCATCACTCAGGATATGTTGTCATTCTTCTTCAGCTCGGCCTTCGGCTCTGTGCTTGTTCAGCAGTGATCGTAGTAGCACAGAGCTTGCTACAGTGCAGTTATTCACAAGTGCATTTCGACATACACTGGTCACATGTTTTGTAAACGTGATATATGAAGAGCGCCTTGACTGGAATTTTCTCAGATATGACCGTAAAGTTTACTTGGACCCAAAGCTTAACAGTTGATGTTTGTGTTTAAGGTGCAAGGCCACTGTGACATCACATGGATCCCATTCTTGTAACTGTGACACACCCAAGGCACGCTTACTGATTTTTGAACATGGCCTAACATGTCACAATAAAACTGTAGGAGGTTGAGGGTGGGATTTCTTGCAATTGCTTTTTATGAGGTTAATGTTGTGGTTTTATATCATTGTAGTTTGTTAAGTGTTTTAAATGCAGCCACGTGTACATTCAAAGCTACAAGCAGCACAACAAGTAACCTAACATGCTTAACTATGGGAGGCCTTTGTGCAGTGATCAGCATGGACAATGTTACTACTGTAATACAAAATGGTTGTTTGCTCCGTTTCCAGTAAAGCTTATTGAAAATGACCCAGTGGAAGAAACTCGGTGAGGAAGAATGATGGTAAATAACAAAACTGGTGAAGTCCCACAAGCTTCACTTCTTCCTCTCCAGTTGCTCTCATGTTGTTCTTACCAGGAAGTCGCTTAAAGGAGTGTAAAAGATAAACGAGAAAGATGATTGATAATAGCAGAGGCAATGCTTGGCGGTTATTTAAATGTGTAAGGATGACATAAATCACTTTTTAGGGTGAGATGAATTGATCAGAGTTCCTTTTCTTACCTCCTGAAAGAAGCCTCGGTTCACTACTTATCTCTGAGAAGACTCCCCCTGTGGTCAATCTGGTTATTAGTGTTTACTTACTGTTGTATTAGTTCATTGATTTGCTTTTGATCTTGCATAATACATGAGAAAAAATGCAGATGTTATATGTGTGAATATTTTATAACCGTGTATGGTATGAATATTGTATGAAGGTTTTAAGTGAATTGTTTCTATCCGCAATCTAAGGGTAATGGAACACACCGGTATGTAACTCTTATTTAGGGAACGAGCGCTCGTAGTGCCTGCTCCTGTCCTTGTCCTGGCACAGTATGCACACACAGACACATTAATGCAAAGTAAAGGGGCCATTATCCCCAGTAAGCACCATTTGCTGCCACTGTCACAGTGGGGAGCCTGCTCTGAGTGCCACGATCATCAATATGCCGCATTATTTTATCACAGCACAAACTCTGCAGGACTAGCCCCATTTTGTGAAGCTTTCTGGGGCTGCGCTGTAGCTCCAAGTCACGTGTGCATGTGTTTCTGGATGAGTTTGTGTGTCTTCCCTCTGGCAGTGACAGTATGATGTATGGGGGAGCAGCAGCCTGCTATCAGAGAGAACAGGTGGCTCTCTCAAGAGACAAACTGACAACACACTGTCCTGATTTAATGTGTAGGAGAAAAAAGAAGACGGAACGATCGTCTTTATTCTCGTGGTAAAAATTAGTAGCTGTTATTCCCACGAGGGGAGGAGAATGACTGAGGCCCACAACATGATGGAGGCTTGTTCAGGGTCAGTGGTTCATTGTAAGTAGGCTTTCAGAAGCTACTAGAAAATATTAGCTTCAGCTTTTATGAAGGTTTAGAGTCCACGGCGACACGGCGCTCCACCCACAGAACATTTTTAAGGAAACAACTTTTTTTATCTTTATTATTCTATTTTCAATGATATGAGTATTTGATAGGACTTTTGATTAGTGGTGATGAGTCACTGGCTTTTCCACTCAGGCTTTTCCTGGTGGCACTCATGTGAAAGATAATGAGAGGTGTGGCATTTAAGTCTGTGGAAACATCCTGCAACAGGAAGATGGCGGTAAAAGTAAAGAACTTCAACGGAAAGTAATTTGCAGAAATAATCAGCAGAGTATTAATTAACACTCCCAGACGCACACAAACACACACACTCTTGTCGTTAAGCTTTAAAAACCCAGAGGCATTTCAAGATGGCTGCCAAGCGCCCAGACCTGTTTCACAAAGGACTGGGGCGTCATGCCTCTGATACTGGGATGCTGGCATGCCATGTGAAAGCACGCACTGTAGTGGCGTTATGCTGTTTTTGTTTGGTTTGGTATGAATGAGCAAAGGCAACATAAACGGGTCTTTTTAGCCACACAGACCACCATTTCTGTCTGAAAGAGGCTTAAACGTGTGCTCAGGTGTATTTGTGCTTATTAATCACCACGAGTTTTCATTTCTACCTGTGTGTGCCGTATCCCTCGTTTGGTCATTTGGGAGTAGAGGAAATGGGCCCAGAGATATTCTCACCTTTCAAGTAGCAAAACAGTTGTTTAACGAAACTTCCACCGAGTCCAAAGGTCATCCTGTCAGTTTGGCCTCCTGAGGGAAATGTCTGACTCTTTACTGCTAAACTGTGTTCACCAGGTACTATAAATTATATTTGGTGTCGACTAAGTCGAATTCATTCAATTTTTACCAGCAAAAAATAAAATAAATAAATAAACAAATAGTGCTGCAGGTCATAAAACAGAGACAATCAGCAGATCTGGTTTTTTATTGGTTCATCATCTCAAGTGACTACTTTAAATAATTGGGAGATATTACTACATCTTTCATCAGTTATTACTTAAAGTGTGTGTGTGTGTGTGTGTGTGTGTGTGAGAGTGAGTGAGAGTGAGAGAGAGAGAGTGAGTGATTGCAGAGGTTTTGATCCTAATCTTGGTCCAGGTAGTTTGAGGCTGGTGGAAGCTGAAGCTGCTGGCAGGCAGCCAGTGTGTTGTCTCATCTCCGGCTGCCTTCCCTCCATTATTGTCAGCCCGTGGGAGATGGCTATTGATCTCTGTGTGTGTGTGTGTGTGTGTGTGTGTGTCCTAGGGCTGAACGATATATCGCATTTGCGATAATATCGCGACATGATCAAGTGCAATTTTCTAACCGCAAAGGCTGCGATTATACTGCGATTATAAGGCTGTCCAAATTACTACCATATCCCAGAATTCATAGCGCGGCCCAGCCAAACTCCAGTTTCCAGCAATGGCGGCCGCTACTAAGTTTTAAAATTACTCATACTAATCTTTCTGGGTCACAAAATAAACTTTTAACATATTTTCAGGCGAGAAAGTAGTTGTGTAAACATCAAATATCTGCTCGGTTTATCAAGATATCCCATATTTGCAAAAGTGCTTCGACGTTTTCAGAGGCGTCTGCTACCCACCAGCTCGACAGCTAGCCGGGAGCTCGAGGATTACTGATGCGGCCGAGAACGGCACAACTCCCGGCACATCATTTTCAGATCACCGCGGAGTTTCGCTGCTCGGGTTAAACGTAATATATAAGTCACTTAGACAACCTAAAAATGTTATTGTTGGGCTTTTTTCAGTGTTTTGTTTGTTCGTGAGTAAATCGGTTTGGCTGAGATTAAAGTTATTAGATTAGATAAAATAAAACTTTATTAATCCCCCGGGTGGGTTCCTCCTTGGTTTTCACACAGCTGACTAAACGTCAAACAGAAAACTTATTAAACAGAAGTATGAGACAGTCGAGAATTTACACCAGTGTCTGGTTATATTTTAGATAGCAAGAAGCAGACGGCCGAGTTTATTAAACTCCACCGAGACAGCGGTGACGCTAATCAGAACTAGACCGTCCAATTTCACGCCTTTAAACTTTAAAGGCGTGTTTGTGTGTGTGTTTATACAATTGCTATTATGTTTGCACTTTATGTGTAATGTTACTGACTGCAGAGATCAGTAAGATGTGTGTATTTTTTATTTATTAGTTTTATTTATTTAATATTATTTTTTAATTGAATGACTGTCTAGTAGTTCACAGATGTCGAAAAACTGAGTGTGGTAAAGCCACTGATTTTGTTTATGTATATTTCTGCAATCTGCACATTGTACTGACTTTCATTTTAATGTTTACACCAGGGTTCCTTGTCAGCACTTTATGCTCAGATGTTTGTAAGCTAAAAATAAACTATTGTGTATGTTCAAATATACTGTTGTGATTGAAGAAGTTAAATAAAAATGTCAGTCATCAATTCATGCATCACCTCATGTCATCATAACAGAGGTCTGTCTTCCAGGAAAGAACAGTTTAAAATTAATGTAATATAGTATTGGCCATACTATATGATGTATTGCTTGTCTTTGTTTAATAATACAGAAGACAAAGACCTTAAAAAATAATCGCATATCGCATCGCAATCGCAATATTGGGGCAAAAAATCGCAATTAGATTATTTTCCATAATCGTTCAGCCCTAGTGTGTCCCCCTCTTGGTCTCTGACTAGCCACATTTCACTCAAATCTATGCCTTTCAGGGATATGAGAGATGAGAAGAGAAATGTGTGCAGCATCGAGGTGTCAGACCAAACCAGTGTGAGCTGTATATCACTTGGCCACAGGGATGTAGAAGTGACATGTTAAAGATCATTATGATTGTGGCACAGAGGTCCTGAGTGTACAGCAGTAGACAGTAGACCGCAGGCGATGCAGGCAAACTGGCGTCAGTATTTTGTGCTGTGCTGTACTCTTTACAACTCTTTATATAAATCCATCTGAGATCACATCCCTGCACATCTGTTCTCCTTTACCTCTGTGGCTCCCTTCCCTGTTTGAAAGCACTTGATTCTCACCAGTTCACTAATGATCACAAACGTGTTTACTAATCAAACTGTTGTGTTTTGTAGATGGCTGCAATCAGAAAGAAGCTGGTGATAGTTGGGGATGGTGCGTGTGGGAAAACCTGCCTGCTTATTGTCTTCAGTAAGGACCAGTTCCCAGAGGTCTACGTCCCCACTGTGTTTGAGAACTACATCGCTGACATTGAAGTTGATACCAAACAGGTACGTTGTAGAATATATATGTACTGGAAGTGCTGGGTATACAAGTCTGGCCCAAGTCTTCAGTCAGAAAGACTGCTGCAGTCCAGGAGTCTAGTTCACCGTCTTTAATGAAGCTTCACAGAAGAACTGGTTACAGCAGGGCTTGCCAGGATAAATCCAACTGTGATGCAGCCAGATATGCACTTCTAATTGTGGCAGATGCAGTATAGGTGACTATAAGCATGGTTGTCTGGAAACAGAAACAGGTAATACTATAATTAGTAGGGTCAAAGATAACTAAGCAACAATCAGAACACATCATCTGCTCAGACACAGCAATATTTTACAATGTCCACTAGGGGTCGCCGTAAGACCAGAAGTTAGCTAAATAGCGCAAATCTTCCCAGTTGCTAGCAGTGTTGCCAACTTAGCGACTTTGTCGCTATATTTAGCGAGTTTTCAGAGCCCCTTAGCGACTTTTAGGACAGCCAATAGCGATTTTCCTTACTGAGGAGTTGGCAACACTGGTTGCTAGTACTAAAGCAAGAATGTGGCAAGCTAACAGCAGCTAAACTAAACAATAAACAACAGAAAAATCCTTTAACCGCGGGATGTAATCATTGGAGGAGATTCTGGCCACTGGTATTAACTTAGTGCAAATTAATTAAATAATTAAATAAACCTACTAACATGATATCTGTGTACCGGGGCATAACTTTAGCTTTAACATGAACAAACAACTATAACTATTTTCATACCAGTTAACCTGTCAAAAGTAATAACACTTACAGTTTCATTGACGCACACGGAATCGCACAAACTGCAGGGAATTTGCACATACGTCGTATTTGAAATATCGGTTTTCAGTTTGAAGACTATGAATAATTTAAACTATTGAAATAGAAGTAATAGTTTGACCTTTGTGTATTTGTAACAACTTCACTTAAAGAGGTTCGAGTTTTCATTTGACATTTATTTTTTGTTTGGAAAGGTAATAAAAGCTTCTTTTTTTTTTCTTTTTTTTTTGACTCAGTGGCTCTCAGCCATTTATTTGTGATTCTTACAAAACATCAGCATCTATTTGGAGCTCCTTGTCACTGTTTAAGACATTTGTTAGGTTTTAGTATTTCCCCTCCAAGTTTCTCCTGTGGTGCCATTTAAACAGTAGTTAGGTTGTTTCTGAAAAGTAGAATAAATAAGAGTCCAAAAAAACGAGTTTGCAGATTGTTTATCGTGTGGTTTGGGTACTAATGTTCTCTGCCTTCAGTTATTAAATGAAGAAAATGAAAGTATAAGGATATACTTTTGTAATAAAGGAGCAAAGACTGACTACACTGTGTATGTATTGATAATATTAATTGGAGACATTTTATATTAGAGGTATTACTCCTACTCTCACTACTTTTGCTTATATAATATTTACACAAGTGCAGAATCTAAGAGCAAATTTGAGCTGTTTCTTGGGACAGGCAGGTTTATGTGACACTCTTTGACTCTGTTGATTGTGGACCACATCCCATCAAGATTGATGGCAATAAGTGCCTGCTCTGAGAGAATATTTGTGCTATTTCATTGTTATAAAGCTGCAGATCTCCAGCTAGCAACAGGAAATGGATCAGTGCCACCTTCCTGTGCAAGGTCGGGACCCCTCTCCTAATACATCATGACTAATGTCCCGTTTCCTGTTCCTTTTTCCTGTGCTGTAAAATTGGGGATCAGCTGGTTTTTACTTCAGTAGGTTGAATGTGATGGAAGAATTTAAAATGTAACAACTTTATTTGATGCAGTGAAATATTTTATAACACACTGTTTGACTTACACCTTATATTACGTTACAGTTAACATTACTAAGAAAAAAAGATTTCTCTTGGGAACCTGACTCCTGAGAGACATCTACTGGTAGTAGAAGCAAAGGGCAGCTGACTGAGGTTCTTCCTGGTGTGAAATAGCTTATTTTACAACAGTTTACGTGTTATCTCATTAAATATTGAAAATACCCTTCCTGTGGTAGACTGTAAGTGCGGTGTCTGGGCAATCTTGCTAAGAAGCTTGTGAGCCAACAAGAAACATGTGAGATGTAAGAAAAGCCCAGAAGAATTGTTGAGGTACTGTTGTTGCACTCTGGACTACAATCAAGATGTTCTCCAGCTGTGATTAGTAGAAAAAATACTGCAAATGAAATCAGCAGAAGAATAAAATGCATAAATAATGCAGTTTAATCCTCAGTTTAGTTTTTACTTTAAAAAAGCCATAATTTCCTCATGAAGTGACATTTCTAGGCTTGTGTGTACTAAACATTCCTATGTAGTTCCTTGTGGTTGCATTGTAACTAGAGCTACAGCTCATGCTGACCTCTCACAAATGATTTTTGCAAGCGTTTTCTTTTATCTGGAGCAAGCGAGGCGCTGAGGGATTTCTAACAGCTTGATTAACAGCTGAGATCCTGTGGGAACCACCTCCACCTCTGCAGACTTGCTGTTTAGGCCCGATAGTGGAGGATTGAGTTGTTCTCAGTTATGTTCCTCCCTCTGTCCAATGGGATTTCTTTTGTCTGTAATCTGTTTTTGTATTTTAATGCTAGCAAGTGTGTGCTCTGTGTTGGAGCTGCTTGCTTCATATGTTTTGTTCTTTGTCTTCCTCTCTCTCTCAGGTGGAGTTGGCATTGTGGGATACAGCAGGTCAGGAAGACTATGACAGATTGAGGCCTCTCTCCTACCCTGACACAGACGTAATCCTCATGTGTTTCTCCATAGACAGTCCTGACAGTTTAGGTAAGGTGGCGGTGAAAGTGTGTTTTAGTTCATTGCTGTGCCCCAGTTAAGATATTTTTGTGAAATCAACAAGCAAAGTCTCCGAGTTCCTGAGACAGTGTTGTATTATTCTTTTGTAAGATTACTTCACAACAAAGGTCACCTGGCAGGGAAATGTTCCAGATTTTATCTGCTCATGGGGCTACATCTTCTTACAAAGGGTTTTCCCACATATTTCATTGGTATCGTAACCTGCTGTTGAAATTCCATCTTCCACTGTCATGGAAAAGTCATGACTTGACTGGTTGAACTGCATTACGATGCATTAATATGTAGGCACACACGAGATTACAGTCGCTCCTCCAATGAACTTGAGGAATGAAGTCTGGGCATCAGCAGACCTTTGTAGCTTTGATTGCTATGGTAGACATGACGGACTGGAGAGGGTTCACCAGGAACATGCAGTTACTATGGATGAGATGCAGGAAACTTTTTGGGCGCAGCTTTTAAATGCAGTTTCCTCTACCACCTCAGCATCTCCTCAAAATCTCAGCAGGGAACTTCTTTTATAGTCCTTAGGTGTTAAGCAAAGCTTAGCAGAGCGTCACGGTCTCTGGGCTTGGTTAGATATGTGGAGCAACCGGTAGTGTGGGATGCTTGTGTTTACTTTTGTTGTGTTGTCAGTCCTTTAACATTGCCATGGCCACAGAGAAGACAAAAGTCACGAAGTACTATAAATGTCTTTTAGAAGAGCGAAAATAAGGGTTGTAACTTAGCATTACAGCCAGTCTTTGCTTTCCTCATCCATGCTTTAGGATATTCCTACTCTAACACAAAATGTAATCTCTGTTCAGAGAGAAATCGCTTGTTTTGTCGACTGTGTGTGACACTAGCTCTCAGTGACCTCTTGGTATTTTTTTTTTGTGCACAGTCACAAGGGAAACTAGTGACTGTCCTTACAGGAGGAAAAAGGTCTGGTGCAAAACTAATGCTCTGATTTTCATATATGGAATTTTTCTTTATTCTTTTAGAGAACATTCCTGAGAAATGGACACCTGAAGTGAAGCACTTTTGTCCCAATGTCCCAATCATCCTCGTGGGCAACAAGAAGGACCTTAGGAATGATGAACACACACGCAGAGAGCTCGCCAAGATGAAACAGGTCTTGTATTTGGGGGGGTTTTGGTTTTTGTGTTAAAGGAAACACATCCTCTCAGTAGATAAATGTCCACGCACAACCACTGAAATTTTAACTGGCTTTCTATATATGACACCCAGGAACCAGTAAAGCCTGAAGAGGGCAGAGACATGGCCAACCGCATCAGTGCCTTTGGCTACCTGGAGTGTTCAGCCAAGACCAAGGACGGAGTGCGGGACGTGTTTGAGATGGCGACCAGAGCGGCACTGCAGGTGCGCAAGCGTAAGAAGAGGGGTGGCTGCCAGATTCTGTGAACAGCCAGAGTGTTGGCCACAGCACCTGAGGGAGGACTAGCCCCTCCCCGACACACAGAGCAAACCTAGCGAAACCTTAAATCAATGGCTTCCATGGACTTCACAGACGCAGATGTGCCGCCGGCAAATATGAAAGACTGACACACCTGTTTAAAAGCAAAACAAATCAGCCTTCTTTTTTTAAAGCAGCCTCCTCTGCAGCTCACTCTGTTATTGCTTCTTTCCTGTTTGTTCTCTACCAGAACACAAGCTTGTTTGAAGGACCAACCCGCTTACTTTACTTTTATATGTATGTTTGTATTTATGTGCATATACTTTATAAATGTCATGCATTGGGCACTGTGTTATGTTTGTTTACAGAGAAGGGTTTTGTGGACTTTCTCTCACAGCTATGAGCTGCACACAGCTTTACTTCTGCTGTTTTCCTCTGCTTCTCTTCAACCTGTGTGTGCCACTTAGTCTCCTTTTATACATCAGCTTCAGTCCTGATTCCTTTTTTGTCAGACAATTTATTTTAGACCCCGAAAGTTCTATTTCACCAAGTGCTGTGTCAGCAGAGTGCTGTTTTCCACAGCTTTCTCTTCTGACACAAAGGACTAAATTTACAGCCTGTTCACACTTCATTAATCCACTGAAACCTACATAAAGTAATGCAGGAGCGACTGTATGGAGAGGCTTCGGCCTGCACCTCGGTCTCTGTCTTTCTCCATGGCGATGGCTTAAACTGGCACTGCAGACAGTGGTCTATTGTCTTGGACACAATATGTGCAGTCGTGCTCACACTGGCTCTGGCAGACGTCATTACAGCTTCCCCCCGATGAGCCCTGCATCCTGCCTGTACTGTTTGAGGTCCAGTATACAGTCATCTCACAATACTGTGTACTGGACTCACTGTGGATGAATGCACACAATATACAGCCATATTAATATTATATAACATCAGCCTAGTCTGTGTGTAAAAGTAGCTGACAACTAGATTAGCAGCTCAAACATCATTGCGTGGTGTACAGGAGCCCTTAGTCACTGTATGGTCGTTCTTTGAGTTGTGAACAGGCAAAAACCAGAGTAACAGTGATGTCTTTTGGCCCTAAGATAGAACCGTAAAGATGAAGAGATTTTACACCAATGTGACAAAACTGTAAAACAGAATTTGAATTAAAAAAAAAAAAAAAAAACATATTGGGGAATGAAACGCCAGAGTTTACGCATGTGTCTCCTTCAGAGCCAAAATAAAGAAGTACAGGGCAAAGGCTGTATGCACTCCTGCTCAGAAAGAGCCCAGATCAAATTGTTTGTGTATTACATCGTACAAATATTCATCTTGCCACAATAACAAAAGCAAGACGTTCTTCCACTTGGAGTGGGCGTGGGCTAATGTCTGGCCAGTGGCTCTGTCTTAAATGTCACAACGAAATTTGAGAAAAGGTTGATTGAAGCTGCTTTACAAACAGGAGCAGGAAGTTTTGAATGTCTGAAACATGACAAACATGTTAATAAAGTATTTTTGAAATACTACTTTGGTTTGGTTTTGGAGATGGTTTTAATACATTTACATCTCAATAATGGTTTACTCTTATTTATTACAACTGACTTCTATTCTATAAGTAAATCAGCATTTAACTTTCTTTTGGCATCCCCTTGGTATAATATTTAAAATGAGAATTAAAGAGACCTCAGACTTACAAGTAAAAAAACAACAAAACAAAATTGGTAGGTTTGAACATTAAAGTGACCTCGTGTGTTGTCATCTTAGATTTATTTAAATAATTTGATTTAAAATGAACCTTACAATTACTCCATTGATAAGAAAATGAATAAAATTGCTGTTTGGTAACTGTAATTAAGAAATACATTGAAAGTCTCATACATGGGCAGGCAACACTATGTACACTATGACATGTACATTTCAGTTATTTAACAACCAGTTAATACTTAAGCACAGATTGATTTAAAACTGTAAATTCAAGTAATTTGCTCCTTCGCAAAGTCAGGCGTGGTCCCTAACTGCTCCTTTTGGATTCTACTGATGATCAGATGACACAGAAGAATCCTTGCATATAAAGTGCACGTTTGTAAAGCACACTCGGTCCTATGCACAGACTGCTTCATCTGTTCTCCTAGTGCTGGAAAAGTGCACTTCTGAGCTGCTTGAGGAACTTTTCAGTCTCAAGATTTATTGTCACCATGTAATTGTGAGAAGTTGCTGGTGTTAGTGGTGCAGTTCCCTGAGACAACATAGTTGCTTTAAACACAAAACAGTTATGTCTATCATTGTCTTTGGTCAAGATTATCTAGTAAAATATACTTTGGACATTTGATATAGCAAAGTGTTCATTTAGGACAGTTTGATGGTGCTGAAATGAATTCCTCTGAACAGCTTTTGGGGCTCTCCTTTGGCTCACATGTCATTCCTCCACTCAGGGTCCAGCTGCTGCTGAATGACACTCTCTGCAGTCTCAACTGGTGAGAAAAGCAAAATTCAAGGTGGAGAATTTTAACATGTTCATATGAGGAAGGTTTTTATGAAAGAATTACCCTCAGTTTCATATGTTTTTACTCAGTGGCACAATTATTGTAATTAGCCTTTGTTTGCTACCTGTGGGCTCAATTGAGATGTAAAGTGCTTGAAGTCGAGCAAACACATCTACATCTTCCTCTGCCCGAATGAATCCAGTGTAACCTCCTTCATCTCTGCAGTACTGGATGAAGCTGCAGGCGAACAGAGAAAGAGTGAACAAGAAAGTCAGCACAGATCACTCGTTCAAATTTAAAGCTGAGTTTAAAATTTAACGTTTGCTGAAAGCGGAAGTAGGAGTGTGTCACTTGCCGGGCCCAGGTGGAATCTGTTTCCAAAATTCTGGGGTTTCCCACCACAATCAGCAGGGCTTTAGCTCGAGTCACAGCCACATTAAATCTCTGGACAACAAAAGAACGTGTCACAATAATCTGTAAATGCAGGCTCTTCATTTTGTGTGTCTGTGTATGGGATTGCGTTATTTACCTTCTCGTTTTTGACAAAGCCCAGGTTGAACTTTTTGTCCATCTCTGTGTAATCGGGGCTGCTTCGAACTGTAGACACCAAAATCACTCTCCTCTCCTGGCCCTGGAACTCCTCCACTGAACCAACCTGACACACACACACAAATATGCATTTCTGACACACTTGCTACTCTGTGTTTTGAAGTCTTTTACTCTCCAACATTTAGTTACCTTAAGGTTTTCCATACTCATAAATTGAAATTCTTTTTCCAGACCAATTTTTTCCAGTGCCTTGCGGATTTTCTGCACCTGTGTGACACAAAGAAAAACATAACCACTAACCACACCTTTAAATCTGCATCTTATCTACGTGTGTTCATTTGTAGTTATAGCAAAGGTTTGTAACCACTACATAAAAAAAATTTAATCACACCTGCTTCCTGTAGGGGGCGATGATGCCTATGTCTCGGGGTGCAATCTTTGCCACACCCTTCTTGCCTTGTGCCTGCAGCAGTTTCCGCACATAGTCCATCAGCACCTCCACTTCAGCTACATTGAAGAAAGAAGGACTGCTGGCCTCACGTTTGTCAATGCCAGTCACCCCATGGAAGATCACTGGGAAGTTCTGAAAGACATAAATTTTGAATTGGTGAAACTTTTAACTACCTCACTGCTCTGAGTAGTTGCAGCAAAGCTTTTGTTGCTTTGATTTCCAAAAGCAGTAGAAGAAGACTGGATGTGTAAATGAATTATGTGGAGATATCATCTGAATTTCAGGAGCGGGACCACTCCTCCTTCACGCCCCCTCCGGCCTCAGGCTATAAAAGCCCCCCTTCACCAATACCTGCTGTTCTCATTTTCATGCCCCCCCCCCCCATTTTCCCTCTCTTCTCCTCTTTTCCTTTCATTCATTTCTCGTTAGTACCTGGGGATCTGCCCGGCCTGGGGCAAGTTACTTTGAAAAAGTAATTAATTATAGTTACTAGTTACTTCTTCAAAAAAAGTAACTGAGTTACAATATTCTAAAAGTAATTAATTACTTGAAAAGTAACTATTGCGTTACTTTAAAAAAAATGTTTAACCCTCTGGGGTCCAGGGTATAATTGTCCATTTTTAACTACTTTTGATGTTTCCTCCACATCTCACCTTTAAAAACTGTTTACTTGTTTGGTCTCATCCTTTTCAGCACAACCTCACGTGTCTCCAAAACCTCACTTCCGGTTAGATCATGAGAGGGTGAAGACGCGTGTGCCACAGCTCCTGCACCTGATTTTACGAAATTTCGACAAATATCAAAGTAATACATCTTCTTCCCACAAAGCAACATAGGGATTGTGAAGAGTGCATTCTTCTCCAAATGCCTCCAAAAAAACTAAATCCGAAGCTAGTGGCGACAGAAACGACCGAATTTGATGTGGCCTCAACTGAAAATGACGGCGCCAAAGCTGGCACGCCAGTTAACTCCGCACTCGAGGAATATACACAAGGTAACAAACAAGTACTCTCTGCGATTACTTCCTTGGATAATAAGATAACTCAAATGAAAATAGACGTTTGCGACACCCTACGTGGGGAAATCGCAACGCTAAGGGCTGAAAATAATGAAGCCATCACAGCTCTAAAAACGGTAATGGAAAATTACAATGCACAGCTGAAAGATCTATCAGAATCAGCGACAATCACTTCTAACTCCGTGGTGAAACTAGAAGAAAAAGTCAAACAACTTTCTAATAAAGTGGAACAACTGTCCGAAAAATGCACTGATCTGGAAGGGCGTTCAAAGAGGAAAAATATAAGGATAGCCGGAGTACCTGAAGGTAGAGAAAAAGGTCAACGTCCTAGAGACTTTGCGGCAAGGCTACTACGAGACCTACTAGACCTGGACGAAACCCCACTGGTGGACCGTGCACACAGAGCCCTACGAGTGACCCCAGAAGAAGAGGCCCCGCCACGACACTTGATTGTGAGGATACACTATTGCCATACTATGGAAGAAATACTTCGAAGAATCTCCACCAGGAAAAATCTGAAGCTCGGAGATATCCGCGTTCAGATTTTCCGCGACCTACCCCAGGCGGTGGTAAAACGACGTGCAGCGTTTACTCCAGCAAGAAACCTGCTTCGAGACCAACCCGGAGTTAAATATGGACTTCTATACCCGGCTAAACTTAGGGTGACACACAATGGTACGGAACTGGTCTTTATAGATCCCAACGAAGCACTTCGCTACGCACAAGAAAAATTTGGATCTCAATAAGGACGGCATAAGGTAGATAAACCAGAGCTCCGCATCTGGCCCAATGACACGTACTTACTTTGATATAAAAAATCATCATTTGCCCAGGAGCTATGGACAAAGGAAGTTTTGAGATAGAATATTTTGGTAAGCTTAGTTTTTGTTATAGCATCCCCTCGAATTTTTTTTTTTTTTGGGATACACGGAAGGGGATGCATTGCTTACGTTTTTTTTTTTTTTTTTTTTTTGTCACGGTTACACACGGGTAGGGGGGTGGGGGGTGAGGGTTGGGACCCATATCTCGACTGTACGAATATGGAAAATACGAGAATTAAGCCGCCCTAAAGTATACAAATGCAAGATAATGGAAAGGTAAAAAATGTGGATTTAACTTTTTGTACTTGGAATGTAAAGGGTGTAAATGAACCTGTTAAAAGAGGCAAAGTTTTATCGTACTTAAAATCTCTTAACGTGGATATTATTTTTTTACAAGAAACCCACTTGAAAAATGCGGCTCACAATAAACTTAAATGTAGATGGATAAATCAGGTGTACTATTCAACACTTTCCGCCAAAACTAGAGGGGTAGCTATCTTAATCAAGAAAGATACCCCGTTCAAACATAACTCCACTATAGTTGATAAGAATGGGAGATATGTATTAGTGACTGGGGAGCTGCATACTACTCCAATTATTCTACTGAATGTCTATGGGCCCAACCATGACGATCCAGAATTCTATAGAAAGGTCTTCAGCTTAATTCCGGATATACCCAACACTAATTTAATAATTGGAGGTGACTTTAACCTAGCATTAGACCCATATTTGGATAAATCCTTGTCCAAAAAAATCACACCGTGTAAAAGCAGTAATTTTATTAAAACATATATGAAGAATATGAATATCTGTGATGCGTGGAGAATTCTAAATCCATCAGGCAGAGAGTATTCTTTCCACTCCCACGTACACAATAGTTATTCAAGGATTGATTATTTTTTGGTGGATGGAAAAATGCTCCCCCTAATTCGAAATGCAACCTATCATAATATTATTATCTCTGATCACTGCCCCGTTACTTGCTCCTTTGCACTTAGTAACCCTATTAAAACATACAGAAATTGGAGATTTGACCCACAATTACTGAACGATTTAGAATTTAAACAATATATAAACTCTCAGATGTCTTTATTCTTTGATATAAACGATAATGCTGAGACCTCTCCAGATATACTATGGGAAACGTTTAAAGCTTATATCAGGGGGTTTATAATATCATATCAAGCGTCACGGAACAAAAGGAATAAATTAGAACAGCTAAATTTAGAAAAAAGAATCCACGAACTGGACGTCAATAATGCAATGGCTCCTTCTTTAGATAAGTATAATACTATTTGTGCACTAAAATATAAACTAAACCAAATATTATCTATTAATATTAATAGAACTTTCACTTTTGTGAGACAGAACTATTTTGAATTTGGGGATAAACCCCATAAGTTGCTAGCCAGACAACTAAAGAAACTAGAAAATGATAGAGCGATTCATAAAATCAGAACAAGTAACGGAAATCTGGTCACATCACACAAAGATATTAACGATAACTTTAGACAGTTTTATGAATCCCTCTATACTTCTCATCCCACTGCAGGGCCTAATGAAATGCAGGAATTTTTAGATAAATGTGATCTTCCTGTGTTAGACCAGACAAATGCCAATATTTTGAACGCTAAGATCACAATTGAAGAAATTACAAAATCTATCGGATTACTAAAAAACAACAAGAGTCCAGGCCCTGATGGGTTAGGGAATGAGTTTTATAAATACTTTAAGATCAAATTAAGTCCATATCTATTTAAATTATATAACCATGCATACAAAATGAGCACCCTACCTCCAACATTGAATGAAGCAACTATTATAGTACTTCCAAAAAAAGGCAAAGCACTGGAGGAAGTGGGATCATATAGACCTATTTCTCTATTAAATTCTGATCAAAAAATTCTGGCTAAAATACTAGCGAGTAGACTTAATACGGTAATAGATAAATTGGTGCATCCAGACCAAACAGGTTTCATTCCAAACAGGAGTTCTTTTAATAATCTTCGACGTCTATTTAATATAATCTATTCCCCCAAGGTACAACAGGACCTACTTATACTTAGCTTGGATGCCGAAAAGGCATTCGATCATGTGGAGTGGTCCTACCTCTTTGCAGTCCTAGAAAAATTTCAACTGGGACAAGATTTCATCTCTTGGATAAAACTACTTTATAATAATCCCACAGCCAGAATTCTTACAAATCAGACATTATCAACTCAGTTTAAACTCAGCAGAGGTACAAGACAAGGATGCGCTCTTAGTCCATTATTATTTGCCCTGGCTTTGGAACCCTTAGCACAGACAATTCGAACCCATATGGATATACACGGTTATGATACAACATACACTTCTAATTCTATATCGCTCTATGCTGACGACATATTATTATACATAACAAAACCATTAATATCCCTCCCAGCAATTCTCTCTGTGATTGATAAATTCAGTACTTTCGCAGGCTACAAGATTAACTGGGGAAAAAGCGAAATACTGCCCATTAAATTAGAGAATAAACAATGGCTTACATCTCTCCCATTTAAAATAACCTATGAAAAAATCACTTACTTGGGCATTACAATACCAAAAAAACACAGCTCCCTAATGAAAGAGAATTTTCTTCCCTTACTGGAGAAACTTAAAAATAACATTCAGTACTGGAGGACACTTCCTATTTCTTTAATAGGGAGAGTGAATTCAATAAGAATGGTATTTCTCCCGCAGTATTTGTATCTGGTTCAAAACATCCCAATTTTCTTGCCCAAATCTTTTTTTAAAAAGATGGACGCCATCATTATGCCATTTATATGGAATTATAAAACACATAGAATAAAAAAAGACCACCTATGCAAACATAGATCCCTTGGTGGACTTACACTACCTAACTTTATGTACTACTACTGGGCATCAAATTTAAGAATAATTTCCCTTCTATTGGATGACACAGCAATACTCCCTAACGGCTTACAGATGGAGCGGGAGGATTGCCTTCCTTACTGTGTTGGTGGAATACTACTCTCTCCTATTCTTTTGACAAACTCATATTACAATTCGAATCCAGTGATTTATAATACCGTACAAATTTGGAGACAAATAATTAAGCACTTCAAATTGAAAAAACTATCAATGTGTACACCCATTACAGCTAACCCCTCTTTCCTTCCATCATGTGTAGACGGAGCTTTCAATATATGGCAGGAATTGGGAATTTGTAAATTAAAGGATTTATACCTAAATGATACTTTTATGTCATTCCAACATTTAAAAGATAGATTTGGATTGCCTCACAGTCATTTTTTTAGATATCTTCAACTAAGAGACTATATCCGTACATACCTGCCACAATTTGAAAACATATCGTCCGATCCTTTGGACAGATGTCTTAGTGATGGAAGGGGGTTTGAACAGAGAATTTCATTATTTTATAATTCAATACAGGAGATGAGTATACCTTCAACTACTTCAATCAAAGAGGAGTGGGAAAAAGATTTTGGGACTCTCCTATCAGAAGATTTCTGGCAGGAGGCCTTACACAACATAAATACGCCTTTTATTAATTCCCGTCACTGTTTAATTCAGTACAAAATTATACACAGACTACACTATTCAAGGGAAAAACTTCACAAAATGTATCCAGAGTGTTCCCCCCTCTGTGAAAAATGCAAGATACACTATGGAAATCTGTTACATTGTTTTGCACTATGTCCAAGGCTTCAGGGTTTTTGGTATGATATTTTTACTTATATGTCTAATATTTTTAAAAGTAAGATTGAACCAAATCCGACAGTAATCATCTTTGGGATTTCCAACGAAACACAAAATTTACAACACTCTCAAAAAAGGTTTATGGCATATGCTTTGATTATTGCAAAGAAATTGATCCTGCAGCTTTGGAAAGGCAATGAAACTCCTGTATTAAAAATGTGGCTTACTGAACTTATAAACACTCTTCACCTTGAAAAAATAAGATATAGTATGAATGACAATGTAAAAGATTTTGAATTAATCTGGCACCCTTTACTTATATACCTTGGGAAAATATAAAATTTTGTTTACTTGTTTCTCTTCCCTTTTGCCGACAGCCGGGGTATTGGGACCCCTTATGGGTGACTGCGGGTTTTTTTTTTTTTTTGTTGTTGTTGGTGTTGTTTAATTATTTGCCTTATTAGTTTAGAGAAAAAAAGGAGCATAAGCTATGTTATGTCAATTTGTAAAAACTACAATCATGATACTTGCTCTCAATAAAAATATTTGAAACAACAACCTCACGTGTCTGAATCTACAGTCATGTTTTCATTTTTTACAGACTGTATTAACACAATTGATCTAAAATCAGACAAAAACCATAAAGTCCGAGGAGAAAAGGTTATATTTTTTACTGTAACAACCACAAACATGTTTAATGAATCATATTTCATAATGTTAAATGCAAATATAAATTGTCAATCTTAAAATCCTATGCACAAGTTTTGCAAACAACAAAGTTATTTGCATCCATTTACCTTTTACCTTGATTTTTTTAAATAACCATTTCAAACTATTTACAGAACAATCAGCTGTTCTTCAATAAGATGCCACAAATTATTTGTGCCTCTCCAAAAACATCATTTCTGTCCACTATAAAGGAAACATCACAGCCTGATACCTGCAGCTCTGACAGCAGCAGGTGTATCACTGCTGTTTCTACCTGGAGACAGCAGTCGCCTCATTGTTCTGACACACAACACAAAACTATCCACAACACACTAACTACACAAGACAGCACATTAACTACACACTCCAAACACGCTAAACGTCACAAATCTCTCACGTCTCAAAACTCGCTCGCTCTCTTTTTCTACTCCTAAAACTTCCCCTGTTAGGGAGGGGGGTGGGGGCATAAGAAGAGAGTGCTTGCTAGCGCTGTCCTTACGTGACGACACTATTGAGGAATAAACAGGCATATATCTTGTTTATCGTGACTCTGGTTTTAAGTGGCCTATCAACACAATTTAAAAACTGGTATATGTCACCTTGTTGCTTTGTCTTTAAGTGGTCATGTGATTGGCTTACCATGACTACTTTATTCTTGCTCAGTCAAACAGCAGCACTCAGGTGTTGTGATTATCGTCCGCGGGAGCGCGCAGCTGCTTAAAGCTGCAGCGTCCAGATTACTTACAGCTGAATACAGCTTCAACCGTCTGTTTGTTGAAAAATAGTAACGGACCGCGTTTCCTTGTTAGTAACTGTAACGGCATTGTAACAATCCGGTTGTTCAGTCTGACGTCACTAGCCGTGTCTGGGTCTAAACTCCGCTGCAGGTCCATATATCAAACGATCACTGTGGCATTACTGAGAGTTGAAAAACTGTCTAAAGTCTTTCATCTTTAATAAAATGATCAGTGTTCTGCTCTACCAGGTGTAACAATTGAGTTTAACATCCAGGCATCCATGAAAACGGAATTTATGACATTTAACGGAGTTAGAAGTTAGCAGGGAGTTAGCTCGCTAGCTTCTATCTAAATACAATATAGCATGTCCTGACTGCGGGGTTTTGGAAACAAATTCAAACATACAGCTCTGCTATCACTTCCAGCATAAATGAAGACAGAAAACTAAACAGCAGTGACGTTTGTAGGGTTACTGAAGTTGGGCTAGCTGGTATATAATGATGTGCTACGTGACAGCTAGCGACACAGCTATGTTAGCATAATATAAACAAGCTAACTTTTTTTCCACTCGATAAAAGTTAACGTGAGTGTTCTCGGTGGTCAGGAACAAATGTAATCGCATGGCAGGATGCTGTAAAAGGACCAAACTTCAGCCAGGAGAACAACTGAGATAATCCATCCACAATACGAGGTTAGTCATTAATATACTGCTGCATGGGCTGGGCTGTAGTTACATCCTAAGGTTTTAAAAACTGAGCTTAAATAAATGATTAGTGGTAATAAAAGCCGAGGGAGGTCAACAGTGATCACTGACTGTTTTAGGAGCTTTTTGAGATTAAATAGAAGAAAATACATAACATTAAACATGTTAACAACACAAAAGCCACATTAAACGCAGACTACTTTAGACCCGGAAGTAGGATTCGTCGCGTCATCACTGAACAACCGGATAGGAATAGTAATTAGTTAGATTACTTGTTACTGAAAAAAGTAACGCCGTTATTCCCATCACTGGTCGCCAGTCCCCTTCGAGGCCTTCCCCAAACCGCAGCACCAGTTCACACTTCCTCATCCCTCATCGCCCATCATTACAGAGGATGTGGTCCCAGCTAGTGAATTGTACATACACTGCACAGTGCACACTTGTTAAAAGAAGAATCACTACCTTTTTTGGTAGCTCTTCCCAGTTGCAGTAGAAGTTTCGTGCGTACTCATCTGCACAAGCCTGCAGCTCCCCGTCATAGAAAAGCTCATTGGGAATTTTGAGAATGGCAGGATGAGACCTGAAAGAAAAATGCACATTGTTGCAAATCAAGCAAATCAAGTTTTTGTCACCGAGCATCCTTAGACTCTCTTCTAGCACACCTGTAGTTACGCAGCAGCTTGGTAACAAAACGTTTGCTGAACACACCATCAGCGTTCTTCTGGTACACAGAGAAGTTATTCATCAGCCGCTCCAAGAGGGACACTCCTGTAGACAGCACAGAGTTTTTAAAACCAAATGTCAGTTTGCTACACACAGGGAAACAGTTCCGGGCAGTATCCATCCATTCATTCATGTATGTAGCCTTATTTCTCTGTATTACAGTAGATTTGTGCGCAAGGCAACATAAGTGTTCTTACGTCTGTACTTACCCATGCCGTATTTCAGAGCATAAGGAGATCTAAGAATGGGGCCAAGCTGCTTGGGGTCTCCAGCCAGAACAACCTGACCAGCCGTTGCATCAAGCAACCCTTTGGTCCCACAAAATAACAAAAATCAATCATCATATAAATCAAATTTAGTACAGCTCTAGAAAGGAAAACTCTTTGTTGTTTATACCTGCCAATGGTATTATACACTCAGTCTCCACAGCATGTCCAGCCTCATCAATAAACACATGAGTGAAATGTTCTGCTGGAATGTCACCTGAGACGAATCTGCACAGATCAACAAATCTTTACATGGCACAAAGTCATATTTGCCACGTTCATCTGTCATGTTTAATGTTGTGTTAATGTTATAGACAGTGTCATGCAGATATGACTGCAGTGTGAGTCATTCACTACCTTCCGGCAGTAAACAGGGTGGTGACCATGATCTTATACGTCATCAGCTCTTCTTTAGCAGGGAAAATGTAACACTCCCCAACCAGGTTAGAGCATTCCTGTAAAGTGCCATCGTATCATAAACCTCAGTGAGACTTAATACAATAGCATCAAGCACTAGAACGCACATCAACACTGTGGTTAAGAAATGAGTGAGTGAGTCCTCATTCAGTGTGTCATGCATGAACATTACAGTCATGAAGTGCATTTCACATATAGTAGATACTTAAATGTAAACTACTGAATGAAAGTTTGCTCTAATATCACAGGTGAATGAAAGGTAATGCAGAGTTAGTTTCTTGATAAACTGCATCTCCATTAAAAAAGAAAAACAAATCATTTTCATTAAATGAACTCCCAGCACTGACCATTAGTTCATCAGGAACAAGTTTTGGGTCCCAGCTGCTGGCATACATGCGATATACTTTACGCTTGTCCACATGCTCCAGAATCCTCTTGCAAAGCAGATCAGCAGCACTGTTGGTTGGAGTGCATGCCAGAATGTAGCAGTTAGCTTGTGTCTTCTCTATCTGCTTGATGGCCTCCACCACAGTCACTGTTTTTCCTGAATAGAACAGGAAACATAAAAACGGCATCAGCTGAGTTGCATTTTCAGACTTATGATAAGTTCCTTCTATAGCAGCTCAAAAGCAGAGGGGTAGCAATCTTTGGGACCCAGTACCAGTTCCAGGTGGACCAAAAATCAGGTAGGGGGCAGGTTTGGATGAGCCAGCTACAATGTGTTGTACTGCCTGATATTGCTCTGGATTTTTCTCCAGCTGCCTATCAAACAGCCTGTTGATGGAAAAATAAATGGAAAAAAAGGAATAATTTTAGAGCTGAATCACATGCCTGAATCACTCCTGTCATTTCAGGATGATTTATACATTTTAAGTGTATACAGAGAACCAAAATTTCAGCCTCGGCTGAGTAGTGCAGCACTGATGATCATCCATTATTTATTTACATGTAGAGAAAAAGGATAACACATGCACTGTGTATTAAAAAAAGTATGTGATCAGTCCACTAGAGTTTCTAACCTGAGATTGGGAAGGTCCTTTGGCTGAAAGGACATGTTGGGTTCAGCAGGAAACAACACGCTTTCCAGTCTATATGAAGAAGCCAGTTCTGCCGCTCTGTGCTGGAGACGCAGAGTCAGGCGGGTTATAGTGAACTCAACACTGAACTTCATACCTTCTACAAAGCGGCTGACCAACCTGTAAAGAAATTCACAAAACCTAAGATGCCACAAATATCACTTTACTAGAAATGTATTAATCTCCCTTGATTTGTACTTTTATAATGCTAAACAGTCATCATCTTACTGGGAGCTGAAACCCAGTTTAACACTGTCCAGGTGCACACTGTGGACGTAGCCACAGTACTTGACCCCTGGTTCTCCAACAGGATACACCAGCAGCTTATCTCCTCGGAGCACAGAGGGACGGTTCTCAGCCACACCAGGCACCTGGGAAAAGGGACAAGAGCTATCTGTCACAAGGATAACCGTGATGACACAAACATGAGCTGAATGTGTCCCACAAGCTGCCACAAGCAGTCAAGGTTGTGTAGAGGTCCTTGTCATTTTTAGGAACCGACATGAAAAACAAGCTTAACATATGAATGGGTCAGTGAAGAATGACCATATTTAGGTATGTAGTATGTTTTGTATGAGTTTGATATGGGTTTAAATGAATGACCTTCATAACTGAGGGGTATTTTTCAGTGTTAATTTTTATAACTCTTCATGAAATGAATGAAACCTTCAGTTATATGCTCACTAACAACTTGCTTATTTCTTTAATTTTTCAGGTATTGTACTGTTCTTTCTCACCATATTACATATAGCACTAAGAGAGGCTGAGCTGTTAGTTGGTCTTATACATTTTTATAATTGAACTAATGGTAACAACTAAATGTGATCAGAATCATATATCTGACATATCTGATACATTTACCTCCAGAACAAGAAGCTTCTTGTTCGTTTTGTCTTTAGTCATGGTAGCGTGTCCTCTGTCAGTGTTGGGGATGTTGTATCTCTTGATGTCCACCTCCATCTGAAGCTCCTCCAGATACAGCAGCACCTGGAACCTCTCTGTGTAGTTCTCCCAGTTCAAGGGACTCTCCAGTATGGCTCTTTGAGACACACCACATGAAAAACAGATGACATTGTATACTGCAAATCATATCACAGAAGCTGAGTTGAGATTAGAGGATCTCAGTAGATCACATCAATTTCTTAATTGCTGATCATTGCTGTTTGTCACCAAGATTACACAAAAACTACCAAGCTTGAATTTTATGAAAAATTGAGCCATATCACACACAAATTTAGGACAATCTCAGGAGAATGAGATGACGTGTTTTCCACAGTCGCCCTTTCTCACATATAGCAAACAGCAGTGTCTTTTAGAAGGATTGTCACTACTGGAAATACTGGATATGCAGGGCAAACTAGACATCATGCCCACTTTCTAGTGGTAAAAGCACCTGCTCCTTTCCCACAATGTGGAAGACCAACTAACATCCCATCCAGCTGGGAAGGACATTCACATACATTTACGATCGATAACACACAGAAAAGTTGTGTAAAACTGCTTTGGTGGAGAGGTGTTCAAAAAAAAAGAAGAAGACTAAATTAGTTTTAGTGCAGAATGGAATTGAAATAACATTGCCTTGGTGTATGTTCTTCCACTGCCCCTCTAGTTAATCTATGTTTTTGTCCTATTGTCTCAAAAGAGATCATTGTTAAATATCATAAAAGATGTCACCAGATTAGTGAAATCAGAAGACACTGACAACAAACTGATAACACTGCAATTTTTAAAACACTTTAACCTCATAAAAAACTAATGGAAAATAAACATGAGTGAGGCAAACTACCATTTAACATTTACCACAATCTCAAGGCTCTTTCTTACCTTTTAGCATTGAATGATGAGTACTTCAGTGATGTAAGGAGGTTACGGATGTATGATGGTACTCGATACTCTTTCAGCTTAACCACGTATTTTAGATGTATTAATGCCAGCCTTAAGGAGACAAATAAAGGTGTAGTATTATAAAAGAGACAGAAAATGTATTTTTGTACATTTACAGAGTACGTTTAACAGCTAAATAAAGCGTAGTACCCTTCAGGTGGCACCCCTTCCACAGTCATGCAATCAACCTCAGGAGTCCAGGCGGGGATGGAGCGAGGTTTGTAGGGGGCTGTAGGTGCTAGCTCCAGTCCCAAGGAAGTTACACACTCAGCCTCAATAAAGCGCACAATGTAAAATGCAGCAGAGGATGGCTGCAGGTCTGGTTTGAATTCAAAGGCGAGTGTAGCTGGATAGAAACCAACCAAGCTGAAGCGGAAGACAGCCTGGATTTTATAGCTGTCACCTGAAACCCGGATGTTGAGTGCATTAATGGTCAAATTCAACCTGTAATCTGTGAGTCAAATGTGAGTCAAACGAGCTAGCTTATCTGTGATGCTCGCGTCACCTGGTTTTAGTGTCAGGGGGTTCTGTTTGGTCACTTTCTGCTCGTCAACCAGCGACAAGCACTTGAGCCAGTGTAGAGGTGTGTAGTAGGTGAAATACACAGTTTCTGTTCCAGTGTTCTTCATATGCAGGGTTATCTCACTCTGTTAGCAAAACACATCATTTTGTAAAGTTTTTTCTTTGTTTGTTTGTAAGCACATGTATATATATCGGGGAACATTGCAATCTGATGGCTTAAATACCTCAAAGGTCTCTTCCACACGTAAGTGAAGTTTTCCATTCTCAAACGAACGTTCGGATGTGATGCTGATCCCATTTTTGTCAGATATGAAGTGGGTTCTGTAGGTGGGAGAAGATCAGAGGCATTGATTCACTGTTTTACTGCAGGGGTTCAGGCCACTTCTTTCACGTTTGCCTTTCTTTTCTAGCTGCATGCAGAAGTAATACAGGCAGCAGAGGCGGATGCTCTGAGTGAGTGACAGAGGTTAATGGACTGAAGTAGCCACACTCGCACCTCCATGTTCTGCATACATGCCTGGCCTGTTTGCCACAGCACATGAGTTGTGTTTTCCCATGTTTCACATTTCATTTACTCATTAAACAAAAACATTCCTAATGGTTTGCCTTAAAAATAAAAAGCATGTTCACACTGTGAGTTGCATTGTGCCAGGTTACCTCTCTGACTTGAGTTTGTTCATCAGGAGACTGGCCGTTTTCCTCCGGTATCTTACTCCTGTCTCTGCCTCATCTGCAGAGGCTGCTGTCTGTCCCATCCCCGGACTGGCTGCTCCATTCTGGGCAGGCGTCGGTTTACGGTCTCTCTGCCACTGCCACTGGTCCACGTAAAGAGCTTTGACCTGTGTGGATCATCACTTCATGTCAGTTTTATTTTAGGATTTAGAAAAAGAAAAACCACTGTCACGTTTCTGGCTTTATTTATCTGAGCTTATAAAGTTGCAACCAAGAAAGAGAATGAGCGTCGTCTTAAGAAACTCTGAAGTATTTTCTTCAGACAACAGGATGTATTTTTGAGGAAGTGACAGCATCCTGTCCTTACGTGAACTCTGATTCCTTAACTCGCTTTGACTTCAAAATTTTAAACTGATTCCTGTGGACAGTTTAAGAATATTAAGTCCTATAAAATGTTGTCCTATAAAAAAAAAACCTATTTTATTTTAACCATTAATAACACAATTAATGATCCTCCTATTAACAAATACAAAAAAGAAGAAGAAGAGCAAGCTGAACCAGTTTTGTTTTAGACAATAATAATACCTTAATGTCTTTTAGAACCTGTTTGGCTTTTTACTATGAGGTGAGGTCAAACATGCTGAAAACAAGGAAACAGTTGCCCTCTGTCAATAGCAAACTAGGGTAAGAATGTTTACTGTAAATATGAACTTTGCTTCCACTTGCACCTCCTCTAACACTGAAGTTAGAATACATGAGGTGTACAGTAGATGGCACATCATGATTTAAAACTCACAATACCAATTTCAAAAGCCCATTTCAATAAATTTCTCTGATGTAACATTTATGTTGCTAAAAGAACAGATTGCAGCTCTACCTTTGTGCTGGGATAACCTTTATTAAGTACTCATGGCTCAAAGCACACTCCCTCCAAATAAATCATCACTTTGATTTCAACTGTTACACGTGTGTGAAGTTCATGATGGTCTCTTAGATGGTTTTAGTGCTATCCTGCTGATAAAATCCTTCCAAAGGCACGAAAACAGCTAAAAAGTGCTCAAAATGCTGAACGGATGGACGGACAGACAGACAGACACAATAATACACAGAAAACCCCAACAATCAGACGACCCCTTGTGAGCAAGCAAGAGCCAAGCAACGGGGAGGGATATGAGATAAGATATGAACACTCATATATATCAACATATAACAGGTTGAGAATAGCTTTACTCTTTGACCTCCTCTGTGATAACCAAGAAGTTTGCCTTTTTACATAAAAAAAAATAAGCCTGCATAGCCCAGATTTAACTCTGTGGCATTCTCAGGTATGAAAATGGAAGGGCAGATAACTGTTTTATTGGTACGGTTATATTAAAATACAAAAGTTATTCTGGAAAAGTCACAGAAGGAAATTACCAAAATGATAAACACTGTCAGAGAAACTACGACTACTATCAATGACCTGTATTATATCTGTAAAAACATCACAATTTGGAAAAAATTGTTTCATTTATTCATTTTATTGTCAAATGTTGAAAACATAAAACCTTGAAAACCAAATAAAAATATGTTCACTATTGTGCACTGGAGAAACAGGAAGTAACAGCTAACAATGAAGTCTTTGCTGATGCCTAAGTGGTATATATGCCTCACAGTCACTGTAAAAACATTTGCATAATGTCAGCGGATTAGCTGTATCCTGACGCTTGATGTAAACACAATTAAGGAATAGATATTCCAAATAAAGCCCTGTTCTTCTTTATACTGTATGTTAGGGAAAATGTTCTAAAACACTTCTTCAGTAAAGACTCAGAGAAGAGAAACACACAGAACTTCTTGCTAGCAAGGGCAGCCTCCACTCTAAGAGACTCCAGTGTGTGTGTGTGTGTGTGTGTGTGTTGATCAAAGGGTCATATAACATGAAAGCACAAAATGTACATCCTTGGTCATAAAGAGGGTAGTCTCCCCCACCCTAGATGGCACGGTGGGGAAGTCCAGCAGTTAAAGCACTTAGACTAAAACAGACATAGCTACGTTAAAACAATAAAACAAGGTACGACCTCTCCCATGCTCCCAGGATGTGGGGGTGAACCAAGCCTGCTAAAAATCACACATCCTGTCACTACCAAATAACTACAAACAGCATCCTACCATAAGCAAACTTATATCACTAAAAGATTATACTGACTACTAAATACAATTTTCCATTGACACTGTAGCACTGACTCTAAGGGAACATCAGTGTGGCACGTGATCACCAACTCAACACCAGCACCGCACCTACCTCAATCCACGAGCTGCCATCTGGACTTTACCCAACAATGACTAAAGGCTAAGATTCATTTCATTGGGCTATAATCAGCCGCCAGTATTTTTTTTTTGTTTTTGTTTCATCAGATAAACATTATTTACCTGTATGATTAACTGATTTTAAATTTAAATGTTTCATTTGAAGTTGTATCACTGAGAGATTCTAAAAAAATATCAGACATGCCTTGTTATCTCAACTACAAGACTGAGTGATGTGCTTAAATAAAATGTGAAAATGTAAGTTTTATGGTAAAAAATCAATCAATCAATCATTGAAATCAGTAATTGTTAAGAAACACATGTACCGTTAGAGATTCTGGTATAACAGATAATGAAAGAGGAGTAGTGCATACCTTGGAGTTGAAACGAATAGTGTCTCTTCGTCTTGTTATTTTGTTGGACACTTTCAGGGCATACAGGACTGACCCAAAGTTTGGATCTTTGGCCTCTGGATTCCTGAAGTGTTTACAAAGAATATCATTGGTAACAAAGTAAGTTCACTTTTCAAGTGGCAGAAAATATCAAATGCAACATTTCTATTAACTCAACAAACATCAGCAAGAACACAAACTGTGCGCAGTCTGCCGCACAGTGTTGCTAACGAAAGGTCCACCTGCTGTACTGCTGCTTTTTCAGGGAGAGAATTCTAACTTTAGTCAGAGATGGAGAAAATTGTAAGACAGACAGGAGACAAAAGGAAAAAGAGGGGTTATGTGTAAAGGGAAGGACTGCACAGTGATTTCTGATACAGATTTAAAGATTAATGTCGTCATTTTCAATCACATCTGTGTATGACCTGTAAAATTTATACCAATGCTGTTTGTTTAGGAAATGGAAAAAAGCCGAGATAGGTTGTGAAACATCTGCTGACATCTTGTTCAATTCATTTCTGTAAATCCACAAAGAGCAGCAGGTTAGCCGATCATAAAATTGTGAGTTATCATTCTTTTCCCCACTAAACGACAACAACTGATCTTAGGGCTTCCATACCAGCCGAATTCCACTTTAACCTCTGATTGTACTCAAGGCAAAGTCACCCTCCACAATGTAGACATCAGAAGAAAAATTTATATATATAAATTTGTTTGTTTTGCTGGTATCCTACATAACAGACTGATTTCAGTCTTATATTAATTTGGCACAAGGTTCAGTTGCACAAAAATTGGTGGTAGAATTCCCTCAAGGACCTACTTTTTTACGTTCTCACTTTGAGTACATTTCAGAGCCTGCACTTTTTGGCTTTTACTTCAAGAAGTCGATTCAGTACTTCAACTTTTACTGCAGTTTTTGGTTATGGATACTTTTATAAATAACAGTGATCAAGAACCCACCTCATCCGGAACTCATTGTTGTAAATGTCTCTCAGCTGAATCCTGTCTGTGATGGATACTCGATTAGTCTCCTTCAAAAACTCGAAGAACTCGAGTCCAATTTGGCAGCGGATAGATAACTTCACATTAACCATGATCAATAGTTGATATTATCAGAGTATATCCTAAATCGTCCGTGCCGATCGTCTAAATGCGGATGTAACGCACAGCTTGTGTTTATTTCATAAAGCAATACCCTAAGACTGGGCTTTAGCTTTCCATTCCTTGACCGCCCGCATGGGCGGAGCACCTCTATGCTATCTGCTGCGTACTGAAACAGTCATGCTCGGAGATTAAAAGCAGGCACACCCAGAGAGTCAGTCAGGCCGGAGAAATGAAACTTAACGCGCTGAGATGCAAAATCATCTGAGAGCATCTGCAAACAAAACATAACAGCGCAATAAAGCGATGCCATAGGACGAGGCAGTCTCTGCCACGTCACTATTAATTGCGTGACTGTTATCTCGCTCTGATATCTGTTGAAACCACGTACTGGTTGTAATGGCACGAGACAAGCTGAGTTACCTTCCTTGAACTTCTTTCCTTGAATCAAAATGGGTCAACACAACGCCCATAATTAAATTTGTCTTAATTTGTTTTTGTTTTATTATTGACTCAAAAATAGAAAAAGAAACATAATGAATGGTATGGCTGTAGCGTGCATTGAGCTTTATGACTTAAAACACGACTTATACTCTGGCCCATCATCCCACTCCTAAAGTGGGATCAAGGACAGAAAGGAAGACAGATATATATTCGCTTAAAATGATATGCAAAACATTGCCATTAGGTGGTAATAACAAGCCGCCTGTTTATCAAAGCCATGGAAATTCAATAACAGCGACGAACATGCTCGCAAACAGGCCTCGACCTGTAATCTGACATATCGGGCATTTGCCCTGTGGCCCGACCCACTTGTGGCTGCGCACCGGCCCTGCAAACACTGACAACACTGACTGCAGCCCATTGGGTCATTTTCTGTTCTGAAACGGGATTGTCCAATCAAGTCTCCTAACGCAACCGGCCCCTCCCCTGCCTCCCCTGCGCGCTCGTGCACGTTGTAGAACAGATATAAGTGCGGAAGAAGCGGTCCCAGGAGATGAGAGACAAATAAAAACGACAAAATAAACGTGTTGTTATGTCTTTCGATGAAAACACAAATAAGCAGTTTGATGCCGTTAATGAGGTGTCTGAATGCATGTCAGTGCTAAAACAGGGCTCCTCTGCCTGAGTAAGAATTCACTCTGAGTCTGACAAACTGAGTTGAAATGCTGAGCATGCGCCGAGTATTGTTTATAGTACGTTCAGTTAAGACTTTTTAAATTATACATGCATGACTTTTTTTTTAAGTAAGGCCCTAAGTCGTCAAGGTTTCAGCCAGAGAAACCATGATTTTTTAGCTTTGACACCACAGTCTGTATGAGTCCATCACACACAGAACAAGATGTTCAGTGTTGCATTTCACGAGTCTAAACAAAGAACCACATTCTGGTTGTATTCCTCAATCTCTGTTGTCAGCAGAAACCATTTGTCTTACAGAAAAAACAGGATACTTAGACTCTTCCTCATTTTTTGACATAGTTTAATTTTACACTACATACACTTCACACAGAGATACTTATCTGCAAAAAAGAAGGAAACAAGTTGTGTGATTCAGTACACAGTTGTGTGGAATAAAAACTCTCATCAAGCCACTTCCTGTGTTAAGAGGACTGTTCTATATTGATTTGATTGTTTATGCCTATTTAGCTTGATAAATACTGTTTTTAAGTGTTCATTGAGCATTAACACCTGTTAGCTCAGCCAATTAATAATCATTATTAATCATTACTCTGAAAAATAAAAGGTAAACCCTTTTTTACATTACATAATGCGTTTGAGTGTTTGAAAAAACTGAACCAGGTACAAAGCGAGTACCAACAGCCCTGTGACTCTTCTACTTCTGGTAATAGGGCAAAGAGAGACTTCTTGAAAAACAAAAAGAGGACACAAAGAAAGAGATAGAGCCCCTTAAAGGCCAAAGTGCAGCCTTTACACACCAGTGGAAACTTTAATCGACTGCAAATGAAATTAAAAGGGGAAACCTTGAAAATGAAACCTTGGACAAGATAAAGATAAAACAGAATACACAACCCTACTGACTCTGTGCGCTCTTTCCCCTCTCTGGTGTTGTGTAGGAGGCAGGCATGTGTGTGAGGCGCAGAGAGAGCTCACACCTGTTGGCATTCAGCTAACTGTTTAAAAAGACTTGGAAGCTAACATTTTCTCTCTAATCTCTCCAGCAGGCAGCGCGTTGTTTGTTTAGTTTTGAGTTTCTTTTTTTAGTTTTAATTAATTAATTAATTAAATGTTCTTCAAAGCTTCTTGGGATGTGTGAGCTTCTGTTGGCAAAATCTGATAGAAACTGAGGTTCACACAAACGGGTTGTCTTTATGAGTTTCAGTAATCTCTGCAAAAGGGTCAAACAACAATGCAAACTGTATGACAGGAATCTGCATGCTTTGTGACCTTGTCTTTATAGAGACAAGTTTTCCATCTTCCATGGTCACACGATACAGCCAAAACATTGCTTATCAGAAGCAATGTCCTTGTGCATGGACATGTGGCATATTTGAAAGATTACATGGACACAGAATATAACAACAGGGTCAGCTTGACAACTTGTCTTAAAACCTTCCTTTTGTTTTGTCTTGGCTTTGAGGTGGTTCATGAGACAAGGAATAAGAGTTTTATTAAGCCACAAAGAAAAGTTCAAACAACTGATGGGTTCTCAATCAGAACCTGTCCCCTTGGGGCATGTGTTGGGCAAGAGCAGAGGTTTGCAGACTCACACTTTACACAGTCCTGTTGGGAAATGTAGGGCCCAGATGTGCCCAGTGGGGTTGCCCATGATGTGGGTTGACTGTGGACTGCCCACACTAAGCAAAGCAGAGAGGGGGCCACAATGGGGGCTCATGTAGGCCTGCAGTAAACTAACAATATGCCAACACTGTAGGTTTCGGGCACTATTTGGGCCCCACCTAACAGCACAGGGCCAGATGTGCCCCACATATCCAGTAATGGGGCCTATAGTGGGCTGCCCACCTAAGCCCGATGGTGCTGGGTCCATATGTGCCCTATGGTACATTACCATAACCAACTGGTTTGCAGTTCATAAAAAGAATCCAAAGAAAAGCTACTTTCAGCTGCTTCCTTCACATGGGGTCACCAGAGCAAGTAGCACCAAATCTTTGTTGTATCACATTTGATTCCTGCTAAAACAACCTCCAAAGGATTTGTGCATCCTCATAACCTCAAACTGGGAGTATTTTACGTATTAGATAAATATGTAAACCCTTTTTTATAAATACCCTTACCCCCAAAAAAAGAAACAAACTCAAGTCTTATCAAACAAGTCGGCATGTTTTAGAAAATGGAATAGGGCCTGATAACTTTAACTGAGGGTTTCAATCAGTCGCCTTTTCTGCGCCTTATATTTCTAAGAGTGTAAAAAAATATGTTCTATGTTATACGATTTTCACATTCCCCTGTGTGGTGCTTCCCTATTATATATACAAATATAATAAACCCCAAAATGCACGAGATTAGGAATTAAAAAATATTTCATATGAATTCAAATGCAGAGCTTAAAGTGTTCTGCTTCTACTTATTCTTCTTCTGACTGCTACCTTTACAGCAGATGTCTCTGTCTCATGTAACAGAACAGGCCTCTACTATTAGACCTTTACTACATCAAGTCTTTTCTCCGTCTTCTTCTTTTTTTCTCCTGCCTGTCAGCTCCATATTCACCATGTTTATTATATCCACTATCCCTCCTCTGCGCATGTCACAATCAGCCTTGGCTTTCTAACTTAATCTCCACACAGCTCAACCTGACTCTCTCTGATATATTTCTAACCCTGCCCACCCTGCTCACACCAAACAAGTCTTAGTATCTTCCACTCTGCCACCTTCAGCTTCACCTCCTGTCTTTGTTAGTGTCACTCTCTCCACACCATGCATCACAGCAGATCTTACTACCATCATGTGAATCTTCCCTTTCACTCTTGTTGCCATCCTTTTGTTACATATCAAGCCTGACACTAGTCTCCATCCTGCCTGCACTCTCTTCTTCACTCCCTTGTGCATTCTCCAGTGCTTTGAATAGTTGACCCCAGGTATTTAAACTCATCCATTCTTGATCTCTACACCTTGCGTCTTCACTGTGACAGTGTATGTGGTCTTGTTTCATCCCTCTTCTCTCCAAATCATTGCTCCACTTCTCCAGGCTCTTCTCCCTCCCCCTCCTGTTCTCAGTATAGCTCACAATGTTGTCAGCAAACATCAGTTTATTGAGACTTGCCTGACCTCAGGAGTCAACCCATCCATCACCATTGCAAACAAGAAGAGGCACTGATCGTTCATGTAATACCACCCTGTTAGGAAAATATATTTTATGTTTTATTTGCTGTGTATTTTGTCTTATGCATTTAATAACGAGGCCACCTTTCAGTTATAAACTGTGCCAGAGGTCATTAGGTTCTTTACCCAGACTGAAACTATGCAGAGCAGGAAGCTTTGTGCAGAGTTGCAGAGAACATTGCCTGTTGTTATGTATTGGTTGTTTATTCTCAGCACATCAAAACTGAATCAGGACAACCCCCACCTCAAAGCCATTTATCATTCCCACTGCACGTATCACTACTGTCTCACTGTCCTCATACTTGTCCTGCACCACCCTCACATACAGAACCACAGCTACTCTCTTGGCACCATCCTCTGTTTTCCATAGATCTTTAAAGACACACTGCAACTCCACACATTGCATCTGTGGTGTTTTCTGTTAGCATGAAGCCAAACTGCTGCTCACTGATTGTCACTTCTCTTCTTAACGTACCTTCATCAACTCATTCCTATAACTTCATGGTATGGCTCAGCAGCTTTGTCCCTCTGTAGCTACTACAGCTCTGCACTTAACCTTTGCTATTAAAATCAGCACCAGTGCACTTCTAGATTTTTCAGCATTTTCATTCATTTTTATTCAATTTACATATGAACTTTACACAATAACTTACAATAAAACAGTTAAATTAGGTGAGCTATTGTCTGGTAGATGTGTTTATGTGATGTGATTTAAAAAAAAAAAAAAAAAGCGATGACACCTAATTAGTCTTCAAAAAAAGACGACCAGTTAGCACTTTAGTTGTAGTGTTGCTGTGGGTTCACATGGTGGTGCAGTTTGCTCACCTAAAACAAAGCACATGTACTCAAGGGTCCCACAGAAACCCTGAGGTCAATGTGTGTCAGGCTTGAAGTGTGTTTGCTTTGGTCTTATACACACAGAAGTGCAGACCCACAATAAACTACTATTACCTTTTTGTTTTTTTTACTTTTTGCTGATTTAGGTTTAAAGTAATTAACTTAAGCAATTAAATAAGAATGACAATAGGATGCCCGCATGAGTGGTAGAAAATAGAAGAATACTTAGATTTCCATTTTTGACACCAAAACGTCAGATTTACATCAACATAAAATCCAAATAATCATAATAAATAAAGTAGATGTGTTAGAGGTGTTTGGCTGACACACGTGAACCTCGAAGGAGAGAGATGAGAACATTTGCACATTTGTGAAAAACAGCACAGAAAGTTCACAGAATACTCAGTGATATCATCTTTATTTAAGGCTCTTATCATAATTTAACCCATTAAATGCTGAAGCAACAGTTCAATAGTAACACCCCCCCCCCCCCCCCTTTTTTTTCTCTTGCTGTTTCTATAAATCAAATTTCCATTTGAACATTTTTATTTTATTTTTAGTTTTAAAATTATTTTTTGTTGTTCACACAAATAATGAAATACATTTCTAATTTGTCTGTTTATCTAGATATTAATAGATTTAAGTCAAATTTATTTATAAAGAACATTTAAACAAAGCTTTCACTGACTACCTATATACACAAATGTGCATGTAATTATGTAAAACATGGACACGGAATTAAGAGGCCATCGGCAATAAGCAAATGAATAACAACTACAACAACCACCAGAGGACAGCAGGAGACAGAGTTACAGAGGTAACAGCAAACAGGAGATAAGTGGGATGGAAAGGACAGAGAATAAAGATGAGTTTTGAGCCTATAGTCTCAAAAGCAGAGATGAAGGGCACTCCTTTTGTGTTAAGCTGTAGCCAATTTCACAAACGTGGTGCAGCAGCTGCAAAGGTCTGTCACCGTTTCGTTTGAGGCCTGACCTTAGGACATGTAAGAGATTTATGCCAGTAAATCTGAGAGACCTGGGAGCTGAACATAAACAAACGACACTAGTGATATAAACTGGGGTCTGTCCATTACGAGCCTTAAAAGCAATCAGTAAACTCTTAAGCTGAAAATGGACAGGAAGTTGGGCCAGGACTAGAGTGTAGTACACATGTGTTTCATATATGTGGATCCCTTGTATTAGATTCATGTTTCAGTTGAGAAAGAATACCATAAAAAGATAAAGGTGAGTGGTATATTTACAGTAGACGAGGCCTTATAAGTAATAGATTTCATTCAAGAAATGGATTTTTTAAAAATTGATCCTGTTTGCTGTGTGGACAAAGTGTGTTTGTGTTTTTTGTTTGTGACTCTATCCAAAATACAAAGGATTTGTTTAAACCTCTTCACTGGGGCACTAAGTCTCAGCAATAAGTCTGAGGTACACCTTGGCTCTAAAGGGTATGTGAAGTCTGTCGAAAGGAAAGCTGTACCCCGAGAGATCGCACACACCAAATGATCCAGTGCAGAGATTTCTGGTACAAAGGGACCAATTCTGACAAAGAAGAGTTTGAAAAGACAAACACAAAATGAAGAACTGCAGAATGAGCATAAAGACAGGGAATAAAAATACAATCAACCAGAGGAGAATGTAGCAAAAATCTAATAAAGAAAATTTAATTTAATAAAGAAAAGAGAATAATTTGGTACAACTACAAATACCTGAAAGAAGAGAAGAAAAAAGAAACCATAAAAAATTGGAGGGTGAGGAAGAGCAAAAAACAGAAAAAAGGGGGGAAAAGACTGATGAGAAATGTCTGAAAAGATATTTCATGACCTTCAGTGAGATATCATATGGTATATATCAGTATAGGCTGACTTGCTATTGGCTCTTCCTGTATAAATCAGCTGTTAAGTAAAAGACTTTTGTCTTTGTGCTTTGATATGAAAAACAAAACAAATATCAATGCTACTTGATGTTAGATAGTTGTGGAAGGCATTTTAGTACAGTAACCTGTCATGTTCAAGAAACCAGTTTGAAATGATTTGAGCTTTGTGACGTGGGTAGACTGTAATTATCAAAGGATAGACATCATCAGCAACAGTACTCAGGTAGCCTGTGACATTTTAACAATGCTCAGTTGACACAGGGAGGCTAAAGGTGTGCCAAGAACGTAGTTCTAATCTTATGTATCTATCCACTTCTGTTGTCCCGTTTTGGTGAGCCTGTGTGAACTATAGCCTTGATTTCCAGGAGTGGCAGCTGGTGTGGTCTTCTGCTGCTGTAGCTTCAAGATTCTACATGTTGCACATTCAGAGATGCTCTTCTGCATACCTTAGTTGTAAAGAGTGATTATTAAATTTACTGTTTCCATTCTATCACCTCGAAGCAGTCTGCCCGTTCTCTTCAGACCTCATTTTTACACAGAAAACTGCTGTTTATTGGATATATATTTTAGGACCATTATCTATAAACCCTAGAGATGGTTCTCTTGGGAAATCTCAATAGATCAGCAGTTTCTTAAATATTCTGACCAGACCTTCTGACATCAACAACCATGCCACAATCAAAGTCACTTAAAAATGACTTTTGTTCAGTTGATGCTCAGTTTAACTTCAGCAGGCTGTCCTGAGGATGTGTACTGGTCTTAAGCGACTTGGGGTCCTGCTTTGTGATTGGCTGATTAGGTTTTTCCATGATGAGTAGCTGAACATATGTACCTGATAAAGATGTAGGTGAGTGCATGCCAATATGATTGCACAAGTTAGCACTTAAGTTATTTGGCATTTCTATTTTATATGAATTTTCTAGCAATAATGCTATTATTAGCACCTTAGCTGTAACCTGGGTAAGCTATATAAATCTGACAATAGTTAGCTTGTACAGCTGGTAAAGTAACTAATAAAAACAGCTAGCTAAGCTACCACCTAGCTCAACCACAGGAGTTCAGATTATCAGTATTTTATATGTTGGTATTTTCTACAGCTGTGTAAAAAAAGCTAGCAATTAAACTGTGATACAAGACGAGCTAATGTTACAGAACATTAGCCAGGAGAAAAATGATTATAGAAAACACCTTTGGTGTAGTAGTCCACCATAAAGTCCCACATAAAACACTATACCGGTGCATGTAATGCAGGCTACTGTGCACCCCAGCTGGTAGGAAATGACTTTGATAAGGCAGAGCTCATAAGTTTCATACATTCAAACTTTGGCCACTTTGCTCTGTATAAGGGACACACTGTTGACTTTCTCTAATATTCAGCATCCATATTTCTGATAAATGTAAGTATACAGTTAAAACAAACTGTAGATTATTTATGTGCAGGGCAACCTGCCTGTGACAAATAAAGCTTTGATTGATTGATTGATTGATGTGTTTTTGATGTTTTGAAGTGTTTAAAGTTGTTGTATTAAGCTTGCATGTAGAGTATTTCTGCAGTGCTCAGTGATCATAGAATGAGGGTCTTGTAAAATGTCAAATTTAAATGTTTTGTTGTGGTATATTTATTGTATTTTTTAAGTTCAACGATTTTTTTAAGCTATTAGATTTCTTGCAGTGCTGTGCAAAAGTCTCAAGCCACCCCTCATTCCTTTATACTTCTATAGGAAAATTGGAAACCGATCCTGTGATTTATTTTGAAAGTGAATATTTGGTGTGACCACCTTTATTCTTTAATACAGCTTGAAGTAGACTTCAGGTATAGTTTATAGGTTTTTTGGAGAAGGACATTCAAAGCTGTTCTTTGGATACTGGCTGACTTTTATCATGTCTTCTGTCACGATGTTCATACTTTGCTTCAATAATTGTTTTTTCCATGCTCTTGGAAGACCAATCCATGACTGGGTGCATCCCACTGTGTTTTTCTATCTATGTGTACTTTTACTTCATTGGCAACATGTTTGGGATCATTGCCAACCATCAGACACACTTTATAGTGTCTGATGGTTGATTCATGCAATACTTTGACCTGTGAAAATCGTCAGGTCTGAAATGTCCGAAGGAAACCTGGAGAACTACTGCTCGAGACCACTATGGCAAATGGACTGGTATTTATATGGCATTTTAAAAAATGGAATTCAAAGCACTTTTTACTACAAGTTTCATTCAGGATATCACCCATGTGTTTGGTAGAATGAGGTGCTTTTGTATTAAAATAAATTACATTGAAGGCACAGAAAATATCACATGAATTGGAAATTGTTAAACCTGTCAAATCCATTTAGATGTCTCTTAAGGTCGGATGTTAAAACACAAGCAGAAGGAGGATCTGATGATCAGTGATTACTATTCTAGATTTAGCTTGTGGTTCTGTTTTTCAGGATTTTGAGCCTAAGGTAGCAGAACAAGAAGGGCTATTGATGAACCCTCACCACACAGACTATAATGTTATTCCCTACCCCAAGACGGGCTAAGAACAACTAAACTAAGAGCAAAACTCTGAAAGTTGGTGCATTTAGAAAAAAGCAGAACAGAGATGAACTGAGTTCAATAAACCTGAGCTTTACAGTATGCTCATTAGGGTTAGGTAAGCTTTTCTGGAAGATGTCGAGTTTGGTGGTTTATAAGAATTATTTGGTGTGTGTGTTTGTAAGTGTGTGCAAGCGTAGGAGGTGTCTACTGATGACACCAAAGGATTAGTGGAACAGGGGGGTCGGCTTTGTTTGACACAATCTTCTGAGCATCCCGACGTGTTTGTTTACTCTGATCAGTGTTTGTGTTGTGCACGCATCTGTCGTGTGTTTCTGTCAGCCTCCTATCCATCTACTTGACTACGTCTGTGACTGTGTTTGAAGCCAAATTCTGTAACAATGGCTCCGCCTTCCAGGCTGTCTTACTGTACCGTCTGACATCCATGTTCACCATCTTCCTGCCCGGTCAGCCGTGACCCCACATGAGCCAGACGCCCAGACAGCAGGACCTGTGCATGTTTCTGCTGTGCGTGTTGGAGGGAAACAGTGCCCCAGATAGCAGCGTGCATGTGTAAATGTTTATCAGTCGACATGTCAGCGCATTGTGTGTTTGTGTGCGTGTGTGTCAATGACCCAGAGAGACAGCAGGGCCAAGAAATGACTTAAATGGCCACAGCTGCATTTCCATGGCAACAGGGTGTTTTAATAGAGGAACATTATGGGCTAGAGCGCAGGGTAATGACCGCTTTGGCTGTCGGAATGCCTTGATCTTATCACCATGGCAAGAGGGGATGCTCCCACTTTCTGATGGTCTAATAGCCCCGGCTCTAATAGACAGGCAGACTGGGCCACTGGGGTCACCCGGAAACACAGACCTTCCCAAAACACTCACAAACCAGTAATGCTGCTTGACTTTGTCCGTCATTTGTTCTATATCTGGTTTAAGCGTCTACCTATTACAACGCTGTCTTCCTGAGAAATAGGCTGCATTTTGCAAGCGTATTTGTGATGGAAATGTAATCAAAAGGCGTTTCTTCCAGCAGACGAGAGGACGAAACAAGGGGATGGATGAGGAGAGAGCAGGAGATAAGAGCTTTGCTGAAAACCTGTTTGTAGAAGAATGTCCTGTCACTGTTTTGGCACACACACAAACACACTCATAGTTGCTAACCCTCCCGAATCTCACACAGCTCGGCCGAGTATATACACGGACAAATCCCATAAGTCCATTTGAATACCACGACGGTCGTCTTCTAATCTGTTTGTTTGAAGCTTGTGATGAATCTACAGTTTTTCAGCGGACCCAGCACAGGCCTAGTATCCACACTTATTTGTTCATGTTAAGGGTTGAGTTATTTCTCCACACAATTGGTTGGATGCCAGCAATGGAGTGTGTGTGTGTGTGTGTGTGTGTGTGTGTGTGTGTGTGTGTGTGTGTGTGTGTGTGTGTGTGTGTGTGTGTGTGTGTGTGTGTGTGAGAGAGAGAGAGAGAGAATGTGGCTCTTTATCTCACTCAATGAGTGAGTGGAGGTTGGTTGTAAGGCCATCTGTCCCTCTCAGACACCTAATCTGTCTCTGTCACTGTGCGCACACACACTTAAATGCTTGTACGTACCTATATAAATGAAATATCCTCTGCAGTGATGCTGCCTTTATTAGATGCACCATCGCTGGACTATATGGTGCTACTCAGACCTTAAATGACTATACAAACTAACACAAGTAAGCAGTTTTTCATTTGAATTTTGTTGTAATCAAATGAAAGTCTCTGTCCTTCATACTCTCAGACAGACGGTGCTCAGGGTGAGAGCTGTGCTTCTGCTGAAGTGTCCCATTGAGTTTGGTGAAGTGGACTTATCTCCTACCATCCCCTCTCGCATCACACTCACTACTGGATCCAGACAGGGCTGAGTGCCACACTGATCCTGCCCTCCTCACACCAGAGAGGCCTCTTTCTTCTGGGCTCGGTCCCACACTCAGACCCCCTCAACCTACCGCCGTCCTTACAGTTGTCGGAGTGCTGCATATCGCTAAAGGTAATGATCGTGTGTGTGTGTGAGGACTGGACAGTCGATGGTTGTGATAATGATGTCTGGAGATGCCAGATGATACTGTTTTTTTTCCTGACATGACAGTATACACACAGGGCCTGAGAGAGGCACGAAGGATCCTTGGTGCTATAGAAACCGGCCTTAGCAATCTATGCAGACTTTAGCAGATAACATTTATCAGACTATCTGAACATGGTCTGCTCTAAGATTCCCAACCAGGCCTCCAGTGCTTGCTTCTTGGGTAATTGCACACGTGGCATGCAGATTCCACTCATATTTGCAAAACAGATTGATTCATTTACACCAATTTTGCATTTTGGATTTTCATATTAATCACATAATAGGATTTGGATGTGCTGTGTCTGTGATTTTATTGGCCCCTTTCTTCTTACATATTGAGAAAGAGAAAGGGAAAGAGATTCAGTCAGTTCTAAAACCATCATATCCTACAGAAAATATGTGGCTCAAACAGATTTGATAACATACAGTAAATGCCACAAAAATGCTCTTTATGCCATCCAGGATCCCTCTGATCTCTAATTTGTAAAATAAAATGTCAATCTTAAAAAAATAGAGGTCATATAAAGACTTGTAATGTACTTTCCTTTTAATCTTCCTCACTCTTGACTTGGTCTCCCTCTTTTCTTCCTGTCTAGCAGTTCCATCTTCAACATCCTTGACTAATATACCCACTATCCCTGTTCTGCCCATATCCAAACCATCTCAGCTTTATCTTTCTCTCTTTGTCTCCAAACTGCTCAATCCTTTCCAATCGGGTCACTCCCAATAGAAATTTTAGCATTTTCAGCTCAGGCTCATGTCCTTTTGTTGGTGCCAATATCTCCAAAGTACGTAATTGAAGATCTCAGTACCTTCTGTCCTTGTGTCACAAATCCCCTCTGATACTTGTCTCCACTATTTCCACCCTGTCTGTCTCTCATTTTTACCTTTCTTGCGCTCTGTCCATTGACCCCAGGAAATGAAACTCATCCACCTTCACTTCCTCTGTTCTTTCCGTCTTCGCTCTCTTTCACCTGCTCCCTAATCTGACTACAGTTCATAATGTCATCTGCAAACATCACAGGATGCTCTTGCCTGACCTCATCTGTCACCATGTCAAACAAGGTGGGGCTCTGATCAGATCACTGATGTAATCCCACCCCCACCTTGAACCCATCTGTCACTCCTACTGCATACATCACCCCTGTCTCTCTGTCCTCATACATGTCCTGCACATACTTCTGTCCCACTCCTGGCAGTACCACAGCTCCTCTTTTGGCTCCCTATTATATGCTTTCTCTAGATCCACAAAGACAGAGTGCGACTCCTCCTTACCTTCTTTGTACGTCTCCATAAACACTCTCAAAGCAAGCATCACATCTCCAGTGCTATTTCTCAGCATGAAGCCACACTGCTACACGCTGATCGTCTGATTCATCGTCACCTCTCTCCCTAACTACCAGTAAACTTTTCCTCCAGGAAAAGTTTCTCAGGCTTCCTCTCACTCAGAGATTGTGTTAAACAACCTGGTTATTTAACCTAAGCATGAAAAATATTCTTACAAACAGCAGTGCGGGAGGTCCTTGCTCACAGGACAGACAAAAATAGCTGTTTGAAATACTGCAACTGTCCACCTTCACTCACCCCCCACACGCACACAGACTACAGTATATACAAACACTAAACCTCACATGTCAAATTAAACAAAGAAGATAAAAATTACTAAATTTAATAACAAATGGTATTTAATCTCATGACTTAATTTGTGTAAATCTCCACATGTGAAAAGGCTAACCTGGTTATAGAAAGTTACACAGCCCAGACAAAACAGCCTGGTTCCATGTAACCAAAGCAAGTTGTGTGTGCACAGTTTAGACAAACATGATAGTGCTGTCGAAACATGAAAAAATATTTTATTATTTGGTTAAAAAAAAGATTGTTAGTAATGTAGTCTGCTGTCAAATGTTGCTTAAGAATATAAATAAGCTGAGACAGGTTGTCGAACTGAAGAAGATTTGATCCGTCCATACACTTACTGACCTCTTTATTAGGTACAGCTTCAGGGTGGACGGCCTTTTGGCTTCAGAACCGTCTCGATTCTTCTTTGCATAGATTCAACAGGGCGCTGATTTTGGTCCACATTGACATAACAGCATCAAGCAGTTGCTGCAAACTTGTCAGCTGGTCATCCATGATGCAAACTCCCATTTAACCTCATCTCAAAAGTGCTGTTTTGGACAGTCACCAGCTCTCAGTTCAATAACTCAGTGTCCTGAACTCACTGACATGTTCAACAAACCAGTGTGAGATTATTTGAGCTTCTATCCTGCTAGAAGGAGTCGTTAGAAGATAGGTACACTGTAGTCATATAGGGATAGACATAGTCAGGTAACATTACTCGGGTAGGCTTAAACAATGTTCAGGTGGTAATATGGGGCCAAATTGTGGCAAGAAAACATCCCCTTATGGAATATCCCCCATGTGGTTTAGCTCATCTGATGTAGGATCGATGTACTGTTCATTCAGAGATGCTCTTTTCCATACTTTGGAAGTGGTTATTTGAGTTACTCTCGCCTTTTAATCAATTGAAAGTAGTCCATTCACCTCTGACCTCTGGCATCAACAAAGACTTTTCACCCAGAGAACTGCTGCTCACTTTTTTTTGGACCTCTCTGTAAACCCTAGAGTCAGGTAGAGATGGATAGAGATGTGAAAATCCCAGTAGATCAGCATTTTGTGAAATACTCAGACCAGCACATCTAGCACCAACAACAATTCAAAGTCACTTAAATCACTTTTCTTCCTAATTTTGACAGTGAGTTTGAACTTTAGCTTTTCATCTTGACCATGTCTTCATGCCTAAATGTGCTAAGTTGCTGCCATGTGGTTGGCTCATTAGATATTTGCATTAAAGACGGGTACCTAATGAAATTGGTATTAGCACTAACATCTGAAGCAGGAAGAGCTGCACCTACACCACACAACTGTTCTAACTTTGCTGCACAATATGCAGTTTTGCAGGTGTGTGGTGCTTTGTTAACTCCCCACCAGCGCTGGTTCTAACTTTTCAGTCTTTGCTTGCTGCACAGGTTATGCAAACAGTGTCTGGTAGTGTTTCCCACCACTGAATGCAATTTTTCCACTCGCAGTCTTAAAACAAGTTTTAATGTTAAGACTAGTAACTTTGAAGTGGCTGGTTGGTGAGGTTTTATGAGTTTTAAACTATGCCATGCAAGCTATTTTAAGCCATTAAACTAAACTCAGTTAGTCTAAGAGACTAACTGAGTTTAGAAAATGCATATTAATTATACGGGCTTTAAGCATTTTGTTTTTCATCCAGCTCACAGCAAATTAGCATACAGTAGCTCCCAAAACATCCCACTGGTTTGGTTTTGGGTTTTTTGAATAATGCTCAGATCGTATGTTGGAGCATGTCATTATTCAGAATGGATGAACATGGTTTCATGCCATAAACGTTAGTGTTTTGTTTTTATGATACATACAGAATGTTACTTTTAGGAAATTGTTTTTATGTCATTTTCATCCACATCTGAATTTAAAGAAACTATGCCTTGAATTAAATTATGTCTTTGAAGTAACCTGGCATTCTTTTCATTAAATCCAGTTGTAAGAAGCATTTACTCTATGCATAGTTAATTTATCAGTTTTTATTTTAAAGCATGGCTGCATGCCTCACTTTCTTCCTTCTGGTTGATTGTCTGGCACTGTATTTATTTGTCAAAATGCATTAGGCAATTTGTTGATTGACTGGCACTATAGAGTAGGAAATGTTAAGGTCTCACTCTCCCTTTCTCTGTTGAAACGATAGTGGTATATTGCAGCAGCTGGATATTCACATGGGGGGTAATTATGCGTTCACATTCTCCCAAACATTTCAAAGGCAAAGCCCTCTCAACATCACCTTTCACTTATACTGTGCAGTGCCATCAGACTGCATGTCCTTGGTGCTGTTGTTGTATGCGTTTTGGCTCTCTGTGTGGTAAACAGCTGTTGGTGTGTGCTTTAGTGCCTGATAAACACATTAGACTGTTGTTTACTCTCCTCTAAACTATCCCAGTTCAAACACTTGATAGATTTGGATCTCTTAGCCAGTAATGAAGATGTGAGTGCGCTTTATCTTAGCATTGTACAAAATCACGCTACCCTCTCGTGTTTAACACGTGCATGCATAAAAGTCATGTGCAGTTAACATCTATGCCTCTATGTTGCCAGAATGGAAAACGTTTCTGATATGTCTCAAATAATTTTCCAGCTTGCAGCTTTCTTTACCGTAATATCGAGGCGTCCATCATGCACATGCCATAAATTCAATTCTATGACCCAGTTTTAGTGTTTGCATATAGCACATGTGTTTGAATAGAGCATCTGGTGATTTAGTGAACTTGCATGCTGCTGCACAGGTTTTGCAACTGTGAAACATATATGGAGGATAAGACGAAATGTTCTTTTAGATAATTTATCAGTTGCATGTAACACTGTGGGCATGGGTCTGTGCATGAACAATGTATATACAACACATTCATAAGTTCCATGTGTTATGCATGATGTATACTAACTATAGTGCTGCTGGCTGCCCCTACACTCTCTGCACGAGAGGAACAGTTTTCCATTCTGAGATGGATCAAAACAATGTCAGTAGTTGGCTGTAGTTACTGGAGAGAGATGTAGACACAATGGAGTATTGCCAAAAGAAGGTGTGGTGTGCCCCTGGGTGCAATTTAAAATACCACCACTCTTTCAGGCACTGGGGCACCAGTCACAACACAAAGCTTCTATTTTCCACCTAAACCTTTATCTGCAATAATGCAGGTTGTTGCACTGCGTTATGATGTCATCTTTTCCACACTGCTTTAGTTTTGAGTTGTGTTTTTTTTTTAAATGTCCAAATAAACCACGAATGTTAATTTAGAACAACATTAAACTGATTCACTGTTTAGCAGTAAAACTACATCCTCTGATTTTCATTAATGTCAAATTATGAACAGTAACTTTAAAACCTCTCATCTGCTGCTGTGGTTCAGGATGAAATGCTAGATATATGAGATCAGGCTCCAGGTTTGGTCCGGCAGCATTAGGATTGAAGCTCGTGTGAAAGCTCTATTATACTTGATTGAATTATCTCCTTACACAGAGTGGGAGGCCAGAGCATAAACAAGTCACTCCGAACAGGCAGAGGGACAGATGAGTTTCCGTCAGTTGTTTTTGTTAGGCCAGCACTTTATTGTAAAACTGAAATGATATTGTTCCTGTGGCAGCTCTATGTAAATGTTTTGTGTGCAGTATTCCTCCATTTCATGCCGAGCGCTTGCTCTGTTTACCACTGTTTACTGAGCGATAGGGGCTACTGTACCGTGTCCTTGCTCCTGATCAACTGTCTCAATGTGGGTAGAAGGTGAAATCACGACAGGCGAAGCAGGGAGGCTTGCTGCTTCTGCAAATGGCTGTAGATGGAAAAGTAAAACAGACATAAAGCTAAAGATAATGTCAGGTTTCTGTAATTGTGTGTATGGACCGACTTCTGTGCCAATGCAAATTTACAGAGCGTTTGGGGAAAGAACACTGGATAAATGTGCACCTCCGAACACAAACAACAGCCTCCCACATTCCACATGGAGAGTGTTTGTTTGTGCGGTCAGAGTTTGGGATCCGTCACATGGCTGAAACTGTGTGTGTCTTCAGTGGTTTGTGTTTTTGAAGGTGAGGACGATTGGAGACTGACAGAGGGATGTTGACTCCAGTGACTCGACACATCTACACCACTCTCAGCATCAACAAACACACAGTTGTGAACGTGTTTGAGTACAGGTATACACTCCAGTGGATGCTTTTACTTTCTTGCCTCTTAACATTGTTATTGAGATCTTTTAAAACAGAGGTGTCCAACGTAAGGCCCAGGGGCCAGAATGGGCCCAGCAAAAACTCCAATCTCACCCACATGGACATTCACATTACACCAAAGTGATTAAGTAACATATAATCAATTAAATGAGGCGGAAAGTCATGTTTTTCCACTTTTGGCTATATAAATTTGTTTTTCACAATTCCACAGTAAAATAAATAAATAAATAGGAATTTTTCTGTGAATTAACAGAAACTTTTTATAATCACAGGACAGTAATTTCAGTCCTACTAACAAATGTTTCTCAGCTCAACCACGACATTGCACGATAAAGCATTTCTTTATCATGTAGAAAAGCTGGGATTATTGAAATTTCACTTCTTTTTATGAAAATTAGAAATCCCAGAGATTAAATGTGCAGTTAAACTACTTTACCTCAACAAAAAAGGGACTTTTACTAAGATCAGATTGGACGGTTTGTAACACTGGTAACACTAGATATTGTTCCCACTTCCAGAAGTCTGAGGAACAAGGATAGCTTTGTGGCACATCACATGCTAATTAGAAGCCGTGATTGTGTGTGCGCTCCAGGATCTATCTGTCAATGCCACTCAGGTAGCCATGCTATCACTGTTAGTGTCAGCATCAGTGTGAGTCAGCTGGTATCACTCATTGGTATCTGTATCTGTGAGGCCTACACCCTGACCCTGTATCTCTCCCATTTCCCACACCTCTGTCTTGCTTGTGTATTGTCAGCCTAAACCCCAGATTTCCTGGTATGTTGGTGGAATTTCGGCTATTTTTCCAGGTCACTGTTGTTTGTGCCTTGCGAGGTGTGTCTGTAAATCCCCACACAGGGAGGGAGATAAACACACTCTCACTGTCACACACATATACAAACCTCGTGACATTGCAGCCCACACCTTGTACGGTGAAGAATTCACCGCAACTAACTCTCTAACTGTCTGACTCCGGCTCAGCACTGAGCTCTCGCCTGTGTATTCTTCAAGCCAACACTAAGCTTGACTTCTGGCCCAGCAGTCAGGAGTTAAATCATGAATATATTAGTGATGACAAATTGATCATGGACCAGGTCAAACAAGCTTTCTGCTCTGGAAAATTCCTTTAGGTCCACTGACATATGCTTGTATGCGTCAGTTGGAGCAAATTGCAAAAGCAAGGGAAATATTGCATCTACAACAGTATGTGTGAATGAAAAAGTTTAGAGGAAAGGTTTTTTTGCCAGAATTGATTTGGCAAGCCTCTCAGACCAGTGTGTTGACTATAGTTTTGGCGTTGCACTGCTGTACCACAATGCTTTGCAGTCACTCAGCTACATGAGCGGCTGAGCAAAGGCAGCAGTTAGTGAAAAACTGGACAATTTGGGGGTTGGAGGGCAGTTGCAGTGGATCTCAGCAGATAAATCTTTAATGTCATAATCCCTTTTTCCACTTAAAGCACACATCAATTCATACTCGTGCTTTTTTCCTCCCTTTCTGTCTTTACACTCCTCAGGCAGGTCTCAGGAGGTCACATAAATATTAGTTTGAGCTCCCTAACAAATCTGCACCTCCTGCTGCTCCCAAAGGCCCTCCAATCCAACAGTGTTTCTGCAAAGCTACACCGTGTAATACCTAATGGCTGACACCCACCACATCAAATAGAGGCAGAGCAAAAGAATAAAAGATGAGTGAAGGAGTTGACAAGAGTGAGCAGCTCACTGCAGGCCAGATTTAAATCCAGCAAAGCAGGTGTTCTCCTGAATAGCTTTACCTCATTGCTGGCCAGCCTGAGGAGAGCTTAGCTACATGAGCAAGCTCTTAATGTTTAGGAGGTGTCAACAGGCAGCAAATCGCTGCTGGTCATTCACAGTGCCAGAGCTTTTCTGTTAATACGCCTAAACTTTATGACCCCCGACCTTACTAGACTCACGTTAAACCTGAAAACAGGTCCTTCTGGCCTTGAGGCGTAAACTCATCCCACTGCACACACACACAAACACTTGTATGTTGCGATGCATTGGTCATGATCGGTGAGTGACACAGTAGGAAGGACCGCCAACACGCTGAGGGTTTTACCAGACAGGTGATAGGGTAGTTCAGGGAGCAGTGATGGGGTGCTATACAAGCGTGCAGGTACGTACATGTGAATATGTGTGCAAAACAGATCGCATGGCCGACACCCAGACCACCCCCAAGGTGGATCTCCGGCTAGATTCCCACCAACAGGACGCCTGTATCGGAGGTGGTCGAGGGAGGGGGGAGGTGGATGGAGGGCGGTCAAAGAGATGTGCCACACGGGGCGGGTAATGATGATGAATTGTGAGGAGCATAGTTTGGCTCAGATTAGGATCTGCTGATAAACATGCCCGCCAGCTCTCTGGGTAACCTTATACATTTCTTTCTCTCCTAAATCTACCAGTTTAAGTCAGCGTCTTCCTCCCCACTGTCATTAAAATCTCTCTTCCAGTGTAAGCTTAAGTTCTGCCTATGTACCTAGCATGAGTGTTCACGGATTTATATGTAACCGGAGTTCATTCTCTATTCTCAGAGTTGTTGTCATTTGGCTCCCAGAGCTCAGACTGACACGCATTACAGCCGGGGCATAAGGTTTATCAATCTTTTTAACTGTCAGTACTGAGACACAGGAGGAGTTTAGAGAGCAAGACAGAGAAAATATAGAGCAAGTGTTTAAAATGAAAAAACACTCAAAAATTTTGAAAATGTGAAAAAAAAAACTGTAAAAAAAAAAGCGAGAGAGAGAAAAATCCAAAGACACTTACAGCAGCATTTTTCATTATACCAGTTTGAACGCTCTCCGCTTTTTAAAGAGAAAATGCAGAAAATTCAGCTCCATCTGAGCAGCGCTTGTACCTTGTGACTTTACCACAAAGCTCCTCTCAAAGCAGTGATCCAAGTCAGGCTACTTGGCCTTACGGGATTAACGGATAACTTTGATTTACTACAGCCTAGATTTTATGTTACAGCTTTGGCCATTGTTTGTATTGATTTTGATAATAGCCCACTAAGTTAATTGCTGAGAACTGGAAACATGGCAAGCGCTGCTACAACAGGGGAAAAGGGGGGGCTTCTTTATTTGGAAGTCAGAACACGCTGGCACACCTGTAATGTCAGTAATCATGAAATAATTCCTCGCTGTACTGGAAAACCAACCACCTCCAAAAACTTTCCTCGAGATGAGCGGTGCAGTCTCTAAAATGTGACGGATCTTTGCAAAATTGTGTCCTACTTTTGGTTTGTTTACTTTGGCTATTCTGCATCTTACTGTTTGTGTTAGTTAAGCTACCCAATTAAAAAAAATCCTAAATGCAGCAGTTAATTTAGTGAGTAATCCTAACCTACTGTGCCAGTAACCAAACAGGAAAGGATCTAAGCTGACCAAGAAAATGATGTATCCTTTAAACCCTCTGTGTTGTTTGATGCTTTATTTGTCCCCTCAGTTAGTACAGCCTCCCTCTTCTCTTCCTGCTGCCTGCCAGCAGCAAAGAGTAATGGTTTGCCTGTCATACTCTTGAACTGGAATGCTCCCAGCCTGGCATCCAGGACACAGATAGACTCTGCCACCGGACGCTGGCACTAGAATAGTCTCAGTGACTGGAATGGCTTGATAAAATTACCCTAAGGGACAATAAAGCTTATCTTATCTAATGATATTGGCCTCCCATGGCTATTAAAAGACCACTGTGGTCTCCAGACCACAGCCTGCAGATGCAGAGAGCCCAGAGATGATCTCTCCGGGCTGAGGAGAAGAACGGATGGTTTCTGAAACAGCTTCAGGTATTACAACCTTGCATCAAAAAATTGTAATAAGACAAATTTTAGCTGTGGTGAAGAAGCAGCAGTTCAAAGCTTTATCTGTCAGGTCTTTTTGTTCTTGTATGTGATATCCCGTACATCTTATCGGGAGTCTCTGGACTCTCTAATATAACTGAGACTGAACTGGACAGAGTCTGGGGAGCTGAGGGGGCTGAAGCAAAGAAGATTGCTGGAAAAGTATTCCCTTTGATAAGCCGGCCAAGAAGCCTTTGATTAAATGTGGTCCCAGCAGGAGCCCACACTAGGTCCTCTGTGGCACAACCATGTCCAATCACCAGCTATCAACAGCCCCGGGTAATTACAGCCATCTAGTCATTAGCCTGGGACCCACCTGGAATTCCACATAGCGCAGGGTGGGATAGGGCCAGCAGGGGTTGGGGTTTAAGCTGGGCCTTTAATCAAACACTTCCCTCCCCTTGACTGATATCACACACCCTCCCCAACCCACACAGAATCAGCCTTTGTACTGACATAGATTGTATTATTAGTGCTCCATTGTGTGTGTGTGTGTGTGTGTGTGTGTGTGTGTGTGTGTGTGTGTGTGTGTGTGTGTGTGTGGGCAATAACACGGCACGTTATGACAGCATGTAATGTTTACAGACTGGCTCTGCAGCCTCAATATGCTCATCTGAACAAAAAACCAGGATTCCAGTGTCAGACTAATGCACCATATATTTCATATGAACATCTGCTTAGATAAGGCAATATACACAATGTTATACAAGCAAGATGAAGAGCAAAGAAGTGAAATCTGTCTGATGTTATGGTTTGGTGTGACTGAACAGCCATCAAGGCCTCGGTTTTCTTCATCTTCTTCTCAGCAACAAGCTGAAAACTGGAGCACACCAGATAATCACAGTAATGGGAGTGCTCTTCTCTCTCCTTTTGTCAGCCAATGTAGTGCAGCGTCTTCCTCGAAAGAGAAACCAAACAGCACTTTACAGCTTAAATAAATCGCTTTAAACAGCTTTTTTTCCTTCTTCTTCTGTTTTTTTGTTTTCGCAGTCGCATTCAAAGTTCCAATAACACAATGTCTGTGTCTCCGTCGTCTGTTAGTCCTCTGTTTGGACTGCTTGGCCGCACACAGCCAAACTTACACTCAGATGTCCACTCAAATTGCACTTACCAAATCCAACCTAGTATTCTTTTTTTCGTTTTCTTTTTTAGGTAAAAGTGTGTTTCCCCCAAAACGAAGCAACGTTATGTGAGTATATGATGTTGTTGTAATAATACTGGATATGTCTGAAGGCTCAGTTAATGTCAAAATTCGTCTTTAAAGCATCATGAAAGCAGCAAACCATTTCAACCCAACAACTGAGTCTTCAGTGAAAGCCTAACCCACCTGAACCCCAAAGGTGGTATCACTGTTCATCTGATCCCAGCAGTTCAGTCTCAGGGCCTTTCACAAACAGGGGCTAATGGGTATTAATTCATATTGACGGGTACTGAATTCTAGTGCTTTCACAGAGACGGGGAGAAAAGCCATGCATTGAGTCGAGGTTGCGGGAAAGGGGAAGGCGGAGATCCAGAGCACTTTTGGACAAACTTTCCCAGAATGCCGTGTTCCACAGGATATCCTGCACAGGGGAAAGGGGCGGGGTTGCTTTGCAGGGAGCGTAGGGGGCGTATCCTCAGGTCTGGTCCAGCCATTCAGCTCGTTTGGGAGCCTTGCACGTGTGTATGTCTACAGCTTCCTCACAGTCCTTACACTCCACAGAGCAGCACCACTTGAACTTGCACTCGCACTTGGTGATTTGCTTGACTCTCGTGGTGTCGTAGCCACGCCCACAGCACATGACCTCACAGCCGTCTGTGCCGCGCGATGTCTTATTGCAGACCCGTCCGGCTGTGCCCAGGGAACCTGCAACAGAATGGCAAAACAGAATTTACTGGTCCCGTTTCACTTCTCTGCTACTTACTCAGCTCTAAACACAAGGCTGTCGTCAGATATCGATAGAGTCACGCTGATGATTTGCAGGTCTCAACTTGTGCATAAAATACCATACACTAAAAGTGTTCTGAATTATTTAGATTGATCATAATTCAGTCATCCTTATCTACACTCTTTTTTGTCTTCCCCTCCTATTTTCATATCTGAAATTCATCTGGTCGCAACATGGCTGCATTTACGCATTGGCTCCTTTTGTTAGTAGCTGTCAGCAAAAGTAAAACCTAATTTCCTAAAAAGTTAAGACATTGTGTATGTTTTTTTAATGAATACATAATTTAGAGCTTATAAAATATATATATATATAAAAGAATGTTGCAGGTTTTTGAGTAACATAGGCTGCTGTCCAAATTAAGTCTTTTTCAGGCAATGACTTGCTTATTTCAGGAAGACAACAGCAAACCACATCCTGCATGTATTACTGCAGCACGGCCCCACCAGGCTGCCTGCAGTGCAGAAAACATTCAGCGCATTATAAAATGATGCAAAGGAGGCCTTGATATCTAACAAGAATGGGAAAACATTTTAGATCTGCAGCAGTCTGCTTAGCTCCCAAACATTTACAGTGTTGCTAGAAGAAGAGGTGAAATAACACAGTGGTAAACATGACTCTTATCCAGGTTGTTTTTAAATATATTGCAAACATAAAATTAAACCTTTAGCATCTTGGTTTTTTTTTGTGGTTTTTTTAAAAAAAGAGACATTTCTCAAGCACACACAGTTTAGCACACCCAGCAGCCCTCTCGCCAGATACTTTCCATCAGGTGGCAAGACATAACGAGACCGAGACAACGGGGAAAAACATTAGGAAGAGCATGTAGCAGTTAGGTCACGTCTCCCGATGGCTGACCAATCACCTGCCAAAGCAAACTGTCTTTGGGAAGTATAAAGAGGATGAAAATTGTGCCATAGAAGGTATGAAGTGATTCTGGCACAAGGATAAACATGGAGGCAAGCAGGTAACGTCAGCCCTGCAGGAGCACACCTGGATCCAATGTGTTGAACATCTGATAAATATCTTTGTCTTGTTTTTCAAGCAACCAAAATCTTTATTAGAAACGTGGCTGCGCAACAAAGAGGCAGAGCTGCATGTCTGAATTATAAAACAAAAATGAAATACAATAAGATATGATCAGAAGATAGGTACTCTGGCTGCTAAAAACAGAAATATGTAAGTACAACAATTTACTTTTTTTAAAAATTCACCATCTTTAAGTACGTCCCATAAACACGTTTATCTTTGCCTTTGCAATCACTGTAATACAAATAATAATCTTTTTTTTAATTTCTGCAACAGAAGTCAGAGGTTTGATCAGTGCAACGTGTTGGCCAATAGTGAATGTATCGTAGCATTGCCGTTTCATATCGTCTGTGTCTTATGTGAAAGTCACCCCAAACGAGATTAGCGCTCATGTTTGGTGTGAGAAGCTCCCTGTTTGAACTGCTACCTATCACAACAAGCTGCCCGTAGAACAACAAACCCACACACACAACTATGCGGTGTTGGTAGAGTGGCCTATAGTTACACTGCCTTTCCCAAGCCACTGCTCCCTTTGAAGCCACCCTATGTGTGTGTATGGGTGTGTGTGTGCGGGTTAAATGGACAGTGGAGCGTGACAGACAGACAGGCTCTCACACTCTGAGGCCCACTTTGGCCTCCAGCTATGCTTAGTTCAGACAGACAGAGAGGGAGAGAGACTGTGACAGACAGAAATTAAATTAGCTGCTTGTGTCCCTAGGCTGTGGATTCCACTGGGAAGGTGAGAAAGAGGGGGAGGACAGATGAGGGGCAAAGGAAAAGGCAGACAAAGGGAGCAAGGGTGAGGGAGAACTGGGAAGAGCTTCTCGGTGATGCGGGCATTGATGTCAGTGCCCCAAAAACTGTCTGATAGTAATGCATCCATCAAAGAGCCAATCAGAAACGGACATAAATGATCAGGTGCATTGTGCAAAGGTTGATGAAGACATCCCCGGACCATGGGGTCATGTGTATATGTGTGTGTGCGTTGACAGAGACTGACAGAGGTCAGGTGGTCACGGCCGTCAACGGCTGTTTCCCCAGGGTACAAGGATATTAGCTTCCACAGACATCACACAGGCTGTGTTATCTGACTACCATTACACACACACACACACGGACACACACAAACACACTAGTCATGCATGAGTATACACACAGCATACACATAACACCACTAAAACATAACACAGTCGGGGCAATCCATCAACATCCATGAGAAAATGCTTCCCCGTCTTTCAGTTCTGCCGTCTTACCTGCTGCTTTGTCCTGCAGGCAGTAATCCGGGGAGCTCTCAAAGTACACCAGGTCATTTTTGGTAGGCTTCCTGAAGTCCTTGTTAGCTACAGTGAGACCTGTCCCATCTTGATTCATCATCACCTCGATAGCCCCGTTGTATTTTCTCCTCAGGTAGTCACCCGTCTTCCTGAAGTCTGACATAGCATTCCAGCATGTCCGTAGCGTACAAGAGCCGCTCACTCCGTGACATTTACACTCCAGCTTCATGAAGCGCTTCACCGCCTAAGTGAAGGAGATTTTGCAAATTCTCAGAATGCAGCACCACTGCAGGATTTTTTATTTTTATTTTCTTTTATGCAAATTATGACATATTTCCTCATTAAATGCACCTCTTACTACACCCAATGTCTTGTGGGTAGTTTTAGCTTTGTTAGCTCAGATTTTGAGTTAATTAGCTTGTTTTTTACTGAATTTCCCAACGTCACTGCCATCAGCAAATTACCATGGGGCTGGATGCCATTTCCAGAAAGAGATGTTCTACTGAATTTTGTAATGAATCCGATTCACATCGGATTAGAATTAAAGACAACACCGTTTTCATCTCTGCCTAGATGGTTTCTACGGTGGCCCTGAGAGGTCAACCACACTGCAATTTAAGAAAAAAACAGCAAAAACACACAAAACACAATGGAAGTGTTTTTGAGAGACATTAATGTGACGAAACAGCTGCAGAAGTGACAAAAACCAAAACATGTGAAGGATCGCACTGAGACAGAATGTTTGGAGTAGTGAGGGAGAAAAAGAAATGCAGGGTAACGTGTGTTTTATTCACTAGACTCTAATAAGACTGTGTGTAAATGTTATACAATTATTGATTTGTTGTTGTGCTCTTCCAGATTATATAAGATGTCAAAATCTTAATCTGGAACACCCCCACCAACCCTAAGTCCCAACAGTCCAAGTGAATGTAAACAGTACTAAAACTCTAAAACTTGCAACTGTTGTGTATTTGTGAGTTGCTAAATAAGCCATACACAGAGCACTGACCAGGCTCTATGCATGAAGGTGCTGCAGCCGTGCTTTTAAGTGGAAAAGAGCAAATATGCTGCATTGCTGGCTGTACATGACTGGTTCTATCCTGCTAATAACCAAAACAAATCCTGTTTTCACTTTTAAGACTTTACCACGGGGCGCTCGTGGCTCAAGAGTTGGGAGTTTGCCTTGTAATCGGAAGGTCGCCGGTTCGAGCCCCGGCTCGTTCAGTCTCGGTCGTTGTGTCCTTGGGCAAGACGCTTCACCTATCGCCTACTGGTGTTGGCCAGAAGGGCCGATGGCGCGATATGGCAGCCTCGCCTCTGTCAGTCTGCTCCAGGGCAGCTGTGGCTACAACTGTAGCTGCCTCCACCAGTGTGTGAATGTGTGTGTGCTTTGGGGGGACTAGTAAAAGCTCTATACAAATACAGACCATTTACCATTAGCGCTGTAACGCGCTAACTCGGGAGTGAAGTCACTCCTGAATTCTGACATGCAAGTTCTGAGTTCCCTCTTTGGGTTGTTTTGTTGAGATTTTTTTTCCATTGTGTTTTATTGAACTTTAATATGTTTGTTTGTGCTTTTGCAGCATTTTTCTATTTTGCTCCTGTTTTCTTAATCAGCAGTGTTTTTAACCTTTCAGGGCCACCATAGTTTTCACATGTAGATTCAGTAACAATGTAACTGTGAAAGCCACTGATGATTATCCAGTTCGCGAATATAAAACTGAAAGTGTCTGTTTGCTTTTAAATGTTGTTAAATGTACGCTTGAAACATCCACATCAGGGGTTCCTTATGTTCAGTGTGTCTCAATGCATAGCAGTCACACACTTACTGTTCTGCCACAGCGGTTGTTGTGTAGGTTCATGAGTGCCCGAGCATCTCGGACCGTTCTCTCTTTGGCATCTATGAAGGTTTTGGAAAATTTTATCCCGTAGTTGATGTTATCGCTACAGCCACCCCAGTCAAATTCTCCTCTATCGTCTTTATCTCGTCCGCGTTTGTGTGGGTCGCAGTTGCACGTCCTCAGCTCCCCCTGGCTGCAGGCTCGAGTGAGCGCGTAGACTACTCCTGCTGAGGAGATGGCATAGACGAATGCTGCTTCACGGCTGCCTGAGAGTAAAAGCAGAAAAGCCAAATGAGAAACAGAGGTTAGATGGGGGTAGAGGTTAGAATAACATAATCCGTTTCTGAATAGGGAAACTGCAGTTACTCATATCATGCCATGCAATAGATTCTCTGAGTTCCAAAGACTTTGCAGCCCACATGTTATCATGCATACACAAATATACATAATGCTATGACAGGGCCTAGGTATGAGGACACTGAAGGTGCAGCTGACAGGGCATATCAGGCTTGAAGTAGAGTATACACCAGCTCTGTTTAAATATTATCATGGAAATAATCCTAGCTGTGGGGCTCTCCTCTGCTCACATAAATTGTTTGAATACAGACACAGTGATACCCCATTAATCAGCGCCAGGGTGATGTCATGACAGCATTATCTACCATTGCTCTGCTCATCTGTTCTTTTCTGGTCTCTTTCATTCTTTAGAATATGACTCATCTTTTGTTTGGCCAAAGACACAGAGAGAATTAGATATAGTGTTTGGTCACAGTTGCTTTTTGCAGCACCTCCGGGAATGAACAATCCAAAAAACATGGCAGCAAGAGGCAAGGAGCTTCTTCATTTTTAGACAGTTTATCGACGGGATAAAAACCATTTTTATTTGGTGTCTCTGTGCTCAAAGTTCAAAGCAAACGGGAGAACCTGAAGTGAAACTGAAATGAGGTCGTTAATCTCTATTTTTAAAACTGGCTGCTAGTGAATTTCACAAGCAATAACTTGGCTATTTGGTCTGTCAGTTTGCCCAGGTCAGGATATTTAAACAGAAATTAGCCATGAAAGTCGATAAAGATAAAAGCCCTAATGATTTCACAATCTCGCCCTGAGAAAACAAGTGGCATTTAACAGAAATCCAAAAATCATTAGTTGGATGGACTCAGTGAGCATCATCTTAGAACATTCAGCTCCTGGAAGTATAAACCGTAATTGAGACATTTGCATTTTGATCCAACGCACTCAGGCTAGAAAAGCGCTCAGGTTTATTTCTCATGTTCATGTTTGATTTGCACTTCATATCTTTAGCTGAACCACCGCGTGCGCCCTCCTTTTAAAGATGCTTGCATTTGTCTGATAACCTGGAAGAAGCTAGGATACAGTAATGCTGACTGCATTCATCAGAAGCGCTTTTGCATTTCAAGCTTTTAGCACCTAGCTGCATTAGTGAAGCGAGACCTTCTTCTCAAAATGTGTCAAAGGATTAAGTTTCACGAAATGAAAATACCAGCACTTTAGCTAACTAAGGGTGGGACACTTCACATTCACCCTGCTCCTGAAGAGTTTGTGCGATCCAACCTGCATGCTCTGTATTCACTGGAGTGTCCCATTTCGTCTGTGAGGAGATGGGGGCAGTGGGGGTGGGGCGGGGTTGTATGTGGGAGAGGGCTGGGGAGGGCACTGCTGGTCATCTTTCAAACCTGCGATGTTTGTCTGACAGTGAGAATATCTCTCTAAATATTTACATCTACATTACTGTTTATTCCTCTCCACCCCACACACACATGCAGCCTTTATCTCCATATCTGCTACTTTTTGTTCCATGCATCATCAGCCCCCACACATGCTTGGGATAGCAGTAGCAGGCCACGGAAAGTCAGTGATGTCAGAAACCGAGTTCGCGGAGACAAACATCTTTTCGTGCAACCTGCGCCCCGACACAACAGTGAGCAGCTGCTAATGGAGGATTTCCTTCCATGCAACAAAGTGAAACAAAAAGCATAATCCATGCATATAATTTGAAGGATTAGCATCACAGTGACACTCCTTGTACCTGTACCCATGCTACATTCAGAATGCAACAATAGTCATTTAGTGCTGAGAAAGCATTTGGGAAAGAAAATAATTATGAATAACGTATCATTTAATCTTCAATGCTAAATCACCAGGTGATTGTTCTCACTTGTAAAGGTCTTCAAGAGGATGAATTACACATCCGCTGCCTTAGAAAAATATGTATGGGACTGTGCCTGTGTGTATGCATGACTGTGCAGCAAAGTTGAAATTTCTGGCAGGGGCTGAAAAACCAAATGACGACAATTCCACGTCTTGATGTGTGTGTGTGTTTATTGATGAGGCATAAGCATTACAACAGTCCATTACTGACTGTAAACACGGCGTACTAGCATACGTAAAGTAGGAAAAGCAAGAGAGAACAAAGAGAAGTGAAAGAAAAGGAAGAAAAACTGAACGAGAAAGGTGAAAATGAGGATTCCCATAGTCACAGTCAGAGCTTGGCTTCACCCTCCATTCCCTCTGGCATCACATTTACTTTCCACACACACGCAGACTTACTCCTCAGCAGGACACGTCCAAAGACAGTGTGGTCACGGTCCAGTGTGCTGCAGTTCCATCGATGGTGTCTGAACTGGTGCTGGCACTCTCTGATCCACTCTTTGGTTCCCTCCCCAATTGCCTGCATGATGTCAGGGTGGCGTTGGCAAAGCTGCCGCTGCTTGTTCACCAGGCCGGGGATGTTGTCACAGATTACACGGGCACCGAGTGCGCCGATATACCTACGATAAACAAACAAACACATTTAGAGCTATTTCAAACTGAATCCACCATCCCCTGGCCATGCGTACTCAAAAATCAGCAGGCAAGAGCGATTGATTATATATTGTAACTGATTGCTAAACCCTGGTGCCCTTATGAGAACATGTAGGCACAAGTGGAAAAACGCACCTATAGGTGGTGAGCAGCAGTTCCAGTCCTCTGTAAGTCAGAGTTCACTACACTTAACAGTTTAAGGTTTGCGAGTAGGAGGGGAGTGGAAACCATTTACTCCGCTCTCCAAATAAATAAGCACTTAACCTCTCCCCACAAGACCTGTGTGTGTACGTGTGTTTAAATGTTTCCCAAAGACATAGTTGAAATCATGCTGTCACAAATCAGAGCAGGACGTCTGGGGCCTCCAATAACCCTGTCAAACTAAGAACCCATTTACTCACTTTATTCCTCTCTGTCCTCTGCCTGATTGCTCTCATCTTGCTCACTGTTCCCCTGCATGCCTCTTGCAGTCTCTCTCCCTCGCCATAATAAAACAGACTTTTACAATGTCCTATCAAGATAAATGGTGCATTGAGATTGCCCAGAATAAACTCTAATTGTGATAGGCCTCTCGGTGTGTGTGCGTGAGCGCGAGACCTCTTGCAGCTTCGTAGTCACAAGGCTTTGGCGGTTCAGTGAGGAGAGGCCAGGGAGCCTGTAGCTGTGTGGCCATGTTTTATGAGGCCGGGCAAGAGGATGGAGACTGGAGACTCTACACTCCCCAGAGAGGGATTAGAGGGGAGGGAAAAAAGAACAGAGTGCTCATCAAAGGAAAGTGCCAGAGCAGCAATTCACACTTAATTTTCTCTCTTCGCTCTCGCCCTCTTTCTGAGAGTAAGGAGGACTTGTGGATTTTATAGGATAGTAAATCATTATCCACAGGTCTAAAACAACTTGCTGCACTGTGGGTCACCAGAGGAAGACGACTGGGAGACATGGTGACACCGAGCTGGGCTCTGATTTTAAATGACACAGACAGAACTTGTAACTAATGCAAAAGAAAAAGAAAACAGACCAAGTAAATATGAAATTACTTTTCTTTTCTGTTACATATAAGGAACCCAAGTTAAACTTCTGATAGAGGCACGCACAAAGGATGAATGTCAGCAACACACACTCACATCTCTGTTTTATCGTCCCCTCCCAATTAATACAGCAAAGTCTTCATTTCGGATGAACATATACAGCAATTTTATTAAATCGAACATATTATTTTGCTCATTTCTGAAGTGGCTACAACAGCCCGTAACATTTTTGCTCCCACCCTAAGGTGGTACAGCTCCTGATCTGTCCATGTCACCACTCAGAAGCCATCCACCAAAAACAAACAAACAAATAAATCTATGAATAAATATAAGGAACAGTTAGAGGAAGCAGTATATCTCCTACACACTGAATCCCACCCAAAGTCAGTAATGCCAAGTCAAAGCCTCTACCCATAACTGCTTTCAATCTACTCAAACTATTAGGCATTCCATCATCGCTACGCCTGCCCACACACAGACACTTCTCCTGTAAACACACTCACAGGCATGGACATTTTCACTTATGTTAGTGCGCAGGCACTGAGATATTTTTTAACCCGTTCGCCTACGCTCCGCGCGGCTGGTTTGGGTGGTGTTTTAGTGAAGTCATGTGTGTTTGTGAGTGGTACCTGGTGAATTAATGACTGCTGTGCCTCGTCCAATGCGGGCTCCAGCTGAGCCGAACACGCGCTCAGCCAACAGCGCCGACATAAATTACGTTTATCGCTCTATTATTATTCCAGCACACCGACACGAAGAAAAGGCATTTTAGAAGTTTGAATCTTACTCATGAACTCATACGATTTTCTTTTTCTTACTTTAACGTCCTGTCGTGCTCTTTGCTCATTTTCGAGTCAGTTGGAATTAAATTGGACGATGACAGAAAAGCGCATTAAGAGTTTTTCTTTACACTCACTACCTCGTAAAATCAGTCGTGAGCGCAATCTGTGGTGGCAGATATGCGACTATTACAACCCAGCACATTTAGATTCTGCATAAAATTTTCTAAACAAAAAAAGAAAAGAAAGGGAAAAAGAGAGTATTAAAATGTTGCCATCAGTTCCGATGAGAGAAGCACTGTCAGCTGTGCAGTGCGTCCGCGATAATAAATTAACTGATCCAAACCCTCATAACCGCCTTTTCTGTTCGCTGCTGGAAAATTAGCTGGAATGAAGGTTTTTGGGTTTTTTGTTTCTTTTTTGCTTTCGGAAAAAAAGCGATTAAAATAATCTTCATAAGTTACAGTTGATCTCGCTTTGGATCCCTGAACAGTTTTCTAGGGAAAGAAAATAGAGCTGAGTTAAAGCTTCAGTTTCGTTAGAATAATCCGTTATATTTTGTGGGCATTTGTATTATTTAAAATCGTTATGCTGAATTATCATTAGCGTAATAATGATGATGATGTAGTAAATAAATCAGTGTAGCAGGTAGGCCAGTATGTGTGATGGATGCAGACTCACCACCATGAGGAGTCCACCCGAGGCGTCACAAGCAGCAGCAACAACAGACACGCGCAATAAATCCTCGAACTGGCACCGGCGTTCTGGCATGAAGAAGATCGGGGTGAGAGTCTAGCTCCCGCCGGCGAACCACAGCGCTGAATCTGAGCTGCACGGAGACTGGGAATCCTGTTTAACCCCAACATGACTTTTCCTCACTTTTTTTTTTTTTTAGCCCAAATGTACCAAAAAAGACCACAAAAAAAATCAAATCTCAGAAGAAACTCCAAACTTCACTTGATATTGTGAGGTGTGAGAGTAGCCGTGCAGCAGGGAGGCCTCATTATCCAATGTTTGGCTTCATGGAGCGCGGCTGTCAGCAAAGAGAGGAGCGCGTTGTCGGTGCCATGTGCGCACCAGACTCTCCACTGAGAGCTTCTGGATGCCAACTGGAGGTTTACCTGGAGAGGCGAGCAACAAGTGTCGGTAGTTAGTTCCCGCACAAACACTTATCCTTGTTTTCGTTTTGTTTGTTTGTTTTGTTTTTAACTTGGTTCAGGGGCAAAAGTAGGGTCCGAATCAGCGCTGGAGCCAAGTGTTTTCAGACGAGAGACTGCGGTTCTGTCGGCTGTGTGCTGGGTCGGATGCTAGCACCGGATCTCTCCTTTATTAGTGCACGGTGGACAGTGTCCGAGCTGAGAGAGAGGGGGGAGAGAGAGAAAGAGAGAGAGAGATGAGGGAGGGTTCGCGCTGATAGCTCCTCTCGCTCATTGGGCAGAAGAAGGGGTTACAGAGTTTGACGAGGAAAGAGATATTAAAAAGGATGGAGAAAGGTGCGCGCGTGTGTGTGCGTACGTGTTGGGTGGAGGGGTGGTGATGATGCTGAGGTGGAGAGGGTCCTATTGTGCGCCGTTGATCCGTAACCACAGACAGAAATGATTATAACTAATGATTTGTTTTACAACCCTGTAAAATCAGATAATTCAATCCTAAAAATATTTTACTTTTTATTAAAGGAGTTTTCGATTTTAAAGACTATTTTTTTAAATGTTTTTCTATATATTTTTAAAAAAAAAACACACATATTGTGTGCCAGTCATTAATAATTTTAGTGACCCAGTATTGTGCTGTTTCTTCTGTATCCTGTTGCTTATTATGCTGTTCCTGCCCTTTTCAAAAACTTCATTTGAAAGATCGATCATAAAAGAGACTAAAATAAACCTCCAGCCCAGAAAAACGTTTATCAGATATTGTTATAAATTACAATGATTTGTAGGCTGATAAATAAATAAAGTAGTTCAGTGAGAGAAGTCATTATACATATTATTATATTACGCCTAAATATTTATGAAATCTGCTCCACTTAAAGCCGAGCAGAAGGAGAAAAACAGGGAATGTGCGATTAGAAGAACAGAGCCAAATCGTCCAGTGGAACAGCACTACGGCTTAAATACGAACCACATGTGTAAGTCAGAGAGTGCTGAGGCAGCGCTGGATACACACACACACACACACACACACACACACACACACACACACACACACACACACACACACACACACACACACACACTGTGTCTGGAGTTTACCACTCTCACCTTCATCCCCATGTTTGTTTGTGCGTTCGTGTTGTCTTCAGGTTTTGGCCGTTGTCCTGTCATCCTCTCAAATCACTCCTGACAGATAAAAAGACCTCGGAAGCATCCAGAGATCTTTCACAAGCTCAAGAACCACTTCTTGACTTTTTGACATGCACAAATTCAGTTTTCATCAGCCGGAGCTGAACATTTGTAGGCCTCTGACGTTGGAAAATAGGAATACCGCAGTTGCTTCAGCTGACCCCATTAATTCTAGCAAACGCGTAAACAAATCGGGAAAAATCCCTGTCGGAATTGAAACTATTAGAATTAGCAATAGCTGCTGCAAAGTGTTACTTCTTCAAAAGCTTGAGAAAACAGTTCCCCGTGTTTATGCCAAAGCTGGTGTTAAAGCTAAGCTACTTTTGTAGACATTTGTATTTCTGCTTAGAGCTGGCCAGACAGGCAGCTACTGTCTTTGTTTTCAGAGAGAAGCACATGCACGACCAGACAGGGCAGAGTGGGTACAGGTTTGCGAGAGGCCGCGAGGTGAGGCAAAGAAGCTAAGCTCTGGAGAATATTTGTGCACTGCAGTTTAGCTCACAATTTTCTGCAAAATCAAAAGGTATTAGGGAAGCACAAACACGGCTGAGTTATGCTTTCCCTCCTGGGGCTGGAGCTGGAACAGACTTTCTCCCTCTCTTTCCCTCTCCCAGCCTGTGAACTTGACCCCAGCTTTCTCTTCATAAACAATAACAGAGTCAAGTGCCTCCTTGTCAGTTGGAAGAAAAGTTTGCCCTGATGTACGGGGTCCAATCTGGCAACCATCTCCTCAGAAGAGAAGTACTGAAGGGGGGTTGCTTTGTTTAAACGCTGAGGTGAAAGGGGGATAAAGGTGAGATTTACAGAGGCTGAAGGTTGGGACTAATCTAGTTAAATTATATTTCGATAAATTGTAATTGCTTGGGATTAATTTCTGATGGAAAAGTTGCTGCTGGAAAAAGGACTGGCTCGAATGGGAGACCTAGAGGCATGCAGTGAAGCTGGAAGAGGTATGTTGTTGGATGCCACCAGCCAGGCAGCCCAGGGATGAGCTCAGCATGTATTCCCATCCCCTGGCAGGCTGCAGGAGGGAGAACAGCCTGTCGTCAGGCTTGGCAGATTCCCATTCGGATGGGACAGGTGGAAGAGAGACAAAGACGTACGGAAAAGCTGAGACATCTTCCAGACTGATACCAAGAACTCCATTCGAAACAGTGAAGTGACTCATTTGCTACAAGTCCAATTTTTTAATCATCTTGTCTAGATAAGTTTTTTGATTAGACATCTTTGTTGTCTGCGCGTTACACACGTGTTACAGTATTTGGAATGAATCCGTTTTGTGATTTTCAGGGTTTGGTTGGGTTTAGGCACAAAAGCAGCCTAATCAAGTGTTGTTAAAGAGCATAGTTTGAATTTGATTTTGAAGACATCTGATTTGGGTTAAAATGACGTCTTCACTAAGGTTTGGAGGCCGTTATCTTCATGGCTACAGTAATAAATACTTGGATAAAGTTAGGGATTAACCATCGTCATGTTGACTGTTAAATTGAAATGAGGAACAAGCAGCAGTCTTCTCTGTTTGTTGATCCATTCACGCACGCCAGCCTCTTCTCCACACAAGAACGTCACCTCACTTCCTCCTTTGCTCCCAGTAAAATTTGTACAGACGCATAACGGCACTCGCTGATGCGTTTATAGACAATTTCCTTGTTTGCCTTCTCATAAAGCACTTTGAATACGTTATAACCTGGTTTCCCATCCAGAGAGCATCGTCCATGCTTCACGGAAAAGAGTTAGAAAAGAATATCCATGACCTTTGGGGAACTCAACATGTACTTCTGTTGTTTCATTTATTACAGACAATTGAACTGTGAACTACACAGTGATCCTCTTTCCTCTTCTAGCATAGCTTTTGAACAATCACCATCTCACGCAACTTGCTATTGGATCCTGTCAACAGGACATCGTAGCCTCTCCATTGGCTGAGTTGTCGCTCTATAGGCTGAGTTTTATTCAAATGGACCATATTGTTCAGCTCAGAGTGCATGAAGCTTCTGTTTATAATCATAATACTGATCATTTTAGATTATTTTACTGGAACTTGTCTTAATTTCTTGTAAAGTAAAGTAATGTAAAGTAGGCATGGTGATAAGATGAACTAGCCTAGTTACCTGAGTAAACAACAATCATCCTGAAATCCTTTAGCATTATGTATAGATCTAATGAAAGGTCAGAATACTACCCACACTCTAAAAATATACAGTCCTAAAGGGACGGACAAATCACAAAGTGTGTGTGCACGTTGGCACACATGCATGCAAGCCACCCGGAGAACTAGATCTGAGTCTTGTAAATTTAGATCTGTGGACAAAGATGAAGTACCTTGAACAAACACAGCTTTACTGGAACTCCAGAAGCTTCTGAAATGTCTGGCCAGCGCTCAAAGAAGGTGTCAGAACTTATTTTGAACCACTTCACCCCTTGGTGCAAACTGTGCAATATTAGACATGTCCATTGAGAGAAAAATTGTGTTTGCACGGGTGTAAAAACTTTGCATGCACGCACATATCCGTAACTGCTACTCTGTGCACCCTTGTGTTACATCATGGTTGGCCCCTAAGCTCTGCATACTTGTATACTTGTGAGCTTTTCCTTCTTTATCCTCAGGACAGCCTGTCATTAATAGATTTTATAGCTGCCATGAACACTCGTAAGTGTCCATAGATGTGCTTGTGATAACTCTATAATAGAACGTTTGCTGGGTCGCTGGAGGATGCCGTCATGCTAAACAGGTCCGAAGCATGCACTCACATAAACATGTACAGAAAAGAGAGCAGGTGACACAGATGACATCAAAGAGATGCCCAGGTCTGCATGGCCTCTTTGATGTTTAATACATCTCAGGCCCTTCTTTGGAAAAAACAGGTATGCCCCGGGCAATGCAAAGACTGATACGCACAGAAAAACACACAGCGATCAACTTGCTGCCTAGATACCGCGTTTCTATTCGCAACGTTTACTTTTTAAAGAGTCAGATGTTTGAAAATGATCTCATTTGAAATTTACCTTAATAAATGTTGGCCAGCTTTACAGCACACACAGAGTCCTTGTTCCATCTGAGTGACTCTGACTTTGTGCTGAGTAGTTTCCTGTTTTAGTGAGAAACTGTCTGCGTGACGTACGCTGCAGGTCATAGGCAGCTGGTCACATGGTGGCTGGCTGAGGTAGCACAATGAAGAGTGAATCAGTGAATTGAACACTTGTGCAGTGGATATTGTTACTGAAAGAAGAATGTAGCAGTTTGTGATTTTCATTTATTATTTTGAAGTTTAAGAAATCTGCCATTCTGGGTCCAAAAAAAGGAAAACCCAGGTACGTTGTAATAAGGCTTTTGCATAGTTGTGTACGGGTAGATGATTGTAGGGATATGCAGATGACAGCTAAATTACCAGTTTTTCATAAGCATTTCATATAAGCTTGAGTAATTAATAAAACATGGTTTCTGCAATAACACTTTCTGAATATTCCCTTTTTTCTAATACATCTATTAGTGGAATCATGACAACTGATATTGATGATAACTATTACTTCACCCTAAACTATCAGTAAAGCATTCATGATAATATAGTTTTAAAAACCTGCTTGCTTTCATGTCTGTTCCCCTGTTCGTGTCCATCCTCTCATTATGCTGTGTATTTAAGTTTTCCTCTGTTGTCATCTCGTCGTCATTGCCTCCTCGATTGTGCCCTGTTTGCTCTGTTATGTCATCAGTTCTAGTTTTCAGTTTAGGTGGCTTTTCTTGTCATTTTTTATTTTATTTCCTGAGCTCGAGCTCTAAAGCTGTTCAAGTTCTGTTAAGCCTCTCTGTCAAGTCCTTTTGGGACTACACCGTCTCAAGACAGTATTCAGCAGCAACAGGTGGATATACGGTGGCCCAGAGAGGCCAAACAGACTGCAACTTAAGGAAACACCAGGAATAAGAAAAACGCTGCAAAAGCACACAAAACACAACGGAAATAGGGAAAAACAGATTTCCAAAAGCACAAGGGAAGTGTTTCTGGTGTTTCCGTTGTCGTTTCTCCTATTTCCATTGTGTTTTGTGTGCAGCGTTTTTCTTATTGCGCTGCCTTTGATATAACCAATGTTGGGAAATTTTGCATGATTTGTCTGAATGGGTGATTGTAGATTGAAGTGTATATCACTCCTAGTTCTGGCTAAGACTGAAAGAAAGAGCCATTCACTGGTTAATAGGTGTCTAAGATGACTATTTCTCTCATACTTTGGTATAAAGTGAAAATACAGATTAAATGAGAGCTGTATTAGACCTACAGCAAATTCACAAGTTGAAAAGAATCATGACTGAAAGTGACATTTAATATCATTCTGTTCCTGCCATTTAATTTAAGAACTTCATGAAATAACGATACTCTGCCTTTACAAACACTGGGGAAAGATTTGTTCTAAAGAGCTGGATTTGAGCGTGGTAGTGGAATACCACGTAATACAAGTCTAGAAATTCCATGATCAGCTGTAAGTGGTCTTATTGGAGAATAGAAACAGTTATTAACCACAGCAGCTCAGCTGCAGAGCAGACTGTATACATTTCCAAACCTCCTGTGGCATCAACATCAGCACAAAAACTGTGCACAGGGAGCTTCATGGCATGAGTTTCATTACTCGTCTCTGTCATATTTAAAGCTGTTGCTTCGTCTGAGAAAAGGGGGAAAAACCTGAATGGAGGTAATCATGTGCATATTTCTGCCTTGATTACTGTATATAACAAGTAACTCTGATCTGGATTAGGTTCACTAAGCCTCCCTGGTGTTTTAGTCTCATAAGTCTTACCTTAAAAACTCCTTCTACACATAGAAAGCTATAAGCTGAGGGGAGTTGGTGTGTGCTACATCAGTTGTGCTTTTCGAGGTCATTCCAGCAGATTCCATGATGAATTAAGAGCCGTTCATTCTGCTCAGACCAGTTTTAAAAAATGGATCCTAGAGAGTTTAATCCCCCAACTCACACCACAGTACATACAGGAATCAATGTTCTTAATAGAGCATGAATGTGTACATAATCCATGCATGTAATATGTAGTATTTCAAAATATTTGAATATGTACATGCAAGCTAGCGTTTTCCTCTTCTCCTTTCAATTGTTCTTGACGGTGAGGTATTTTTATACTCATGTTGAAAAAAGTCACAATATGAATGTTCTGGACATTCGTTTCTTTAAAATTGATAATTAAACAGAATAAAACACATGAATGTGTTCCCTTCTCTGGATTTAACTCCTTAATGAGCTCTTTGTGACCTGTGATGGAGTCTCTGTGAATTTTCTGTGATCCATCAAAATGTGTGATTGGTTTTCATTTTTGTGTTGAAGGTTGTACAGGTTGCCTGGTATTTTAGGTTGAATTCTTGAGTGGAGGCCATCATGGCCCTTTGGCACACGGATATGTGGCGAGGGCTCTGAGTTGTAGGAGAGGTCCCTCCACGCCCTGAGTGATGAGAGCAGGGTTTAACCGGCTGCAGGTGTGCTCAAGACAGGCGGGTTGGGCCTTTGAAGTGGAAGCCAACTGGGACCCCAGCCCATCTCTGACCAGCAGCCAGAACAGACACATTCGCTTTCAATTAACACTCTCCCTTCTTTCCCAATCCCTGCTTTTTATGCTTTGTGCACATTTTTTTGTGCTAATATATGTTCAATAAAAAAGAGCATGAAAGTTGTGGTGGGGTCGTGTTCATGATTCAAGTAAATACTTATTCCTACTGAGCTGACGAAGGCAGTAATCTGCCTATGTGCATTCAGCTCTTGCTTCACCTCGTGAAGCTCAGGGCCAGGTTGGATGTCCAGAGGACTGCGAGTTCTCTGACACCCTGAACCCTCAGTCATCTTTATACAATGAAATCATGTTTCTCTGGTCACACTCACACCCTGTCTTCTAAATGAAATGCATCCCATATTTAGTGCTTCTACAAAACGGAAAAAGCTATACTAACCCTGCTACTTAAGAAGAAGAGTATAGCAAATGCTGTTGTGGCTTATAAGCTGTTTTCACGAAGCATACATGCTTACATGCCCCTCTCATTACAAAGAGTGAAAAGTGAAATAAATGGCTGTTTCGATGGTAAGTTCCCTATAGGCAGCTACATCTGGCTCCTGTTAGTCACAAGCGTATAAAAAAAATGCGGTTAAGTCCCAGGCATTCTGTATTACAGACACACACACTGGGAGGTAAGAGTCCAGCATGGTGGTCACCCCCAGTACTCCCAGTCTATGCAAACCCAGCAGACAACAAGGGGCTCAGACAGAGACTAGTATTGCTGCATAAACAGTAACAATAACCCATATACAGCCTGTGTATGAAATATTAAACCCCCATATATTTGTACCTGCCGGCTTCTGCTGATATGTCTGCATGAGAGTCGGTGTCAATAATTGAAAAACGCAGCTCTGTCTGTAGAAGCAATAATGGACAAAACCACAGCAAAAGACTTAGATTGCAAAAGTGACTTTGTGGGAAGACACAGTCGCGCTCTACGCTGTGTTTGTTTGGGAGAGGGTTTGTGTGTGTGTTCCCAAATCTCGAGCACCTACCCACAATGCAATTTGACCACCAACAGTTCAGGCTCAGTTTCCTGTGTGCTGTGTTTCTCGCAGCTAATGTCGCCTCAGGCAGAGAAAAGCAGACAACAGAGGTCTTGCACGCTTTCCTGACACGCTCAGCAAATTCTCAGGTTTGACACCGTTTTGTTTGCAGTCGCATACGAGCTTTTTCAAGTTTCTCTGTGAGGGTTTTGTCATATCCATCCATTTTCTTCTGCTTATCCTATCAGGATCACAGAGAGGCTGGAGCTTCCCCCAGCTGCAATAGGGTGAGAGACGGGGTCCATCTTAGACATGTCGCCATTCCTTAGCTTGTAACATTAACATCAGTTAATTAACGGGTTTGTATTTTGAATTAAAAATGTACTTTTAGCTGCTCCTGTTGCAAAACCCCCAAAAGTTTTTGATTCTTAACTATTGAACAGATAAAGGAAGCTAAAATGTTTCACCATATACTCAAGTATAATGATAATAACTTTACTTAGACGCCCACGCCTGGTGAACTTTGGATTACAAGCCTGTAAAATGAATGAATATGAAAGCATGCCACCATTCAAAAGAAGAATGCAAAGATGATCAACAGGATGTAACAGATGTAAACATACAGTCACAGACAAGCAAGTGAACTCAAGACAGACTACCTCTACATCCCAGAAGTCCAAACAAGTCTGTGTACACTTGGTGACACATTGCCGTGCGATGCTTCAGTACAATTGTGACTCACTGATCAGTCCTCGTTATCACAGCCGCTGATAGAGAAACTACTGACACAGACTTGAAGCATGTGCCGGGGTGTATAATGAGCATCTGATTGTGTAAGTGTAATGTTGACAAAATCATTAGCAAGAAATGCTTATCCCTTGACAAGTCAGACTCAGAAGCAGCTGGAAAGTGGTGATGTTTATAAGGTTTTTCATCTTTTCGCCCCATTAGAGACTGAACTTTGATTTTTATGTGTAGTGCAAGTATTCTGGTAGTCTCTAAATGTTACTAACGTCAAAGCCAGCTAATCTTGAGCCAGCAGGCCTGTCTGAATAACTCAGAAGCCCTGGGAGTCTGTCTCTATCCTTTAACCTCCTGCTGCTTTAAATCCTGGACAAAACAGTTCTATTGATGTGATTTCAAATTAAGTGGGTTCTCCTAACAACTTTTGCATTAACGATATTGAAATTCGATGCCGGAGTAATGTCACCACTATGTTCTGACACAAACAAACCTGTTCAAAGCTGTTAAATAAGAGAACTGGTCATCATCAGAAGTGTGCACATCTTTGGGTCTTGACAGTCCTGCTGCTGCTGGCATTATCTAAAGACTCACACTGCCCTGCAAGGAATAGCGACAACAGTGTGCTAGCCTCATAAATTAGCCTTCGTGCATGCCAAGCTGATGTAAACAAACTGTAAGAGACCACCGGCATCAAAATCAAAACTTTTTTCTTCTTGGTAAAGAGCAGCGGCCTTCACGCCATATTTTAACAATAGATGTGTTGTGGCTACCTGAAGCAGTCCAGTAAAAGCTGGCATTTGTCCTGGACTGTCAGAGTGAAATGTTGCCCTTATGTCAGCTCTCAGTAAACTCTCTGACTGTGATGGACGGGCCCTCTCGTGGTCTCCTGAGATCTAACACACTGTAAGATACACTGAGGCTTAGATCAGCCTCTGGAGTGCTTTAAAATCCTGGAAGCATCTCCTGGCTTCTTGCTGCCAGGTTTCAGTAAATGGTGAAGTTCAGAGAGTTTGACGCCTGGTTGAAAAGTACTTCAGGCAGCAGTGGAAGAAATACTCATATCTTTACATGAGAAAAAGTAGCTATTTGGTGTACTACTTAAGCAAGGGTACTAATTAAGAAGAGGGATGTGACAGTTTTAGGTTAGCATTAACACCTATGTATTATTGGGGGGGGGGGGGTTATGTCTCTGAGTGGTAGAGAGGGAGCTATTGTTTACTGTATTGTCAGAGATTCCCAATCTAAGGTTTTATTTGTTGACTTTATATTTTTAAAAATGTGAATGACTTTAATGCATTACTAACAGTTTTTATCCCTGATACATGTCATGGGCCCTGAATCTTTTTCCTTGAAATGGCCATAAAGCCAAAACTCAAACTGAGAAACAAATTAAATGAAAGTACAAATAGCAGTGCTTACGTAAATAAACTTTCCATCAGTGAAGATTGGAAGGTTGTTGGTTTCTTTTGGTTCTTGGCTTACTTACATTTTGGAATTAGACTGAATTCTGGCTTGTGTCCCGCACTGTTGTTCCTTTGAATCCTGTCAGTCTGTCCATCCAACGGGTGGGTCCGTTCAGAAAGTTCCAACAAAAACTGGTCATCTGGCAAAATAAGTGGAACCCAACTCAACTTTTGTTTCAACGCAACACAACCTCAACGAACCTAGACTGATGCTGGCCAATCACATACAGATAATAGCTGGTAGATTGTTCTATAACGTCAATAGTCTGCTACAATGTGAATTTCCAACATTAACCTCATGATTACAACAGAGAAAGAAACAAAGAAAGATGCTGGTGTAACAACCATTATTCAATTCAATTCAATTTTATTTAAATAGTGTCAAATCACAATAACAGGTGCTTTCTATTGTAAAGTAAAGACAATAATACAGAGAAAACACCAACATTCAAATGACCACCTATGAGCAAGCACTTGGTGACAGTGGGAAGGAAAAACTCAATTTTAGCAGGAAGAAACCTCAGGAAGAAAATTATGCAGTGAGTTTTCTGGGATTTTTTATTCTTTCCTTGTAGCAGCATACTGCCACAAGTGCAGCCTTGTGTGTCGTTTTAGTGCAGGCCTTTAGCCTTGCATGAACTGCTGTCACTGCAAATACTTAAGCCCTTGATCCACTGGGATTCTTCCAGTTCACATCTGAACTCCACTACCAACTGTGGTCATCATTCATCAATGTTTCTGTGCATGACTGTGTAACCTTGTGCTTCTAAGCCAACTCCATGGTCCTCTTTGTTGGTTATCTGTCGCTCTAATGTTTCATCAGTTCGCTCTCTCAATGAGTTTCCTTCACTGTAACATTCCTGTTTTTCCACCCCAAGTCCTTAACTTGGCAATGAAACTTGTGCCTGACACAAACTCATCTTTCTGAAGAAAAAAAAAGGTAATCCAGAAAGCGTCCAATTAGATCACAGAGCAATAGATCCATCCATCAGTTTGTTTCCGCTGCTTATCTAGGTCTGGATTGCATGGACAGCAAGATGCCCAGAGCTGCCCAGAGGAACTGGTGGAGGTCACTGGCAGGAGGCCAGTGACCTCCACCAGTTCCTCTGGGCAGAGAGTGAGGTGTTACCAAGCTAGCTGAGACGCATGATCTCTCCGGTGTGTCTTTCCCAGGGTCTCCACTAATTTGGATATGCCTACAACACCTCACAGAGTCTACCTGATCAGATGCCTAAACCACCTTAACTGGGTCTTTTCAATATGAGAGTCCTTCTCACTCTAGTGGAGAACCCCAACACAATTTGGAGGATGATTGTTTCCACAACTTGTATCCAACATCTCATTCTTTAAGTCACTATCAGCAGCTCGTGGCCGTAGGTGAGTGAGTCTTCCAACAGAAGACTATAGTAAATCAACAGCTTTGCTTTCAGGTTCAGGTCTCTCTTAATCATGCCAGTCTGCTACAATATCTGAATAATATCTGTCAACAATATCTGCCAATCTTCTGCCCCCTTCTTCCCTCACTTGTGATATACATGAATTACTCAAAACTCTGCTCCTTTCCAACTGTGAACCATGAGGTCAGACTTGGAAGTGCAAAATGTTCCTCCAGCTGCTTTGCATTTGGCTGCACATTGCCCTAGTACAAGCTGAAGGTCATTGTTCAGTGAAGAACCACATTGTCAGAAGAACAACATCACTCCAAAATTCAAAGACTCAGGCTACCAAAACCAGTACCCTATTATATACTCAGTACATTAGCCTATGCAGTCCAAAAACTTATGAACAAAAGCCCTGGCGAAGTAACTTACTGCCCAATACTTTATAATCCTCAAACACCCCCTACAAGTCCAAGGAAGACATGTAGAAAGTTTTGTAAACACCCATGCACCCTCAAATATCCTCAAGAGAGGTCCGGTGTTCCATGACCAAGAAGGAAACCACATTGTTCGTCCAGAATCTGAGGTTGATCTCAAAGATGGACTCTTCTCTCCAGTAGTCTGCACTTCCCAAGGGAGCCGAGTGTGATATCCCTAAATCTGAAATACACCTCCAAAAGCCAATTTATGGGTAGGGGGACACCCACCCCAGTTTGAAGGGCACAGTCCGCAACATCCATGCAGTGTTGCAGATGCATGTCAACCCAAGAACATCCAGAGCTTTAAAGGATTAGGTGGAGCTGATCATTCCAAGGGGTAAAATCACTGGAGAGCAAACTCTGCCTCCTCTCCAGAGGGTGCTGGGGCTGAGGGTTGTTTTTCTATAGACTTCTATAAAACTAGAAGGCATTTTAGAACCAGAAGAATTGCATTCATCTTTAATACTGTCTATGGCGGTGGGCTGTTATCTGTTTTTTTGCCTCAGATCTTTTGCTGAGGCACCAACTGCACCTAAACCAAAACGTTTTATGTCGTTAGAATGAGGCTGACATGGACATTTATTTTATGTGTTATATGTGAGAATGTCCATTCTGACTCACCCCAGTATTTACAGGAGTTCATCTGTAAAACCACTTTTGCAAATTATAAGCGCAGGTGTTTCTTGGAATATCAGTTCTGAAACTACCAGATAACTTCTTAAAGGGGGCATTGCTTCATCTACTAAGATTGAGCATCAAGATAGTTTTTTGCAGGCTGATAGAGATAGACTACAACAGAATTTGCATGACGTAGCATGAACATTAAATTAAAAGGTCTTTTAAATCAAACAGACTGCCTTATCAGTCTCTGCATGGGATTTAAAACAGACGCTGTAGCAGAGAGAAACACATGTCCACGTTAAGCAGTTTCACTGATCAAGCTGATATGAGCTATGAGAACCGAGCTGGAACGTATCCCCTCCTAGAGGTGCTGCTGCAACCTGTCAGGAACCATACTTACTCAGTCTTTTCATGTTGTCATTAAAACTATCAATGTGTGATGCTGCTTTCATGAAGAAGGTAACTAGCAATGATCAGACAACATGTAATTTGTTGGGATGTGGATGTTTTGGAAACAGATGATATAAATTGTTTTGCATTTCTTTGGTTTTGCGATCTGTGTTGGGACCATCTCTGCTAAGAGAAGAATGAAGAAGAAAGAAATCGAAAGCAAAGAGCAGAGGAGTGACTGATTGCAGGGCACACAACCAAATGGGAACCAGAGACTGTGAGTTGTCAGCGCTGCTACAGATTTATACTTTACCTGCTACCCTGGGATCTGCCACACATACACCTGGTCAGAACAGAACAAAAGAGGGGGGGGAGATGTGAAAAGGTTTGTGCACGGAGTCAGAGGTCAAACGGTGTGATAGGATTAGTAATAGATGCCTACAAAGATGATAAGAGATGGAGAGGGCTGGCTCTGGGGCAAAAACAGCAACTTCAGCTGGGTCTTATTTAGATCAGCCTTTTGTACTCTGGAGCCCTGTGCGCCCGCCTGTGCATCTGCCCTCCGCATGTTGGACAGCACTGGGTGGGTTTTTCTGCCTTTTCTGCCCTTTACTCACACACTGCCCTATTTCTTTCTCCAGAGTGTAAGAGCTGAAACTGTCTTTTCAAGGAGGGTATTTATTCTTTTTTTCTGATTTAAAAATGACTTAAATCAGTTAATGATGACTTCCTATTGAATTTGATTCTGAAATTAAAACCGATAGTGAAATAAAGGTATAATAATGCATAATATGGGACAAAGATATTAGAAGCACCCTGTTCAATTAGTTAGAGTTATAGACTCTGAAGGCTGATCCTGAACATCAGGAAGGCAAAAGTTATCCAGCATCTGCAACAAGCTCATTTCCCCTTTCATTATTAAAGTTTCGTCACAGCTTAAACTAAAGAAATACTGAGTCATTGAAGGAAAACTCACAAAAAAGTGTTTAAGAGGCGAAATATTAACCAAACTGGGCATTCTCAAAGCAACACTTTCCATTTGCTGAACAGGACAAATATTTGGATTTCCAACCTACAGCAGATGCATCACAACTCTTGAGTACCACACAAACATGCAAACATACTCAACTACTTAGTGTTGGATTGGATCTCTAGAAAGCCTTTACTGTCCTTGTTCTCTGCGAAATACAACAAATTTAGGAGTGCAACTCCCAAATGGTGCATTAAAGCACCAGCAACTGTGAAACACTAACAATAACTTCCCATGTCTAATCAACACACACACACACACACACAACATATCCTGCTGATATTCTGCTGGTCGCATCACAGCCCTCGGGTTTGAAGACTTAAAGCTCTGATCTTATTAATGTGGTCTGGCTCGCCACAGGCAGCTTGTGGACAGCAGTATATGAAACCACTGAGTGTAACTGACAGACACAGATGACAGAACATGCCCAGTCTACAAGTTAACACACCGCAGAGCTCCTAACTGTTACTTTGACTCAGGTCTGGTCTGAATTAGATCCTCTCATCCCTTCTGCAGACCGCATACCCTGATTTAACCCCAACACCTGGATAAACCTCAACTGGTCATTTCTGAATCCCAGAATCGGTGCCTTTTTATTGGCTTGTTGGTCAGCTGGTCTCTGCTCTTTATCTCTTCTATGCTCTCTTATATTCATCACTGAGTTAAGTTAAGAGGAGATGCAAATGGGCATATCCCACCTGTACAGAGTTAGCTCTTGGGGGGCCTGCAGACAAGACTTTTCCTGAACACAGATCTGCAAAATCTTTATGGATATGTCAAATAAATTTTTAACATTCAACCCACTTAAAGACTGCTAAATGGTTGCTCATATTAATTGTGACCAACGTTTCTAACAAAGAGATCAGGTCATCTAAGACGCACAGCTTTGACTATGCGCTAACAGCTTGCTCACCCATTTGGTGTTTAAACCTTCTGTTTGTGAAGGGCAGCCAATTAGAAGAAGGATGGGTTAAAGGGAGAGCATTTTTCAAATTGTGGGTCAACTGAGGACCTCTACCAAGTCCCAATTTAAGATAAATAGGAATTACTGTGAACTCTGAATCATTCAGAGCTGTTCTAATAGAGTCCAGGAATAAAAAAAGAAAAAGAATGGCGCACCTATTAAAGACCGACTGATCTGACTACGTAATGTTTTATCTACAGGGAATGGTGGAAGTATAATGCATAAAAGCTATGGCAAGACAAGAACAGGTGGCAGGTGTATGTGTGTTTGTGTGTGTGGTCAGATCTTGGCAGTCAGTCACTGGTGGTGAGATATGAGGCTTAACTGGCTTTATCTTAGATGGTACTGAAAGGCCACACTGGCTGCCAGACGTTATGAAGGTATAACTGCTTGAGAAGAAGTATATCCAGATGTGTGCTGGTGTGCATGCTAATGGCCCTCAGTTACTCTCAGATTAGCGAACACACCACCCACCCACACACACACACACACACACACACACACACACACACACACACACACACACACACACACACACACACACACACACACAGCCCAGCAAACAAACACATAAAAGTACTGTCAAAAGAATCTCCTCAGGCTCCCTCACAGGAAGGCCCCATTAAAGTGTGTGCATTGATTAGAAAAAAAAAAGTCTGCCCTGTGGCTCCCGATAGCCATCTCCTCCCCTCATTGGGTTTCTACTCAAGCTGCAAGCTGGGCAGCTCCAAGTCTATAACTGCACCCCCCAGGGGGAAACACTATAATGGAGTTAAGGAACCTCTTTAAGCTCCAGATAAAGAAAATTTACCCATACTTAATGCCAGATTCCCCATGTTGCTTGTGGGCACATATATATTAGCATGCTGTGTTTTAAATGTGTTTAGTAATGGAAAAAATGGACAAGTAGAGGGATTCATGTGCATTCAAACAACAGAGAGTAAGAGTCTCTCATAAAACATTAAGGTGTAACTCAGCTGGTCTTAGAGAAACACAAATCTGAAAATTCATGTCCTTTTTATACACAGACTAATCTTGCATTAAGTAAAGGGGGAGGTGTCAGTCAGTTAAAAGAACTTCCCATCCTGAAGACAGAAAAAGTGTTGAATCATTATTAGCATTTCCTCTATGCTGCCAAAGACTGCCATAAACCATTCACTTCCTGATGGCACAATTATTAATGTTGGTAATAAGTAGCATAGGTAACATTTTCAGAGGAGCCTGACTTTAATGAGCAGCCTCACTCGCATCTGCCACACAAGCAATACTATGTCTTACATGGGAATTCGACTGAGAGCCTGTCTTTCCCCTTGCAGTTGAAGCAATCTCATCATGACGTTATAATGTAGATAGATGGCTCTGACCTGGCAGACTATGCTCCATAACTGCTAATGGAAGAGAAAAGCAATATTTTACTTCTTGTGCAATTCTGCTGGCAGTCAGTCTGAATTACAAGGCTGTGGACCAAGACCGCCTTTGCTTTGTATTGATCTGTCCGAAAGCAGCACATCTAAGACAGTGAGAGAAACAGCGTACCAGATATGCATCATGTTAGTGGCAAAACAATGTCTCTCACCCTTTCACCAGCTCTCTTGAACCTATAATTTCAGTGGCTCTAATCAGCCATAGGATCAGCCTTGATCTCCACTTGACCTGGAAACCTTAATAAATTGCACTCTTTGATTGACACCACATTTGTACACTATACTTTTTCCCAGTGGCCCAATAAGTTTGTGGCTTATCTTTTTTTTTTTGACTTATCATTTTTGAGCACAGTCACAGTGTGGAGGAGTCATGAGATTTCCTTTAGCATAGCTAGACTTTCCCATGCGTGAACAAGCATGGGAACCACTTAGTATAAAGTTCTGTCTTCACACTGAGCTAACATTTTAAAATCTGATCCTATTGTCAATGTTTCTCAATAGGAACAACAAACAGGCCAGAGGGAGCAAAACTAGCTCCGGTTAAACACTCAGCGACGGCAGTGTGTGCAGCAGTCCCTCTCCCTGTGAGGGATAAACACTGTGTCGTGGCCCGATCTGTTTACGAGTTCGCCTCTGGCCGGCCAGGGTCGCAGAGGTTTTGTGTGTGTGTGTGTGTGTGTGTGTGTGTGTGTGTGTGTGTGTGTGTGTGTGTGTGTGTGTGTGTGTGTGTGTGTGTGTGTGCGAGAGAGTGTTGGGGAATGTGTGATAGAGGGATTACAGGCGAGCTAGCCGTCGCTTTCATGAGGAAAAAAACAAACACAAGCAGAATGCTAGACCTGCTCAATGCATAGCGTTTATGGTTGGGAAATTAAGTTTTGGGGCTTGGCAGACTCATTCTCTCATCAATGCACAGTGTTGATGAGCTTCAGTCTAGGATGACCAGACAGAACAAATAAAATGTGGGGCAAAAAGTAACCTGTGTACACCCACTGTGGGGGGTTGTTGCTAATAATCAGAGGTTAACAAATAAGTTAACAAATAAACTAGAGATGGCACGATACCACTTTTTTATGTCCGATACCGATACCGATATCATAAATTTGGATATCTGCCGATACCGATATGAATCCGATATAGTGTTTTTTAATCAACAAAACTGTTTTTTAAAATATCTTGCTGCATTTTGCAAGTCTGCAAGTTCATACTCAAGTTTAAAACAACAACTACACTAAAGCTATTCTGTTATACCTGTATACAAAAAAAATATTTCATAGTTCAGCAATACTGATCAATCTAATAAACTTAGACCTACACCATCCTCCCTATTCTGGTATTTTAAAGAGTACTTAGCGTAAATATTAAGCAACCTAACTAATAGGGTTCCAACTCCCAGCAACAACAAAAATAAATAAATAAAAAATAGGGAACCACCCCTCACGCTCCACCTCATGATGCTTAATCGACGTAATCAACCTTAATTTGATGCAGTGTGAAAAAAAATGCACAGAAATCAATTATTTTTCAAGAAATATTAAATAGATTCAACATCTTTCTTCAACAAAATTGCAGACTGCACAGATGGTACCTTCCCAAAGGAAAATGTACTATAGCTTACTAGGGTATATATATTAGACTTAATAGTCACTATATACAGTAATTGACTTCTATTCATTTTACATCAAATTAAAACTTTGGGTGTCAGATAATTATTTATTAAAAGCTAGACATTTTAAATAAGAATAAGAAAGAAAAGTATGTCTTTGTGCCCCCTTTTCCCAGTTAATGCCCTATCGGCCCCCCTGGCTAAACTTTGCTAGATCCGCCCCTGCACAGTTACCAGCCGTCAGCTACGTAGAAAAAGATCCTGGTGTAGAAAGTAATATTAAATAAATTGTAACAACAGCTTATCAAGCTTAAACGTGCTGCTGTTGTTCAGCCGCTGGTTTCCTCTTTCTGGTGCAAAGTGGGCCAAAAACAAACCAGAGAGACTCACGACAGAAAAGCCGATCAGCTGATCATTAGCAGTTTCATGATTGAAGTAGCAGCCGGAGAGCGAGAGGCAGTCGCTCGTTAAGCTTAACGTTGGAATGCTTTACAAACATTCAGAGATGGACTTACACACTTGCTTTACTTCTCTCGGGGATAACTTTGTCGGAGATGAAATGCCAGGTTGCTAGCGAAGCTCCACATGCTATCCAGACCACCGACAGGTCCCGCATGCCACAGCTGCTCTATCACGTGATGCATACTGCTCCGACGTTCTGAGGTGAGTTATGGCGTGTTGCAAGTTTTGTGAGGTGCTTTCGTGATATTTAATGGATCGGATTACATTTTTTATTTTTCTCCGATATCCGATCCAGTAATTTAGGTCAGTATCGGACCGATACCGATACATAATATCGGATCGGTCCATCTCTAAAATAAACACACATACACAAACAATGCAGGTGTTCTCTTGTTCTCTGGAGACCATCTATCCTCTGTTTCCTTTGTTCTGATTTTCTCTTTTATCTCTTCTTTCCCGGCAGATTTGTCTTTTTTTGTTCACCTGTCATATTCCACCTTTTCCCTGAATGACGCATGTTGAACCCCTCGGAGAGGCGAGCCGAAGTCGTACCAGCCCTCCTGGCAGTGCTCAGCTCTGGCTCCTGATTTTGCAGCTGTTCCCTGGAACCCAACTCGAAGCCGGTTTTACCGCCCTTCTAGGGAACGTGGAGCGGCCTGGGATACATGCTTCTGAACTTACCCACAGGGATGTTTCACAAGAGGCCAGCTGGGAAGTCAGTGGGAGCCAATAGGAAGGTGAGGGGGGTTGAAGGAGAGGGTCAATACCAGAATCCGAAGAGAGTTAAGAGAAAGAATTGGAATGGGTAACGGATGGAGAAAGATTAAAGAAGCTTTGCTTCTGGTTCTGGTTTGTGTGTGAGAAAACCAGAAAAGATGGTGAGTTAGATGACGCACTTTTGATTTTGTTGTCATAAATGTATAATGACAGCTTCATTTTTTCACGTTTTTAAGCCATTTCATAAGCATGCAACAGTCAGCAGGACAACAGCTCACTTCAGAATGCAACCAGAACTTTTCATATGTATCTCCTCTCACTGCGGTGGGATGGGGCAGGGTGTCACCTCTGAGCAAGAAGGTCCTCGGTTCAAACTCACTGGCACACTGGAGCCCTTCAGTGTGGACTTTACATGCTCGCCACTATGTAAGTGCCCCAACATGGGGTAACTTTTATATGCTTTCACCATGACTTTTACCTCTACAGTAAAAAAAAAAAAGTGTACTATAAGCACAATGAAATGGACTGGCCTTTTGTATTCAGTGAAACAAAGCATTTTTTTTCCCTTTCTTTGACTCTGAATTCATGCAGACAGGGTTTATGCACGATTTAAAAAACATCACATTGCAACAAACTGAAACTAAAGTACATTCAGCTGGTCAATAAAGAGGGCACGGTTCTACAATGTGGCCCATACTGTACTGATCACAGCTGTGTTATATTGCTGGTGAGAGAGCGACCCCTACTGGAAAGTTATGTCTTTACAATTTTCAAACATTCTGAGTTGCTTTGGTGCAATTCTCAAATTCTGTGCATCATCCTACTGTTATGACAATTGTGAAATATCAATGATTTGGGGGGGGGGTTAATCAATCCAATTTTTTATGACTTAACCAATCAACTTTTTCCTTAATGGTATGACCTCATTGTTTTGTATTTCTGACCGATTAGTAGTATTAAAAATTCAAATGTTTTGGTCCTCCCAGGGACACCAGTGCATGGGCGTAACTTTGTGCTGAACATTGGGGTGAACAACTTTCTGAGATGTGAACTTCAGAAATGTGCCAGACATACAGTCCTGTGAAAAAAATCTATTTGCATGTTTATATTTGCCATAGTCATTTCCAATTATGATAACTCCATTCTGTAAATACTCCAGTTATCTTTGTCTAATGTTAAAATTTGCCTGATGATCTGAAGCATGTAATATTGACATTATTTTATTAACTTAAAAAAGTAATAAAAACTATTTCATTGTAATCATTTGAAGTATATGAGCAGGTGATATTTGCAGGTAACACATGATTGCTTGGGGTTTTGCCCACCTGCAATACCGTCATGGCTCACGAGGGCGCGTAAAGGGGCCTACATTTCGGCTATCGCTGAAACAGCCAACATAAATATACTTCAGTGCGGTAGGGGGCGGAACATAGCAGTTGCCTTTCATCCGCCACTACACACAAAGAAGAAGAAGAAGCCGCACTAACAGAAAGCGAAGAAGAAAGCGATCACTGTAAGGTGTTTGTTTTCGTGTCATCACTGGTAATCTGCCATCTTTATTTCTTTTAGATTATTGGAATAGCAGATGCCAACTTTTATGCATTTATATGAGGTAAGTTGGACATTTGTGAGCTATAGGCACCAACTGACTATCGCTCGTATAATGTAGAATAGTTCAATTCAGGTCCTGTGGACTTGCACGATAGCTACCTGATGCTAGTTATCGTTCTAACGTTACTGGGGCGTGTTAATGTGCGTGCTAGCTAAAACAGTGCTATCTATCAGTAGTAGCATTGGCGACGCTTAGTTGAATGTCCCTGACCTGTTGGTGATTGTTGTCAACAGTCAGCTTTGTAACATTGCAGTAATAACAGTATGGTTGCTTAAATCTAATGGACTTGCAGTGTGTCCTTAAAAAGAATCATGCAAAGGTTGTATCCAGCAAAGCGCTGACACAGAGCCTGAGAGAGGTGCAGTAAGTGTCCACATCCATCTATAAAACACGGTGAGGGTTCGGTAATGGTTTTGTGCGGCATTTGAGACACGATGTGTTGTGAGTTTCTCAAAATTGAAGGAAATATAAATGCAAAAAAGTACAGTCAGATTTAGATCCATCGTGCGCTATCATGTTGAAAGGATCTGATTCACAACAGCTTCATTTTTCTGAATTGCAATGATCCCAAACACACTGCAAGGCACTAAAAGCATACCTGAATGGAAAAACACACAAGTATTCTGAAAAGCAGCCAACATTCAGAGAAGAGCTTTAAATGTCCTGTAAGAAACCTGGACAAATGTTCCTGAAAAAGTAAAGAAATGAGAAAAGCTTGGCTAACAGACTTCGAGCTATGTTGAAGAATAAAGATGGTCGTGTCATGTGACCTTACAAAGCTGTTTATTGTCTTAAATGAATGTATGAACATAACATGTGGTAAACTTTTCTTTCTTATTATTTTATCCAGTGATGGAGCCCGATTACCCTCCAGAAACACTACATACTGAAAGTGATCATGATAGCGTTTGCAACACCTCCTGGGTCTCTGTGTGTCCCCGAGGCCTCTGGAAGGTCCACCAAAAGCGACTAAACAGTCAGCAGACAGCTTCTGATCCAGCAGGTGTAACACGTATGATACTCATTTGTTCCTTGTTATAATGAATGAGTTTTCTTTACTCCAGCTAACAAATATTTCTTTGTATCTTACAGCAATTTCATCAAATAATTGTCCAAGGTTGGGTTCGCTGTGTAGAGTCCAAGTGCGTCTCAAAGCTAACAATGATGAAGCAGAGAATGTAGCATGTGAAAAAACAGGTGAGAAGCTGCCAGCCCAGCCTGATCCGTTCACCGCTGAACTTACTGAATCTGGTACCACACCCTTTGTGAGGTGTAAAGACTCTGTGCTGCAGGTCCCACTGGGTGACTGGACAACACTGAGGCTAGGGGATGGTCAGTGTGATATCACAGAGGCGTGTTTGGAGGGAATGAGAGCTGGGGAGAAGTGTGAGGTAAGATTTAACTGAGTATTGAAGTCTTTGTTTCAGTATTCTGTTTTTTGATGGATGAGGCAGAAAAAATAAATGTAAACTTCATGAAATAAGAAAAGCTTAAAGTGTATTTGGTGTCACAGAAACAGGAGTATTTGAAAACTTTCTTTACAGTTTGTATTCTGTACTATATGCATTCTGGGATATCTGTCTCCAAGTCCACTGTATCAAGTCTGGGATCAATCTTAGCTTGCAGTAAATGATAACCAATCAGACGTCAGGGTCAGTTGACGAGCCGCAGTGATGATTTAAATTGTTTCTTGATTCCCTGCAGCAAAGGAGCCATGAAAAAATGAATTAAATAGACAAATAATTAAATATGTGTAAAATAAAATTAATTGATATTTTAATAAATTGAAATTTAATTAATTATTTCAGCATTAATTAATTTGTGACACATTTGCCCCTTATTGATAGATGTATTTAATTTCTTTAATTTTGGCACTGCTTGACCTCCACAGTGTTTCTTATTTATTTATTCCACACTTGGTCAACAGTTTGCACAGTTAGTTCTTTCAGACAAACCAACCACACTTTCTATCAGTAAAGCACTGCAACCACGTGTGAAAAGCAGCAGGAAGAAGAAAATATTCTTATTAAACCCTGCTGCCTATCTACAATCCAACTTATATTGCAAGTGGGCACCAAAAGTCAAGGAACAAACTAACATTAACATTTATCTCCGGTCCTAACAACACATTTCCAATCAGAATATACCAGAATAATATATATATATAAAATAAACGAGGCAAAAAAAAATGGATCCTTTTTCAATTAACTCCAATTTCATTCACATTCTTCATATTGAGTTATCGTTTTAGACATGTAACACTTTTTAAAACAATATAAATTTATACAACTCTTTAAATTATAATGAAGAGACTTCCACAGTCGTATACTCCTAATCGTTGGACTCATTAATCTTTGTGTTGTCCTAGCTAGCTGATGCTTAAAGTCAAATTTCCTTCTGTTGTCTTCTCCCCCCGAACACCTTAAAAATACTCTTTGTAACTTAAATTAATATCTCCAATTTCTCAAATTGATCTCTAATTTCTGGCTGACCATCATTTGATAGCTCATCCTAAAACACACATTTCTCTCAACCTGTGTAAATACTGTTTTGTTTAAATGATCTTTCCCTTCATCTTTCTTGATGAAATCGTGATGGCTAAATGACCGATGCTCTGTCGTGTTTATCCTTGGTTTTGTTTTTAACTGTCAACCGTGTAAAGATGAAAGGTCTTAACATTGTATTTTGCTACCCAGATACAGCTTTCTCCTTTGGAAACTGGACCAGATGCTGCTGTTCCCCACCCCTCAGATGAAAGCCTTCCCTTTTTTGCCACAGTGGAATTGCAAGCTTTCACACCAGGCAAGGAAGCCTGGGAGATGTCTCCTGGTGAAAAATGGGAATGGGTCAAGTCACACAAGGACACGGGCGGAGTGAGATTCAGGAGCGAGGATTTGTGGGGGGCCGCGGACAGCTACAGCAAGGCCATGAAACTAGTCATCACTTTTTGTAATCACGTTAGAGATGTGGCGAAAAAGGGATGGGAGTATGAAGCTGAGGAGCAGAGAGAAGCAACTCTGGAAACACTTGATCCTTCAGCTGAAGAACTCAACAAAATGAAAGCTGACCTCCACTCCAACTTGTCCCTGTGCCAGCTAAAACTGAACCAACCAGAGCGGGCTAAGGCCAATGCTGCTAAAGCCACTCAGCTGGAACCCGGCTGTGCCAAAGCCTGGTACCGGCTGGGGAAAGCATGCCAGATTGTGAATGAATTGGAAGAGGCCAAACAGGCATTTAGGAAACTGCTGGAGCTGCAGCCAGAAATGCCTGCTGCTCTGAAAGCGCTTAAAGATATTGCAAGTAGAGAGAAAGCAACAAATGCACAGCTGGGACTGAGACTAAGCAAAATGTTCAGCTCAAGATAAAATATCAGTAGAGAGAAATGTGTGTTCTCATGATTCCCCATTAAATGTAAGTGCATTAACAACCACTGCCTCGATCTAAAATAAAGCCACTGTGATGTTGATTCATGTTTCTCCTCCAACTCTGTTCTTCCTTTCTTGTGAGAGATGCACGAAGGTAGAAATCACACGTCAGAAGGTTTATTTGGAATTGTAGTTGCAGGAGAAAGAGACAAATGACACCATGACAACATTTCTTTGTAGCCTATCTTTTATATTATGGTCTACATCAATTCCCTCATTGCCCCCTATTTTTTTTTTTTCAGCTTTAAAAATGCATGGATAACAACAATAATTATACTTTAGCATTATAATATAATTTTGATACAAATCCTCCTTCACACCGGTAGATTAACCACGCTAACATAAGAAATGATTTTGGTAGTTACCAGTGCTGAACCAACCAGAGCGGGCTAAGGCCAATGCTGCTAAAGCCACTCAGCTGGAACCCGGCTGTGCCAAAGCCTGGTACCGGCTGGGGAAAGCATGCCAGGGCAGCTATGGCAGAAACCCTACACTGGGTGGTGGTCTAATTTTTTGTTTTATTTCTTGTAAAAGAAAAACCAGTGTTGCCAACTTAGCGACTTTGTCGCTATATTTAGCGAGTTTTCAGGCCCCTTAGCAACTTTTTTTTCTAAAAAGCGACTAGTGACAAATCTGGCGACTTTTTCTGGTGTTATTGGAGACTTGTTTATGACGACTTTTTGACGTGAAAGAGCGTGTTGCTCTTACTCTGAACAAACAGCGGTGCTGCCGTGGGCACCTCACCCGTGCTAAAGCGCTCACGGGCGGAGGATAGTCCTCCCCCAGCTGCAGGAGATGTTCACACCTATGCGTCCAAACTGCAAATGAATCGCGCATGAGCGAAGCCGCTGCTCCGCACTGAGCAGTCAGTTCTTATTTTACTGTTATGCTGTTTTGTGGATCACAAGATTTAAAACTACTTATAAACACACACACAAAGTAACTCCACCAGAGTGCCTGTTTCGGGTCACTTTTGCCGGTCCAAGACCGCGGTAAAGTGAGCCGTCATTTGTGAGCCGCGGTCAAGCCAGCCGCCTCCTATCCGCCGCATAAATTTCCTTGCGCTTTTACACCAGTCTTTACGGTAGCGCCTTTTCGCCTTTCGACTGAAAGCCTAGACTCGCGTGCACACACACAAATTACAATGGAACAGCCCAATACAGCCATCGTGACAGTCTGGTTGCATATTCAAAAATTCATTAAAAATCATTCTTAAAAGTTGATGCCAAGCTTTCAACACAATCCTCTTCTCGGACACCTACTTTACCTCTGGGGCAGGTTTTACCCAGATTTACTGTAATATTACTCAGAAATCACAGTAAACTCATATTCAGTGCAATACAGTCAATACACTACAATTATGTTTATTTCAAAAATTCATTAAAAGTCATCCTGAGTAGTTGATGTCCAACTTTCAACACATCCCTCCTCTGGGACACCTACTGTACCTGTGTGCCAGGTTTCAGCCAGATTCACTGTAAAATTCCTCAGAAATTAAAGGACATTTATATGCAATTCAATACAGCCAATACACTACAATTATGGAAATTTCAAAAATTCATTAAAAATCATCCATAATAGTTGAGGTCCAACTTTCAACACTTTCTTACTCTGGGCGTCCTACCGTACCTCTGGGCCAAGTTACATCTCAATTCACTGTAATCTTTATCAAAAATTGAAAGAACAATTATATGTCAATGCTGGATGTGTGTCCTTTCAAAGTGACACTAAATAACAGAACTCAGGCACATCAGGGAATAATCCAAAAGGCGGATTTATTAAACAAAAACAACATACAAAATATCTCTAACCCATACTACATAACCTAAAAAGAAACAAAGGGACACTTAGAAGCACAAGGAAACAATACTGAAAGGGCAAGAGACACAGTCCAAACATAATCCACAACTAAAATGCCAAAAGAACAAGTCATCCCACATAGCAGACGGGTCTTGCCTGGATCTGGTGTCAAGCCGGCACTGCTGGCTGACTTCTGGCATGGTAAGATGGCACTGTTTATGTGATGGCATGCCACATTTGGCCTGATTGGGTGAATGTGACATGTTGTATAGAGCACTTTGAGTAATATGGGTGAGTAAAAAAGCGCTGTATAAGAATCAGTCCATTCACTGTCTGAACAGAGTTTCGTCATGTTACTTTTGCACTATTATGTTCCAGCACATGTTGTTATTACATGGCTTACATGGCTAAGGTACACATTAGGCTGACATCTGGGGCCAGAGCTGAAACTTGGCCCAGACGTACAGCAGGTTTCCCGGAGGAGGTATGTGTTGAAAGTTGGACCTCAACTACTATGGATGATTTTTAATGAATTTCTGACATTTCCATAATTGTAGTGTATTGGCTGTATTGAATTGCATATAAATGTCCTTTAATTTTTGAGGAATTTTACAGTGAATCTGGCTGAAACTTGGCACACAGGTACAGTAGGTGTCCCAGAGGAGGGATGTGTTGAAAGTTGTACCTCAACTACTCAGGATGATTTTTCATGAATTTTTGAAAATTGAGAGAATCCTATTGTATTGACTCTATTAGATTGAATACAAGTTTCCTTTAATTTCTGAGGAATTCTACAGTACATCTGGCTGAAACTTGGCACACAGGTACAGTAGGTGTCCCAGAGGAGGGGTGTGTTCTGAGCCCCCTGCTGTACTCTTTGTACACATATGACTGTGTGGCCACTACCAGCTCCACCACCATCATCAAGTTTGCTGACGACACCGTCGTGGTGGGCCTGATCTCTGATAACAACGAGACGGCCTACCTGAAGGAGATTAGGAATCTGGAGAACTGGTGCCAGAGGAACAACCTCCTTCTAAACGTCAGTAAGACAAAGGAGCTGATAGTGGACTTCAGCACTAAGCAGGAGAGGAACTACCAGACCCCCGTCATCAACGAGTGCCCAGTGGAGAGAGTTGAGAGCTTCAAATACCTCGGAGTTCACATCACACAGGACCTGTCATGGTCCTGTCACATCAACACCGTGGTGAAAAAGGCCCGACAGCGTCTCTACCACCTCAGACGCTTGAGAGACTTCCAACTGCCCTCCAAGGTGCTCAGGAACTTTTACTCGTGCACCATAGAGAGCATCCTGGCGGGAAACATCTTAACCTGGTTCGGGAACAGCACCATGCAGGACAGACGAGCTCTACAGAGGGTTGTGCGGTCAGCTGAGCGCACCATCCGCTCCGAGCTCCCTGACCTGCACTCAATCTACAGCAGGCGGTGCTGGACCAAGGCCAGGAAGATGGTGAAGGACCTCAGCCATCCCAACAACAGACTGTTCTCTCTGTTGAGGTCAGGAAAGTGATTCCGCTCCCTGAAGACCAACACAGAGAGACTGAGGAGGAGCTTCTTCCCGCAGGCGATACGGTCTCTCAATCACACCACCACACAGTACTGACCCACACATATGGTTCTTACACACACACTGGACTTTCTGAACATTGTTTCACTTCATTACTTAAATCACGCTGCTGTTATTGTGTATATATTTATTTATATTTCTTCATACATTCTTATATAGTTCTATATTGTGTATTTTGTTGTACAGTTATTTTATTTTCAACTTTAATTTATATATTTTATCTTATTCTTTCCCAGTTAAATTTACCCTTCATTCTAATTTGTGTTGTACAGTTATTTCATTTTTAACCTTAATTTATATTTTATTCCTTCCTAGTTAAATTTACCCTTTTTAATTTTTCATATTTATTTCCTATCTTATTCATAGCCTTTTCCTTTTTTGTTTTCTTTAGGTCACGAGCAGTTGTCCAAGCATTTCACTACATATCGTACTGTGTATGACTGTGTACGTGACAAATAAAATTTGAATTTGAATTTGAAAGTTGGACCTCAACTACTCAGGATGATTTTTAATGAATTTCTGAAATTTCCATAATTGTAGTGTATTGGCTGTATTGCATTGAATACAAGTACCCTTTAATTTTTGAGGAATTTTACAGTGAATCTGGCTGAAACCTGGCACACAGGTACAGTAGGTGTCCCGGAGGAGGAATGTGTTGAAAGTTGTACCTCAACTACTCAGGATGATTTTTAATGAATTTCTGACATTTCCATAATTGTATTGACTGTATCGGGCTGTTTCATTGTAATTTGTGTGCGCGCATGTGCGTGCGACTGTTCGCGCGAGTGCACGTGTGCGCGGGTATAGGCTTTCAATCGGCACATAAAGCGAAAAGGCGCTACCGTAAAGACTGGTGTAAAAGCGCAAGGAAATTTATGCGGCGGATAGGAGACGGCTGGCTTGACCGCGGCTCACAAATGACGGCTCACTTTACCGCGGTGGTCCAAGCCCGGGTAAAGGAGCAGGGTTGGAATTGTGACATTAAAAAACAATAATTGCTCAAATAAATTTAATTTGTAGTTATAAATAAATTCTAACTGCATTTAATACGTTTTTGCTCACTTTATGTCTCTTCCACGATGTTATTTCTCTCTCCAACAGTTATATTAGCATGATCCATTATGCAAATTAGGCGATGACGTCATTTAGCGACTTCTAGCGACTTTTAGGACAGCCAATAGCGATTTTCCTTACTGAGGAGTTGGCAACACTGAGAAAAACTTCCGTGTGCACTTTGACAAGACTGTGGATTGCACAACACTGGTCACTACATTCTTCATTTCCGGTTAATACTTGTACAGCTGCTGTTATTGTGTGTGTGTATATATATATTTATTTATATTTCTTCATACATTCTTATATAGTTCTATATTGTGTATTTTGTTGTACAGTTATTTTATTTTCAACTTTAATTTATATATTTTATCTTATTCTTCCCAGTTAAATTTACCCTTCATTCTAATTTGTGTTGTACAGTTATTTCATTTTTAACCTTAATTTATATTTTATTCCTTCCTAGTTAAATTTACCCTTTTTAATTTTTCATATTTATTTCCTATCTTATTCATAGCCTTTCCTTTTTTTGTTTTCTTTAGGTCACGAGCAGTTGTCCAAGCATTTCACTACATATCGTACTGTGTATGACTGTGTACGTGACAAATAAAATTTGAATTTGACCCTAAACAGCCTCGACACAGTTTGCAGCACATTTCAGGCTAATAGATTCACATTTTTAAGGTATTTTTACTGCTGTCAAATGTACAATTAGGTCACATTTGACACAAACCGTGTGTGAAGGGTTAAAACGGTAAAACGTTCTTGTACGTTTTACTCCCCGCCGGGTGGAAAGCCGACACACCCAAATACACGGTTGCATCAAAATGCCGAAACCCGGGATCGAACCAGGGACCTTTAGATCTTCAGTCTAACGCTCTCCCAACTGAGCTATTTCGGCACACGGTGTTGAAGGTTACCAGGGTCTACAAACTTTTAAATTGGCTACAAGGCAAAAAAAGATGTTTTCATTCCTGATGCGTGATTAGTTTGAGAAGAGCTTAGCCTGTCTTAACTCGTCGAGTTTAATACGTGACGTGATTTAGCCCCTCAGTTGTATGGTTCCGTTTCACCCACGTGAATATACTCAAACCTACATTATGCATTCTCGTTAAGTAGAACGTGGACTTATTTCAGCTTGGTTTTAATTATCTTCCGAGTTCAGAGGCGAATGCCTTTAAATAAGTAAATCGCTGCAGTCACATGTGAAGTCAGTTTGGTTCAAACATGCATAAGCCCCAAATGTTAATTATGAGCTGGAAATGGTGTAATCCACTAAAGTCTATAATGTTGGCCACGTGACAAAGAAATAATACAGACAATTCCATGTGAAAAAATTAGAAATTTAAAGTTTTTGTCAAAATGTTCGCAAAGACATTGTGTGGTGAGGAATAAAGCAGGAGTTAGAATCGAGAGCTCTCGTGTCGTCTGTGTTTACCTCCACAATAGCATTTCTAAACATACTAATTACATTAAGAAAGATAATTATTTCAGGGTAAAAAAAATACTGGGATCAACTTTTTTACCCATCTAGCCACAACACAAACCACTGCTGAGCAATGATGTGTTTTAACTTTGTTAACGTCAAAGCTTGTAAAATCAAGTTAAAACTGAGGGTTATCTTCCAGTTTACATACGTTATAAAAACCTAAGCAAGGTTTTGAGCTGCCACTTGAGAAAGCATCGGTTTAAATGTGAGAAAAGCAATCGTTGATGCTTACAAAGTGTTCACTGCGTTTCCAAGTGCTGGGCAGCAGGTTGACTGATCTGCATGGAGAGTAATTTGTGTGGATGGAGCTCAGATGGATGCTCTCCAAGATAAAGACAATGCTGGATACCTCCCACGCAGTCCATGACATGCTGGCTGGTCACAGGAGCATGTTCATTGAGAGACTGAGATTACCAAAAAGCACCACTGAACCACACAGGAAATGATTCCTGTCCGTGGCCATCTCCCTGTACAACTCCTCCAGCTAATACACTGTAAACTGCAAATCGATCAAATATGAAGGAGGTTGGGATGGCTACAAGAAATGACTCCAGCAAAAAGGATACACAGTTCACTGTTAGCATCAGAGCAGGCTAATAATTTTCATACTGGTAATTTTTGGTTCATGTGAAATCTCTTCTTCTTCTGTGGTTCACACCACCCTCATCCTCATAGAGCAGAAACATTCCTACATCCGTATGCTCTTCGTGGACTTCTCATCTGCTTTCAACACAATGATCCTACAGACACTTGTTGATAAATGACTGACTCTTGGACTGAGCTCTACAGGGACACCTGTATCATGAAGGACCCCACTCACCCAGCACACTCACGCTTATTTTGCTCTTCTCAGAAAAGAAGTTGCCAAGTAAAAAAAAAGAAAAAAATCAAGGAACTATTACTTTATCAATATGAATGTCAGCAAAGTCTCATAATGATAGAGATGTAATGTTGCAGTATTAAATGCCCCCCCTCCCATACACGCACACACTCAGTTCTTCTTATTCTTCTGAGACTTTGTGCTGTCCGTTTGCCTCTGGGCTGCTGACAGATGTTTCCATGCATCCAAAATGAGCGCCAGCGGTATGACGATCCACAGGGTGTTCATAAACACAAAGTAGAACCAGAAGTAGATTGGATGTCCCAGCTCGCTGTGGGCGTAGCCATCTCTGTGCTCTGTGAAGAAGTAGAGTACCGCTCCATATGCCTGGCCTGAGTCAGATTACGTGAGAAGACAAAATAAAGCTACAATTAAGCAACAATTTATTTCCACCTGAGGTTGGCATGAAGATAGCTTCTGTCCCGTCTTACCTACTGAAATGATGAGCTGCAGGAGAAATCTGTAGGGCTTATTGGTTAAAAAGGCATAAACAGCCCAAAAGCTGAATGGACCCCACAACCAAGCAGTCACAGTCTCCATACAAACAGTAAAGTTATCAGCACTAGAGAGAAAAGAAACATCAATCGCAACTTTTTAAAATCATTTTTATGCACAAAATTGAGAGCAGAAATGAGCTTACATTGCATATCGACTGTCTCCCTTGCAGTACTCTTTCCCTGTGAGAGAAAAACATAAAACACATTGACCCGATTTTACACACACGCACACACACGCACACACGACAGGTAGGTTATGCATTTTTCTAAACACATGTTCTCCGTTAGTACTCACACAGCTGTGACAGAAAGCGCTGATCTCCTGGAATTATATCATAATATAGCGAGAACCAGCCCTCGATTACACAATGGATGAAGCCACAAACAGCAAACCAGCACACAGCCAGGCGCCTCCATGCGCCCAGGCTGCTGGTGGCCTGGCCGGTGATCAGCCAGGTCACCAGCATAAACAGCCCAGACACAGAAAACAGAAACACCAGAATCTCTGACATCGACCGATCGTTGGCCACATAAGTGGGAATTGAAAGGTCCCGAGGCCAGTAAGGGTGATGAGATGCTTCAGAGGAGTCCATTATCTGTTTGAATACAGAAACATAATCAGCACTAGACTTAAAAGTGTAGAGTTAAACATTCTCTGTATTACATTATATTACATTCTGTTCTAGTTAATTCACAGAGTTAAAAGTGTAGCGTTTTATGTGAGAAGTTCATCGGTGTGCTTTTATCCTTACCGTAGATGCCACCAAATGGGTGTTCAGCTCCACAGGTAATTTGACCTAATACACAGCAGGTCAAAGATTCACTGCTATCTAACATACCCGCGCACATAAACTCAAACGAGGAACTCCGTGCCTGGGGGACGTTACCCGTGGATCACAACAGCCAATCAAACATCTTTAAGCATAGAGCTATTGCACATGAGATCTACTGGCTCACTGATTGGCTCTTCCTCTCGGAACATGGACGTTGTCTATGACATCTACCAATGAAAAGGGATCAGCCCTCTTTTTCAAGGCGAAAGTCATACAATGTTTTAGGGTAGGGTAGAAAATGGCCTTCAATCGGTAGATGCTCCATCTGATAATGATTTAGTAAGGAAATATTTACAGTTAACCTTTCACTCGCATGGACTGAAAATACCATACCATACCATACCAACTTTATTTCTAAAGCACTTTAACATAAAACCAGAGTTTCACAAAGTGCTGTACATGTTAATAGCATACGTAAAGAAAATTAAAATGAGATACGATAAAATAAATAGATACAATAAATTGAAACATGTTAAAACAAATTGACGAGAAACTGAAATTGAAAATGACGAGAAACAAAATGTAGCTGAAGTAAAGCCCTCTTAAATATACAAACCTAACGTGGAGTGCACCCATGTGATTTCCGATGATCATTTGGTCTAAATAGGTTAAAGGAAAGACTTGTAATTACCCTAAAAACCTTACATTTTTACTTTAAAGTATACGAAACAAAATTTGCTCTTTACGGCATAGTAAGAAAAGAGTCGTCCCAAGCCGTGCCAGGGTTTTATCCCTGCCGTGACCCGGATTCGAACCGGGGTTGCTGCGGCCACAACGCAGAGTACTAACCACTATACGATCACGGCGCGCTACTGGGAGACATGCTCAACAGTGAAGCAGAAGCGTATATGTAACTGTGTGAGCTGCGTCGTCGAAGAGTGGTTTGACGTCTCGCGGCAGACGACTGCTGTTTAAAGTGACGTTGTGACCGTGTGCGGATCTGCTTTCCGTTAAAAATAGTTTAATTAATTAATATTCTAATGTGAGTCCTGCATAAATAGTTTCTTTTTTAATACTGAGAGTCGTTTTCATCTTAGCTGAAGTTTTTTTAAGCTGTTTTTTTTTAATCAGTTCTTCAGATGGTACCTGTCAAAGCTACAAAAAGGAGGAACAGTAGTAAATATTAAATGTCACTTAAATACTAAATATATGTACAAATAAGTCACAGTTCCATATATATCCTTCATCTATAGATATGTAGTCAGGGTTGTTATTGCTCCCATATGGTCTAGCGGTTAGGATTCCTGGTTTTCACCCAGGCGGCCCGGGTTCGACTCCCGGTATGGGAACTTCGTTTTTTTTTTATGTTGGTTTTATGGTTTTATCAAATTTGGAACAAAATGTTTTTTATTCATACTTTAATGAGATTCGACAATTTACTTAATGACTTAGAAAGTCAGTGACTGTAAAACAGCAACAAAAAATTATGGGAAGGGTAATCTTAACAATATCTCAATATTATTGCTTTCGTACAGCGTTTCTTCGAGTCCATTTCCATAACAGTACATAGGATTCCAGGACTCATAAATGATTCAAAGTCACACTTCACAAAGTGTATTAGCGATATGTTTGGTATTAGTATTTTCTGTACGTTTGATATATGAACACGTGATGTATACCACGTGGTTACGTGTCACGTGACGGTACACGGAAGCACTCAACAGATTCTGTTCGGTTTACTCAAACGTTGTACATCAAAATAGCGGTAAAGACTACCCGCGAAGGAGGCTTAAATTGGCGCAGAGAGTGAGTATGGGTGTGTCAGAATCAGAGGAATCTTCTTTGTTACTGGACGAAAAGCTGCTTCGTTTCATGGAGCAGCTGGAGTTACTGGAGGAGAAGCGAGCCACTTTCAACTCTCTCATAGAGCAGGTACCTGTAGTGTCCTTGTTGATAAATAGCCAACATCAGACATTTAAGTTCAATTTTTGCTCCCTAAGAATCTGTAGGTAAAAATATAGAAAATAAATCAAAATGTATATGGCATTTTGGGCTGTAGGTGTTATATAATGGGAAATATCTTAGTGTGGTATATTAACAGACTTTAGGGCTATGTTGACTGTGTTTAAATTCCATAAAAAGCCATATAAGGATTTTCAAAAATAAATTTACGCAAAAAAGGTTTGTAATAAAAATGCTCTTTTTTTACATTCTGCCTGTATAATTTGACTTTACCATTTTCCCCTCAGGGGTGGTTTTCTATGAGCAAGGCACGATATACGATGGGAAACAAACAAGTCTCTGCACTTCAGTATGCAAGTGAGATTGAGCCACTAGTCTGTGTTCAAACTAGGTGAGGAAGCAGTAATTTTTATGAAAAACGAAAAGTCTGTTGATCACTTTAATTTGTTTAAAAGGCTCTTTTAAAACGTATATTTGTATGTAACAGGACACTGGACAATGGTGAGGTGGAATTCACCACTGAAAGATGTACACAAACGTGTCGTAAAGAGTCTGGAAAAGATCAGAGAGCTATAGAGGATATAGGACCTCAAGAAGAAGGTGATGCAGTATTAAAGATGTGTGTCGTTGATGTCTACTATTAACTCTGTTATTGATGACACTATTTGATTTACAAGGTGTCAGGAGAAGAAACAGACCAAAAAGAGAGATTGGAGAAAAAGAGGAAAGCGAGAGCACTGGTAGCGAGAAAGCTCCAGCTGGAAAACGTGACCAGAATCCTCAGCAAGACCCACTGAAGTGGTTTGGAGTTTTGGTGCCACAGTCTCTAAAACATGCACAATCATCTTTCAAGCAAGGTATGTTACATGCCAAAGGACATCTTAGTGTTATGGTTTCAGGTGAAACCTACTCTGCCTCAACTATGGATGAGATTATACTTTCAATGTCTGCAAATAGGCTAGGGTCTGCTGTCATCTGAGATGGAAATTTCATGATCGGATGGTGAGCACGAGGGTCCGTGCGAATGCAGAGAAATTACCTTATACTACACATGTGTCCCAGCTGGTTGACTTCACAGAAGTATAACAGGAACCATGTGGAGTAACATGTGACTACTTCTGGACATATATCAGATGAACCAGTCTTTGAATTTGATCCATATGTGCCAGTATTGCCATCTCAAAACAATGCAGCTAGAGAGATCGCAACCACAAACACAAAAAATAAACAAATCTACAAAACTGACGATATGCATGAATAGCTTTTAGGGAAAAAAATATGCTACAGAGAAATCAAACACAGGAAAACTGAAAAACATAAAGAGAACACGTGCAATATAATCTGCAGCACATAAAACGCCTTTTTTATTATTGTGTCTATTACCATGTAATGCAAGACTCTAGATATGCAAACCTTAACTCATATGCATATGAATCAAGGTTTGCTTTGTGCAGCTTGTTAGATATGAATAGAGGTTTCCAGAGTCCTGTGTATACTCACAGCACGATGGCTACAGCTTCTGTTGCATAAGTAAATTTGGATATGGGCAAAGATATTTCTTGAAGGTAGGAGAAAGCTCCTGCTGTTCTGCTGCTCCACCACTCACCAATTTAATTGTTGTTTTCTGTCATTACAGTAATAGAACTGTCTGCTGAGATCGCAGCACTCCAGGCTGCAGTTTTGAGCGCCAGACAGGAGCTGAAACACAGCTTGCAAAACAAGCACACTCCAGGGGAAAGGCTCAGCAACTCAGCTGGACAAGGTAGCAGACATAATACTTCTGCTGAGTCAAAGCAGGAGGAGGCTAAAAAACAGCTTTCAGCCAAGGACAGTCAGTAGATGATGCTTCAGGGGCTCGTTAACTAAAAAGAGAGCTTCCTGGTGGAGCTGGACGAGCAGATCCCAGCAGTTCAAGCTTTCTGTGGAAATCATTGGTAATTTATTTATTTCATCTCTTTTTTTCCTTTTAATTGAGATGGATGTGTTTGTGAAAATGGTCTTATTACACATGTTGTAAAATCATAAAATGTTAGCAGAACCTGTTTAAATGTTTTCAATAAATGGCAAGCAGTGCTTTGGCATAAGGCTGCCTGTTTTTGTGTGTGTGCTGTAACTAATTACTTTATTAATTGTCAATAAAAGTGTAACTTTATTTTATCAAACACAATCCATTAATTAAAAAAAGTTCAGGGTTGGCAGCTTGTGGAAATGTTTCATAGATGTTGTTTTCATTTTGATGAAATACATTAGAAATAGTATATTCTCTGCATTTTCTTTCCAGACGTATTGCTTGTGGAGCCCAAAAATGCTGAATACTAAAATGTAAAAATATATCGAGTAATTATATACATGAAATATACAAATGAACCAACAATTTTTGAAAATGAAATCACATTAAATTAAAAAATATACCTCAATCATGCACTATTAAAAATGTCTGAACCTCTTTGTGTCTTGTATTTATAGCCTAACAACAAGTCAACACACATTTACATCCCACGTCTCCGCAAAACCTCGTTTAAAAACACACGAAAAGCTGAAAGATGTGTTTTGTTGTGTTTACTAAATATTATGGAAAGTAAAAGTCACCGTGATTTATTGTCTTTAAAATGCGCTCAGAATTTTCACACCCACCATGTTTCATATGTAAAACACGACACGATGCTATGTGCAAGTCAGTATGAGTGTTTTCTATTTATATTATTACCAAGCCAGAGACGCAGACCTAATTTACATTTTTGGGAAATGATGCTGTACATCCGGAGAAACTCTGGCTGTTATCATACCGACATGAGCATAATTGAAAACATTTGACCGAGCGCCACCACCCTCCGACGCCAGCAGTTTCACTGGGGACAGCCGAACATTACCGGGAACTACCGAAATGGGAACCGAAAGTCCCGTTTATTGTGTGTACTTCCTGGTCCAATTATAATACTCCCTATATGCCTCCGTGAAACGCAGCGCTTTGCGTCCGAACGACGGATGGGAGCGCAGAAACAACGGATGTGGCCTCAGTGTTATTATTGATGTGTCCAGACATCCGCAGCAGACTGTGCAGCCTGATCGTGTCCGATTTTGGACGTGCGAGCGACGCAACTCCTGCTCGAAATACAATTTTTCTTTTGTCTGCGCAACTGGGAGCAACATTTGTGATGTGTGATAAGGGACTGAGAAGTAAACACTCAGGCCTGCGCTCATGATCAGAGGCGAGGTGAGATTGATACCTCGGACTCAGATTGCCCTTGATTGCAAGTTGATTTCACTCCGGAGCGGAGGAACTGTCTGCTCCAATGGCGTCAGTTTCCAAGGTCTCTATTCTGGATTACTTTAACATTGTGTTCGAAGGGGAAAATGGGAAAATCGAGTCCAACTGTAAGGCTTGTGGCACCAGGATCCAGGCGAAACGGAGCGTCACGTCCAACTTCGTAACGCACCTTAAGGTAACAGTTTCCGAATAAAATTGTGCATGTGGCTGTTAACATCTGGCTCATCTTGTTCTTGTCAGGAGCAGCAGAAGCAGCTGGCTCTACGACAGCTCTGGAGGATTAGCTGTAAAAACCTGACTGTACAGGCAGTCTGTTGCTTCTCTGCAAGGGGAAACAGAGTGGAGGGGAGGGATGGGGGTTACCTATACCTTATCATCTCCTGCAGAAATGTACTCAGCATGCTGTGTAGAGGTATAGAAATGAACTATAACAACCTCATGCTCCTCTGTCTCTCTCCATTCAGCGTAAGCACCAGGCTATGTATGATGACTTTGTCAAAAGGAAGGATATGAAGAGAGAGGGCTACTCCTCTGCTTCCCTGCACAGTTTCAACGCCAATGGAGGGAATACCCGCTACACACTCCCTATTAGTGCTGGAGTGGGAGGAGGAGGTGGAGGAGTAGCAAGTGGAGTTGTTGGAGGAATGGGAACTCTTGAGGGAGGAGTAGGAGGAGGCTCTGGAGGAGGGGTGACCAAATTTGACAGACATGATCCACGTCAGGTGTGTTGTAGCCCGTTAGCGCTGGAGCTTGCAATGTTGCAAATGTAACAGATGATTTATTGAGACATTGCAGTAGAATCATTAGCTATTTTTAAAAAGTGCAATTTGTGGTGTTTCTTTTTAAACTACAGGTTCTGATTTCTGAGGCTATAGCTAAGATGATCGTGCGTGATCTCCAGCCAGTGTCCATAGTGGAAAATCAAGGCTTCAGAGAGTTGCTTCAGCTCCTGGAGCCACGTTACACCCCTGAGCCCCAGCATTACATCCAAAGCCAACTTCTTCCAGCCTACGCCTACCAGGCCCAGCTGGCCACCCGTCAGGCCTTGGCCTCAGCACACGCCCTTAGCCTCAGCCTGGATCTCTGGGGAGGATTATCTGGAGTCACTTCAGGGTAAGGAGGTAAAACAAGCCAGAAACTACAAAATGGGAACTTGGTTTGAATCCCTTTACTGAAGACTCCACTTCTCTCTCTCTATAGGTACCTTGGTGTCACCTGCCATTTTCTTACATCTGAGTGGCAAATGCGCTCATCTCTCCTGGCGTGCCTTCCACTGACTGGTGGCAGCTCTGGGAATCGCATACTTTCCGAATTTGATGAAGTATGTCACTCTCATGGCGTGTCAGGCAGAGCATTTCGTGTTGTGGCAGACCCTCTCCTGCCGACGAGAACAAGCGGAAAGCCATGCTGCCTTCCCGGTTTTCTGCTTTCACCTCCTCTCGGTAACGGCCAAGATGGAAATGATGAAGAAGAGGTGGACGGTAGTAACAATGTGGAGCGAGAAGAGATCAGGAATGGCCACGGCGACGCTGGAGAAGAAGGAGAATGGGAATACACATGGGAGCAGGGTTTGGGCGTTTCTCGGGTGGACTGTTTCTCTCGCTCTCTTGAACAGTGTGTCAGGGAAGGGCTGCGCTCTTGTCCACAGCTCTCGTCCACACTGGCAAAGGCAGCCTGTTTCTACAACTACATTACCTCTGCCGTCCCACCTGAGAAGCTCAGCCAAGTGTTCGATGGTCCAGGGTTGATGATGGGGGGACAAGGAAATTTCCCAGAGGCAGCACAAGACTGGGCTGCTCAGCTTAAGGCAAGTTAACGTTAGGGTTACATATTAGTAATGTCACCAAATAAACAGATTGCATCAGCTTCAAACATTTAACATGAGCAGTATGTTAAGCAGAAGGTGCACAAAGAAAGTGTGGCTAGCAAAATAAATGCATAATACCATTAATTCAAGGTTTACATTATGACACTGAGATATGACCACAGTCTTGGTTGGCATCGTTAATAATCTTTATGTATTTGTCTGCTTTGATAAAGGTCCTTCGGCGGCTGCTGGACTCTGTGGATTTCCTGGAGGAGATGAGCGGTCCAGGGGAACTGGGGCTGGGTGGTACAGAGAGAGCCCTGCTGAGGGAGTTCACGGACACTCTGGAGCCCTTCACTGAGGCCTGGGATATGGTGCACGGAGACAGACAAGCAGACGCACAGACGGACAGACATGTGTCTATCAGTCTCGCTCTGCCTTGTGTTCTCGGCCTCCGCAAGCATCTGTCCGAGACGTCCACCCCCCACTGCCCCTCCCTGGTTGTGGGCCTCAGCCAGGCTGTAGAGCGTCTCCTTGCCCCTATCCTGGAGAACCCCCTCTACATCACTGCCACCACCCTGGACCCCCAGTTCAAACTTACTTGGAGCAGTAACCCTGACTGGCACAGACAAGTTATCATAGAGGAGGTATCCAAACACTCCACAGCCTCCAGCCCCGTAAATCTCAACACAGACCTTCATCCACAGTCCCACACTCCTCCTGCCCCAGCTCCATCACCGATCTCCTCACTTTCTCGGCCCTGCAAGTTGTTCTCTTTCATCAAGCAGAGACCCACGACACAGGCCAAGAGCCTAGAACAGGAATTGGCTATCTACCTACGTGAGGAACCCACAGACGAGGAGGCTTTGCATTACTGGCGACGTAAAGCTATTGACTTCCCTCTGCTTGCCCAGGTGGCCAAGAGAGCTTTTACCATACCTGTTTGTGGTACTGTGGTGGAGAGCATTTTCACTACAGCTGGACGCTTCCTGCTGCCAGAGAGAGGCTGTGTCTTACCAAAGAACCTGGAGACGCTCATCTACCTCAAAGCCAATTACAGATTATTATGGACTTAGAGCTCTTTACACTTGCAGTAAAGTAACTTCTTGGATTCTAACCTCCATACCATTCTAAGGGAACCTGAGCTAGCACCATAACATAATCCTCATACTGCACATGATTTCATATCAGATAGAACGAATCACCAAGAAGAATTTCAGAGCTGCAGCTCATTTTAATCCTCAAGATCGGTTTTCCCGGCTACAGCGGGCGTGGATGGCTGTCTGCTTCCCCTCGTAGCCTACAGACTATCGCACCACATGCTGTGGACTGAGTTTGCTGGAAGCAGATCCATACTAAAGCATTTACTTTGACATTATTTTGCCTGATCAGGGTCTCCAGACAACCACAGATCTCCCTCTTTCTCATGTATCCATCAGTCAACACTGACAAACCAACAATAACCAGCTAGTCAAGTTTTGCACACTGTAGCAACTCGTGTTTTTTTTAGCTTTAGGTTGTGATTCATTATTTCGATTTTTAAAGGAAGTCATCAACTGCTCAACAGTATGTTAATGCGCTGTTCAATCTTTGTTTTAACTATGTGTGTGTGTGTGTGTGCCTCATCACTGGGAGATGATAATAAATTAGTTTCACTTACTTTAACGCTGCGGGTGTGTGCAGTTTGCAGATGTCAGTGAATGCACATGTCATCATGTGACACGCTGTTTGTTATATACGGTGGACCCCCGACTTACGAAATGAATTTGTTCCAGAAGGTCTTTCGTAAGCCAAAATTCTTCGTATTTATTTTGAAGAAGACATGGATTGTGCTTCATGTGTATCATTTTGACCCTTATTTATATCGTCCTCTGTCAATCCTTCAGAGGAGAGGTGAATTTCATTTCATTTTTATTATCAGCACCCCCCCCCACCCTCCTTTTTTCAATTTCATGTGAACTTTGAGGAAGTGAAATGGGTTTGACCCTGTGTCTGTCACAGAAGACTAGCAAGGAATGACTGTTTGTGCCACGACAAAGATTTTTCTTTGTTGAACTTCACATAGATATTTTGAAATAATTTTGCAGAGCATCCTTACGAAGGAAAACAGGGAATAAAGTAGTGTGTGTTAGCCTTTTTTTGCTTTCTTACTCTGGGCTGGGCCTGCAGGGAGGCTGGGTAATTGCAATAATTCCATTACAGTTAAATTTGATTCAGCAGGCAGGCAGCAGTCACATCCTGCACCCCCTCCCTCTTCCCTTATCACAGGCAACAAGCCTCACAAAATCTTATTTCTAAAGAACTGAGAAATAAATGTCAGGACTGCATGCAGCTACTGTACATTTGTTCTATAATACCACATTAAAGGGATGAAGCGCTTCAGTGCCTCAATTAAGGAGCTATGATCAATAAAGTGACCATAAACAACAGTATCAGTCAGTCTGAAGATGAACCCCTGATAGTGCTCTCACAAGGCTTACATCTATTTATTATTATTACCTGCAAAAAAAAGAGAAAAAAACCCAGTGTAACAGTTTTTGTTTTTGAAAATCAATGTGCTAATCTGTGGGCGATACAAAGAGATCCCCCTCATAGATCATAATTATCAAAGATTGCTGTGATCTTAATGGTTATCACCCCGGGACGTCTCTGGATTTAGATATGGAACTAGATATCTGTGTGGACGTGCCACTGTGTTCATCTTTGAAGCGCGTGTTTTCCCAGCTTTCCATGGGTGTGTTGTTGTTGTTCTTTGTTAGTATATGTGGAGCAGCTTGAGGCACCCACCTGCCCCTCCCCAGCTGTGACAGCTCATCCATTTGAGTTAGACGACTGGGCTGGGATGCAGCCCTGTTGGTAATTGCCTCTGAAATGAATTACTTGGCAGACAGTGAGACCGGGGGAGGGGGAGGAAATTGTAATTGAACTGCCCCCTCACTCCCTCCCTGGTCCTTATACCTCAAGTTATTACATCTGCAGTGCAGAAGGACATTTTCCATCCGCACACAGACACACAAAATGCTCACACCCTTACAAAACCAATTCTTCCCTCTCCCCTGCACGATGGCCTCAGCAAAGCATCATATTGATGCAGGGTGATTTCATAGATTGATTGTTCACGGGCACATGCACACTAGGCCACTGCACACTCTCGCACTCTTATTCACAGCACAGAGACAAACCCTCTTTTACACACTGAGTTTGCATTTGCTTGTGCTGCTCTGCTCCAAATACTCTCCTATTTGAGGTGCCCTTTAGCTGGCCTTCCTAATGCCTAGTGGGCTGCAGGACATCGGAGTTGGCACAAACAGAAGCGGTGTTTAGTATCTTGAAAGCCCTGGTTACCCCGTACACACAGACACGCACACTCAGCCAAGCAGTGTTATTAATAACCTGCCTGTTGCTGGCCTGCTGACAGTTAGAAAGCCTGATGGATTGAAAAGCACTCGTGCTTGAGGCGGCACATTTGTGCACGCTGTTTGGTTTGTCTTTCATTTTTTGGACATTGCCTAAATTATGGAAGAAATTTAAGGCTCGTCTTGTCCCTTTCACCACACGCACACACTGGCAGTCAGTCATGTTTGGTCATTTGGCCTTTTAATAGCCAGGCCACTGTAGGCAGGGGACTTAGTTAACTGAGCCACCTACCCCCTACCCTGGTCAGATATGCACATGTTTTGACTCCAACCTTAGCACACAATAGTTGCTATTTCTGTAATGCACTAGGGTCATGACTCCACTTATACCCTCCACCCCTCCCCATCTGTCTCTCTCTCTCCTTTTCACCCCTGCTCTTCATCCGACACCGTCACCTACTTGCACAGAATCATGGCGGACAGAAACAGCCGGTTCAGCGTCAAGAAGAAAGAAAAGAAGGCGGAAAGCAAAACGAATAGTGAGAAGGACAAAGAAAAGGAAAAGGTGAACGAGAATACGGCAAAAAAGCCAGAAAAACCCCAGAAGAAACCAGAGACGGTCCCTGAGCAGCCAAAGACAGATGAAGAGAAGAGGAATGGGGAAAGTGAGGGGGCAGCAGGCGCAGACGCAAAAAGCAGTGATGAAAATGGGGAGTTTCAGCCTATAGAACTGCCTCCGTTTGAGATCGTCACAGGGTGGGTAAAATTTACTGCGTATGCCATAAAGGAGTTCAAAACAGTGTGTCCCACTAACCTGTTTTAGTCTTTAACACAAGCATGTTTTATCTTATAGATGAAGTCCTTTCTATGTATAAGTCATATTGTTCTAAAGTGCATGTTCTTTACTTGATTTCAATGAGACAGGAAACTGGTGACTTGCACATGCTGTTATTAGCGTAGTGGTAAGAATAGGGATGAGTCACGAAGTGAACACTGAAGCCGGCCCCAGATATATCCCCCTGCCTAGCATCTGTTTCCCGTATCTGTCCTATGACTATGTGCTGTCAAAGCAAAGCGCCATCAACATTATATGAGATCTATTTTGTGTGATCCATCTGGCTCTCCTTGTGCAGTAGAACAGTAGATTATTAAGTCCGGGCAGGTGGAGTTGGCTGGTATAGGTTCTTTAGGCCATAACGTTCAGTCATTGGCTCTTTATTTTTCATTTTATTTATTACTTTAGTTTGGATCATCACAAAATGAGCAACCCATGCTTAGGCAAGCAAGTGCACGTCTGCCCACCTGGAAAGTCATTTGTGACTTTTTCTCACATTGCACTGTCATGAACCACAATGAGAGGTGACAGAGGACAAACCTTTTGACCCTGATAATGAGAGCAGTTTCTGCCAGTAAACCACTTCCTTTTAGATTCACTCACAAGGCAAAAGGGCGTCTTTGTTAAAACTCACACTTTTACTCTACCAGGGAACAGATGAGCCCATTCTACTTCAAGTTTCAGTTCAGGAATGTGGAGTACTCATCAGGGAGGAACAAAACCCTCCTGTGTTTCAGAGTGGATACAGCAGGAGGCAGCGCAGAGCCTCTGAAAGGTTACATGGAGGACGAACATGCCACCGCTCACGCTGAGGTGGCCTTCTTTGAACAGGTAATGCCATTGTGCCCAAATGTGAACTCTAGTTTTCTCATTTCTAACTTCATAATACAAACTAGACTCAAACCTCGACTCCCACATCTGTAGGTGCTCCCTAATGCCTCTCTAGAGTGTGATGTCACATGGTATGTATCATCTAGTCCCTGTGTGGCCTGTGCAGCCAAGTTGGCCAGCATCCTCCAGCAGCGCAAAAAGATGCGTCTTTGTATATTCTGTTCCCGTCTCTTCGAGTGGGAGGAGCCAGAGATAGTTGAAGGGCTTAAGGGCCTGGTGAGAGCCGGCTGCAAACTGCGAATGATGAAGCCGTCTGACTTCCTGCATGTGTGGGAAACGTACGTGGAGAAGGAGGATCAGAGCTTTACACCCTGGGAGGATTGTCAGGAGAACTACAACTACTATATGGAAAAACTGGCAGATATCCTCAAGTAGATGTGAGTCAGTGTGTGTGTTGTGCATGCAGTGAGCCACCATGCTGTTTTTGGTTCATCACAGGTTTATTTATAGATGGTAACTTGGTTTTCCATGTGGATTCTGTCCTCTTTCTTGTCACTGCTACAGATGCACGGACCTCCCCACCGACTGATCCACAAATCGCACTACTTGTGAAATTCCCACTGGCTGAATGCGTGCTTCTTGCAGTCACACGGTGCAGAATGTTGTTAGTTTATGCACTCTTGGCAACATTTTATACTTTTTATTAACACAATTCATGTGGAAACTTAAAATGCTTGAATTTTTACATAAATACATCAACTAATCAACATCCAAGTGGTTAGAAAACGAAGCAAGAAGCAAAGAACAAAAGTGACATTCATCGTTACGGTAAAAATAAAGTTTGGACAACACCACAGCCTGTGTTACATCTGCTGACATCTGCTGCTTGCTCGGAGAACTGAAGATCTAACTGAAGAACAACGAATAAATTCTCCTCCACGTCATCGTACATGTAAAATATATACAGCAACTCAAAATGAACAGTGGTTATAAATGATGTTCAGCTCATAAATAATGTTTTTTCTATTTAACAGTGCCTTAAAATCCAAATTCATTCAAACAATGTGAATTAAACGATGCATAAATCCTCAACAGTTTTGTGCTGTTTGGAAATGTGTGTATAAAATATCTGTTCATGCATATTTTATCATAGGTTTATTTTTTTCAGTAGCTGGTTTTTTAAAACTATCTCGCCCTGAAGAGTTTCCAGCTGTCGGGCCATGACAGAGTACGTCTAAAATGAAAACCTTTCACATCAATTGTAATGATCTTCAGCTGAGTTTCAGATGTCCTGTGACTGCCACATCACTAGATCGCACAAAGATGTTGTTTTCTGGTGTGCACTGACCATTAAAGCCTCACAGAGCTGAAGTACGTCTGCTGACTCATTGATAGGCCTGTTGTTGATGCAAAGACTTCGTCATTCATTTTAGAAAAGAACTCAGCCCACCGTTGGTTTCTGTTGTTTCCTGGTTGTCAGTCGTTGCAGCTAAAGACCAGGTTTGTGGAAAAACAGAGAAATTGTGTTTTATGTTTTAGAAACGCTGACACAGGATCATCATCATCATCACCGCAGATTAAAAAAATAAGCGCATTAGCAAAGTGCATTTGTGATTTAAACTTTATTACCTTGGTCCTCCTGCTTGGTTATTGGTAAGGGTGTTGTTTCACTGCAGACTGTGCCATTCTCCTCCTCTTCTTCTGTTCAGACGGATTAAGAAAGAAAAGAATCAGCATCTTTTACGACAGCTGAGCGCTTATTTAAGTATGTCAATCAAATCTTCTCTGCTTACAGCGATTTTCTTACTTTTCAGTTTCAGACTTACTGCAAAATATGACATTTAAAGGAAGTATTTTGTTTCTCCCAAGGAAGTGATGTATTCTCAGTTTCCTCATATTACATAGTTACAAAAGCAGCAGATGAATCAATCATGATAACGACTTCTTCGAAAAAGGACTTATGTGCTCACTCATTACGAGATTTATTTATTTTTACCTTTAGCTGGTGCATTCAGAGAGGCATCAGTGATGTACTCAACCAGTGGACACGGCACATCTGCAGTAAGAGGAATAAAGAAGTTAAATACAGGAAGTCACACCTAAACTTTTATGTGCAAGTCGGTAGTTTCCCAGCCTTTCTTTTTTTTTTTTGTTTTTTGTGGCGGCCTCTATCTACAGCATACTTGGAAAGGGCGACCAAAACCACGTCACTGACATGGTGCTAACTTACCAGTTATCTTTAGCTCGGCCATTGTCGGAAACAGGTTGACCTCTTCCATTTTGTCATCACGACCATCTGTGTGAAAATTAACAGCTCAAGTTTTTGTGATACTTGTATTGATTTGGACATTTATATAAGTTGGGTGTCACCTTAATACTGTGCTGATTTTGGATTCCATTAACCCTTTAAGATAATAGTTTATCTTTAGCTACAAAATGATTCACTAACTTACTGGTACGTAGTCTGTTTAATAATGTCGAGTGGGAGAGATGCCCAAGAAAGACACTTTGAGAGCAGTGCGAGGGTAAAAGTGCAGGCTGAATAGATAAAATTTCTGCACCTGTCCAACCAAATGCAGCTGCAGATTTAGGTGCAAATCGTTTTTCTAAAGGTTTTTTATTTCACTCTTCAGTTTGCCCACTTTCATTCATTCTAAAAGTTATGATGTTGGTTCTTACAGAGTTTTAGAATTTGCACAGTCAAAAAGATAAGAAAGCATACTTGGTTTGCGGAAGACTCTCAGGACCACGCATCCTATCAAGACCGCAGCGATACCAAAGACGATGCAGCCAGAGATGGAAAGAAGCACCCGCCTCTTTAACACTAAACATTAAAACAAAACAAAGCACAAGATTAATGACAGAATATTATTTTGAGAGAAGATTCATAACTAGCAGAGCTCAGTTGTACTTACGAAGGTTCTTGGTCTTGAAGGAGTCACTGGATTTTGAGTATAAGGGTCTCTCATCAGCATGTGCACAGCAGGTGTAAGTACTCTGGTCGGGGTCATTGCTGGGAGTTACTGTATGTGTCACATTGAATGAATCGATTCGTTCCCCCTCTTTGAACCTATTAAAATTCAGTTTATTGAAAATCTGCATTACTGCTGAATTTTCCTAAAGAGCAGAATCTACACAGGGCACTAATAATTATGAACATTGTTATATTACCATGTGTAATGCATCCAGTTGTGCGTGCTCTCCTTTACTTCACATTTTAGACTCAAGCTATCAGTGGAGAAGACGTCTGACCAGCCAGTTAGCAGGACTATAGAAGCCTTTGGGCGCTCTGTAATAAACGCAACCAAGAAGTGAATAACAAACATTCAAAACCAGAAGAATGAAAGGAGGAAATCAAAAAACGTACCTTCAACGTTGAGCTTTATTTTGTTACTGTAGCTTGAATAGAAGACCCTTTCTGTTCCTCTGCTAACATTGCATTTATATGAACCAGAGTCTTTTGTTGCCACAGAAGTGATGTTGTATTTGCTTCTAGATAAGGCTAACGCTCTGTCATTTGGAAGCACAAACTGATACGTCCATCCAGAGGAAACATTAACGTGACAGTTAAAGGACACTGAGTCCTCAGAGTGCATCAAATTATGTGCCGGATTCTGCTCCAGTGTGACTGTCGGTTTTGCATCTGAGGGTTGATAAGAATCAACAATAAGAGTTGTACAAGAGCACTGAAATACAAGTCAGACGGCGTACCTGATCTAAAGGTAAGACGACCATTAACTAGTCTGCACTGCTTTAAATATCCATTTTCTTAACGAGAACACTTCTCTGCCATGATGAAAAAACTTTTTTATTTGAGGTAGTTACAGAGTTACACGATGATGCTGCTCCATCCCTATGATGCTACAATAAACACAACAACATTTTTAATGTACTTTTTAGTGTGTAAATATAATAATAACTTTACTAGACTTCATGTGAATTAACCGCTGACTTCCTGAAGACTTTATCACCTTTGCATTGAATGAGGTTAACATGAGTGTTTGTGTTTTTATGGCTTCTCTAATTTTCAAGCCAACCTTCCCCCTCTGGTGTGATCTCATACTGAACATCGCATTTGTAAACGGGTCAACACTCTCATAGTCTAACTGTTAGCAGGAGAGTCAACAGCCTTACATTTGCAATCTTTTAAACCTTTACTTTAAAATTACAGCTAACACAGCAAAACTGAAAAAGACAAGTTTCAATGAAGAACCGTGTCAAAAATCAGAAGAAGAAAACAAATCTCACCATAGACATGAAGATTTAGTGGAGAACCTTTGGTGCTGTAGACGTCCCTGCTCTTCAGTTTTCCTGAGCAGCTGTAGTTTCCCCCGTCTGAGGTTGAAGCAGAGGTGATGGAAAGATTTCTGCCCTTATCTGAATTATAATGCTGGACCTTTGTGCCATCTCTGTAAAACGCGTATGTCCAGTCAGCGCTGTCCTTCTGCATCTCACAGCTCATATTTACACTCTCAGTGGGGAACACATCTGGCCATTTGGTTACTAGCTTCAAAGTTGGAACAGGAATTTCTAAAAAATAAAATATAAGAGGCTTGTTAATCATTTTACAAATCATTAGAGATTTTCTGTTTTGATTCTCCCCATAATAATACCCCAAAGTATCTCATATCACATGATTTCAAAGTGTCTTTCTTTAGCTCACCAGAGATTTGTACGGTCCGCTGGTCACTGAATTCTGTGATGAATCCTGTTTTGTCTCTTTTGGCCTTGCACTTATAAACTCCCCCGTTTAACAAAGCGAGTCCTTTCATTTTTAAACTGTTGCTGTTGTTGGGAATTGATGCTTCATCTTTGTACCAGTCATAGCTCCATCCATCTGAGTTTTCAACTTTGCATTCAAAGGACACGTTTTCTCCAACGTAAAGCTTTTCAGCGTCTGGCTGTTGAGTTATTGTAGGCTTAGGCTTGTTTTCTGAACAGACAAAGAAGAAGTAGTGTTTTTTTAATTTTAGACAGAAGCAACTGAAGTGTTCATGAAAAAGGTTCTGAAATGAAAGCAGGAACAAACCTGCTGGACTACAAACAAATATTCTGAAGAAGAGTCAATAGAAACTTACCTTGCACTTTAAGTTGTTTAGCTGCACTTGAATCAGTGATGAAGGCTGGATTTTGACCTCTTGTTGCTTTGCATGTATACGGTCCCTGATCTGCTGTTCCACGAATTTGAACTTTAAGTTTGTCTGATGATCCAGTAACCTTACTGCCATTTATGTACCACAGGTAGGTCCATGCAGACTGGACACTGATGGCACAGCTGAAGGTGACCACTTCTCCAGCAAACATCACATCGTAGTTTGGATCTTGTGTCAGTGTGAGAGTGGGTTTCTCAGCTGAGGGGATATGAACATGACAATCAAAAATTATGCAGTATTTAATGTGGACATTGTGACGTGCCTCAAACAATCACTCTTGTATTTTAATATAATATTTGATATGTTTTATACCTGAACTTGAAAAAATTCCTTTGTAAAAATACACAAAAGCATTTGTGATGTTGTGTAAATTTCTAAAACTCACCACACAGTGAGAGAAACTTCAGAAGAGTTTTTATAAATGGAAGCAGAAACAAACCTGCTAGACTACAAACAAATATTCTGAAGAAGAGTTTATATAAACATACCTTGCACATTTGTAAATGAGTTATCACTGTCATTCTCTAACTCTTAGCAGGAGAGTAAACAGCCTTACATTTGCAATCTTTTAAACCTTTACTTTAAAATTACAGCTAACACAGCAAAACTGAAAAAGACAAGTTTCAATGAAGAACCGTGTCAAAAATCAGAAGAAGAAAACAAATCTCACCATAGACATGAAGATTTAGTGGAGAACTTTTGGTGCTGTAGACGTCCCTGCTCTTCAGTTTTCCTGAGCAGCTGTAGTTTCCCCCGTCTGAGGTTGAAGCAGAGGTGATGGAAAGATTATCTGAATTATAATGCTGGACCTTTGTGCCATCTCTGTAAAACGCGTATGTCCAGTCAGCGCTGTCCTTCTGCATCTCACAGATCATATTTACACTCTCAGTGGGGAACACATCTGGCCATTTTGTTACTAGCTTCAAAGTTGGAACAGGAATTTCTAAAAAATAAAATATAAGAGACTTGTTAATCATTTTACAAATCATTAGAGATTTTCTGTTTTGATTCTCCCCATAATAATACCCCAAAGTATCTCAAATCACATGATTTCAAAGTGTCTTTCTTTAGCTCACCAGAGATTTGTACGGTCCGCTGGTCACTGAATTCTGTGTTGAATCCTGTTTTCTCTCTTTTGGCCTTGCACTTATAAACTCCCCCGTTTAACAAAGCGAGTCCTTTCATTTTTAAACTGTTGCTGTTGTTGGGAATTGATGCTTCATCTTTGTACCAGTCATAGCTCCATCCATCTGAGTTTTCAACTTTGCATTCAAAGGACACGTTTTCTCCAACGTAAAGCTTTTCAGCGTCTGGCTGTTGAGTTATTGTAGGCTTAGGCTTGTTTTCTGAACAGACAAAGAGGAAGTAGTGTTTTTTTAATTTTAGACAGAAGCAACTGAAGTGTTCATGAAAAAGGTTCTGAAATGAAAGCAGGAACAAACCTGCTGGACTACAAACAAATATTCTGAAGAAGAGTCAATAGAAACTTACGTTGCACTTTAAGTTGTTTAGCTCCACTTAAATCAGTGATGAAGGCTGGATTTTGACCTCTTGTTGCTTTGCATGTATACGATCCCTGATCTGCTGTTCCACGAATTTGAACTTTAAGTTTGTCTGATGATCCAGTAACCTTACTGCCATTTATGTACCACAGGTAGGTCCATTCAGACTGGACACTGATGGCACAGCTGAAGGTGACCACTTCTCCAGCAAACATCACATCGTAGTCTGGATCTCGTGTCAGTGTGAAAGTGGGTTTCTCAGCTGAGGGGATATGAACATGACAATCAAACATATGTGGGAGCTAATGTGTAGCTAGTGATGTGCCTCAAACAATTACTCTTGTATTTTAATATAATATTTAATATGTTTTATACCTGAACTTGAAAAAATTCCTTTGTAAAAATACACAAAAGCGTTTGTGATGTTGTGTAAATTTCTAACACACACTGGGAGAGAAACTTCAGAACTGGTTTGGCTGGTGACAGCCCTGTTCTGGATTTTTCCACTACACTTATTTTTTCCTATATGACCAGCTGAAGCAGAGCCTCATTCACATCTAAAGACACAGTACCATCAGCGTGGACCTGCGTCCCATCTCTCTACCATGTATACATCCAGTCACAGGCGCCCTGCCCCATCCCACACTTGAACTTCACACTCTCGGTGGGGAACACATGTGCCCACTTGAGTGTGTCTGTTGAAGTTGGAACTGGAATCTCTGACGAAAGCAGACACATTAACCATTTAACATAGCATGCTTTTACAGTTGCAGCTAGCAATGATTTCTATTATTTAGTGTGTAAAACAGGATGTGTCCTTTTACACAAATGATCTTATTCTTTCCCTCACAGCTCCACCTATGTTCTAACACCCTGACGGCTTTTGAGGCATCCCTCTGTGCTTTATGCTACGCCACAACATCCTGTTTCGACAGACGATGCAGAAAATAACGGAAGGAAGATGCTCTCAAAATGCTGTTTCACGGAGTACAAAGAAGTTTTGAGGTTTTAATAACAGTATGGACAACGCAAAATATGACCTGCTTATACACAAGATTAGCATTTTGCATATTCACAATACCAACTGCTTATTTACAACAATAATTTTACTTGTGTTCACCTACTGTTGTGGTGAGGTTTGAGAAAACTGATAAGAATCTCATGTTCGTCTGTGAGGTATATATGAAGCAACGCAGAGGGCCAAAACAGACTGTTTGGCTCTGTCCACAGTGACAGAATCACCCTGTTAGCCTGTCGTACTCTTATTACTTTGTTATTTCTTAAACTGTTAATGCAAGTTAAAGTAATGCCATGCACATGCAAGAAAACTCACCGCTAACTTGGATCATAACCTCGCTGCTGAATCCAGAGTTCACTCCCCTAGATGTAAGGTGAGCTTTGCAGGTATATGATCCTTTATGCGTCTGACGGACCGGGTTGATTTTTAATGATGATCCGTCCCCATTAATGATCTCAACTGGGTTATTTTGGAGCTGCTGCTTGTTTCTGTGCCATGTAAACGTCCAGCCAGGGGTGCTGCTGACAACGTGACAGCGAAATTCCACCGCCTCACCTTCAAACACATCTTTCCAGGCAGTCTGAAGCTGCAGACCTGGTGTTGGTGGGTCTGTAACACAAAAAAAGAGAACTTTTAACTGCAGGTTAAAAGAGTATCAGTAAGAAAGCCAAATTGCTATGTACATCATCCAAGTACTATACATGCATCCAAAGTTACACACAGCCTCATGTAAATAAACATGAATGCTGTAGTTTATGTACTGGTGGCACAGTGGATACTTACCAATAACTTTAAGAGTTGTGCTCTCACTTAAATGTGTAAGAAACTGATCTCTTTTGCCTTGGCAATAATACTGTCCACTGTTTTGAGTCATTACAGAATTTATGGTATACGACTTAGTATTAACTCCTGAAATCTGGTGTTGATCATTGTGCCACAGGTACTCCCATCCAGACGACACATCAACACTGCAGGTCAAAGTGATGGATTCGCCGGGGAACATCTCGCCAAAGTCTGAATCTCGTGCAAGTGTGGGCTTGGGTGTGCTTGCTGCTCAGGACACAGAAAGAAAAGGGCATGCTTCAGCAGTCTACACTCTCTCTATAAATACAGCACAAATATTGCAACGAACCTTACCATAAACTTTAATTTCGACAGGTCCACTTTCTTTAGTTTGACTGGGCTTCTTTTTGCCCTCAACCACACAGGTGTAATATCCAGAATCTTGTGTTGATGACGCTGTGATTGTAAGCACTGACTTATCTGGGGACGGAGACAGATTTGGACCAGAACCTAGAGGGCTTCCATCTTTCTTCCATGTGATGATCAGCTCCGAGCTGCTAGTGGCTTTACATTCTAGCACTACTTTCTCAGAAGAGAAGACGTCTGACCAGGAGGACGTTCGCTCCAGAACTGGTACCGGAGGCTCTGAAAATTGATTAAAAAAAGTGAAAGAATGGGAATGAATGAGGGTTTACACTCCTAAAAGAAAAACAACTGGGAGTTTAGATTCCATTCGTATATCCAGAATCTGAGCAAAACCCCCCTAATGATGGCTACAGACGTAATATAAAAATATCAGTAAATCTAAAAGAATAATCACAAACGAAGTACACAGAGGAGCATCTGTGAATGTAGAACGCAGTAAAAGCTGAAGTAGATGTGAGCACAAAAACACCAGATGCTAATCGTGTCAGGTAAGAACAGGAAACCAAAGTTACCAAAACTTGACAATTAAAGACCGGAAAAAACATTTTGATTGGTTAGATTTCTGTAATGACACAACCTCAGAATTGTTGCGTTGAATGGGGTGTTTTATGGGTCAGTAGGAAGTCTTTAGATACTCTACAGCATCAATCAGACATCACCTAAAAAGCTTACTCAAGTAGCCCGTTGTTGCTGGCCCTGCCCATTCCTTTACTGATAAATTGTACCCATCTATTCAACAGGACGGCATGCCAAAGCTCAAACACTCGCGCTGTATTCTTGAACACAACGAAGTGTTCACTGAATTCAGATCTGACTAGATGTCAGTGAAATACGTCACCTATCGGATGTGGTTAAATAAAACAAATCCATCATGCAGGTACTGCTGCCCACTAATGTGCAGGCTGTGCATGATGCTCGGCATGCCAGTTAAGGTAGCTCTGAAGCCAAAAACGAGCCCGACATGTTAGCGGCACAGTGCAAGTGGCGTTTGACGAGTACATATGATCAAAAAAACTGAGGTCATAATCTCACCAAAAGGAGGAGGTGCTGTCGATTCACTTTCTCTATAACTGTAGGTGGTTGCTGGATGAAGAAGAGAAAAGATGTGGAGAGCAAAGTTTAGATTTTAAAAAAACAAGGTTTGAGTCATATCCACAATGTAAAGGTGAGACTTCATAAAAACACTGGTAACAGTTAAATCAGAGCTCCAATCTCAAACTGCGATGCCTAATTCTTTTTTTAGTAGACATGAATGATTGAAATGAATACATTTTTCACAACTTTTAGTTTGACAAAACAATGACTTAAAAACACTTCTCATGTAGAAAAAGGAGGAAAACATCCTTTGTGTCCTACATACAAAACAATTACACAATACATCCACTCTCAATACTGTCAAGTGAAACCTACGGCATGATGACAGGAGACTATTGAGATTAGGCTGGCGTGAGGTAATACGGACACATGAGTTTATAAGTGTGTGTATCTAGTTGTAGGAACTTTCAGACTCATGACAATAAAGTACTTCATGTTCCTCTTGTTAAATTTACCCAAGTTCTACTTCCTAAACATTGCTCTTGCTCGACTCAGACTCAGCCATGTAGGCATTCAGTGCATAAATGTTGGTTTAAGAGACACTTTATGATCTTAACAGTTAACTTCTGTACTGAATCTGGTGTTTTTGCTCAACATGAAAATGTTTTAAAAAATCTTTTTCCAAAAATCATCTTCAACTTCTAAAACAGTGCAATCTGCTCAAATGTGTGAAAATCTGCTCTCGGCATGAAAGACAGTTTTTCCTACCATCGTTATCCTCAGAAGCACAAACAGCAACCGCATCTGTCAAAGAACCAAACAATGTTCAGTTGCATTAAGATTTGCATGTAAGTGAAAATATTCTTTATAAACTACAGAATTGAACATAAACGCTTAAAAACTTACATATTACACTGAAGACCTTGAACAGCCACATTTTCCATTGAGCTGCACGTGTAGCACATGTAGAGACTGGGTGTCTCAGTTGACTCATTTATCTGCTTCGCTGTGACATTCAGTAAAGGAAATAGAGCGCAGTTGCAGTATAAATGGGCGTATGTGACAGCTTCATTTCTGAACTCACCTCAGGACAGCAGCTTTCCTGTCGCTCTCTGACAACTGCCTTTTTTTGTTAAGGCAACAGGAAATGTGTTGGTGAACCACACTCAGATGTTTGTTGTTGATACAAAGTTGAACTGCTGATTTGTGTGAAATAAAAGGAGGGTTTAGGGAATTGAAAGAATGTGCAAGATGCTAAACTGTTGACAAAGCTCGATATTGTGCTCAATTTGACGATTTTAGACCTAAAGTCGTCTATGACTTAGCCAGCATGTCGTAGCTGGGATATTTCATTGTGCAGAAAAAAACTAAACAAAAGAAATAATTTTAAAAAACTACCAACATCAACAAATGCATTCCTAAAATCAAAGTTATCCTTTTACTATGGTGCAGGCCATTTGGAAACTGTAGCTGAGGCGTGATTTGAGGGGATGAACGGAAACTGCAGGTTATTTAAATTATACTTTTTTTATAAACTTATATGAAACTAGCGTCTAACCACAAACTGTGACTTCCTTTTGTCTTCAGCTGAAAGTTGCTCTCGAAAAACAAGAAAGGAAATTTCTTAACAGTTTCATTTTGACTGAAAACACCTTTTAGAGCACACATGTAACTACATTATATGTAATATTCAAAACAGCCTTAACGAGCACATCAGTTTTAATTATTACGTGTCGAATGAATCTTTCTCTCTCTGGTGACTTCCTGTAAGGCTGGGTGTTTTGCACCGAGATGCATCACATTTCAGTTCCTGTGTAAGCGAGGACTTCACTCACCCTACTCACCACAAGGTGTCTGTATAACACAGAAAATCCCGTTATGTCATGTCAAACTAAAATAAACCTCGGTTCATATCAAACCTGGGAATAACAACCATAACCTATCTTTAAAAAACATTTGTATATATCAGTCTTTTGATTTATCCAGTTTATTAGAGCCTGATTATAATGATTAAATTTCACCAGGCCATGTATACTCGGTGGCCACTTCATTAGTTACACCTTGCTAGTACAAAGTACTTGGACTGCTCTTTTGCTTGCAGAACATCGTCAGTTCTTCATGATACAGATGATATAAGATGCACTGTTGCACTATATAAATAAAACTGGACAGAATTTAATTCGATTGAATTGAATGTGGACGAGAAATCGAGATAAATCACACCTGCCACCATTTTTTGCACTCTTCCAGCGTCAGTTTTGGTGTTTGCATTTGTGTAGCCTCACTGTTCTCTTATCACCCTACATGAGTGACTTCCAGTCTGGTCTTCTGCTACTTCTGCATCAAGTTGTGCATTCAGAGCTCTTCTGCACACCTTGGTTGTAATCAGCGGTTCTTTGAATTAGTGTTGCTCTGATATCAGCTCAAAGCATTCTGTTGATTCTCCCCTGACTTATAGCATCAATATTTTCTGTTTTTCAGACGATACCATCAAACCCTAGAGATGATTGTGTGGAAAAGTCCCAGAAGACCAGCAGTTTCTGAAATAGCCAGACCAGCCTGTCTGACACCAACAACCATGCCATGTTCAAAAATACTTAATTGAGCTTCTTTCTGATGCTGAGTTTGAACTTCTGCTTTGAAGATAGTGGATTATGGCAGCAGATATTATACAGACTGAGTTGCAGCCATGTGATGGGCAGTTGAACAGGTGTAGCCAGTGAAGTGGCTGCTGAGTATATGTTTCTATTAGGGGGGGGAACTGCATGATTTGTCTAAAGTAGTATTTAGTGAATCATATGTTTTGGAGTAGTTTTATTTTGGTATTGATGCTATTACTACTAATAATAATAACAATAATAACAAACAATAATAAACAGGCACTTACAGGTACTGTTATCGGTGGCTTGAACCACATACAACAACCTCGGCTCTGTTTAAAACCGCAGTTTAGCGGTTGTTAGTGTGTAGTTGACATCAAAAGTTACCGGTGCTGTTGTGTCGCTTCTGACACCATTAATACGTCAGCAAACATCTTTTTTTTTTTTAAGTTACATAATGTAAAACTTACGTTGTCGTTAACGTTACTGTCACACACAATGATGCATTCACGGGTCGGTTTCACTTCCAGAGCGCACAGTCTCCTTCCTGTCTTCTAAACTGGGATTTCCGTAGTTTTTCTTTTCCCAAACTTTACTACTTCCCAGTGTTGCCAACTTAGCGACTTTGTCGCTATATTTAGCGAGTTTTCAGGCCACCTTAGCGACTTTTTTTCTGAAACGCGACTAGCGACAAATCTGGCGACTTTTTCTGGCGTTATTAGAGACTTATTTATGACGACTTTACTCTCAATAAGCAGCGGGTGCTGCGGTGGGCACCTCGCCCGTGCCAAAGCGCTCACAGGCCGCTATCAGGGCAGGGCTCCCGCACTGACTGTAACGCAGTCAGTTCTTCTTTTACTGTTATGTTGTTTTGTGGACCACAAAGTTTAAAACCACACACACACACACACAAACAATAACTCCCCCAGAGCGCCTGTTTCGGGTCACTTTTGCCGGTGTTGTGCCAAAAAGTGATTGTCTGCCAAAAACTGATTTCCGGTATTTGCCAAAAAGCGATTGCTCATATTTAAAGTGCTATAAGTAACTTGTTGGGCTATAATATGTTAAACATATGTCAAATGCATCCCTTATGGATGACATAAAGTCATCTTGAGCCACAAACAACATTCGTGTAGCAAGATACAAGCCGCAATCAGTTTTTGGCAGCGACTTTTATATAACCTTTATTTATGCAGTAAAAAAAAATCTCATTAACATTAAAAATGTATTTTGTAAGAGTAAGTTGCCCAACAGGACAGCAGAAATGGCAGCAAATATTACAATAGTTCTGTAAAAATATTTTAAGTGGGGATAAAGGACCGGATTGGTTATAATGTAAGTACAAGTTGTAAAGATACTTAAAAAACAGATAATTTTTTAATTCTTTATGTAACCCCTTTGTATCCCCTGTTCACCGAAGTCTATTTACGAACATACGTAAAGATATTACACATAAAAAATACACAGAAACACTGGAAATCAGTTTTTGGCAGACAATCACTTTTTGGCACAACACCGGTCCAAGCCCGGGTAAAGGAGCAGGGTTGGAATTGTGACATTAAAAAAACAATAATTGCTAAAAGAAATTTAATTTGTAGTTCTAAATAAACTCTAAATGCATTTAGGACGTTTTTTACTCACTTTATGTCTCTTCCACGATGTCATTTCTCTCTCCAACAACATAGGTTACAATTACGTTAGCATGACCAATTATGCAAATTAGGCGATGACATCATTTAGCGACTTCTAGCGACTTTTAGGCCAATAGCGATTTTCCTTACTGAGGAGTTGGCAACACTGCTACTTCCAACATCGCAAACATCGTGCAAACAGCGATGAGTAACTGGACTGTTCCTGTCATCAATGTGTAAACAGGCTAAACAAAAGATGCTTCCAGATGTATGTACAGTTTCGTTTGACATTTTCCCACCAACAGGACCTCAGGTGATTCTGGCAAAGACAAAAATGGGCAGAGTCGTGGTATTTCCCTTGTTTGTCTTAAGGTCTCGCCAATCCTGGAAGCTGTGCTGTGCATCTGGACTGCATACTTCTTTTCTTTTCTTTGTTACCTTCATATTCAGGTCCCGTTCAGTTAAACTGTTTCATTATTAATAAAAGATAATGTACAGTCACTCACTGTTCCTGATGAAACACCGGTGCAGTGTCAATAATATTACAAATATTAATACTAGTAACGCTAATAACTGTTTGAAAACTGAATCATGAAGTGGTGCTTTTTTTCTTTCTGGGGATTTTCGAGAAAACATTTCAAACTTAAATGTTTTTTTCACAGAGGCAATGGTGGGGAACTCTTCAAAGAGTGTACAGTTGAATAAGATAGCTCGGCAGATAGTATTTCATTTCAACATTATTGTTTTTTAGAAAACAATAGATGTTGTACAACATTAGCTTCAAAGACAATCTTGTGTTTGGTGGCAGAAGTTGAGGGGCTAACAGAGAGAAACAGACATGTGCCTGCAGCCAACATCGAACCACCAGTTAACCTGACATACGTACAGGTAGGTCCATATATATTTGGACACTTTTTACCTGTATACTTAAACATATTCCAATTATTGATACATAATGGACATGGACATAATATGCAGACTCAGCTTTCATTCAAGCGTATCCACATTCAAAGTGGATGAAGTGTTTAGGAGTACAGGTCCTTAACATGCACCGCCCTCTTTTTAAAGGGACCAAAAGTAATTGGACAATTGATTTAAAGGCTATTTGATGGGCTCATTGTTTCATTACTAATGAAGCAGATAAAATGACTGGAGTTGATTTGAGCTGTGGTGCTCGAATTTGGAAGATATTGCTATGAACAGCATGCGGTCAAAGCAGCTCTCCATGCAGGTGAAACGAGCCTGCTTAAGCTGCAAAAACTGAAAAAAAAAAACCTCATCTGAGACTTTGCTGCAGTGTTAGGATTGGCAAAATCTACAGTTTGGTACATCCTGAGAAAGAAAGCATTGGTGAGGTCAGCAACGTAAAAAGATCTGGATGTCCAAGGAAGACAACAGTGGTGGAGAATCTTTTCCATGGTGATGAAAAATCCTATCACATCAGCCAACCAAGTGAACAACACTCTCCAGGAGGTAGGTGTACCAGTAACCAACCATGAAAGTAAATACAGAGTTCACTGCAAGGTTCAAGCCACTCATAAGCCCCAAGAATAGAAAAGCTGGATTGGACTTTGCTAAAAAACAAACAAAGAAACAAAACATCAAAAAAGCCAGCACAGGTCTGGAAAAATATTCTTTCGAGATGAAACCAAGATCAACGTCTCTCAGAATGATGGCAAGATGGCAAAATTATGAGACAGCTCATGATCCAATGCATTCCACATCATCTGTAAAACACAGCGGGGCGGTGTGATGGCTTGGCCATGCATGGCTGCCAGTGTCATTGGGGCACTAGTGTTTGTTTGTTTGTCTGTGTTCAGAGACAAATTGAGCTCAAATTGAGCTAAATGCAGTCAGAGTGATTGGGCAGCATCATAATACAGATGGACAACGACCCAAAACATGCAGCCAAAGCAACACAGTTTATTAAAGCAAAGAAGTGGAATATTCTTGAACTGCCAAATCAGTCACCTGACCGTAACAAACTGAGCTTTTAACTTGCTGAAGACTAAACTTCTCCACACAAACAGCAACTGAAAGGCCTGGCAGAGCATTAACAGGAGGAAACTCTTTTATGCAACCTTTTTGTTCAACCCACTGAATTAAAGCTGAAGGTCTGCACTTCAACTGCATCTGAATTGTTGCATTTAAAATTCATTGTGGTAAGGTACAGAAGCAAAATTAGAAAAAGTTGTCTGTGTCCAAATATTAATGGACATAACTGTACGTTTGGACTGTGAGAGGAAGCCTGGAAACCCACTAAGTCACAGGAACAGGAACTTAACGAAGGCTAGAAACATCTTATTGAGAAACAACAGTACTCACCACTACGCCACCAGTAACCAGAATTTCATCAAAATGCCAGAGAACCAGTCTACAAAGGCTGTTTCATTAAATGATAGCAACTTGAACTCTCATTATTGAAATCCTATGAATCTCTTAATAACTGTAGATAACTCTAATAGCATATGGGACACTGTATTATAAGCATCTTTAAATTTATGTTTTTAAAAAGAAAATCACATAACATATAATAAAATATAACCTTTATTTAACATCCCTACAGGCATCGCATCTCCCAGGATTTACTGTTTCATTGAGCAGTACATGTACCTTATATATACTTACTATAACAAACAGAAAAAACATGGTAAATATAGCTTTACATACATGTCACCAACTGAAATAACATACAACGTTTGGCAAACGGGGATGGGCTGGATCTTCCATGCATGCTGGAGGGAGAGTCAGGGTGTCTGATTTGAAATAGACATGGAGATGTTGGTATGGTGTTCTGCCCATTTCTTCATTATGTACACACTGCCGCACAGCCAACTTGCACCTTCTCAAACACTCTGGAAGAAATAAGAGGGATTTATAAGGTTTGCACACACGCAGTCATATTTCCACAGAGGATATAAAATTGGCATATTGTGCATTAATTTAATGAATTATTTTACCGGTAACTGAATGATGTACACACACACACACACACACACACACACACACACACACACACACACACACACACACAAACTCTTACCTTAAAACATAAGACCTGGACTTCTGCTGGTCCTCTAAAGCCAAAGAAAGGTGGAAAGATAATTAAAGGAAGAAGACATTAAATGGAATCATGAGATATTGGTAATCACTTTAATCAGAAACATTCTGACAGAAAGCTTGACCGTTCGTTTAAGGTCTTGCTGTCTTGTAGGTCTGGGTGTGTCCTTATGTGTGAGATTGCTTAAGTGCGTATTTTCCATCAGGGATTATCTGCCTCAGTTTCTGCTCTCTTAGCCCATTCTCCCCTCTTCTCACAGCACTCGGCCTGTTGACTCATGGTAATGTGAAGAGTTTGGCTGTGTGTCAGATCATCTGGAGTCATTTATAGAAGCTGTCGAGTGCCGCACTGACATCACCCCTATCTCTCGCCCAATGGCCAATCCTGCCTAATCCTTCTTTCTCCCCATGCGGGGCCATCCCATGTAAGGCTGAGCTGTATGGGATCACATACTGACACCTTGTAGAGACCTATAAGCAGGATCACGTCATTTATAGGGCACAGTTTACACTTGGCCTGAAAACGCTTTTTCAGTAATCTGATCACAAGAGGACAGCTGTACATAAATACAGGTGTGAACCCATCCAAACACACTGGAGTTGCATTCGGAGTAGAAAGGTATGTGACCCCATTTACGTAACAGCATGATGTGAAGACACTTGTGTCCCTGACCACATTCAAGGTCAAGTTTGAAGTGTGTATGTATCATGGCAACTATTTTATTCCCTCAAGTCAAACAACTAAGAAGGACACTGAAACTGTTCAAAGTGCAAAAATAATGCACAATGGTTGTTCTCCTATATTGCATATTACAAAATGTAATTGGAGCTGAACAGCAACATTCAATCACAAGTGGTTATTTTTAAATATAATCAGTTAGAGTTTCGTCAGGATCCCTACACTCTGAGAAGATTTTGTTTGCTGTGACTGCTTTCTGGAACCTCTCCATGGAAAGCACATAGCAGAAAGAGCAACACCATCACAGCAGGTATCAAGAGATTTGACACTGATGAAGTCAGATACAGCATAAAAAGAAAGTGGGTTGCAAAGCTGCTTGCAGGTGAGCATGAAACTTTAGGCAGGCTAAAGCAACATAAATAGAGCGTTCTGTTTGAAATTTAACAACAGGCTGTGTACAAAAATAACAGAGTGAGTTATCAACGGATGTGAATCTGCTGATGTGTCAGATCTTAATAGTTAAAAGGAAATTTTTAGTACTCCCTGTGAAATTCTACACCACTGGAGTAATTAAAACACCAAAACACAAATGTGGCAGTCTAAGAGTGAGGATATAAATAGCATAATAAAAGCAGTGAAAACATCAGATTTGGTATTTCTATTTAGCCATCATTAATCCTCGCCACATTACCACATCTAAAAGCAGGGCTTGCAATGTACAAAATGCACAGAGGATAAAGGCTGAGAGGAGACATGAGGAGGGAAGAGGAGAGCAAGAGCGGCGTTGCTTTTAAACTGATGAGTTTGTCACTGCAGCTCATGGCTGGTCAGTGGCTCTGCAGGTTTTATCAGTCTGTCCCATTTCATCTCCAATGACAACTGAGCCAGTAAACTGGGTTTGCCAGTGAAAGCTTTAATAACAAATACTTTGTCATAGTGATGTTGCATAGCATACAGGGAGAGGCCATCATCATCATCGTTTATTTATATAGCACTTTAAAAAGAATATATATACAATATCAGGGGACTTCAATCATGCCTCTTTGGACTCCACACTGCCCACCTTCACCCAGTATGTGACCTGCTCAACCAGAGACAATAAAACACTGGACTTACTGTATGCCAATGCTGAAGAGGCATACAGTTCATCACCTCTCCCTCCACTGGGCAAATCTGACCACAACCTGGTGCACCTTGTCCCTGTGTATGAGCCCTTAGTGCGCAGGGTGCCACCAGCCACCCGCACAGTGCAGAGATGGTCAGAGGAGAGCGAGGAGGCTCTTAAGGACTGTTTTGAGTCGACTGTGTGGGAGGTGATCTGTGACGACCATGGAGAGGACATCGACAGCCTTACTACATGCATTACTGACTATATAAACTTCTGTGTGGATAACACTGTACCTACCAGGACTGTACGGTGTTTCTCCAACAACAAACCTTGGATTACCCCAGAAATTAAAGCTGTCCTCAAGCAGAAGAGGAGGGCCTTCAAATCCAAAGACAAAGAGGAGTTGAAAAGGGTGCAGAGAGAGTTGAGGGGACTGATAAGGAATGGGAAGGAGAGCTACAGGCAGAAGATGGAGAACCAGCTTCAGCAAAACAACGTTGGTGAAGTCTGGAGAGGCCTCAGAACCATCTCAGGCCACAAACAGCAGAACTCTCTGCCTGGGAGGGATGTGAGATGGGCAAATGAACTGAATCATTTCTTCAACAGATTTGATTCAACCATGAGACAGTCTGCAACATCGGCTGCAGACTCACCCACCCCCACTGCTGCTGTTCCACCTCAGACACTTCACACCTCCTCTATTCACCCTGCTCACTCCCCCCCACCCCCAACAACAGCATCCAATACACACTCAACACAAGGCTCCAGCCTGTCTCTCTCAACCACCCAGGTTAGGAGGGAACTGAGGAGGATTAATGGCAAGAAGGCAGCGGGCCCAGATGGCATCAGCTCGAGGGTCGTCAGGTCCTGCGCGGACCAACTGTGTGGGGTGATGGAGCACCTCTTCAACCTGAGCCTGAGGTTGGGAAGAGTCCCACAGCTCTGGAAAACCTCCTGTGTTGTACCAGTGCCAAAGACTTCACGCCCCAAGGACCTCAACAGCTACAGGCCGGTGGCTCTGACATCCCACCTGATGAAGACCCTGGAGCGGTTGGTCCTGGCTCAGCTTCGGCGCCTAACAAGCTCATCACTGGACCCACTTCAGTTTGCCTACCAGCCTGGCATTGGAGCGGATGATGCCGTCATTCACCTCCTACATCGTTCCCTCGCTCACCTGGAGACCGCTGGAAGCACTGTGAGAATCATGTTCTTTGATTTCTCCAGTGCCTTCAACACCATTCTTCCCTCGGTTCTAAAGGACAAGCTGGTGAACTCTGGAGTGGACCATCACCTCACTACCTGGATCCTGGACTACCTCACCGACCGACCACAGTATGTGAGGACTCAGGGCTGTGTGTCGGACAGGGTCGTCTGCAGTACGGGGGCCCCACAGGGAACGGTTCTGGCTCCGTTCCTCTTCACCATCTACACTGCAGACTTCTCCCACAATTCCACCCAGTGCTTCCTGCAGAAGTTCTCTGATGACTCTGCAATAGTCGGCCTCATCACTGATGGGGACGACAAGGAGTACAGAGGTCTGACCCAAGACTTTGTGGACTGGTGCCAGCTGAACTACCTCCAGATCAACGCCAGTAAAACCAAGGAGCTGGTGGTAGACTTCCGCAGGCACAAGCATTCTCCACTGCAACCACTGAACATCCAGGGTATGGACATTGAGGCTGTGGACAGCTACAGGTACCTTGGTGTTCATCTGAACAATAGACTGGACTGGACTCATAACTCAGACGCCCTCTACAGGAAAGGGCAGAGCAGGCTGTACCTGCTGCGGAGACTCAGGTCATTTGGAGTGGAGGGCCCACTCCTGAAGACCTTCTATGACTCTGTCGTGGCTTCTGCTATCTTTTATGGTGTGGTCTGCTGGGGCGGCAGCATCTCTGCTGGGGACAGGAAGAGACTGAACAGGGTGATCCGAAGGGCCAGCTCTGTTCTAGGATGCCCTCTGGACCCAGTGGAGGTGGTGAGTGACAGGAGAATGGCGGCTAAGCTGTCATCCCTGTTGGACAACGTCTCCCACCCCATGCAGCAGACTGTGACAGCACTGAGCAGCTCCTTCAGTGGGAGACTGCGGCACCCACGGTGTGGGACGGAGAGATTTCGCAGGTCTTTCCTCCCCACTGCTGTCAGACTCCACAACAAAGACTTTAACTGAACAAACACACACATCCATACATATGCAATAATACTAAGTGCAATAATCTTTTCTGGCATCGTTGTATTTTTACTCAGTTGTATATAGCATTCGTATTCTATTTTTATCTTATTGTATATTTTTATTCTATTTTATTCTACTGTATATAGTATATTATTTTATTCTATTCTGTACAGTTGTGTACTGTATTTATTCTTATTGTATTCTAATTTTTGCGTCATAACTTTTGCACTGTCCACTTCCTGCTGTGACAAAACAAATTTCCCACGTGTGGGACTAATAAAGGTTATCTTATCTTATCTTATATATATAACAATAAATATAAATATAGGAATAAAATAGCAAAAACCAGACATAGCAATAAAATTAATAAAAATGCCAGTTACCCACAGAGTTAAAAGCCAGGGAATAAAAATAGGTTTTTAATCTGGACTTAAAAACTGGCACTGATGTAGTCTGTCTAATAAGGAGAGGAAGGCTTTTCCAAAGCATCGGAGCCGCAACAGAGAACGCTCGGTCTCCTCCAAGTTTCAGCCGTGACTTTGGGACAGAAAGCAACAGTTGCTGACCGAAGCGCAGGAATGGGGACATGTGGCTTCAACAAGTCAGACAAACAAACAGGTGCCAGACCATTTAGAGATTTAAAAACCAATAAAAGAACTTTAAAACGGATCCTAAATTCCATTGGAAGCCAATGTAGAGGCCAAGACCGGAGTGATGTGGTCGAATTTCCTTCTGCCAGTTAAAAATCGTGCCGTGGCATTTTGCACTAGTTGCAAGCGTGAGTGGGATGTGTCTAAGTAGCATGACTGCCAGGAAGCAGAATATTGGATTGGAACATGATGAGCTAAAATGATGATCCATATCAAAATCATCCATTTTATCTGGCAGTGGTTTTATTTTTATGGCCAAGTGGTACCACAAGAACTTACAGTACAGGCCACCTACAGAGAAATAGGGAGACACCTCGAAGAGTAAACAAAGCAATAAAAACAAACTGAAACAAAACAGTACAGGTAGATGCAGAGCACAGGGGAAAGCTGTCTGCTTGTTTACAGATGGATGTTCACAGTGTCCTATGTTACTAAGGTATTTACAGTGAGGGTTTAGGCAAGTGAACAGAGGTAAGTTGCTAATGAACTTACCTCTAGAAGTTTAGATAATAGTTTATTTCCCCTTCTCAGCATCTGGAAGAATGACCTCTGTTTAGGAAAAAAAAGTGTAGCTGTGGTTAAAAAAACTTCTGCTTTTCAAATTGATGTAAATGTCTTTTTATAGTTACAATAATTCACAACAGCTTAGGGAGAAAATATTGAAGAGTAAATGTAGAAATATTTCCCCATTTGATCAACAGTAGATACATACGTTTGACCTCGAGCTTGCAGGAGACGGTGGCCTCTCCCTGGGCATTTTTAGCTCTGCAGGTGTACACACCACCATCAAAGCTGCAGGGCTTTCGGATCTCGAGGGAGCAAATGCCCTGGTTGGAGATCTGACGATACTTGGGGTCGTCACCAATGACCATTTGATTCTTCAACCACTCGATCTTAGGCTGAGATGAAAGAAAAATGTACAAAATAAATTAACTTTACCACAAAATTACCAAGACTGATGTTAATGAAAATCAACATCTTGCATGAATTATCATGATAACAGCAGCTGGGATGTACAAGGTTGATCTCTTCTGCAACATGAGAATATTCATCGGACACATTCAGGAACCAATCTGTAAAGACACGATGACTAATAGAGACACGTGAAAAAGTGTGTGACAGTTTTGGCCATGAAGCATGGTTAAGGTAGTCAGTTGGTCTACCACTTCCAAGCTGAATACTCAACAACTATTCGAAAGATTGCCACGAAATATCAAGATCAGGTTATGTTTGTAAGTTAATTAAATAAGTTAATTAAAGACATCCAGGTTCTGTGCACCTCGGTTTATTTCAGATTTCCCCAAGACTAGACGAACCTCCCAAATATACACATTGGTCACACTGTCATAGTGTATATTTGAACATGCTGATTTCGATGTTAGCTCTTTAACCTATGTAAAGCCTTAGAGAACTGTTGGCATGGCAACGGACTTGGTCACCAGAAAAATGGTTAAATGGCGAAACAGGGAAAATGCAAAGAAATCCAGTAATTTCTACAGGTTAAAGGTTGATTTTCAGACCAATTCTGTTTTGACTGAATGTGTCCTGTGTGACAAAACACAACTGGCGTCTCAGTAAAGCCTAATAAACCCCTGCCAATAGTCAGTGAATGTTACCGTTTCAAACTGGTCTTTAAATCTCTTAATCCTGGCAAAACTGACATTTGTGGTCCACCTCTGTAGCTTCACCGATGTGTTTTTTTCCACTTCAGTTTTACATTTCTTACTTTAAACTGTCGTGGTTTTTCTTTCCTGTCTGCTTGGTACAGAGTGAGCTATTTAAACTTGTTCTGCAGCTGTGGTCTGTTTGGGCGGCAAAAATAGTGCTTTCTGTGTTACAAACACATCTTCAATCACCCATGAAAGGAGAACAATCTATACTTCTTATCACTGTCTCTTTTTCTGTCCGCCCTTCTTATCACGCATCTCTCACCCCCTTAATGCAGTCCCCTACTCTATGTGACAGCTCTTTATCAGAGACAACAGGACAAGCTATCACACTACTGAGCATGCCTTTGTACTGGACCTCTCCACACTGAACTCCATGCCAGGGAAGAGGAGGTGGCTCGATAAACACATGCTATAAAACACTTCAAGCCCACTTACAGGAGTATAAGAGATTTCAATTTACAGTGATTATGTAAAGACGTGAAGTTAAAGTATCGGTCATACAGCGGTTAAGTAGATGACCAGGTGTACCCTGCCCCCGCCCTATGCCCAGTGGGATAGGCTGGATAAGCAGAGGACGACAGATTGTTGGACGCATGGTTAAGCAGACATACAGATGATACAACTACTTGGAGAAATCTTTTTACACCACAGGGAAAGGCAAGAAAGACCTATTTGGCAAGGACAGCTCTCAGTCTGTAGATACTAACTTGAAGGAAAATTGCTTTCTCATTATTCTCAGCTACAGACTTTGTCTGTGATAAGTTTCACTGTCCCAAACTGTGGCATACTGTCATAAAACGACTAATAAATACTAAACGCTGCAAAAAAGAACAAACACAAAGCTACAAACAAATTACCCATCAATCCCTGTTTTCTTCATTGTCTAACATCAGCTTTTGTGCCGTGCTGTACCAAATTTGTTAGCTCTGTCTCATCTACACCGGCACGCACAGGGCAACTAACTGCTGCTGTCCTGGGGAAAAGCCAAGGACAGCTAGGACGAATAATCAACTGCATTTCCATTCTGAACTGCCACTTAATCTGCCTGCATCTGTCAGACAACTGTAAAGATAAGTTTAACCCAAGCAGTTGCTGCCAAACAGTGAGATACATTCTGAAAATCCCCATAAACATACCAGTGGAAGCCCTCCCTGAACTCCAGAGTGCATCCTTTTTTAACTGTGGCACTAATATCATATTTAAAGTGCATTTGTGAGGTTTTCTGGTGAGAATAAGACCGCTTCAGTTCAAAAAGGAACATTTGCTATGTTTGTGTAACATGGAAAGTCCCCTAAATCTCAATAGGCCAGTTCTATTTATAACCAGCAGATGCTTCCATGTGTCCTCCTAGCTTTGTACCTTTAGTGTGAGCATGAGCTCTAAATATCCAGTCAACTGTTAGGATACCACCACGATACCAACTGATAAGATCTAGTATCAATAAATTGTTGTATAGACACTGCTGTTTATATAAGATGTTGGTGTTTTGGATGTTTTTGTTGTTAAAAATGTGAGCTCTAATATTAAACCACTGTCATAATAGTTCCCTAAAATCTAAGGCGTCTAATTACAAATGTTTTAAGAAGACAAACTATCATAAAATACTAAGCAAATATTCAGACAAGAAAAAAATATGAATGAAACCTTTTTGACATCTGTAAATGAGAGTAATGCACGTCTAACCTTAGGACTCCCACGAACAGAGCACAGCAGCTTGGTGGTGTATCCCACGGTGGCGGCTCTGTCGTTGAGGGCCGTGGTGAACTTTGGAGCCTCGTTGAAGTCATGCTCCGGGTACTCAGGAGGTTTGTAGACAATACCTGTAAAGGAAGCAGCGTTAAGCTTTCATGAGCCAGATATAGTGCAGATCCTCTTTTTTACTGCATTATGTTTAAAAGTGGAACTACTACACACATTTGCTTAAAGAATAAAACACACTGTAACACAACTATGGTAATCATCTTAATGATTTCACAGCCTATTTAAATTTATTTCAGTAATAGCAGAGCACTTGCCAAGAGAGCTATCCACTTATGTTTAAAGCAGTGCCAAGGCCATTCCCACTCCTCAAGTCTCCACTTCAGATTCTTGCAACTAACCACAGCTCAATAAAATCTAAGTATCCATTCGTACTGCAGCCGTGCCACTAAAACTTTATGCAACAGAAACAAACTGATGTGAGACAAATGAAAGTACTGTGTGCATTCAGGGGGTCACCTGTCTTCTGGATGGTGGCCACTTCCTTTGTGACAGTGCTCTTCTCGCTCATGCCCACTTTGTTTTCAGCAAACACTCTAAAGGAATACGAGTTACCCATGACAAGGTCTGAGATGGTGGCACTTAACCTGTGATAGTGCTCCAGCACCATGAACCATTCCTGCGTGAGACAGCAGACAGTCGGATCAGACGTGTGAAATGATAGCAAGACTGGTCCTTACTGGACTGAATTCAAAAAAGTTCAAGTATACTCAGTATACTTACACATGTAATATGTGAAGTCCCTTCAAGGCCCTGCCTACACTCACACACAATTTAAACATTTATTTAATCATAAATGGCCATCGTGGCTCAAGAGTTGGGAGTTCGCCTTGTAATCGGAAGGTTGCCGGTTCGAGCCCCGGCTCGGACAGTCTCGGTCGTTGTGTCCTTGGGCAAGACACTTCACCCGTTGCCTACTGGTGGTGGTCAGAGGGCCCGGTGGCGCCATTGTCCGGCAGCCTCGCCTCTGTCAGTGCGCCCCAGGGTGGCTGTGGCTACAATGTAGCTGCCATCACCAGTGTGTGAATGTGTGTGTGAATGGATATGTAAAGCTTTGGGGTCCTTAGGGACTAGTAAAAGTGCTATATAAATACAGGCCATTTACCATACCAGGGTCACAGTGGCTGCTTTGTTCTGCAAGTTCTAATGCTGCTCATTGTAAAACACATACGACTCCAGCTGAAAAATGTCTTTGTTTCACTAACACACTTCAACAAAGACCATTTTCACAAACATTCTGGTTAGTGCATTTCTGTAAATGGAACATTTATGCCTCGTTCCAGCTGCCTGGATGTCAGAAATTGTTGTAGAAATTGAAAAAGCATTTGTTTTGGTTTTAGCAAGGTTGAGTCTTTCATGCATCACTACCAATACAGCACAATACCTGTGCTTTTGCTCTGAAAAGCACCGCTGCAGCACATCCCCGAATAGTGGCTGCTCTGCAAATGTCTTATTAGCAAATCACAAATACACAACAGGGGCTGTACAAATGAAAAGATTTAGATATCCACTACTGGTTACATTCACTGCCGCCATCTTTGATTGTTAACTCCTGCTCTGAATTTCCGAGTTGGAAATCCCAGTTGAGGAGACAATCCAGATGAAACTGTTATTGGGAACTTGTTAATTCCGACTTCAGAGTTAATCTGAAATTCACCAATAATACAGAACCTTTATAAAACAGACCAATATGCTGCAGTAAGGCTTCACTCTGACTGCATCATATTGAATGAAACACTGAAAACCGAGTTAAATGCACATAAATGTGCATCTTTCTGTGTCGTGTTAAAGATGCCAACACCTGTGGGGCAACTCGACCTCAAACTATGAATAGAAAGTGATGCTCTGGGTTTGTGAGATTCATGTCAACATTACTGATCTGGTGTAACAGATGGGTTTTGTGCAGTTTGAGTAAATCTCTACTATACCCCAGTCTTCTTGTCAGCTTTCTGGACAGTGTATCCAGTGATGTCTGTGTTGCCATTATCCTTGGGTGGAGTCCACTCCAGAGCAGCATTGAAGCCCCAGGCATCCACCAGCTTTATACTAGCAGGAGGACCAGGGCGCTCTGATGAAACACATTACTGTAAGTATCACGGTATTACAATCATAATGAGAAAACCATCTATTTAAACTGTATGTATTTTAAGCAGTAGCTGGCACAAGGCTCAAGCACTCTGGCATCTTTGTCAGAGATGTCATTTATGTTGGCTAATACCCAGAGAAAGTCACAAGTCTAGAAACAAGGAAGTCAACACGTCGGCTGCAAAGCCAGTTGAGCAGATTTAACAGGAAGGCCTCGCGTGAATCAACAGTTTGACACGCTCACATATTCCTTTGTGTAAATGAGATTGTTTTACTCACCCACAATCTGAAGGGTAATTGTGCCTTTATCTTCAAAGCTATCCACTTTTAGGGTCATCTCATAAACACCAGAGTCCTCCCTCTGAGCGCTGCGGATGAACAGGATGCTGTCCTTGTCACTGTTCCTGATATTGACCTTCTTGGTATCCACAGGCTGACCATCTTTAAGCCAGGACACTGCAGGTTTAGGCTTTCCCTAAGGAGTTGAAAACGAGAACGGTTAAAAGCAAAATAAACCGAAGTGTTCAAAAATGTATCTGTCAGCCTTTTATGTTTCCTCACTGACTAATGCAGTGAACGTGCACACTAGCCCGCTTACAAGAAACGGGATGACGAGGTTGATCTGCTCTCCGACTTTCTTGACATAGCGGGACCTGAGAGCCCGAGGCAAGCGGATCTTGGGACGGTCTGCAAAGTCAAATCAAGCATGTTTACTTTTCACCTCGTCCGTCTTCTACAGTCTGACTGGGCAGATTTGCTGCTGATTTACTGAACAGTTAACATTACATGCTAACAGCATAAAGCACGGTGTATACACATCCTGTCAGACTCTTTAAAGTGTGGTCACACATGCATATAATGGCAGGTCAACAAGATCTAAATAGAGCAGCTACTGCTGCTGCAAAGTCTACAAGAACATGATTGAACAGGCTAAAATTAACCCACAACAGTTTTAACAATGCAAATTCATGACAGAAAAATAGTCATAACAGCCGAGAAGCTGACAGTCTATTTAACTTTAGAAAGAGCAATGACTATAAAGTGGAAAATGCACTGTTAGCAGGACAAAACAAACTAATTTGAAACAGCGATGTGTGCGAAACGCATACAATTAAAAACTAACTTGATCATCAAAGATTTTTTAAAGCGTCAGCTCGTCGCACTTTCACTTCAGTTTTTCAACGTAAAACATTTCCTTAAAAACATAAAAAACAAGCTAACATGAAATCTTTTCCATATTGATGGAAGTAGACCTGATACATCGTCACACTCAAGCCACCGTTTAAGTGCTTATGCCTCATGACCCAGTTTTGCAGGACCAAACAAAACAAAAAATGAGGTGAAATCTAAACAAAGGTTGTGTGTGCTTAAAGAAAAGTGCAGTATCTGGGCAGGGAGAGCCGAACAAGTAAACCAGCAGCTCCTAAAATAGCTTTAGTGACAAGAAAGACTGAACCCTGAAAGCACAGCCCTCATGTCGTGCCCAAAGGAACCACAAATACATGTCAACGCTTTCAGCTGAGCAGTGGTTGCGATATCACGTCTGCAGACGACTGCAGCAACTCCTGATGTGAATTAAAATCAAACAGGTGAAGTTGCATCGCAGACATCTAGCTGGGCTCTGTTGGATGGTTTCCTTCACGCCAAGTGCTAAGTATCAGGAACAGCATCTTCACATGTTTCTGCATAAGCAGCAAATATCTGAAAAGCTCCCTGGGCTTAGAGGATAAATAAAACCACCAGGCTCCTGCCCTCCCTCACCTCATTCACCCCCCCCCCCCTACAGCCTGCTTCTCCTAATCCACTCAAACTACCCTCCCATTGGGCACCACATCCACTTCCATCTTCTTCTAGCTATAAGAGTGTTTACATCTTCTCCTTCTGATGCACTAAATCTAACCTGATATCTTGCCTTCCTGTTCTTACATTTGTCACCGTATCATTGCTTCTCAGGATGGGATCTTGCTTCTGGAACAACCATTTCCCAAGTAGATCAGGGCTGCCTCCAGATTTGGCTCAAACACTAATCCTTGCTAATCAGCACACTTCCCAGCAATGCCCCCGAAGTGTTGCAGGCATTGTGGCATCCAGCAGCCTGTAAGTCCCCCCTGCAAGGAATCTATAATCTGCCATTGTCTCCGGATAAAATGTCTTTGTAGGGGGCTTTCAGCATATGTAGGTCAGCATGTCTTCCTCTAAAGCTTAAACCTGTGGATGGGTGTCTGGTCCGGACAGCTTGTGACTGACACACAGCTGAATTTAACCTCAACAAGCCATACAGAATCCAACAATTAGGCTCATGTTTCACCAACCAGGAAATACGCCTAGAGACAGTAAGCTGTGGGTAACTGGGGCATGTCAACTCAGGTCGGCACTACGTCAGTGTGTGGGTTCAGAATCAGAACTACGGAAAATAAACCAACTGTGGTTTAAACCACAGAAAAAGTACTGTGAGCGAAGTGTGGTGACAAGAGAGTCTCTGTGTATTCTGGAGCTGTACTTCTCAGTACACAGCACACCACAATAGTGAAGCAACAGTTAAAGTGAGGAATTTTACAAAGGTCATAATAACCATCAGCCAGATTTTTGCATTTTTAACAAGAACGCATTGGTCAAAGGGGAAAGAATAGTCGTTGATGCAATCGTAAGCAAAAAGGCTGCATCCATTATTAGTTATATAGTACTAGGCAGTCTCTTTTTGTGCTTGGAGTCAAATGCTTTAACACGTTTCCCATGGTAGTCATGCTAATATAACAATCTTAGGGCAAGCATGTTAATATTTGCTAATGAGCCTATTTGGGCGTGGTGCAAACGCCTACTTACTTCTAGCTATAACCGTGTTTGGCCTTTTTTTGAGTAAACTGTGACCCAGTGATAAGTAAATGAAAGACTGTTTCACACACACAGTTCATGAATGAATGTACCAAACTGTATCGGCAATACAGTACTGTGCAAAAATCTCGAGTCAGCCTTCAGTTTGCTTTCTTGAGCAATAATTATCGAGTCTTTCAAAGATTTAGAAAGACACAAAAAGTAACACAAAGGTCAAAGATAACACAGTTTGATAGACATAAAATTGTATTTTTGCACCAACAAGGTGATTTATGGAGAGCAACCTCTCACGATACCTTAGTAAGATTTTGATCCATCACACATTAGTATCTGTAAAACATCTCTGGCAGCACTGCCAGTAATGTAAAAGCATTCCTGGATAGAAAAACAGACAGTGGAACACTTTCAGTCATGGACTCAACCTCAACATGACTGAAGCAGTGTGTGATCAACTTGACTCAGAGCAGAACAAAAGGCAGCCAACGTCCAAAGAACAGCTGGATGTCCTTCAAGAAGCCTGGATTCCTGAATAGTACTCACAGAAATTACACGAACGTTCGCCTAACAGAGTTTAGGCTGCGTTGAAGAATAAAGGTGCTGATAGCAAATACTGACTTTTAACCTTGTTAGAATTGTGCAAACTCTGTTTTTGCTTTATATGCAGTGTTTACATGTATGTGTGGATATTTCAATAAAATGCTGCAGCTAATTCCCATTTTCCTAGCAAATTGCAAAGAAACAAGGGGCGGCTTTTGTACATTACTGTATATTAAGTGATATTATAGTCTGGACCAAAGCTGCAAACTGATTCAAAGTGATTTAGTGCAATTTAGTTTTATATTTATTCAGTTATATTTAGTTTAGTTATATATTTTCATGGATGTATAAAATGACAGGAACATTCTGTAAATTGAAAGTGTACCAACCAGCAGTCTTGACTGAAGATGTGCGTACATGCAAATGAAAGCATGACTTACAGCTAATGAAAGCTCTTGTCAGCACCTTTGCGATTTATGTGCTTGCATCTGTGCAATCCATCTGAGGCACCAGCAGTTAATACCACCTCTACCTCACTGGTTGTAACATGAGTATTTTAAGGATAGGTCATAAGTTACAACTATGTTAGAGCTCCTGATAAAGAGTTGGAGACAGTCATTTTACCAGGTGGCTGCACAGCAACGGAGAGCTTCGTAGTAAGGTTCTGGTGCGGGACGTCTTGTGCAGAGATGAACAGCATATTCTCTGTGTTAATTCTCACTATGAAATAGAAATTCTCATTGTACTGTGCAAGCAAGCTTTGCGTGGTTCCTTCTCCAAACAGAATAATGTCACGGGAGCTTAGCAACAAAGGTTTGAAGAAACCTTTTAGGAATTATGAGACGTTTTTAGAGTTGGTTTGACACTTTCTACGAAGACTAACTTGTAAGTGTGTTATGTGATTTTAGACTGTTTTTTAAAAAAAAGCTGTCCAAAAAAAACACAACTTTGCTGGAAGCTGCCTGATAGTGAGGTGCAATAATGACTCACCAACAACCTCGCGGATTGGCACAGGGTCAGCGAGTGTTCCAGGTTCGCTGCGGCCACCGGGGTTTACAGCCACCACGCGCACGCGCAGCAAATCACCTGCTTTCAGATTTTTGATGCAGTATCGGTTAGCTGCAGTCAGCTCCTCGTTAGCTACAACCCAGTCTGTTGCTGTTGGGAAACCAAGGATCTGTGTTAGTGAGAGGCTTTCAGGGTCATTATTCCATATTATGAAAAGAATGCAAACTATCCGCTTTTTCTCCTGATGGTTTTTTATTTATTGCAATTTTCCTGAATGTTGAAAACCCCTCAATTAAACTTAACTGGTTTATCACCTGTTGACACCAGTTTACAAACAACCTGCCCATAAGAAGTATACTTTGGCTACCGTGACGAAATCTCAGAAGGCATGCCGTCATCTGAGCAAATGAGTGCTTCTAAAAGTGGTGTCGGGAGATACAGCGACAGCCGGTAAACTGATGCCTGCCGTATACGGCCCGGACCCAGCAATGAGTATATTTGCCCTCTGACACGCTGGGGACAGGTGCAAGCAAACACTCTCACATACATGTGACACACATATGCAGACTTACTTCCATCCTTGCAGTACTCGATGGCGTATCCATCCAGGCCCGAGTCTCCGATGGTCTCTGGTGTCTTCCACTTAATGGTGAGACTGGAGTCGTTAACATCATCCACAGACACGTCCAAAGGAGCACTGGTGGGGACTGTGAGAGGTTTAGTGCAGTGAAGCTTGATAAAGCATTCTTAATATAGACAAAACAGTTAAAAGTACACACATAATGGGAAAATTAGCAAGATACTTTACATTCTAATGCATAAATATGTGGAGCTGCAACTCAGTTATTTTTATTGATAATTATTATGGAAGATTTTTGTCATTTTCACAATGAAGCATTAGAAAAACAGTCAAACAATATGTTGATACAAGATCTGATTTAAAGCCAAATTCATTTATCATTTCCAGCTTTTTAAATAAGAGGATCTCTTTCTTTAATTTCTTTACATACAAGATAAAAGTGAATATAATTGTTTTAGGAGATTAATGCCACATCTGACACACAGCAGGATCAGATGTTAGTGTTACCTGCAGGAGGTGGTGGTGTGGGGGCCTTAGGTGGCTCCTCGACTACAGCAGGTTCCACTGGAGCAGCTAGCAAGAAAAAGGAGAATATTTACATTTTTATAAGCAAATACAAGAAAAAAAACCTGGTACTTATCCACAGTATTTTTTCTATACAGCAGCATTCAACGATGCAAATGTCCAAACCTTTGAAAAAAACTATTTTACTGCAGAGAAAAGGGCATCAGGAAGTTACCTTCTCACAGATTGGGAAAGTCATGATGGGAAGTACTTATTTGTAATAACGATAATGTTTACCGTCTGCCGGAGCATCTGCAGCAGGAGCAGCAGCAGCATCTTCAGCGGCAGGAGCTGTAGCTAGCATTAAAACGCCGTTAGGGAAGCCAGTTAGATACGAACAATTTGACATTATTAATGCAGGTAATTGAACGTTTTTAGGCATTTTGATAAACTTACAGTGATGTGAAAAAGAAAGTTTTCACAGAACCTTTTGTGAAAACTAAATGTGTGTCATATTACAGGACCACCTTTAGAAGTGATAACTTGAAGGAATCCTTGACTATCAGTGTCTTGTGGAGGACTTTTTGCCCACTCTTCTTTACACTGCTTCAGTTCATTGAGACTTGCACTTGAATTTCCCAGAGGAACCCACCCGAGGGATTAATAAAGTTTTATCTTATCTCTGGGTTTTTTTTTTTATGCACAGCTCTCTTAAGCTCCTGTCCAGCATTTCATTCGTGCGAAGGTCAGGACTTTGAGTGGACCATTGCAACATCTCGATTCTTTTGCATGCTGTGTTTGTCATAACGCACAGCACCACATTTGGGGAAAAACAACAGCATCTCCACACTAAGTCTTGTGGGTTTTTTTAGATGCTACTTAGCAAGCCTAAGATGAGCTGCCAAGTTCTTATAAGAGAGAAGAGGCTTTCTTTTGGCAACCCTTCCAAACAAGCCTAATTGTACTGTCATGAACTTTAACATTTAATATGTTAATGTGTTGTTTGGAATTTATCTAAGAATTGCACAGTCTGACCTTGGGGTGAATTTGGCATCCACTCGTGAGACGATTCTCGCATTGTGTTAACACAAGCATCTGAATGCTCCACACCAGTCAGCTGCCAAAACTGCTGCTTTTATAGAGGTGCTCAGACTTGCGAATGATCAGTTAACCAGCATTTGATTACCAGAAACCTGCTGCTCTTTACCCTCTTCATTCCTTTGGAAACTGTTCTTTCCAAACAAGTGCACAGAGTCCCACAAAAGCTTTTTTTCACATCACTGTATACTCTACTGAGCAAGCAGCAGGAAAGAGCAGTGTGGGTACAGCTGTGTTAGAACAAACAGGTGACCAGATGTCCACAAACAAAAACCTCAGCAGTTAAGAAAGGCGGAAGATGAACACACAAACACATTTACAGACAGAAACACAAGAAGTGCACAGTGGAACACAAACACATGTTGCATATCAGCTTGCATATGTGTGGAGACAGCCTGTGGTGTAAGTTTACTCTTAGTAGCTGTTCAATCTCCTCTGTCTTCTGTCATATTGCCATCAGTTAAGGTTAAGGGTCATGTGTCGAGGTTTAAAGCCAAAAACACATTGAACCAATTCTTCATTTTATTAGAGTATTGATACAAGAGGGTAACTTGTGATCCAGCTTTCGTTTCAGTCTGCAAAAAGGCTTCAAGCGCTGGTGTTTACAGTTAATGTGTGGTCAACTTGGGGTAAATTACTGAACAGGAGTAGAAGCATGAGAGATTTGTTTTTAAAGAAATGTGTTGTACTTTGCTTATGTAGCACACACTGTAGTTTACAGTGTTCAAGTTTCAGATTGTAAAGTAAAATTTAAAACACTACACAATGTTTTGCAAATCCTTTCAACACTAAATTATATTTAAAATAGTACAAAGACAACATATTAAATGTAAAAAAATAAGAAATCCGTTTGCTTTTTGAAAAAAATGTTCGTGTAACTTGTTGGAGGGACATCTCCCAACTAATAAGGCTCTCCACAAAAATGCCACCATGCCAACAAATTCAAGTCGCATGCAAAACAAAATGCAAGATCTAGAAATTCAGCTGCGTTTTCTTAGCTCAGACACATTTAGGTCTTTTATCTGTGACCTGACAAACTGAGATTAGAGGGTTTTGTTTTTTTGTTTTGTTTTTAAAATGATGAGTATTTTTAAAATTTACTCAGATTTAGAGCAACAAATGTTGCCATTCAGATGACATCATTTTCAGGGAAAGCCTTGCTTATGTCGGCAACACATTCTCCACATATTACAGCAGCATAGCTCTGTATTAAAGGGTCCCAAATGGCCATGCCAGCAGTCCACACCTGTCACCTACTTAAAACATATGAAAGAAAAAATATGACAAAGGAATGCTGAACTGTGGAACAGCTGAAATCCTACAGCAAGTAAGAATGGAAACCATGTGGCTTGTAAAACCATTAAAACTAGAGCAACTGGTCTTCTCAGTTCCCTGTCACTTATAGAGAGAGCTGCTTAAAAGGGAAGGTTTCTGCTCTAAATCGGTATGCTTGGTCTCGTTCAGGTTTTTCTTTTAAGTTTTCCTAGAATTCACATCCCAACTTTGTGGAAAGGGGAGAGTGGGGGTGTTGCACGTGTACTCTGATCCACTGCTAGTACAGGCAGTAAATTATGGCAGCCTTGCTCAAAGTAAGTACTTGTAAAAACTAATGACAATTGTACTGTTACTACTCACTTGATACAATTAGGAAGCACTTTGTTGCACTGCATTCACTTTAGTTTTGATCACTGGCTTTAGGATGCTTCAAAGCTGTCTGATGCAACTTCCTAACTTGGGGGAGAAAATGTCTGCTTATATTCTTAATTAAATCAAACACTGTTAAACACGAGAGCTACCCACGCATAGTCACGGTTAGTAATATTAGCTTGCAACTCTACTCCGTTCCCAAGAGTCTATCGAGATACCGGGAGCGCTTCCTTCAGCAGCGGGGGTGTCTTCTGCTGGAGGGGCGGCAGCTGCTTCTGCCTCGGCTGGAGGAGCTTCAGCAGGTGCGGCCTCGGCAGGTGGAGCCTCCACGGGTGGAACGGGCTCAGGTGCCTTCTCCGCAGCCTTCTTGACTGGTGACTTCTTGATAGGTGCAGGTTTGGCCGGCATCTTGCTGGCGGACGCGAACTCCTCGGGATGAGGCGGTGGAAGAGTCTTAGGTAACATATATACTGAGGGCTGGTGGGCTGCTCCACCCATTCCCATGACTTCTACACCCGCCTACCCACTTAAGCCACATCTTCTATGGGAAGACTGAAGGTAAAGAAATATAAGGAGAAAAAAAGTTGTGTACCTTTAACTCAGGTAACACACCTGTCGATAATTAAACTGATAATTAAGAAACCATCAAATACGGTCCTTCAACTTAATTGAGTAGTGGCCCATTAGCACCCCCTAGTGGATTATAAAGAAACACGTAAAAAACAGGTAGTGATGTGATGAATGGCATGACTTTATTGTAACAACTGCTCAATGTTAGACATATGGGATTTAATGTGGTTATAGAGACATGCCATACAACCTTTACCGAGCCCACTTTTAAGCCAAGTGCTCCTTCCTGCTGGAGGAAGACAATACAACCACAGAGGACGCTCATTTTCTGCATACGCGGGCCCAACTTTCTCTTAGATCCCTTAAGTGATTGTTGTCGCAGACGCAGTGACTATTTACAGTGTTTACAATAGTGATGTAATGTACAAAAGAGGAAAAACAAAACATCTTTACAAATATTTGCATAAGAAAAAACACAAAAACCCCCACGTCTGCTCTTAAAAACAATGTGAAAAAGAGGAAGATATCCAGTTATTTAAAAATCCCTCCCGTGATAAGGTTTAAGTGCGGTAGGTCCAATGAAAGGAAACTTTGGGAACACACCAGGGATACATGCATCAACATCACATCTCTAGGCTTGCATCTGTTCTCACGCAGCTTCCCATTTCTCAGGCAACTCCCCAATGACGACAAGACCTTCAAGCTTAAGTTGAAGATGGTGTCAAATCGTGCAAAGCAGCCTAGTCATGATACACATTCGCATTAACTGCAGTTTACTGACACACACATCATCTTAACTTACAGCTTATCACATAACTGCCTGTCAAAGGCTCCAAATATATCGATAACCCACTCGAAACCCAAATTTGGGCATTAAAGTGATGACATGGAAGTGACATCAGAGTAGGTCAGTGGAACTAGTTATGTTCCCTCTAGATCGAGGCCTCTGTGTGGTAGATCAAAGCAGCTTTTTAGGCCAAATTGTGTTTCAGGCACAGATAGACTTAGGCATCGTGCCTCTACTTTACAGCAGTAGAGGAACATGTGGGCAGAGTATGGCAGTCTGAGGTACTTCAGGGTCAAGCTAAGGGGTTTAAGAGTATCCCAGCAACCTACAGTTCCCTCCTCTTACACCGCTCTTTATACTTTCTCACTTTATCTCAGTTAACAGTCAAGATGTGAGCAATAAATACTGTCATCTACTACCTCTAGCATATTTCATGTGCAAACCAATGAAGAAACAAAACGGGAGGAAGTCACATTTAAATATTAATCAGTCTTTTCTGACGGTAACTCAAACCATGTGAGAAAAGGAAACTGACAATTAGCAGAAAGTCACGTTTTAATCAAAAGATGGAAGTAAAGGAAAGAGGAAGGAAAATGTTATGGCTATTTTTTGCTAAAGTTTTCTGCTTCTGCTTCAGGGATGATGACACGGGTGATAAACGTCGGCATACGGGCGATCACTGAAGATGACTCGGTACAAAAAATCCTACAAAATCAAGACTTTGAGAGCTGTGTCGTCAGCTATTACAAGAGAAGTCTGTGTTTTAAAACTGATATCTAAATACAGAGTATACGCAAGCATAGCCAGAAACGGTGCTCAATAAACAAGCAGGTCGTGGGTGTTTTTTTTCTTCAATTTTTTTCCCTCTCTGTGTTTATAATTCAGTACATTGACTTCCTGTGGTTATAATATCAGCATAACACTGGTTACCGAGTCCACGTATGATGACATTCTCTTTACAGACTCAACCCAAAATGAAATCATCACTCGTTTCAGTTTTCACCTCATGCACGTTGCTCTTTGCAGCTTCGCAGTTCTGTTTATTCGATAAATGACAAAATAGCAGAACTGAAAAGAAGAAAACATTCAAGGCCTTTTTCATAGTTGTGTTTTTGAGTGTGCGTTATGTTCTACCAAGCACCTTTAGTGAGACTGAAAGCGCACCATGAACAGAAGAGAGGCAGGAATCAATAGATGCTGCCATCTGGAGGATTTACTAGTGAACTGCATGATTTGGCCAAGCCGATCCCCCCATTTGATACACAGTCACTGACTCGGCCTCCTAAAATCCAATTATTACAAGTAAAAAAATAAAGTGCATTTTGGCTGTAGTCAAGTGCTGGTCCTACTTTTTGGGGAGTGATCAGACTGTTTTTCTGTAGTCTGCATTCCTGAAATGACGCATGTGCCTCCAAAATAAACCTATAAGCACCAATAGTTGTTGTGAGGGTTGCGGCAGTAAAAAACAAAAAAACAAAACAAAGGGAACAAATATTCAACGGGGTTATAGGTAATATTTTGTTTTATACTATTTTGGTCACCATGCACTTGCAGATTCAACAACAGCCCATCTGATACCAGCTGAGAGCAGAAGGGAGAAAAGACACCATCTTTCCCCGCCGTGATCATCGCAGCTTCCTGTCAAAGCGGTTTCATCATCTTTCCCATGTTCAGATATCCGGGAGGAGCAAACCCATTGTCCACTGTCCATAATCCTCCTACTCCCTCTCTCTGTAGATTCTTTACATTAGCTTTGTAACTGCTCACTGAGCACACATTAAAGTTCATCTTGGAGTCTTTAAATTCTCATTTGAACTGCATTTGTGAGAGCCGCGCTGTAGAGTCGACAGTTCCTTAGCTTTATCGACAGTCTACTCAGAGTGTAGCCTGCAGAGTGGGATCAAGACTGCCTTCCCTCTCTGGAGACTCTATGCAGTTGGCCGACTCCTGGAGCTTCAGCAGCATGGCCATCTGTGGAGCAGGAGGAGACACAGAAGAAGAGTTAGCCACAGAGAAGATTGCTACACATGTAGCAATCTTCTCTGTTATTAAGTTATTCTAGATTAAGTTATTCTACGTTTAATCCAATAACTGCTCTGCCAGCGTTTTTGACTGTCTTGTAATCAGGCTCTCCTTTCTTATGTGTTTCTAATGCTAAAGATATATTTTCTGTGTCAGAATAAAAGGACTCAGTTGAGGAAACAATCGCAGGAAATTCAGTACATTTATTGAGAATTTAGTACTGATAGACAGTTTTAAACATTCCTGTGAGTATGGAGCACGATGGCCCAGTTACAGTGAGCTGCTAGATGAGGTGTTGCAGGCTCTACACCAGGGGTCCCCAATCCCAGTCCACGAGGGCCGGTGTCCCTGCAGGTTTTAGATCTCACCCGGGGTCAACACACCTGCATCACATGATTAGTTCATTCCCAGGCCTCTGGAGAACTTTGAGAAGGTAATTTATCCATTTAAATCAGCTGTGATGGATCAAAGACACATCTAAAACCTGCAGGGACACCGGCCCTCGTGGACTGGGATCGGGGACCCCTGCTCTACACTCTTCACACCTTTCGCAACATGAACTTTTTTTGCACCATGGTCAATTAATTCAATTAATTGACAGTCTTATTGAAACAATGTCAATTTGTTTGTATTCCCGGCAATATTCTCCACTCTCAGCAAATCAAAATGGACTAAAGCACATCTAGGCACAAAAACTAGAAAAATTTGCATTTCCTGCGAAAATGCTGTGTGGGTGCCTTAACGCTGAAGATGTCGGCTGAAAAAAGCTGAAAAAGTTGAAAAAACAACAACAAAGCATTTCCCTGAGCAGGATTCAAACCTTTTGGTTTCAAGGCGGCGACTCACCTCACTCCGCCAAACTCATTCTCACAAAGAAGAGGTGGAGAGACTGACAATTCTGGCGAAATTAGCAGAAGCTGCTTAGAATTGTGCTGATAAGAGGTGAAAAGGCTAAAAGTTTTGCAGAAAAGAGTTCAATCAGCAGAATTTCTGCTGAAAAGAGGTTTTTGCTGAAAACAGCTGAAAAAGCTGAAAAGTGGTGGAAAAACTTAAAATTGTGCTGAAAAGGGGTGAAAAAGTTTAACTGTTAACTGAAAGAAATTTTGCCATAAGCGGGATTTGAACCCGGGCCTCCCAGTCTGAGAACGGACGCTTATCTCACTGAGCTAAAACACAGGTCAACCCGGCGAGGAAAATCAGTGAGGCCGCTGATAATGTGGCAGAAATGGGCAAAAAATATTGCAAAAAAAATTCAATATCTCAAAAAGTATAGAAGTTATGAGCACCAAAAGTCATAGCACCCATTAGCAGAAACAGCAGAATTTTTTAAAGTTTGAACGGAGAAAATCGGCTGAAAACTGAGGGAGTAGTTAACGTCCAAAAAACGTACGGAAAGCAACTTGCAGAATAAAGAAACAGGATCTCAATAGTGTGGATGCCTATGGCATCCACACAATCACTCACCAGTGGGTCTGACTCCAGTGTGCTGGGTGGAGGTGTGTCTTTAGGAGGCTTCTTCTCCTCACTGAGTGGACCTATGCTAGGAGGAGGTAGGTGAAAGAGCCTGGACTGATCCTGCTGTGCGTTGGGCCAGGGGAGGGTGCCTCTCACCCACTCGACCGGATCCTCCCATACTGATTTATGCCCATGGACCTGACAGGAAGACAAGTCCATAGTGAAAACAGTGTTGTTATAGAGGGGGTTATTGTTTGTTCCACTACTGTTATATTTTGGAAATGTGTGCATGTTCACCTTAATGCCATCTTTGGCTCCTTCCTGCAAGTACGGTATGATCGAGTGGTTCCACAAGTCAATGAACCACTGCCTGAACTCCGCCACTGACACTGGGCATGACAGGAAAAAGCAGGGACCTGGAGGAGGCAGGGTTTTTTGTTAACAGGTCTTTATCATAACAACTCTCTCCCAAGTATCCAAGTCGGACTTTGCTCACTCTGTCTGCTAATATCTCACCTATGAGGAAGTCTGAAGTGCTGTGTTTCTCCAGGAAGGCGTGCAGATGGTACCAGAGCTGAGGGATCCAATCGAGAACCTGGAGGAGCTCCTGGTGGCGTGCCAAGTCCTGCTCCTGGTCCTGGTAAGCCTCTACAGCTTTACGGTGCAAGTACCTCAGCAGAAACCCATTTGCTGGTTCTACGTTGTTGGAGAACATCACCATCCTGTGGCCACATGCAAGAAACACTTACTTTCTGCGTAAGAGTTAAACAGGGTCACGGAGTATGCTTCATCCAGTCCTCTGCCTACCTGAAGCTCAGGTGCAGCCCATGGTTAGACGTCATTTTCACAGGTTGATTGGTCGTTCCAATTATGTACGGACTGAAACAGCAACAGAGAAAATCTTGTTACTCTTCGATTAAACAAATCTTATTGAATTCTTTGGTGAAACAGAGTAATTCTCAGTCATTTACCATTTGTGATACTTGCAGGTGAGCGCTCCATTAACAAGCTCAGTGATGGCCGCTGAATCGCTAATATCATCGATGATAACGACCAGGGGAAGTTCCCCTCCACACTCTCTGTCAATCTGATTTGCTAGATCTGACAAATACAACTGCAGCTCCTGTTAAAAGGTGAATACATATTTTCATACTTGCTTGTGAAAGAATAAGAAACAAAAAAACCCACCAAAAATCCTTAATCAGGTTTTACCTTCTGTGATTGACGGTGCATGTTGAAGGTGATAGCAGGGCTGCGACCCAGGAGACCGGGCTCGTGGCCGGCTTCAGTCGAGTCAGTGCGGCTGCGCTGCAGGAGGTAGTGGGCCAGACGCTGAGCTAGGTAAGTCTTTCCTGTCCCGCTGGGCCCAGACAGAACAAGGCGCCTGTGCTTCATCAGCAGGCTGATATAGTGCAGCATCATGGGCTTAGGAATCAGGGTCTCAAACACCAGTGAGTCAACACATTTTTCCCGGAGACCTGAAGAGTTTCAGACACAGAGGGGAGGATGAGCAAGACGATGTATGTAGCATTTATGAATAACTAAACTGTCTAATTTTATACTAGATCCAGTACTTAAATTACATCAGTTGGTCTAGGTCTCGGGGGGCTTAACCAACATGAAAATAGTCATTTTAGCCCCCCCAACCTAACAATAGAAGAGGAGCTTTTTTCTGTCAAAGCAGGAACCACAGTGAAGGTTTGGGTTGCCAAACCCTGGCCCAGATAAACCATCACATGCTTTCATTACATTCCCAAAGTCCTGCTTTTGTCTTGTGGCTATTTAATAGCACTCTGGCATCCACGACCCTCGAGCCAACCATTTTCATTTACAAAATAGGCCTCAGATTACACTCAAAATATGTGTAAGATTCCTGGAGACTAGCACCATGTAAAAGTTAAAAAGCTGCATGTAATTCATTTAAGAAAATAGACGTCAATAAGAGTTTTGAATACAGCGTTTCAAAGCAAAACAAACTGTTTTCAGCTCCATTTTTATGCAAATATTGCAACAACTTTTACCTCGAGCTGCTTTGTATTCAAAGATAACAATACAAATAAACCCAAACAATCAAAAAACTCCATGTGAAGTAAGCACGAGCACAGGAAAAACTCTGACCACTCCACTCCAGCCAACTCTGGGAGGGGCAGCCATCCGCTGGTGAGAGGGGGGGGGGGAGACAGGACATGGAAAAAAAAATGCACTGAATGCACTTATATCTGCTAACCTTTCAAGGTGACAAAAATACGAGCGGGACCATTGCCAAGACATCGATAAGGTGAGCCTTGGGGTTTGTCCCCCCCAATCACCCTCAGCCTGCCCTGGGTAAACTGGTACATGTGCAGGGAGTCACTGGTCAGACCCAAGCTGGCTGTCGGGTCCACTTGACTTAAATAATCCTAAACAAAGAACAAATATATCACAGTTAAAAGTTTACGGTTGAGCAAACAAATCGCAGCCGGGCTACTGAACCACAAATGTCCACTCAATAAAAAAGGAGACCAGATTTACAAGACTTACTTTGAAGGTCTCGGCTATGAGGGAGTCCAGACAAGGCCAGTCAGTCCTCGCATTAATCAGCACGGAGCCAAGGTAGTACTCCTGCTGCTGTTTGTCCTACAGAGAAGAAACAGACGCTTAATTTCCAGAGTGTCCAGTTAAAGCTCTTGACATTATCGGACATTGTGAGTAATAAAAGTGTTCCACGTCTACCTCTGTTTGGTCTCCGATACGGACCAGCAGACGTGCACACACTTCTTCACGCTGAGAAGACACGCTTAGCGTGTCACCTTGAGACGCTTCTGCAAGAGAGGAGGAAATGAGGAGGAGATGCACGCTGCACTTCTTTATGAGGTAAACATTGTTTTAAGGCTTTGTTAGTCTCTGACCTGGATCTTTACAATCATTCAGACTAAGGCTGAAGGATTTGGTGAGGGACATGCTCATTGGCTGCCTCAGAGAGGGCCCCAGGAGGGACGCCAGGCCTGAAGGCTGGGATGTGGAGGAGGTGGGGCCAGAGGCAGGGAGGTGATGCTGGGTTCCTGTTTTTAAATTGACATTTTCTGCCTTCAGGTTCTCCACCGTCGACTGAAACATGAGCATAAAGCTTTAAATTGTAATAACAGCTTTGCAGGTAACTGAACAAAGACACGTGCAGTAGGCAAAACAAACCTGCATGTTTTTCATGGCTTCTCGGAGCTGCTCAAGCTGATGTGCAGAGTCTAAGGCTTCAAGTCGAATATCTGTCAGTTCCCTCTCTTTCACCCAGAGCTCTGAGCGCAACTCTGATACGGCGCTTTCCTCGCCGTCTCCCTCTTCTGTACTTTCCATGATCCTGGAAAAAGCCAAGGAGCCCTTATAAGAAATTTTCATAGACGAAAACTGCACTGCTGAGCTGTGCGGTGGAGTAGGTGTTGTGTACTCACACAGAGGAGGTGGCTGAAGCTGAGGTTTTCAGGGAAGGCAGCATGCCGTCTCCTCCTTCTCCCCCTTCATGAGGCATCTTGGGAGAGTTAGGAGCTGAGGAGTCGGGGGTGGCAATTTCCTCAATGTCAGAGTATGTTTTGGAGCCTTTCTTAATGCTGAATGCTTTGTTGAAGGAGCTCCTCAGCTACATAGAAACAGAAGAGATAAACCGATATAAAACAGTCAAACGATGACTTCACATGACTGCATTCATAACTGGAAAGAAAAAAAAGAGGGAATAGTTAGAACTGTTAATGTGACACATGCTAAGTACAAAGAGTATAAAAAATAAAGGAATAGTTTGTCATTTTTCACTGCAGATAAAAGCCAAAACCCCCAATCTGTCAAGTATAGTTTCATTTTATATAGAATGAATAAACGAGATATCATCATGTGCATTTGTAAATCTCACAGAGCAGAATATTTGTACCTTTGTTTTAAACCAAGCAGCTGGTGTTAATCAAAAACAAAGAGCCTTCCCCAAAATGACAAACTACCGCTTTGAACTTTCAGTCGTTTTCTGCACTGAGTCCAAGCTCCAATCCGTTTTCTGCACTTAGATTTAGCAGCTGGTTTAGTGAGGGTTACATGGTAAAAGAAAAAGTCATGTATTCTCTTACACAGGGACAAAATACAGGATAAAGTATGATGTAGCAGGGGAGAAACATAACTGAAAGATGCGTTAAATAAACTCGATTAAGCCTGAGCGCTTCGCTTCTTACGGAACATCATTTCTGCTGCCAGCCGCTCTAACCGAATTACGGCCATCTATTCAAATTAAATGGTCACATGAGGCAGCCAATCAGCAGTGTGGGAGGCCAATCAGCAGAGATGGAGGGTACTCGAGGACTGTGCTGCACTTTTAGATGGTCCATCATGCTGTATGACAGGAAATTAATAGAGGTTTTATAGAAACACAGTGACTGAACTCACCTCGAAGACCTAAAAGAGCAGAATAGCACAACACAAAGGAGGGAAAGACTGGTCATACTTCATCCACGCTGCTTTGTCATTTTCATTAAGGAGAACAGACACAGACCATGCAGTGAGAATAACATAAAGCCTCGCAAACAGCTCTTACCCAGCTCTTTTTCTTCTTCTTCTTAGCATCTTGGTCCTTCAAGCTGCCCACGCTGGACATGCTGGTCAAACTGTTCAGACTGGAGATGCTCTCACAGGAGTTCTGACGTCTGATACACAGATCTGGAAAAAAATAAAGAGAGAAAATATTGAATAAAAGTGCTGTGGAGTGAGCGAGAGATAAAAGGATAACCTGAATAGTTTACAGACCTTTGCTGTTATCTGGGTTGTTTAAGGCTCCGTGTATGACAGCCTGGGCTTCTTCATTCCTGGTCTTCAGAGCATCAATGGTCTCCCGGAGATCCATCAGCTCAGAGTCCTGCACAAACATTAAATAAATGGTTTGAGCAACACTTGTTTGTATCTGCTTTGAAAATCGAGCCGAGTGATAGCTTGTACTCGTCTAGTTATCATCCAAAAAAATGCTGCATTTTCATTTTACTGTTTTTTATAACTGGGGATTTTGTGCTGTAATAAATGAAAAAGGTTTTTATTTAAAAGTCATGAATACTTTCATTAAATAACTGAATATGTTATTTATGTAGTGGGAGTGAGCTTTTAGTAATGCACTTCAACTCAAACCAATGCAAAGTGAAAAGTTCAAAAAGACAAGAACAACAGTGCCGCTCATTGTCTGCTAAAATCGATGCCACTCCACTCTAAATAGAGCCGCCCGGCCCATCTCCTCAAGGTTAAAGAGTCTGTGCTTTGGGCTGAACTGCACAGGTCAGTGCACTGGCACAAACAACAAAGACCTTTCCTGGAGTGGTCTAGACAGGGCTTTCAGAGGGAGCAGCAAGGCATGAAGCACTGAGAAAGACTCTGCACACGCATGCTCACACTAAACAGCTCAGGCACCGATCGATTCTTTTACACCAAAACACACAAAGGCAGAAGAATGCAGGAATGCGATGTTTACTTTAGGTGCACATGCAAACTGTTTGAGTCTTTCTTATCATTCAGCCTTTAGAGATTTTTAACACACTGATCCTCCTCCTTTCACACCGAGCCACCCTGCAGGACTGCAGCCAGGGGCCTCTAACCTAGATTCAGCTCCCACTGCAGGATTCGATCAAAGTCACCTCCGTATTAGCTCTTAGCCGAGTGCTCATGAGAAATTTGCGGTGGTGAAACGCAGCTGGAGCTCAGGTTTTTGTTTGTTTGTGCTTGAAAGCGGGGCTGGGATGTTACCTTCTGTTCGTGGCTTAGCGACAGGCTCTGCAGCCGCGCTGTCATCAGTGCCAAACTTTGCTCAAAGGCGGCCACCAGGTTTGCCTGTTTAGAAAAGACGAGAGACAAAAACAACAATTTAGATTAAACTCAATTTTTCCATTTAAATTTCTCTATATCAGGACATCAACGTGTAGATGAACTGGTATTTATTTATTGGCCGATTCGACAGAGCATCGTTTAAAGCAGACATTACGCATAGAGGGACAGATTGAATGGATTTTGTCTGACCCTTTATCCCTGCATAAGAAGTGCTAAAAGGCTGAATGCGGCACAAAGGCTGAACAGGATGTCGTCTGTGCAAAATCCCCCTCCTCCCTAATCTCCTCACACACACCCAGTTTAGCCCAGAGGAGGGAGAGAAAATTACTTTCTATTCTCCTTTACAGAATTATTAACACAGTAAAATAATGGATTCAGCCCAGTCATTAATCCAGCACATAATCGTGCTGTGTGTCGCGCATCTGTTCTGCACATTCACTGCCCTCACATGAGAAGGTCAAACAATGTGAAAAAAAGGGGGGGTGTGCACACGCACTGATTGATGTCTCCTGCATGAAGCGGTGCATAATTCCTGCATTTTATTGCCGCAATCAGACGCATTGAAAATGCTGACTGGATAGTTATATTGAAACAAGGGAGGAGGAGGAGCGAGGCACATGTGTACGTGTGCGTAGTGAAGCTAAGTGGCTTTTTAGAGGGGAAGATTAGCATTACTTAGACTCAGCAAAGATAAGAAACATCCTGAAAGTGCAGAGAGATGATCTATGACCGACATGACACAGGTTCTCTCTCTGTTCGCTTTTCTATAAAGGGTCAATTACTTGAGTAGTGTGATATGCAAAAAGGAAGTCTTGCAATAAAAAAAAAAAAAAAGCTTAACATGCTTTGTGCAAAGCAGCATCGACAGAAAGTGCATACGTTTGACGTGAGCTGTGTCGTTAAGTTAGAAACCTTCTCCTGCGATGACTCCAGCTCTCTTCTCAGCTTGCGGATTTGCTGTGAATAAAAGCAGGAATGTTCCAATTATAAGACGGCCGAGGCCACTAAACCGGACATTATGCAAGTGAGTGGATGGTGCAGATGACGACTGACAGGCTTGTTCTCCCACAGACAACAAGGATGAGAGTGGATGGGAAAGGGGGAAAAAACCAGCTGAGTAGAAAGAGCTGGGCAGAAAACACTTACCTCTCCCTGGATCCTTTCCTCAGCCTTGGACAGCATAGGGGATAAGAGTAAAGATGTTAGCAAAGACACAGACGAGAGGAGTGGGGCCTAATAAGGTACAGGCTGCAGTTTCAAGTGTTTAAAGCGTGAAATAAGAGGAAAGCGTCATTGCACCAACATACATCCACACATACAGCATACGCTGAGCTGTAGCTACCTGAGTCTGCATGCTGCCCAAACTCACCGAAGAGTAGCTTGATGAGTTGGAGGCCAAGGAGAGTACAGAGCCATGAACTGAGCATAAATAAGAGTAACACACACACAAAGAAAAACAAATCCATTAGAGTTGAGATGAAGTCAAACAGATCCTACTTATCAGATGACAAAAACGTTCAGAAAAAAATCACCATCTTCATTCGACTCCCTGTCCCTGAAGGATCCGGAGCGAACCATTCCCATGCTGCGGGGACGTTCAGCCAGTGACACCGTGCTGCCCAGAGGCGATGCCCCGTACAGCTCCATAGAGGCATCGTGTGTCGGGATGCTGTTGGATCGAGTCATCCTCGGCGGGCCGCCCACCGGGCTCGGCACTGTTATAAGAAATAGAGTTACCAATGCTCTGCAATACACATCAAACAAATGTATGCGTGTCAGCATTTATCATTTGCCATCATAGTGTGTGTGCTTGTGTATCTACGCACCCATGCTGGTCTTTGAGGTTCGGGGCAGGGAGGTGGGTGACGACAGCAGTGGAAGAGCGAGCGAGTCGGTCATACTGAGAATAGTATGAGAGTGCCTCCTCTCTCCTTTCTCCTTCCCATCCTCCTCGATCTGGGAGGCACTGCTGAAACTACAGTTTAATGGACCAAGTCAGTGTTGGCAGTGGTAAAAGTCAGCTGAATATCTCGACGACCAAAACACACAAAATGCTCCTGGCAGGGCTCATTGAGAGGGAAATGAGCAGCAGGAATGATGTTTCATAGAGCTGTGGGCAAGATCCACATAATCTGCCACACAAAGGGCATCTTATCAATCAATCTCTGTGTTTGTGCGTGCAATTTTAACAAAAAACACACATTTAAAGTTTGTGTGTGGAACTACTTACCTTAAACCTTTCTTTGGCAGCGTGTTTCTGTCTCTCTGAGAGCTGTGGAGATTAAACAGTGTCATTAATTAATCACTAGTGCAGGGAGTTATTAGAGTCTCAAGCACAGACAGCAGGCACAAAGAAACGCAGTAAGACTGGAAGATGGGCAGCGTCAGCTAGTAATTATGACTTCAGTCAGTAGGGCTAGTACAACACTGATAACAGCCCTGCAGTAATAACAGCCCAGCAAGCCTCAGCATATCTCTCTCTGCTTTAGTGTGTGTCTGTGTGTGTGCACTGTTTGCTTTATTTGTTGGCTGAGTTTAAGAAAAACACATTTTCATCCTTCTCATTAAGAAAGGGGACAAATTATCAGGCAGACTTTAGGGCTCTAAATTTGTCATATTCAACATCGCATTCAGAACGATTCGTTTTAGAGCTAATGTTGTGTTGTTCTCATATCCACACAGGGCTCCTGCAGAGAGGGCTAGTTTAAAACTCATCATCACCATCAGCACTCATCATCCAGGATGATTAAGCAAGCATTGCTAAATATTTTCAATATTTTTAAGGATCTCCTCGTCATGTTGTTCTTGGTTTTTATAAATGCCCGTTGTCTGTATGACATCTACCTGGTTGCTCGATTCTGGGGGGAAACTGCAGATTATCAAAGCTCTTCCACATCCCTTCTGCTTTCCTGAGCAGTGAATAAAGTTGGTGCACTTCCTCAACTGACCAAAAGGTGGAGCTACTCGGTTGCCCTCTATTTAAACCCTGGGATAGACTCGGCTGAATATGCAGTGTGTGCAGCATTATGGATCGTATTTGAGTAGAACTGAACTGACCTGTCTGTGGGAGTCAGTGAGACTTTACTTCCGGGTGTCCAGCTAGAGGGCTGGCCGCTGTCATCGTGTCTATCTTTGACTCGGGACTCTAAGGTGGTGTAGCCTCTCGTCAAATTCTCCCCCCCTTTATACTCCTCTCTCTCCTGGGGCTCTGGGGCCAGGCTCATCTGAAGTGGCAGAGACTCCAAGCTACGATGCAGCCCAGACATCCGAGGGTAGAGCAGGGGAGAGGTTCTCCCTTCATTGCTTTCTACCCCGAGGGAAGTGACCTGCCTGGGACCCAAACCTATGCCAGAACTGGAAAAGCAGGCTGAAGAGTTCACATTTAGTACAGGGGCAGGGCTGGGGGTCAGGCAAGAACTAGTGGAGTTGCCTGCTGAACCAGAGAGGTCTTGAAGCTTAGAGTAAGGAGGAATCTTGGGAGGCAAAGTGTCCCGAACCTCAGTGTCCAGGCTGTTTGAGTTCAGCTTGTCAAGCTGAGCCATCGATGGAGGCTTTGCCAGGCTACGCACTCCAGACAACCTGAAGACAGAGAAAGACAATGTTGAAGCAAGTGTGTATTTTAGATGTGATCGTCTGTTTATGTGGAAATGGAAGCTAATGAGTTTTGATACCTGTGTGTGCTGGGAGATGGGAGATCCATGCCCTTGCTGCTGCTGGGGGGCCTCAGCCCTTGTACTTTCCCTCCGTTCTCTGATGGGGTCTGAGCAGGACTTCCCTTCATTGACCCTCCCCCACACTCAGAGTCAGAAACCACAGCTTTAGCTTTGGCTCTCTCCTTCTCCTTCTCTCTGTCTGTTTGATTGACAGGACTGGGGATGCCACGTCCTCCTGGTTTACTCAGTCCTGTTCCAGAACCGTGTCCAGAGCCCGGCTCTTTGAGCCTTGAGCCCTGTGATGCTGCGACGGAGGGTTTGATGAGTCCAGAGCCGGTGTCCATGGTGGTGCTCACCGGGCGAGCTGAGCTCGGCCGTGTTAAAGTCAGGGTGCTCGTTTTTGCGGGGCGGGGCAGAGAGCGGTACTGCAGAGACGTTCTGGCATTTGGAGACAGGAAACCACTCTGATCGCTGCTCGAAACATCGAGACTTGTCTTTCGTCCTCCACCACCAGCACCTGGCTTCACAGGGATACCTGACGTTTTGGGAATTTTCCCTACAGTTGCAGAACCGCTGGGTATGCCGCTGCTAACTGCACTTGTTACACTGGGCGGACTTGAGTTGTTTGTGCTATTACTGGTAGCTGCTGCTGGTTTCTTGAAGCCAAAGTTTCCACCAGTGGAGGGCCTGACCAGGCCGGATGGAGGTTTACGCTGCTCAGCAGCTCCGGTGCCATTTCGATGGTCTTTACCAGCATCAGAGGAGGAGCGCTGAAGACTTGAAGTCTTCACTGCTAAACGGGACTTATCCATGGGCTTCCCATCAGACTTCACGGTACCTAAAGCAGAAAAGAAAAAACCCTGATGAGCAGCTTGAACAGAGTTAAGTAGTGTGAAATGATGACTGAAACTAAGCACGCCACATTAGGAGACAATATCTTATCTACACACCTACGATGTCTGACTGTCAGCTGATAAAAATAAATCCCTGTCTGAGCAAGGAGACAGTTTGTAGACCAGACTCACAGCCAGCTTAACCCTCACATGTGCTGTTATCAGGCAGTTACTCCTCTTTTCCATCCTGATGAACTGAAAAAGTTTCCTTCTTCCAGCAAGTTTTTTAAGCTTTCCAGTCAGTGAACAGTGACGTCACAGCTGTAGAGTGGCAAAATGAACACGTGCAGCATGGTTGTTCACGTTCATGAAGCATGTCTGCAGGCACTAAACTGCATCAAACAGCCAACACGACTGAATTTCCCCCATGTTGGAGGCTCACTGGGGAAAGGTGAGGCAACTTAGTGAAACAGGGTCCCCCATTTGAACACGTCCCAGTTGGCAAATTAAACGGACTTGTTTGGAAGTTATTAAGAGAATAAAAGTCTATTACACATGTGCACTGCATGCACCACCCACACAAGTCCGCACTACCAACACTCTCTTAATGTGCATCTGATGGGAGTAGTTATGTGAGGTTTATATACAAGGCATTAACAGAGTCAAAGAACCGCTGTTGAATGAGACCTACCGGCATGCTGCCTGGGGACATCTGGAGACACTTAAGAGTATTTATAAACCCGCAAAAGAGACAGACACACACACACACACACACACACACACACACACACTTGCAGTTCTTAGTGATTGGATCTCGCAGAAAGCACTGGGTTATTTCATATAAGTGAAAATTGGGTTTACATGTCAAATCAAAAGCTCAATCCTTTGTGTCACCGCATCGTAGCCTGTTCCATGAACTCAGGCAATTGTATTAATTGTGACACAAATGAAGCCTGATTTACCGACACAGGCTTGTAGAGACAGTGAAGCTCACGGCTTCACACGGTAAGCGCGTAGGAGAGGTGATGAATCACTGCGTTTCTCAGCACAAGAGGCCAACATGTCTGAAGATATGGAGATGTGAGCACAACGCTCAAATTCAGAGCGACTGGCAGACAGAGAAACCTTTTTCAATAAATCATCAAAAACTGGCTTCTCTGGCTCTTAAAGGAAAGTGGCTCACGTGTAAATGCTCCTCCTTCTGCTGAATGCCACTTTGGTAAAGGGGAAAGATTGTATCTATGCTGCGCTCGCTACGTATGGAAACCCACCCTAATACTCTTATTTGTCAATAATACCAGTCTCCCGGGACTCACCACTTTTTTTTGCAAGACTTGAAAAATCTGCTGAAATCATCTCTCATCAGTCATAACACCGAGACCATGTGTGGCCACGTATATGTTGTTGTTAAGACACAGTATCAGTAGTTATTTGTGTGTGCGTAAGAGGCTGGCGAACGTTAGCTGTAGTTTGTCTCCTGTGACAGAGGGAAAAAGACATACAACCTGTCCACAGCTCAGCGATAACATAATGACGAACACTTGAAAATATGCAGTGTGCTCAGACTTTAAAAAAAATCATTTTGCTTACTGTGAGATCCTGGTACACCATAACTCACAAGGACAACAGAGAAGATGCCCTTTGTGAGCGAACCGAGGCTCCAGGGCTCCACTAATAAAGTCTTCATTTCTATATCAGTCATGCGGAGACAATTCACAACTTCATCTGTGAGCACTTCACAGTTTCAACGCACCGTCTTATTTTTAGAGATGACACAGTAAAGGAGATGTTTACTTTCTGAGAAGTAGCTCCTGCAAAAGTGCAATATGAGAGAACGGGAGCGAACAGAGCACATGTGATATGACGTCAGTTTTATGGATAACACGGGTAGGTCACTGACAAATTAGACCCTCTCTGAACTATTTGCTTACAACTGTCTCATACAAATAATCAGCAGCTGAAATGACACTTAAAATGATCTTTAGCTGCTGTTTTATCTTCTGCACTTACTAAAAGTATGGTCTGTGCTGTACACAGACACATGGAGGAGACAGAGATAGTATGGAAGTGCATCACACTGCTCATCCCAACATGCTGTCGCTTCTTCAGAGTCACACACTCTGCGTCTCCTACAATTCCACAAAAATGCAGACGCATAACAAACGGGGCGCACACACCGTGACGCACAGCACCCTCCTAGCCTCAGCGATAGACTGCGCTCTGTGAAACTCTAAGAATGACTGCTTCTCATGTGACTAAACCCCGGAGCTTCTCCGCACACCGACAAGCAACAACAAACTTTTTTTTTCCAAATCTGTTTTTGTTCGACTTCACCGCCTGATTTATTACAGCCTCACACTCGGTGGCGCATCGAGCAGATAGCAGATTCATACTGCTGACATCGATAACAATAACAGCCTGGCACAAAGATCACAGGCGAGTTCAACACATCTGTCATTTCAACAGCTGGCAGTGCAAACGCACCACCGTTCCACAGAAACAGGACTGTTTACACAGACCCCTGGCTATCTGGACTGGCACATAACACCGCAACTAATATCCTGCTGTTTCGGTTGTCTATATGTGTGCAAGTCTGTGCGTGTGCATACATAAACAACACACAGATGGTGTGCCCAAAAGGCAGCTACACAATCCCTACCATTGTGCTCTTTCTGTGCGAGTGTGTGTTAAGTGTGATGGGTGACAGTCTTTAAGGCTGGCACAATCTCAGTCATGGCTGCACTCACAGCACACATTATTAGAAGCACACGCGCTCTTATAAAGGCCCTTATTTTAGCACTATAAATTATCTCTGTTCAACACAAAAATAACGCTTGGCTAGGAAGAAGCTATAGGAAGAAAAACACTGCTGGTCAGTGTGTGGTGTGTGTGTGTGTTAGTCACTGGCTGGCAGGCAGCAAGGGTGTGGGTGGTGATGGGTGTTTGATACATGGCACCACTTTCTAAAGGCCCGGAGGGTGGGCTGCAGCTGTGGATGAAAGTGTGTGACAGAAACAGAGTGTGTCTGTGACTGTGTGAGTGAGAGAAAGAAAGGACTATTTAAAGACAGCCTGAGAGACGTGTCAGGTTAAGAAACATTTCAAGTAAAACTATATGTTCTAGACATTTCACACACTGTATTTGTGTTTTGCCACTCACCTGCCACTTTCAGCCCAGTTTGAGAGGTGTGTGTGATTGGGGAAGTGACTCCCACAGGTGGGTTTCTTCCTTTCTTCAACACATTTCCTTGACCCAGGGTTTGAGGTTTTCTCAGCTCACCCTTCCCACCTTCCGGCCCCTCCCCTTGCGGCCGGGTTTTCTTCCATTTATTAGCGGATTCGGACTTGAGGCTTCCTGTATCGTAGATGCTGCTGCCCTGGCTCTTGCGGCTGGGTTTGTTATCATCGGAGTCCCAGGACAGGCCGCTCTCCACTAGAGATCTCTTCTCTGCATCTGTACGCATCTAGAGTAGAGAAGAGACAGACGCATGCTTTGAGACACTGCGTCAAAAAAAGTCTGGATAGCCAGCACGTGCAGTCTGACCAACAGAACACGTACACAGCAATTACTTTCCCTATCTAGCAGGTTTGAGTCATTTGCGCTGCCAATTTTACGCTTCTGAGGCTCATCTATGAGCGTTTTGATCGTCTGAAAGCTGGTTTGGAAAAGAAATATATATAAAAAACCCACATTTGCGTCATGTCACACTTTTAAATATGAAAAAAATAAGAGACAACAACATGGTTTTAAATGTAAAGACAGTAAAATGAAAAAATAGATCCCACAAAATAGAGTAAAGATGCCTCACAAGCTAAATCTATTCAGAAAACTGCACATGGATAATTGGCCCAATGCATGGCCTGTCGTGCTTTTTACATGTAACTGTCATGTTTCTGGTCTTCAGATATGTACCACGGCCCTGCAGCTTTCTAGCAGTCAGACTGGATATTAAACTCACACGGTTCTCTACCCTAAAGCCTGTGTAGTGTCCATTTGAGCCTATGTGTAAAGAACTGATGATAGAAAAATCTGCTGTGTGTGGAATCATATCAAGCTACACTTTCACATTTTAACTATTATATGCATTTTGGCAGTTGTTACATGTTTTTAGGTAGTTTTGGTGGACAATGTAACACATAACACACGCCTGGAGGCAACTGTTGTTATGATTTGGTGCTGTGTAATAAATATGAATAAAACTGAAGAGTAAGTTAAACATTAAACCCAAGTTGACACCAGTTTTAAAGAACCTTACTCCTTTACCTAGTCCTTCAGACTAAACCTCCTCTTGCAACTACTGTGAAAAATAGGCTTGGTACACTGGAGTGAAGGACCTCTTAGAAGGTGCATTACTGGTTGCAAAAAGGAGAAATGTGACGTTCAGACAGATCCACACACTTCGCCTCATCTTAAAGCCCTTTGAGCAGACAGTGCACAACTCCGTCAACCCAACGACATATGGATGTCTCGTCCCCTCCGTCTAAATCCTATTGTAAGCTCTGTTTAAAAACTTCAAAAGGAGAAGTGGACTGAGACGGCTGGAACAGAAACCGCTAAAAACAAAAACCCCAAAACATATCTACACAAAGAAAGTAGACAACACTGCATAACTATGAGAATGTCAAATGTCAAACTAAAGGACACGTGGAAATCAGGCCGTTGTAAAACCAAGGTCTATTGTGTGTGAAGGTTTATGACAACAGCACTTTTTACAGATTATTCTCCCGCTGCAGGAGGTCGCCAGTTGCACAACGGATTAGAAAGTGTGTTTCTGTGAGAGAGAGTGTGTTTGGGACATTGCACCTAATTCTCATGAGGACTCATGCTGAATTCCATTTTTTATTAAAACCAATAGACCCCATGGGCAGGTTTGCATGACACGAGGAGGAGCTCGGCCTGACTGTGTGTTGTATACACACACGTGTGTATCCTGTTTGAAAGACCTCGCTGATAAAACACTGTCATTTCCTCACACACATTCCTTGTTTATTGAAAGATGGGGTAGTGCGGGTGAGATACACATCTGGTCAGATAGCTGTGACCAAATGATTAACAGACAAACAGGCAGACAGTGAGGCAGACAGGAGCATGCACAAATACACAAAGGCATGAGGAAAAACTGCATTAACTTGAGGTCTTGTTCCAGGTTTTTCTACTACCTACATATAATACAGCCTAACTCTGCACAGTCTCTCTTTGTGCCCCCTTTCCTAGATTATCTTTCTCTACCGCCCCCATGCCTCTGCTCAGGATGTTATACAATATGTAGGAGGGAGATGAGGGATGGATTTGCCTTTGTCTTTAAGGAAATTAAAAACAACAGCAACAAACAAGGACAGGATGCAGTGATGGAGAGGAGACAGGGAGACAGAGAAATGGGACACAAAGACCAAGAGAAACGCATCAGCTGAGAATGCAGAGAAGGCACGGAGCATGTGCATTATACAATGTGGGGTGCATGACGATGGGTGATGGCTGGTTGCCATGGTAATGATGCCATGGGGTGTAATGGTTGCTATGACTCTTGCAATTAGGCGTGGAGGGAGGCGCCCCGGTTCTTCCGCCTCGCTGGCCCGGATGCAGGACTGCAGATGGCCCTGCTTGTATGTGTGTGTATGTGCAGATGGCTTCGCTTTAGACCTGTCCTACAGTATATGGGTAAAGACAAAGCCTCTGCTCTCAGCATCCCTGCACTTTGGTTGCTATGGTTACACTGATTCCCTCTGTCTCACTCGCTGTCTCGCTCCCTCTAAAAACCCACCACTTCAGTCACATAAACCACACTGCGGAGGTGTGACCTAAATCAGACACTCGGGGACACGGACACACACACACACACACACACACACACACACACACACACACACACACACACACACAGAGTTGGAACCCATATAGCTACAGATGGATCTTGACGAACTCAGCCAGGCTGTAAACAGGATTTTAAGCAGAGGTCATTGGTCCCAAATGCTTCCATCACCGCAATAAATTCTAAGGACTGCAGCAAACATACAGCATATAAATGCATAGCGTGAACAACCACGATCACTCACAACAGTTACTTCTACCTCCAAGCTGAATATACCACTGAACTAAGCCACAACTACAGAATCGGCTCGATCCAGTGGATTTAAAATCGTAGCTAGCAATGAGCATCTTACTATTTTAGCTCATAATTTGAGTACAATACTTAAAAGATTTTTAGAATACCTAAAATTATTACAGATTAGTACACTAGCTAGTTGTTGGTTAGCCTAAAAGAAAGGACACATTTAATAGGTTGTCTTTTTCCACCCAAACTGAATTTGACACTCCTCCACTAGTTGAACATGTTCCTAATGTATCTGAAAAATTCAGCTTTTAACAAGTGAGCACTTCTTAAGCTCAAACATTTCTGAAAATATACACATCTTCATATATATGTAATGAAAAGAGAGACGCCACGGAGCAGTGCAGTGAGTTTGCGGCAAACTTTGATTGCTGCAGATGTGACAGATATTATGGGCGTGTGCAGAATAACTAATCAGGCTTTGTCTGTGATGCCAGGGTCCTGCTGCCTGCGTGTGTGTGTGTGTGTGTGTGTGTGTGTGTCCTCTGTACACTGACAAAGTGTGTGCATTCAATACCTTTGTGGATTAACAGCTTAATCAATACTACTGTAATCAGTGCACGCACTTCTTATCCGTCTGTGTCAAACAGTTGCGCGTCTCTATTTTGTGTGTTTGTGTGTCACTCACCACAATGCTTGAGTTTCTGCGGGAGCCAATGGGAGTGGTAGGAAGAGAGTTGAGAGTGGGACTTGTGTTGAACTCTTCAGAGCTCAGGTTGTCTGAACCGTCACTCAGTCCACTGCTGATGGAGCTGCTCTCATCCCAACTAAAAGAGATCATGACAAGGAAAATATGTCAGCTAACATTAATGTGTAAAGTAATTCCCTTCTTAAATGCTTAAAATAAAAAGAGAAGAGGATCTGGATTTCCTAGCGTACAGCAACAGTAAACAAAAGTAATATAAAAACTGTTTTAAAGACAATATTTGCAGACACTTTGAAAATAGCTCCAGTAAAGGATTCAATAGTTTTTACATGAAATAACCGTATGAAGCCATATGTAATAAGAGAGAAATGAACCCTGTCTCTTCTAAATATATATAATAAACATCAATTTTGTAATGTTAAAACAGACGGGGTTTATTTCTACTGTCTTGCACTTTAAAATATGCGTCACTTTTCTTTTTTACCACAAGTTGTCCTGACATTTTTAGGTGACTTTCATTCTAAACGAGCACAGCTGCTGTGTCAGTTAAGAAGTGCTTGCGAACAGTGTGATAAAGGAGCCCATCATTTAAAGACACCATCATCTGTGATCAAAGGTGTGATCATTTCATCATCGTTACAAAAGCTTTTCTTTATTAAGTGCAAGTCTGTGACTGTGCTACAATAACTAGGTTAAACGCTGCGCTCCTATTTTTGTTTCACAAATGTGGGCTGGTCTCCTTCACCTGGTCAGCCAGAGTTTAAGTCCCCGAGGCATCAAGCCTCCACTTTTATCAAAGTGTCCTTGATCAAGATAGCAAACCATTCCAAGTCTGTGCGGTGGTTTACTGTCTGCCCCTGTAAGGCCAATCATGTATCACACATTCAACAGAAAGAAAGCTATCGGTGTCAGTTCACTGGTATCGCCTTGAATCCATTTATCACATCAACTACCAAAGCTCCATCAGCTCGGTTACCACCTGAGGTTGGGCTCATTCAGCTCTGTGTCTCTTAATTTGTCTTTTGATTAAATGTTCAGAGCGACAGAAACCTTATTTAGAGCACCGTCTGCTCTAAATACCCAACTTTTGCCCTGAAACATTTGGCAAACTGAAATCTGGAGCACTCGTCATCACATCATCTCAACCCACACACACAAAAATAGCACTGAAGAAGATGCATGCACCCACGAGTGCATACAGGACTGCATCAGAAATATGAAGTCCTGTCAGAAATCTACCTCGCTGTCTCTTTTCCCAGTGAAAAGCCTTCCTGTGTGACAGAGAGGTTGTGGGTGGTTCTTGCTTTATTTAGGTCTAATAAAAAAAATCCACAAACATCCAACTTTAAAGTTATTTCAACTTCAGATAATGCTGACACTATGAGTTTCACGTACGTGAGATACAATTGAATCGGCAGCTTATAGATTCATGTGCTCGTATTCATGAAATAGGCCATGTTTAGGAAGTATACGGGTTCGATTTTTCCTCTTATTAAGGTCAATAAGTAAGACTGATGTCATGTAATAACGTAAAACAAGTTAAGTGGGCAGTGATGGGCTAACAAGGACAGATATAACGGGGTGCAGGGGGTGGTGTAGGCAAAGGAAGCGGTATGATCCTTCCAGTTGGGTGCCTGTATGGGTCACACTGTACCCTCAGGGAGATGGTGGTGGGGGTGAGAGGGAGTGGGGCAAAATGGAAAGCCCTCCCCGTCTGGCCCGTGGATATCTTGGATACAAAGAAAAGCAGATCAGATTTTCCAGTGAGAGTGGCTGTCATGCTGCTGTCTATATGCCGCTGTAAGATTAAGGGCAAGTTTAAGATTGAGTCAGACACATCCAGAGATCTGACCGATACTTTGTGGCTCGATGGGAAACGCAGCAAAAGCAAAGCAAATGTTACTGTTAAGAAAACAGAAAGAAAGAAACAACAATGCACTGATGGATTTTGGTGCATTTTCACATTTAAAAGCATTTTATGGCACTTATATGGTGTATTTCTAATTTTAGTGACAACTCCAAGTATTCCACTTCACCTGTTCACACATATTCAAACAGCACTTCATTCTATGCACTTAAGTGCTTTATCTATATTGCATCCACCCCCACGGCCAACTGAGAATCACCAAATAATCTAACAGCTCAGAACGTGGGAGGAGGCCGGGGGAAAGCATGCAGGCAGAAAACCAGCCTGAGAATCTGCTTGCTGTGAGGCAACTCAGGCAACCCTGTGCCACCCAGGACGTCTAATTTTGATTCAGATGTTATTTGAGATGAATTTGTACAGAGATTGTATATATTCTTCCTTTTTTTAAATAATAAGAAAAAAAGAAAACTTATTGGACTATCAAACTGCCAAATTTTGCACAAAAATTTATGTTTCCCTTTGCACAAGACAACATTTAAAAAAAAAGTGGAATAGCCACAGACCTTTGCGCTCTCCTCGTTGTGGACTGCACGCAGGCCAAGCCACGCTGTTGTACAAATTTCAACTCATCTGACAACAGAAAAGTTTTCCACTTAGCCACAGTCCATTTTGAAACAGCTTTGGTGCTTGTGGATTTGGCATTTGTGGATTGCACGGCAGACTGTATTCACAGTGATTTCTGGAAGTGCTCCTGAGGCCATACACTGACTTTCAGCCCTGTCCCTTGCCTGCAGCGATTTCTCCAGATTCTCTGATTCTTTAATGATATTATGTACCGTAGATGAGATATTCAGTCTTCTGTAAGAACACATAGTTTATGGTAGACTCTTGGCCCATCTTTGCTTCTGAGGAACTCTGCCTCTCTAAGGTCTTTTTATAACCAGTCATGTTACTGACTTGCTGCCAATTAACTGCAAAATGTTCCTCCAGGAAATCAAGGTATTAAAAAAAGCTCACTGCTGAAACGCAAACATTTTTAGATAGACAGCTGTGGGTTAACCATCTGTAGCTCTCGGGAAACGCTAGGCTGTCCTTCATATCCCATTATTCGCTTCAAGCTATCGGCTTGTCCACCAGCGCTTCACTGAAAGATAACACACCTCTATGGTGAATAATTCAGACGTGCCAGAAAACAGAACAAACACAGCCAGTGCTGGGTTTGGTGTCACTCAGCTGACAGATATGGAAATACAAACCCACAGAAAAGCGAGGCAAGGTCAGAGGTTGAACTTTACCAAAAGCATTCATTAAATGCACTATATGCAGTGTAGAAGTAAATAAAATTTGAAGCTGATGATTTAATTTAAAAAAGAAGAAGTTTTATCTTGATTGTGGAAAGTTACAAGCTGCTGAAAAATGAAACTTTCAACTCTATAACAGATATTAACAGAGACTCTCTACTGAAAGCTTTTCTTTACGATGCCAAAAATAAAAGACACACACACATACATACCTACCTATATCTATCTCTAGTTATAGATATGAAACATTTTTTTTATTTCCAAGTCAAAACTTCTAAGTAGCTGCACCTCTCTCTCTTTTTAAAAGTTCAATGTAATGAAACCTGAACTTGAAAAGAGCGGTCTGAAATACAAAGACACTCCAAGAGAAGCGGGTAAAGTGGCGTGTGCAGAGAGAAGAAAGAACTGAAAGGACACGTATAAAAGACAGGGCCTTTAGTGGAAAGAGAAGAGCTGTTAATGCTTAAAACTTCCTCAGCTTCTCAGGACATGATGCACTCAGTGAAGAGGATCATCTCACACTCATAATCTTTCCTCCCTCCGCCTTATCTTTGTACATTCACCATCAGCAGCTGCAGAGACTGAGGGATATTAGCACCCCCTTCATTTACATCAACACTTTTACAGATTAGTGCTGAGCAGGAAGCGCTGCTTTAGTCATGCCACTTGCCTGTAACGGCTCTTTTTATTTTAATTATCTGTTAACTACAGTTAACTATGTTCCTCTCGCAAGCAAGGTAACACTAGAAATGTTACAATTTCCACCAATATGTAACAAATGATAACTCTTAGTATGCTTATATAAAACCGAATGAATGCAAAAATGGCGATGTCTCGCCTATTACGCTAAAGAAATTTGGTTTTTTGTGACTTCCAAACTGATCCCAGGCTTCAAGAACACAGCTGGTGGGAAGCACAGTGGTCAAGATATTGAACAATGGTATCCTGCAACAGTAACACTGTGAGCAAAATGAATATCAATGCTGATTCAATTAGGCTGCAATAAATGTCTATTAAGTTGAGTTGTGCTTGATTAAGCTCCTTCTTCACCTCCACCTGACAATTTGAGTCATGTGCAAGCCAAAGCACCGGGCAGAGTAACGACTACATCACATGGACACGCTGTGCACGTCCTCTCGAGCCAGCTGTGGTTTCCTGCTGTACTCACCCTGACAGGAGAAGCCACAGTGAGGCACTCTGCAACCTGTGGTCTGTCCAGAGAAATGTTATCATCTTCTGTAAAGCGAGAACTTTTCAAGCATTTACAGTCATTTAAATGGTTTGGATATTTGTCTGTCATGTGCTGCATAAATAAAAGTCATGGTGGTCACTGTAAACAACATCCTCCTTTCACAGAAACAGGATTTCTTTGTGCCTCGTTTTCTGCATAGATGACCGGCACACCCACACAAACACTAAGCCTCACAAGCTATCAAGAGAATAGCTGAATAGTTGCTGCTGAGTTAAATAGCCAGCTTTTATTAAGAGGCTTCTGCATCCCCCCTCCCACACACACACCCACCCTTGAACCCCTCTATTCAGACTATGGAGCTAATTGCTCTCATCTCTATGTGAATGGTCTTTTTTGCCGCTCCTTATAAGAGCTTTGCACTCTCTTCCCCTGGTCTCATCTCCTGTCCCACTCATTTGTCCGCTATCTTGAGTGAGAGGAGGAGGAAAAAAAGTCAGTGAGACAAATGTAGAGACAAAGCAGCTTTGGCTGTTTTTAAGAGCAGTGCTTGCTGGGAGTTGAAGTCCCGACAGAGCCAACAGAAATGGTGCGATGTTAAGGTTTTCATCTCGATAAATATTTGCTGATCCTGTGTCGGGAGCAGCTAAACTTTAATTTTTGACTTTGCTGCTTTGTCTGCAGTAGTTCAGCTGCACCAAAGCAAACAGCAAGTCGACAACAAAATGCCGTTATCTAATTACACTGCAACAAAAGCAGACATTACACTGAAGAAGCAACATGAAATTATTATGAATGCTTCGTACTGTCAATGTAGCCGATAAATAAAAAGCAGCGAGGCCCATTGGGAGCTGGAGGGAAGTGTCTAACAAACCAGCCGGACCACATTTTAGCAGATAAGATAAGGAGACAGGAATCAGTTGGAAGGTGTCAGCTTGGGAAAAGAACACAAAAATGATTCAAGAGCTTATGACTAATATAACACAGATGCAGTTTGAATATAATGGTTCAACTTTTTGTTCCCTCATGGGGTTAAACACGTCTTATCCAGGGTGATATTTGCACACTGTCTCCACCGCTTGTGTAAATGCATGGAAAATGTTTCTGCAGTCCCTCGGTGGACTGGAACTTTCCATTCCTATTAAAAATGAACAGAGTCACATGTCAAAACCCAAAATGGCTAAATCAGACCTGTTCTTGGTCAAAGTGATGCATTTTCAGACAAATGGAAAGTGGGGCACTGCCAGACTGGCACTGGGCAGTCAGCTAAGAAACCAGAGGGGGCAAGCATGAAAGGGCTGTTGAAGGCATTACATTCTCTAAAGTTTAAATATGTGAGGCTATGACTGATGAGCGATGGTAACTGGGCGTGATGCTTTGCCCGTGCGTCTCTCTCTGTGCAGCTCAGAGTTGGAAGATACAGGTCAGATCAGCCTGAAGAGCAGGAGCAGCAAGTGTAGGTTCATAAAGTTAGACAGACAAAAGCTGACGAGAAAAAGAAAAGGATTAACCCAAAAGAGAACAAGCTATTCATCATTAGCAGCTCACTGTCTGCTGTGGCATCCGGTACAGTTTGTGTCTGTACAAGTTAAACAGGACATGTTAAACCCAACTGACTGTTTTCGCACAAATACCCACAATCAAACTAGTATAAACACATACCTACACACACTGCCGCAAAACACAATGACTCACTTCCAGAAAAACCAGCATGACTGGCCCCACCCAGTGTCAGTGTATCAGCGTTTCATATCTCGAGCGTAGCTACGGTGGCTCTGACCGTGTGAGAAAGAAATCTTAAATGATGGATGGAAGATTCAAGTGTGAGAAATTTTGCAATAAAAATCAGGCTGACTGCATGCATGACCTGCCACCAAAGATGTGACGCTGGGAATCTACCTGATAAGAGGAAAAAAGGAAGACTGTGGTTGCTGTGCACAGATGGCCTACAATATGTGTCCCTGGACCACTTCAGCAGCTAATCACCAGGAAACAAGCGCGCGCGCGCGCGCACACACACACACACACACACACCTGTGAAGTACCTTATTGGAACAAAGCATATCATAGCCCGGCAGTACAATAATAATTTTCCAACAGAAATAGTTTTAAAAAGCACAGACTGAGAGCACAGATTCATCTTGGCTGGCTTAACCTTTAAAACACTCGACGGACTACAAAGGTTCCTAACATGCAGCATAAATACAGGCCATTTATGCTGCGTTTGCCATCGGATAATCCATCACTGCAGCACCATATAGGGCCATAAAGACTTCGCTCTGCAGGCAAGGCTCTTACTATAGCCTGACAGCTTCAAGATCCTCTGACACATAAAGCCATACAGATTTAGCATGGCGTGAATATCCACTCATTACAGACATGCTGTAGCTTCACATTACCAATAATTCTACTCAAGATGCAGTCTTACTGGTTATTGCACTAGTTACCTTTATTAATGATAAGCCATCTGCTGCATTCTGGAGTCATGCTATGTTCTTATAAAAGAAGCCCTACATGCCACGTGATGTCCTGACATTACCTCGTACCTATAAATAAAATGCCTCTGCCATTTTTTAACAATGTCATGTTGTTGTCTGGGAGTTGAGGCACTTGTAAAGTAATTAACAATAAATCTGTCATTAAAAGTGGCTTTTAATTAGCTGCTGAGTGCAGGTTCTCCGTTGTGTTGTAGTGTTAAACACTCACAGTAAGTCACTGACAAGACCCAATTAAAAACTAGATTGTGCAAGCAGCCCGTCTTTGGCTAAATACTGAATAGAGAAAGTAAGTCTCCAGTATTATTTATCATTTCCTCTTTGTCCTGTTTTCATGATGTGGAGTGGCATACTGTGTGTGTGATAGCTGCTTGGACACACGCATCCACATAGACAAAGAAACTGCAGTATCTGGGCTTTAAAGGGGATTACAGAACAGGCTGGAGTTAATGAGCTCATAATTACTGCTAATTCCATGCACCACCAGGATCAGAGCAAGCCAGAGGTCCCAGCTAAAGGTACACATATATATATATCTCTATCTATATGCGTGTGTGTGTGTGACCATGGAAAGAAATAGGAGGTCACATCCCTAAATGGCCAATGCAGAAGAGGAATCCTTTTATGCCTTTGACAGGCATAAAGCTGACAGCAATGGCCAAAGGGGTTAGGACACGGGGGGACACACACACACACACACACACACACACACACACACACACACACACACACACACCCCCCCCCCTACCTGACTGGAGCTTGAACTAGCTGTCAGATGTGCGTGGTGGTAGCCAGTAAAGTCTCTGATCTACTGAGGGTTGAACAAAGACAGCCTGGGTGTGTGTTACTGTCTCAAGGTGTGTCTGTGTATAAAAGATTATTGAGCTACATCAATATTTTACAGTCAGAAAGGATTTTATCAGGATTTATTCCGTTTGTTTCTTTGTCGTTTGGATTAGAAAGTTATGAAGGTGGAATGTTATAGGGTGTGACTCGACTTAGAAGTAACCCCTGGACTTGATCCAGATCTGAATCTCGATGTGTGTATTTTTGGAAGCATTCTTTAACATTTTAATATAAAGCAAATTGATCCAGAGATTCAATCCATGGATGGTTTGGAGAGATTTTTGAGCGTTGGCAAAGGCAGGCACTCTCAGACTGCTATTGTTTTTCCTTGCAAAGATGAGGGACACATTCTACAAATGCTTGGATGTTCTGGATGGAAAAGGCTCGGGAAAAGCGATTGGAAGCATCAGAAATCCTTCCCCATGAATTTTTATTTTCTTTTTTTCCCTGAGTGTAGGGAGGTGGAGATGGATGGACAGAAACAGTTTAAAAAAGGGGGAACTGCTTCAGCAAAATCCTCCTCAGACAGCAAATGTATCTCTGCATCTCGTCTGTCCTTATGACCTCCCCAGAATGGATAAAGTTTTCTCAGAGTTCAACACACTGCATTTGAGAGTTGAGCTGGCTCTGCACTTTTTCAGCCCTGGTGAAATAAAACAGGACATTTGAAACAGTAGATAGCTTCAACCTTCATATACGGCTAAGAAGAATAAAAAAAAAAAATCGTGTGACTGCTCATGTTGAAACCGACAGGGTCATCTTGAGCTCCTCGTGCTATCAGCCCCAAAAAGGAAAAGAGTAGGAGCTAGGAGAAGTGTGAAGATGATTCCTTGAAAGGCAAGAGATCAACTATTGTCTGTCATCTCCTTAGTCGTCCTACACAGGGTTAAAAAAGGAACATTACTGGACCTGCGTCTGAAAAAAGTGGCTTTAGGGATTTGAATGCAGTGCAGATAAAAACAGTGCACTGACTAATTGAAACATATTTCATATAACTGCTCAGCAAGAATGGGGGGAAGTTTAAACAACTTCTCCCCAAAGTGTTCTTGTGTTCCTCATGTAGAGAGCGGAACAAAACGGGTCAGAGAGTGTTTAGTAAAAGAATATTGAACGCGAGCTTTCTTTTGACCAAATAACCTCTGACCGTCCTTCTCTTCTTCACAAGACAACAGGAAGCAAAAGAGGGACAGCACTCCTGGGATAAGGTGGCCTTTTAAATCACTTTCATAAGTAGTTCAGTCTGGGGTGCAGTGTGGAGCACTTCCCAGCCCCAACTGAATGGCTGAGAACCAGGGAGGAGCTCATAAGGGGAACCCCAGCACGCAGAGGCCCAGGACAGGGGTTGGATCCTGGGGTAGAATTACCTCAGGCCTCCCTCCAGACATGTCAGCTGACTTAACGGCTGTGAAATAACGGCGCACGGGGATGTTTTGGTTTGAAATAGGGGGACTAGTGAGAGAGCGGAAGGGAAGGCAACGGAGGAAGAGAAGGAGAGGGTGGTACTACTTTTGAATGAAGCACGCTTCCTACAGGTTACTCTTAACTTGAAGCAGCTGTGCAAAAGATGGTGCCACAGACATGAGCAGAAAGCACAAACACATACATGCAAAAGCATTTCCACTGGCAACTGCCCTCTGATCAACGGAAAATATTGTCAAGTAACACAGCATGGAGGAACTTAAACCAGGCAACAGACAAGAAGAAGAGCTAAAACAACTCAAACCTGCCAAAAACAAAAGCACTGACAACAAACACTGAAATATGATACCTGCTAACCGTTGGTTCTGGGAAGGGACAACACTGCACAAACAGTGATAGCAACTGAGAAACCGCATAGTGAAAGTTTGGTATTCATTTACAGAAAGGGTGATAAGATCAAATGTCTGCAGCGCTACCTAAAAGTGTTAAAACCATCCTGCTACAATGTCAGGACTGAGGAAAAGTCTCGAGCCACCCGTCATTTCTTTACATTGTGCTGGAAAAATGGAAGAAGGCTGTAGTGATTTACTGAAATGTGTAAACTTGCATAGAGAAACAGCAGCGTTTGTACATTTCTAACAAGCTTTAGAGCCAGTGTTTATTCTTCAACACAGTATGAAATCTCTTGGGCAGGCTTCCTTGTCCCTTCTCGTCAGTTCTCCAGGCTTCTTGAAGAACATTCAAAGCTCTTCTTTGGACATTGGCCGCCTTCTGTTTCATTCTCTGTCGAGATGATCCCACACTGCTTCAACAGCGTGAGCACTGGGAAGTTCAATCCATGACTGATAGCGTTCCTCTTTCCAGATGGTGTCGTATGGTGGATCAAAATCTGATGGTATGTTTCTATCAATTTTTCAAGATCTCCACTGGGGTTCATAGATAGCTACAGACACTCACTGTTGCACCTCTCTCCTGACCTCCTCTCTGCATACTGATGTGGATATGAACTAAAACTATCAGATGTGGTTTCATCCCTTTATAAGCCCTGTTACCTCTGATTTTCAGTCCAGTTTTTGTACTTTGGCACACCTCAGCCTTTTCTCCCAGTTGACCTTCTTGAAGAATGGGTTTTTGACAGCCACACTTCCACTGAGATCATTTCTAATGAGGCTTTGCGATACTGTTCTTCTACTGTAGATATTGTTGAGCCTGCCATTTCTTCTTTTGTCCTCCACTTGTCCAGTTTCCTCAGAGGTTTTATGCACACACTACATACCATGCCAAGATATGTCTGTCCAAGAGCTGTCTGTGTAGAGATGTGTAGACACAAAACTGGTTCATCTCTTGGGTTACGAGCATCATTTATGACTGATCAATTCATAGGCCAGTCTTAACTTGCTTATCAAATAAAGCAACATGCCTCTGAAAATGTCTGGTATAAGGACTGGACTGAAAATGAGTGACAAAGCGGCTAATGTCAAAGAAAACAACTTAAACAAGCATGAAGAATTATTGCTGCAATGAGACGGGGTTCAAGATGTTTGAAAAGTCACACATATGTAGGAACTACGATGTCAGCGTGATATGAGTCTGTGTTCAAGTGAAAAAGGATTGTGTCTCAACAGGGTTACCAATGCCTCAGCCAGAACAATTGGTACAGATTTCCAAGTAAATTTTCAGAGGGCCTCTACACAAGAAGCAATCCTATTTAAAATATATTCTTCCTCCTCTGCCTACATTGTCCTGGGTCGTCAGATAAAGGATGAAGCTCTCTTCAAGCTTTTCAGTTAATTCGATAACTGAAACATTAACTGAAAATGGACAGAGAGAAAGAAAGGGAGCAAAAAGTGAATCAAATATGGTTCATAACTTCTGTTCACAGTGAGCTGCACAAAGAAACTACATAACCGACAGAACACCACTGAGCACCTGCTGGAGGTCGTGCAGACACCACCTGAACAAAAAAGGAAAAGAATGAAAGGTCCATTGACTCGAGGAGAGATGCTTTCTCACTTCTGCTGCCTGATATAAAACAGACACCTATTAAAACACACACACACACACACACACACACACACACACACACACACACACACACAGAGTTAAGGGGACAGACCTGTCATTGTAAAACCTGTCTGGAAAAAAAGTTGGGACATTGTTTGAAAAGTCAAGAAGCAAAACTTTATGATTAACAGATTATTTAACCCCGTCTTTAATGGAAATAAGACCAAGTCTAGCACTGAAACCTTATTTTGAACTTCCTGCCAGCAAAAAAAAAGGGTGATGTTTACCAGTGTGCTGAACTATTTCTTCTTCAGTAACAATTGTGGTAATTTCAGTAACAAAATACTTCCTCATTGTTTGACATATGATTGCAGATTTCGACTTGTTAGGGGGAGGATGGTGGTGTGATGGTTGGCACTGAGGTGTCACTGGGGTTTTTAATGTTTTCTGGATAGATTTGTTAGGCAACAGGTCTACATTACACTTGGATACAGTGCAGCTTCAACCCATATGGTCTTTCTACAAACTTGCAGCATCCTGCTGTACTTAAATTTTAGACTGTCACAACTTCTTTAAGAATTAGCTTGTGTGTGCATTTCTAGTGCTCTTGTTTGTGTACTTGCATGTGTGAACACATGTGGCAGTGACCAGCGAGCCTAAGGGCGCACCCTGCAGGAGCCCACGCCTATCACCTGCTGTCAACTTATAGCACACACACTCCGGTCATGCCACTTAAAGCTGTTACAGTGAATTTGGGAGGCATTCCTTGCCCCGCGGGCCACTCAAAACACACACTTCACATTCCAACGAGTGTATTCTGGGGTCCCACTCCCTAATCATTCAACATATGCAGACGCACATATGCATACCACAGCACGAGTGCGCAGACATACACAGGGATAAAATGACAGTTCCAGAGGTTTCATTAAAACTGTAATTTGCAGCCTGAAGTTCCAGTGCAAGCCAGAGGAACCACCTAACTTTCCACTGAACTCAGAAAAACCCCTGGAAGTTTCAAAATAAGACACTGTGGTTTTTACTCTTCATTATCAGGCAGAAGCGGCATGTGTGCATGTGTTGTCTGGCTATAGGTTCTTCTTTGGCTTTGAAGTAACAGAGGAACTCACTAAACCACAGGAGGGACCACCTCGAGAAAATACAAGGTCTGGTCGTGAACACTGGCTCCCGTGTGTATAATAAAAAAAAAAAAAGCGTATGTGGATGTCTTACAAGCACAGGTTACAAGCATCTGTTGTTTCGCTCACAGGTCTTTCTAATGACCTGGTAGGCAGGGACAGTAAACTAATTTGCACATCACGAGTCAGTGGTTGCACGAAAAGACTCAGGTCATGTGTTTTTCTTCTCCTCCATCCGTGCCCCAGGATTTGAAACCACTGCAAATTAGGCCGGTGACTCCGCGAACAGTGAAGAAACGTTCCTTGATGTTTAAAGTGCCACTGGTTTGTCTGGTTGAATAAGAAGGCCTATATGTGCTCAGAAGGAGAGATTTAAATATTTTGACCAACTCTGTAAATGGAGACACCCTAAGAAAACAATACGTTTGACATGGATGGACCTGTTTGTGTGTTTAACAGTATTAAGTTCTGTTCATACACTATGATTCACGAGGGTGTAAGGCAGCTGTCGCATCCCAGTCATCCAGTTTTGAGTCAGCAAAGCGCGTTTCCAAAACAACTTAATCCATCTTGCGTTGAGTCCCTAAATCCAGCACAATCACAAAGAAATTGTTTGTGTGGAATGGAAACGGGGCTGTTTGAAAGCAAAAGTCGCAAACTTCCTATAGTTGTGTGTGATATAGCATAAATGCTCTTGATAGGAACAGAAATGAAATAAGAGCCTGAGCGATTTATCACCGTCCCAATATTATCGTCCGGCATTAGCTAGTTACAGACTTTCAGTATCGGCTTTTATATCAGCAGACAAATGAAAACTGAAAAAATAAAGAAGAATAGGAAAAAAACACCTTACCATATTGTCACGAGTGCTGACATTGCACACTCTGTCCATCACAAGGCTCTCAGCAACTTTCCTGTTGACAGCATGTGTTTAGACACATACACAACAACAGCTGACCCAAGTAAGTCAGGCAGAACGTAAATGAGTAAATAAACAGCTCCACATGGCAAATTTTAGATTAACTTATTTATGCTTCGTATGTTTGAAGAAAAAAATAAAGATGTCGGCCAACATATGGGACTTTTTAAACTCACCAAATATTACTGTTAGACTTCAAAATCCTGTATCAGTTAGGCTCTGCTATAGGAATTTGAAATATGAAAGTTGAAGGGCACCAACAATGTCAGCAGAAACGTGCAAAGCGATAAAGGTATTCAGGATTTCCATCAGCACGGTAACTTTGCAGTTCTCCTCCTGCCTGTGGCTGTGATCGAAATCTTTACAGATATCATTTTTAATTACTACATCGTACCTCTAAGGTGTAGATCACACTTGGTTTCAGAAATAGAGACAGAAGCAGACGTCAGGGACATGAGGTTGTTCTTAGTACACTACTGTTTAGTGTACTTGGACTGCAGATTGAGGAAGCAAGCACGAATCAGTTCCCTTGTTATGTGGTTGCTGTCTGTACAAGTCTACACGGGGTTTACTTCATAGAGCCCAACATAGCACCTCTGATGAAGGGATTTATGTCAGTCAGATCCCAACGCACGCACAGATGTGGAAAGTGTAACACTGAGTCAATGAAGCAGTTGGGACTCTTAACTCTGAAAGCCCAGTTATATGTGCTGCTTAGCCAGTGACTACCCCACTGCAGCTAACTGACATCAGCTATGGCAAGAGCCTGATCTGCATCACAGTGACATATGTTCCATTTTTATTTGATTATAAGAAACTGGGAAGATTTCAGAGTGATGCACACTAAAGAGTGACATCACTAGTATGGGAATGAGTTATTTGGCTGAGTTTGAGAACCAGCAGGTGAGACGTGCTGAGAAGGCTATTTGTATAGTTTTCAGATGACACCACATTCAAAAACACACAAAGTGACACTAAGTTGATGTTGGCTTGACTACAATGTGACTAACAGAGTTGAGCAAATCTTTGTGTTGGCCAGAAGTGGTCGGCTAATGGCGCATGTTTAATGTTTGTCCACACACACACACACACACACACACACACGCTGGTGCCCACACCCTGGCATATACATACTTGGACTCACACTCTCACTACCACCGTCTCTGGCATCGATCATACAGTTTGGTGATTGCCTGAAAGCTTTAAGTGTGTTCCTGTCAGTTTCTATGTATTTGTAGGTTTATCATTCTTTTGACAGCCAGTCTGTTTAAGCCTGCGTGCCCAAGTCAAACACACTGACTCAACCCACTAGATGGTCCGGTGGGACAGTGTGTGTGTGTCTGTTATGTGTGCAACTAAAGTCACTCTAATGCTCTAATGGGTTTACATAAAGGTTCAATAGAAGCTCTGGGGGTCAACTGACCAAAAAGAGCAAAGTCGACCTCCATTTACACCCCCCCCACCCCACCACCACCACCACGCACAGCCACACAAGTAGAATCAATACCATCATAGCATCTTGGCAAATGTGTCTGTGAATCAAGTCAACTTCAGAGTCGTTGTCACTTTTTCAATAAGAGCATCTCTCTCCACATTTCTTTCTTCACCATTAACAGCCTGCAGCTATCAAGTGGCCTATATTAGCCCACACATTCAGACATAGTCTAAGAGAATTCTCACATGGTGTGGGCATAAAGATGATATGGAGGAGGCTTGCTGATTTTCACCCAATCACAGAAGATACACCGAGAACGCTTCAGCTGAGAATGTAGGTCAGCTGTTCTGTAGAATGCGGTCCAGTCCCGCAGCGGATCAATATGAACACACCCACTCACATCACAGGCTACCTGCCACTGATGAGTGACTGAGCCACAGAACACCGTCAAGCAGATGTCATCGCATCCACATCCACAATGAAACAACAGACCGCAAAATACAGACACTTAAGGCCAACACGCACTTCACGCGCGCGCGCAGTTATGCTGCATTCACATCCACTCTTCAGCGCTGTAATTAGATGTTCTCCTCAGATATGGATTCAGGCTGCAGAGTCTGCTGCTTGAAATCAGTTGGTCTACGAGCAGCAACAATAAAAGGCAGTGCTGATTCAACATATGGCTTTGCGCATTGAGGTCTGCCTATAAACGGCATGGCAAAGAGGCAGCTCCATCTATACGGGGATCAAAGCCCTTTCTTTACTAGGTGTCTGACTGATACATACCATCGCAGAACAGCCCCGGCGCAATCTATTCAGCACACTCAAACGTGCCACCACGCAGCTGTTGGACTTTTATCAATGAGACATGCTGCCGATTTTTACGCACAGGCTCCGCCGGAGCCTCTGCAGCACTTTTGCGACGACCGAGCACCGCCAGTTTGTGTCATTAACGAAGAAACACAACCGCACACGTGTGTGTCAATTAGCTTCTTATCCGGCATCCCCACTAGTCACATGCAGGTTCTATTCTCATTTATTACCTTGACAGAAAGTGCATTGTCCTCCCTGCGCGCTGCGGAGCCGGGAGCTGCAGCATTTTGCCGTGTAGCACGCGTCCGCTCATTCTACAACCGTCCAGCTTTCAAGCCGCTTTGTTCCCGTTAAACATATCCCGCTGCCAGAGCTCTGAGGCCAAAGAGAATCCACCCGGTGCTTTCCGCAGCTCTGATAACCAGGGAACCGCCTGTAAGAGTCAGCAGCGTTGACTGACTGACCCACTCCCGCAGTGCTTCCACTCACAGACACACACACTCCCCCTCATGGAGGGAGGGAGGCACGGAAGGCAGGCAACACACCCAATTCCTCCTCCTCCGGCCCGTTTCACTGATCGCGACCAGCTGCGCGTTTTCCAAAAAAGCGCAGAGGTTTAAACACGCACTGAGCCGTGGGACAACCACGGAGCCATCAAATTCTCCGAAGCCACACGTCGAAGACGTTTCCACACTCTTCAAAACTCTAATCGGCGCACAATACACAAACCCCTGACTCCGGTCTAGCAGCAAGTCTCTGCTCCACTGAACTGAATTTGTTTTCGTCTTCTAACAGCAAATGTCGGTGGAAAAAGTCTTTACCTTCAGTACCGGTGACACAAAATAAAAAATTTCCCCTACACTGCACTGAGCTGCTGGACTCTCTAACAGTATTTACCAGATTTCTTCCCAGCTGAAAGCACATGGTCTTATGCTTTGGGGTATGATTTTGTAGGCTACTTCCAATGAAAACCCCAGAATTGTATTTTAAATCCTGATGCACTAATGTAGGATTGACTTAGTACCTCTTGGCAACCCACTTAGCTGTAACACATATTTTATTGATGCGTTATAGAACATCAGTTGCCTGGGGTATGTGTGTCTTCGACAGCAGAGTTTGGTTTGACAGCTCTTTGGCTTTCTTTATTTCTTCTTTTTTTTTCTTTACATGATCAAAAAGACTCTGGCTCTGAGGCCAAAGACTATGTTTCTATTGTAGCACTGTGTGTTTTTGCTATTGGAGACTTTCAGAGCAATAGACTTGTATTGTGTATCCACTCCCCTCACAACATCCAGTGGTGTTTAAACACTTTAAGTACTGAGTGGACCCCAGTGAATAGATCTGTCTGTCTGCTGTTCAATAAGTGAAAGAAGGGCAAAAGGAGAGAGACAGTCAGAGGAGGGGGAAATGAAGGCAATTAACAGTGTCATTTCAGTAAAATCAGGACACTGAAAATGTGTGAGAGGCAAAGAAAGAAAGGCGAGAGTCAGAAATAAAGAGGAAAATCCCAACACAGGGATAAAGAGAGAGCGGGAGAAAGCAAGAGCTCATTAACACCCTGTTTTTAAGTGCAGCAGGAACAACGACAGGATTCTTCAGGGCCCTGCTCGCCCGTCCCATGCAGGGCCAGGTGGGCACACAGCGCTGGTGTGTGTTGCAGAATGTGACTGGCACATTGGCATGCTGGACCGCAGGTGTGTGAAGCCGCTGCCATCGTCGTTGCCTAGCGTTACTAATATAGAGAAAGGAAAACAGTTGCTATGTGCGCACACACGCACACACACAAAAGCACAACACTACTCCCACATTCAGCATTAGCTTTTATTTATGTCAGCTCTCAGAAGGGTTACTTGGACAGCTCTCAGTGTCCGTCTGGCCAGCTTTTACTCCAACCACTGACTCATGTCCAGACATGCCCTCTGTCTCCCCCTGTTTATTTGCCTTTACTCATCAAAGACAGTCACTCTGTCTCTTTTTTCCTTTTTTTTTTCTTCTTCTTACTGCTACCCCCCTTTCACCCACCACCTAAGAGCACAGTGCTTGTTTTCAAGTTTTCAAGACCCTGTGTGTCTGTGTTGGTGCAGGAAAACCTGTGTAATTAGGTAGTGATGTAACTATGTAATGACAGTGTACAGACAGGGTCATCCATGCGACCCTGGGAACTGGTCACTCCCCTCCTGATGAAAGAGACAACAGACCTGGGAAAACTCATCCCCCTTATCAGCGCAGGAACACACACGGACATGGTGTGTATCCATGAGCTGGGCTGTTGTATGTTTCCATGTGGAAACAGCAATGTAATGAATATAAACACACTTTTTAAATCCCTCACAGACTTTGATCATACTGAAAAACTAAGTTTTCTTATATTACACAGAGCTTTCTCTTTTACCTTGTTTCAGTTTCAGTTGTCTGCTTTCTCACTCCTACCTGGTTTTATGTTTCTCTTCCTGTCTGCACTCAAAAACACATCTATATGTAATTATTTCCTAGCCAGCTTCCTTTTAAATGCCGAGTGTCATTTTGAATATCTCTAGCATGCGTTTAATTTAACAGCACTGAGTTGTTCTCAGTGAACTTCTTACAATGAACTAAGAGGCCTAAAGCCCCTTTCAAGCATGACATACAGTAGACAACATAACTGGCTCCATCATCCCTTAAAAGTGACTTCCTGCTCTTATTTAGACACGGGGCACATTTACACCTACAGTGATGGAGAGGTCCATTGTATGGTCGTGATTTTTGGCATATGCACAAAATACTGGTTGTACTTGTGGCATTGTTGCCTCCACTGATGATTAACCATGTATTAGAATGTGTCGTTTCTCCCATTTTTACTAAGAGTGGTGATTTTTTGTGATATTTTGTGTGTTTATGCTGCATGTCTGACGTATAACGTTAAGTACAGCTGCCTGTTGCCACCCCATGCACGTAAGCTTACATGCTCAAAATGCACCGTACGGCAAATTGGCAAAAGATTTGTTGAGATTAAAGAAAGATGGAAGAGACACAGAGTGCAACTGTAAGCCTGTGCATGCCTCGCTACTAAGGTAATGCATGCAATACAGACTGGTACCGCGATGAAAGTGATGTAAAAAGTTTCGAGATCTGACCTAGCAAGACTGTTGTAGCAACTCTTCCTGGAAAGTAACCAGGATGCTCACTGGGACCTGACAGACAAGCTCAGACAGCGTTAGATGTGAAGTGGGAAACCTTCAGTTTGAAATACAATCTCACCACGACGTCCATGAGCAGCGGTTTAAGAGCTTTTGATTTTTAAACTCTTTTATAAGTTTAACAATACAACAATACACGAAGTTTGTTGACTGTGAGATATGTAAAAATGACTCTGAAATGTGATATTTGAACTGGTCTCTGAAACATTTAGTTTGTACTGAGACTGCGTGCTACTTTGTGTGGATGTAGCTTAAGAGTGGTGCAGTATTCCTGCAGTCTGCAGTGTTTTCCAACATGGTCATAGACTAAGTCCTATATACTATTTATATTTAGACATATTAGACAAATTAATAACCAATACTTTTTATACCAACCTGCAAAAAGTCTGTAAACTGGTTAGAACTCCATTATGATGCACTCACAGTTACCACAGAGTGCATTTCTTGTGCTTAACTTTTGGACCTTCCATGTCAAAGAACCTCATTAGGCACCTGCTTGGAGAGGATGCTATTCCTGACTTCAAAGATGCTTTCCCTCTTAAGAGACAAAAAAAAAGAAAAAAAGAAAACGAGGTGGGGAAGAAAAAAAAATCCAAAAGAATTCAAACGCAGCTCGAAACATTTGTGCAGCCAGTTTAGCCCGAGTCTGCTAATGAGGGTATGTTCAGTACCAGGAGAAGTGGTGCGTGCTTGAAAAGAGATTAAGACACAGTGTAATGAAGTGAACAGGAAGGGAAAATGATGGCAGGAGGGCAAAAAGAAAAGTGTGTGACTAACGTGGAAACAGCCCCAGAGAATAACACGGTAGGAGTCAATGGGAGGGAAGCAAGGCTAATTCTTATGCGCATTACCAACCCCCGTCACACCCTGCTGTTACACTTCCAAGACTGGGCTTTACTGCATATATTGCAAGTATGCGTGAGAGTGAGACTGCACTTGTAGCGCAGGTCTGAGACCGAAAAGCTCTCAATAAGCTTAACCGTGCATTTTCATTTACCCCCAATAGATGAACCCAGCGTGCTCTTTACAGGCTCTGTGGATGTGAAGGGAGGACATGAATGAGTTAGATAAAGGTTAGCAAGAGGGTGTGTGTGTGTGTGTGTGTGTGTGTGTGTGTGTGTGTGTGTGTGTGTGTGTGTGTGTGGATGGAGGGGATCGGGGGGGTTACTGTGGGAATGAACCTGACAATTTCCTCAAACATTTTTTATTTTAAATAACAGAAACCACTCATTTGGAAGTTACGAAAGGGGAACAACATTTCACAACAAGCTGTTTAAAGTTTCCGATGTCTCATGTTTATTACTGCCATTCCAGATTTAATGAAAGTGAATGGATTTTTTTCCATATGCTGCTTACAGCATTAAAAAAACCAACAAGTTTCAAGCAAAAACAAAATTCTGCTGTTATTTCTGTTTCCATAAACAGTATCCTTGTCACTTCCTTCTTACTGTGATGTTCCACAGAATATACCACCAACAGCTGAGGGCAAAATGGAAACAGCAGCAGGAACAACAGAAAGTCTACAGGACCAGCTATACTAACTATAAGCTTAACTGGCAAGACTCTGCATAGCAGACAAAAGTGGCCGATCAGCTGCTGTTGATCCTAAAAATCAGTTTACATGTTCCTGCTGAACTCATCACAAGACTTCAGAAAAAGAAAAGACACAAGAAACATCTGCTAGTTATTATTGTGATAATACAAAGAGAAATGATTCTGAATAATTACTGCTGGTCACTTAACACGACATTTCAATGCAGTGAGCACCATCGTCTCCAATGTGTTGGGGTTGAGCAATATGTTTTCTATTAAAATTGTTGCCAAAAAGTCCGATATATTGGCGGGTTAAGTGGTTTAAAGTCGGCTGCTGTTGTTTTAGTATCATGTTCACTGTTTTCAGGTCACTTGCCTCTTTTCATCTCTTCTGTAGGCCGAGTGTGACTACGTCATAAGAAAAAAAGTGAATTTCAAACACCTCCAGGAAGAGTGGCGTTCATCTCTTTCCTTAAAGGAAATGGAGTGGAGTTGGTCAATGGGTGAAGCTGTGACACTTTGACCTCTGTAAGTTAAGAAGCCGAATGACTCGCGCACAAACTGTTCTCGTCATTCGCTTATACTGTTGTCATGGTAATGCATCCCTCTGAACTATGCGGGGGTCCTGCACACTCACACATACACACTCACACAGACCCCCTTATCCTTGCAGTCTGCTGACCAAGTCCTTCACTCCTCTTTTGCTTTTCTGAACCCTGCCATAAGAGGAAGCCAAGGATTAGGAGGGACTTTGCCATCGCATCTCCATAGGGGTTTACCAAGCCTCAGCGTGGGGGGGTGGGGGGTCCAGGCAACAGTAGCTCCGCCAGTAGTTTTTGGAGTTTGCTTGGGTGGAGGGTCGAAAAAGGGAAGTTTCACAGCATGGCTGAAAAGTATCTAGATGCACCTTGTTTTTTCTTTGAGTCACTGACTTTCCCAAAGTTTTTTTCTCTCAGGGAGAACGTGAGAATAATCTGTCTGGGCGATGTAAGAGTAGCTCCCAAGATCCGATCCAGAACATGTGCTTGTTGCTCAACAGTATGTTTCACAATAATGAAATGGCAAGTAGCCAAACTAAACATATCCATAGAGACCAGCAGGAGTCCAGCCTAGCTGAACATTAACACCAGCATATGTGTGTAATTGTACGTGGATATGAGTAAATGTGTGAGAACAGAAAAGGAGAAAGTGGTGAGAAAAAAGGGTCAAAGCAAATACTTTGAGTACTGGTTAAACTGAACTGAGAGAAATGTTCATTCATTCAGTTTGTGCTTTGTTTGTTTAGTCTTAAAGGAAACAATGTCGCATAATGCAGGGCAATAAAAAGGTTAATGATAAAACCGTGAGGCTCACACAGCCTCAGCAAACACACAAGAGTACAACATGAGTTAAGGGCATTGTTTGCATCGAAATAGGAGGAGTCAGGGGGGTTTCTAGGCCTGCAAATCCCTCATGAAGCCCCATATGTTACTCTCCGCTAATTCTTTTAATGTGTTTGCGGGTTGGTGTCTGTCTCTTTCTATGTGTGCATATGATTAGATGTGTGGGTGGATGCTTATCTGTCCCATATTAACAGACAAACAGATTAATGTCATTATTGTTTGTCAGCAACCTCCCGCTGTTAGAGCTGGAGGTGGTTACATCACCCCTTAGAAAAATAGTCCGGCAGATGCACAATGCAGCTAAATGCAAATTCAGCTAGATGTGAGTTAAATCGAATTATCCTGTACAGTAAAGTGCGGCTGTTGTGGTTAGAAATCTCCATACGACTCTGTTGATCTATCCTAAAGCAAAATGGCTGCGATTAATTAATAGATGGTGTTTTTGGCCGTCTCTGTGTGTGTTCTCCGTGGGAGTTCTCGCTAGTGTTTGGCCGCACGTGCTGGAACAAAAGAAAGTCCCCTCCATAATGACAGAAAAAGTAATTGATTACACGCCACGCTGAGCAAACAGAGCCAAAGGAGCATGGCACAGAGGCAGAGAGGCCGAGAGAGAGAAGTAGGTGGTGTAAGACAGCGCGCCCCGCCAACCTCCTCAGACACACCTCAATCTGCCTCTCATCAACTTTTCATGTGAATCTGCCTCCGACACACAACACCATACTAAAGTATAGGTGCACAAATACACACATCTGTGCCCTGTAACGTTCTCATACTGTATGAGATACACATCTTATTGGTGTTATGGACAGATATGGGCAAATAGAAGACAGCATTTACTGATCTGCAGGCGATATTTGTCAATTCTGTGACGACTAAATGTTCATAAAATATGCAAACAGGCTTAGATTTCTTTGTTTCTCTGAAAAAACAAAACAGTCTGATCTTTTCTTTTACAAAACAGACTGAAACATTCACTGTTGGCATCAGCTGTCGGTCAAAATGTCCGTCAGCATCAGCCTAAATATGTTGCATCCCCAGTTCCTAATTCCTTAGCCAATAATTTATGTAAACTATGAAAAGCAAACAGGCAGCAAAAATCGTGGGAGACACTGCCAACATTTCCAACAAGCATCAAGTCGACATTCAGAATTTCTTGACACTTTCACTATCGACTCACGGCTGTTCAGCTTAAAGTCCTTCAGTCTTAAGTTTTCACACATACTTCAGCACAATTAACAGAATATCAACAAGTAATTAAAATATTATATTTATGCAAACGTGACTTAACTTCACTGCGATAAACACTACAACTGCATCATCTTTAAAACTCAAGAGAAGGCCTCAAAACTTGCCTTAAAAGCCATTCAGGTCTCTTTTCTTTAGATTCTTCTGACCATACATGCGTCTCACCTTTATCATCCTAACACGGGAGAGATGTGAACACAACTGTGCTCATGCTCAGAAGGGAAAAACCCCTCAAAAAACCATTGAATTTAATGTGTTTTCTCCACGTTTCTCCCACTATATTTCATTTTAATCACAGCTGAAGTTATAACAACATTTAGAGTGGAGCAGAGTGCTGTGCTGATTTTGGGAGGGGTTTGTAATTGGACCTCAGTGTGAGTCACAGTGTAAAAGTTCGGGGTCTCAGCAATAAGGAAGACCTACATGGCTGAGAGTGAATTAGTAACCAGGTCAAAACCAGATGCAAGAAAAAGAATTCATGAATCAAAAGGTTCAGGATGTGTCTATCTTCATGCTAATACATGTATATGTGACACGTACGTTTTTGGCCAGTAGATGGAGTTGGTGACCAACAAATTTAAGCTGCAATAACATTCATACCCACTCAAAGTACACATGTAGAGGAGTTTGGAGTACATCCCAGTAACACAGGAGATAAGGATCAGAGGCAATGATAAGGTCTATTGAATTACACTAAATTAATAATGCTTTAGATTTAACTTTACCTCTAAAGTGTCTGTGAGGCCAAACATTTAGTCGCCGTCACAAGGCTAAAGTAACCAGTGATGATCTCAAAGCCTATTCCAGGCCTCGCTGGTTTTCAAAACACATTACTTCTCTATTAAAACATTCCTGTTTGTGTTTCACTTCTCTGTAGCTGAAGTGACAGAGAAGCCAGCTCACTGCTGTTGCTTTAGAACGCACGTGGCACTAAATCAAAGCACTCAGACAGAAATGCTTCAGGGAGCTTAGAGTGCGTGCGTGTGTGTGTGTGTGTGCGCGTGCGTGTGTGTGCGCGCGTGCGTGTGTTTGTGTGCGTGTGCGTGTGTGCGTGTGCATGTCTGTCCTGCTCCACGATGTTTTCATAATTCAGACATTTAGTGCACTGAGCCAGCCTGTCTCGCGGTGTAACCATGGAGACTATGCGTTTACTAATGGGAGGTCGCTTCCACCCAGAAGCTAAAGTGTCTGCACCCAGCAGGGTGGAAAACAGCGCACACTCAACCAGTTGTTAACACGTGAATTTGCGCATGTAGGCCAATTATCACCACAATTAACGCTGTCCATCACAACAATGTGATGCTCAGACACAGGCGCGCTCATTACAGTCACACTGGTCATGCACGTATAGTCACATGCACACACAAACTAGAACTAGTCTGAGCACAATATCTTAGCTCCAGCTCAAATATTTTCAAATACTTAGTACAGAATCGACCCCATTGCTCTTTGTGGTGTTGGTGCCTCTCTGCACACCGGACTGTTTGCACTGTGATGAATATGTAATGATATTTTTTTATGCCTTTAAATGGCAACTTACCTTTGAATATAAAATCTATGAGAGAAGAAAACAAAAAGCTGTTTTTCCTTTAATTTAAAAATGGCACAAACTCTCAAGTTTATATTATTGTCCAACTGTATTTTTACTTAAATGAATTAAAGTAAAAATCAAATAATGAATGCTTCCCGTGGCTGTATATATGCAAACATGCTATTGATCTGCATTTTCGTTTATATTTGTGCAGGTTACACAAAGTAAATCACTGCAACAATTGAACAAATCTGAATGACGCGTACATGAGTGGGAGTCCAGGGGAAATACTGAGAGGGGGACTTGGCTCCAGATGTAAGTAGAGGCCCAGGCTTGAAAAGCACAGGAAACAGATAACTGAGTGACTGGATCATGACTCAGCGTGTGTGCGTGAGTACATGGGGTCTGTGCTCAGCCACGTATAGTCACGGTAAACTTAGTATGTGCATGTGACTCATGTGAGCCATGATGAGTCCAGCGGTGAGTCACATGGTCATCTGTACATGTTTAAGGACAAAAATGAGAATGTTGTGAAAGAATTTTGTTTGCTTCTGTTTCACTTTCATTTTAAAGAACAAAGAGATGAGAAATACAAAATCCAAACAATGCATAATGCATAAGGGGAAATCCTGTGTATTATATACAGGAGGAGATATGTAGTGCGACCTCTGTATGACAGGGTGGTGTCTGCATGTATAATGGATAAGTATGTGTAATAACTTATGGGCTAAGAGGGAGAAATGGAGCACTGGGGCTCTCAAAGCTCAAAGGGTGGAGGGACCAGCACAGAACAAGACAATTCTGCCCTCTAGTGGTAAAATATATATATTAGGTGTGTAGTTTAAAACCGCAGCAAGCAAACACCTGTGTATTACACAGGTTACAGTATAACGGAGCATTAGGCACGACCAGACAAGACTTCTTGGGTCATGTAAAAGTTATTTGAAAAAAAAGAAGATAAAGATGAACATTTCAGGGCTTCATCCCCTCTGTAGGACTCGGTAATACCACTGGGTGTTTATTTACGCAGTTATAGAAGCACACATTTAAACATGGTCACCAGAACACGTACAGAATCGCACACAGAAAAACTGCTGAAACGTTTTGATAACTTTTGTTTTAAGAAGCTTTTTTCTTTAAGTTTGACTCTTACCAACATCCATCGGATTCCAATTCAGGACAATACAAATTAACCAACCGTAAAAAATAAAATAAAGCTTAGTTAATCTCCAGAACCGAAATCTCACAAATCTTAACCTACATTTGGACAATAAGTTAGAGCCTATGTGTCAGCACTACCTTTACCCCCTTGCTAGAAACCAGTGTTTAGCCCAGCTTTAAAGTTTAGAGGATCAACCCTGAATCATTACTATTGTATTTCTGTCTTTCACAGTTCTATGTTAAACAGAAGGCACAAACAAAAAGGCTGTTTTTCCCTTTATGTTTGCCTCAGTATGAGTTTGTGAGCCTACTCTGTCACCGCTGTCACCTCTGTTTCTCAAGCTTTTTCCTTTAGTCTGCCAACTATTGTTGCTCCTCTTTTAGCCTCCTAACACAAAACACAGCATAAACCTGTACAACCACTAATCAGCCATGACCAGATCCCCAGTAACGCAATAAAGGGATGTGAACTGTGTCGCAACTGATTTCCTGGTGACTGGGGGTGCATTTTTGCAGTTACTATGGAGATGTCAAAGTGTGGCCAGGACAAGCTCTTTTTAAAAAAAAAGGTTTAGTTGGACAAGCTCTGCAGGTTACACCCACACTGCCAGACTCACAGTTTATAAGATAATGTGTTTTTGTTCACGGTGCTTAGAGCTGGCCAGTGAAATGCGACGCCGCGTCTACAGTTGAGTTAAAACTGTTGTGTCATATCTGCTCATAGTGGGGCAAGAGCTGCAAGTTGTCCAAAACTAACCGAGAAAGTCCAGAGAACACAGCTTAGGTCATTCTTTAGCAAATCCTCGAAACTTGATTTCTTCTGTTGGTGAATTGTTGGGCGTCTTGTAATTCTGCACGACTGGTAATGGCGTCACCAGGTAACGATCGCCAGGATGGTCACTCCTATGACCCGTCCATCTAATTCGAAGAACTACTCGAGTTCATGGAGGAACAACACGCAATCTTGTCAGTAATTATATCAGCGCAAAAATCCGAAAGCACTCTCATTAACCTCGATCTGACTGGGATTATTTCACTCTGGTCTAATTGTCTGGCTGATAACAAATGAACATAGCGACCCTCCTCTTATAAACTGCTCAGTATTTGCTGCCACAGAAACACGGGGAACAGCCAGCTGTGGTCTCTAAGGGGTTTTGTCTCACATCATAAATACTCTTTTTTTTGTCGAGCTCTATTAGAAAAGAGAAACAAAGTTTTGACTGCGTGGACCTCCCCGGGTTAAAGCTGCTACACGACACAACAAACATGCTGATGAACAGTTCTGGAGCTCATGTTTTGTTCTATGATGTGACCTCACCACAAAATTTAATCATTTCTTCCAAGAAATCCATGGCTACTTCAAAACAAAAACTATTCTGGCCATGACGAGCTCTGGCTGCGCTCTCATTGGCTAGGCAGGTTTAGTGACCAGTTTTCCAAAGACATTTGCATTCCAGCTTTGCCAGCAGGTTCTGGTGAGCCAGCGTCGTTAAGGGTCCTGCACATGGAAACCTGCTGGTGAAGCCAGTGGGCCTGCAGCTGAATGACAGGATGATCTCTGTGAGGGGCTCCATAATGCTGACATCATTTTCGGACTTTGCCTCAGGGCTGCTTTCTGACTATAGCAGAGCCAACTGCACGAGGGGGGCTACAGCTGACAATGTCATGGCAGGCATTATGAAAGAGGGCTTGTGATTCATTGCAGATGGGCTCATCAAGACTTTGTTGTGCTGGCAAACCACTAACTCCACTTCTGTCTGTGGCTCTAGGATTGTAACAACTGGCAGGTGGCAGGATTCACCTCACAAGAAATGGTAAGACCATTAATGTGGCCTGTTTTCTTAGTTAGCTTTCCATGTGCTGTCCACATAAAAGAATAACTTACCCATTGCCCAGATCATCAATATCATCATCTTCGTCATCATCTTCATTTGGGCTCTTCCCGCCGAGGTCACTGTCGCTGAGGTAATCTCCCTTCAGGAGGGTCGGGTTGGAGTCGTCCAGGGATTCGATAAGGTGGATACGAGATGCGTGGCTGATCCTGAGGGGCACTTCTGAGTGGGCGTTACCCGTGGACGGAGCATCACCAGCTTGGAGACGAGGGCTAGCTTGACCCTGACGCCATGACAGCGGAGAGGAACGATTTGACAGACTGGAAACTGAGAAGGCAGCGGCTTCATCGCTGTCGTAGCACATAGTCCCCTCTGCACAGCTGTGGAAAGACAAACAAAAAGACAGTTTTTAGGTGATGAAAATAATTATTCACAGCTACATTTTTAACAGACAGGAAATGAATATCTGCGTTTCATTTCCTCTTCGATTTCAATCAATCTCTCCCCACCCTGTATCCTCCTCTCTCAGTGGAACATCACGATTTAAAAAGCATGCACGAGCTGAGATGTGCATGTTTGCATATATGTACACATGCAAGCTACATGTATATGTGAGGTGCATGTGTTTTCACATTCCTTTGTGTTGCTCTATGCTCCACGTAAATACGTGCCTACTTTATGCAGGCATATATTTGTATAAATGTGTACAAAGTGCATAAATGTCCTGTTCCAAGCCAGCGCAGCACATCGACGCTTAGTGTCTGCACTGACAGTGATGAGAATTAGCATATTAAAAGTTGCTAGCGCTCAAACTGTGTGGCAGCACATGCATTTGCTTGCTACATTAAAATTAATCCTCTCTGCATGATACAGAACAAAGCGGAACCAGCCAATAATAAAGACAGTTTTAAAAGTGCTAATGTTAAACAGGCAGAAAGGAAGTGGAGCCGTGCCCACTCAGATTTTCACAGGCTTTCTGTTTGTTATGTTTATTCAGTATATCAAGTAAAATATGTGTAAAGAAAACAATTTGCTTGCTCACTAATCCGCTTGTTGTATTCATATAAATGTTCCCTCCTAAGTACCCTTTATTCACCGGATATGCGACATCACGCTCACACGTGAATCTTCCATTTTTGGCACAACAGGGAGAGATTCAACGTTATTACCGTGAAATAAAAATATGAATGGCAAAGGAAATGTATTCCAGCAGGGAAGCATCTGCTGATTTACTTTACATGAAGGGAGACTCCCACTGAGGGACACAGATAGGACACATAGCAGGAGACTCAGGTGGACGGAAGCTCTCAAGGACAAAGTGTGGGGATATGGCGAACTCAACTAGAACCCAGCCCAGGAAACAGAGGAAGCACCGGTGCAATTAATCAGCGCATCATTGCTCGTCTTCTTGTGTGTGTAGATGTGAGTCGTGAGTGTGCATTGGAAGGGTTTGCTTTGAAGCCAGCTTTGAGCTAATCCTGCTTCTCTCCCATTTCAACCAACTCAAAGAGAGCAAAGAGGAGGTGGGAAATTACACACTAACTTACTCACAATACCGATCTTGATCTCAGAGCCTTCATGCAACCAGCTCACCCCAAAACACACAACAACCCGCCCATCCTACCTGTTACTATTTTTTACTCTGACCTGCTATTTTTCTTTTCCTTTGCTTTGGAAACCGGTTTGTCTGCATGCAGTTTGTTCCAAATTAATACTTTTCTCAGTAATCAAAAATGATGTTGTTACTTCACCTGCACAATGAGCCTTTTCCCGGCATCTGTGCTACTATCAGTTATTTTCAGTTCATGTGAAGAGAGGAGAAACAACCCTGACACTGCTGACCTGTGGCTGAGCTGCACGCCTCTCAGGCTGGTCATGGTTTCCTCCAGGTTCTGTCGAAGGTCCAGAACATTCTGCACCGTCCTTTTCCTCTGGGACTCTGGGTCTGCAGGGGGTACACACACGTGAGTGATCTTAACCACAAAAAATTGTCATGCTGCAACTTAAAAATGTCCATGTGCATTTGAACAGGAGCTTAATGAATACAGATGCACAATAAAATATTAATTGAAACCCAATCAGTGAAGTTTTTCTATATTAGAAATGCTTGCAGTAGACTGCATAGGCTAATAATCATTCAATGTTCAATTCATCCACCCAGTGGCAATATCTAGGATTGCATGCAATAATGAAAACAAAGCCAGAAAAAACTCTACAACTATGGACTTAAATGGTGAAACTAGAAGGACTCCCAGATAAGAGAATGCAGAGTAAGCAGGTTTATTTTTCCCCAGATGGTAGTGGAGCAAAATAAATTAAATATGATGCAGACAGACGAAACAACAGGAGGCCTTTAAACCCACACAGCTCTAACACAGTGCCCTGGTGTTTGCTTATTTCATAGTGCCTCCTTGCCCTCTACTTTGTCACTGCCAGAATAAATCAAAAGCCTTTTACAATTCATCCCATCAAGGGACATACTGACATTTGTCTCACCCCTTCCTAATATGCTATAATCTACTGAGATTACGCCACGTGGCGTCATGCTGAGTGGTGTAGCTACACTGCTGTTTCACACATGTGTACATGTACCGTATGTGTTTATGTGTGAGTGTGATTGCAGATAAAACTGGATGAAAATTCTTAATAAATCAATGCAGATATCCAGTATTTATGCTTAGGAATTTACTACTAATTAATTGAACCTAATTTTACTCAAATGTGTCAAACTGCTTCCACTTTTACTCCATGTAGCCAGAAACAAAGACGCCTCACTGGCTTTGACCCCTGCTCTCTCCGACTCCCTGACATGTTTTTGTGTCGAATGAGGAGAAGGTAATAAAAGTGTTATGGTGGCAGATATGGGGCACTCAGTTCACCCCGAGGTTCAGTTCAATAGACCATTAGAACTGACCAGCTGGCTCCTAAGCACGCACAGCACATGAGGGATAACATCAGATCAGTACATCCATCACTGTCACAGAGTCGTTCTGGCCGAGCAAATACGTGATATCTACGCTTCACGTGTTCATGTTTACATATACATTTTGTTGCAATATATTTAAAGTTGCTTATATTACTGTAGTAGTAGCTTCTTTTTCAGCTGGACTGTTGCATTAAAATTTACAGCAAACGGGGCCTAGCTGCTGAAAATAGCCACACACGTACACACAGACAGCAGGCACTCCTAGGAATCAGTCCAGCTGGTTAGTGAGGAGGTGACGGGGTGGAGAGGTCATGCTAATGAGTGAGGGGGGGCTAACTATTAACTGCCACTCTCAACAACAGCTGCTGAATGAACACGTACATTTGTACGTTGCGTCTCGTCACGTGCAAACACACTGAGACACAGTGAGGAAAACGTCAGAGCAGATTTATGAAGCTGGATTGATTTTGCTTTTTCCTATACAGGACGGCCACATAGACAATTGATTGGAAGGGCCCTGGGGACGGGCAGCTCAATGTGGAGTCATTGAGATGCAAACCTTTGCGGCTCACATTCACATACACACACCGACACACTGGGAATGTTTAATCACAAAAATAGTCCGGCTTTGTTATGTGGGAGCACTCGTGTGAAAGCTGTGAGGAAATCCGAGCTGTAAGAAGACACTTTTTATCCTCAAAATGTTCGTTTTAGGTAATGCGGTCATACAAAAGGTTTAGCAGGAACAAAGAAGCCTGAACACATGCAAACAAAAAAGTCTGAAAGGCTCACGTGCGCGCGCACACACACACAGACACAAACACACAACTGCAGGCTTTAATTGGGCGATTTTAATTACCTTAAATGGGAGCTTTGTTTAACATTGGCGTCAAATTGATTGGATACGGTCTGTGTTATCGTGTGTATGTGTGAGTGTGCGCGTGTGTGTGACTTCCTGTCCTGCCTCTGCCCTGGCCTCGGTGGTCCCAGCTGGCGTGTGGGGGGGACGTAGAGGCAGTAGCGTTAAGGGAATTAGGGATGCAAATATCCCTGTCAGGGCTGGCTGCTCCCCAGGGCTGCAGATGAGTTACACTGATTTGGTTTACACTGAGTGCGTGCGGATCCACCTGCCTCTTCTCGACACACTCGTGAACACGCTCCTGCTCTGAAGAGCTGGCCGAGGCACCTTTCATAACGGCCCACTCAGACGCTTGAAATGAGAGTCAGCGAGTCTGAGCGAGACTGTTGTTGTAAGTGCACACACAGGCCAGTATCTCCATCTTAATGCGACTCTGCTCTCAGTCAGAGACACAAAACAAACTGACAGACTTCAAAGCAGCTTTGGTACGAAGGAGGAAAGTGAGCAGGCGTTTTATTTTTGGAAGCCATACTCTGCCTACTGCACCACAACAAGAGGACAGATGGTAAGGCAACACAAATGTACATCGATACGCAAAAAAGCCCCCCTTTTTTAGTTTTTTTTGTCCCGTTGAGTGTGGTCAGGTCAAAGCTTGTTAAAATTAATTTCTGCCCTTTGATTTGTCAGATTTGTTCAGGAGCCACGTTCCTGACCCTTAAAAGCAGCAAAGCCAGATGTTTACACGGTCCTCAGGGCTTCAAGTGGTTTGGATGGAGACTGCTTTCAGCTGCACACAAATATTCAGTGGGTCTGTAGAGCCGTGTACGTAGGACCGACTCAAAATGAATCGCAGTGCCTGTCTTTACTTCTAATGATAGAGACCGACACTCAGTGCAACAGTGACTCATTTATGGGTTTTCTTTAATAGATTTATAACCGCAGCGGAGGACGAGGAAGGAGCTGGTGGGTGAATCCATTTCAATTTTTTGTCTTTTTGATTATATTTTATGAGAATCACAAAGGTGAAAAACAAAAATGTCGCTAGCTTGAAAAGAAGAGCAGGAGGTAGGAGTGCCGCAGTGATTATTTGACGGGCAGCAGATGCAGTGAGTGAGAAAAGTGAGGAAAAAACTGCCGTCCACTTGGTTTTCTCTCTTGAGTGACTTGACTCCCCTCTCCATTAGAAACAAACAAACTCCCCACAGATACACTAATGGCTCCGTCCTTGCAGGAGTGCTCTGCTATTTTCTGTGTGTGTGTGTGAGTATGTTTGTGTGGCAACATCCCATCCTTCTTTGAAAGTGTGCTTCTGTGTCGTGGCTGTAAAATGAGGGTTTGTGTATCTGCTGGCACACGAGTGTGAGAGTGTGTGTGTCGTCACCAGTGAAGGGATTCACTTTTGTGGAATATGAATGAAGGTTAGAGTAATGACTACCATTTCTATTCTTTCCTCCTTCCCTCCGGAGTTCATCTGTCTCTGTCCTGTGCACGAGGGTGCACACATGTTACAGCCACGATAACCTTCCTCAGGCCACGAAACGCTTGTCCCGGGATATATTGGTGTGGTTGAGCGTCACTGGTTTTACACTGTAAAATATCTGTACTTACAGCAATGTGTGTACTTCCAGTGGTGGCTTTATGCCTATTTGTGTGCTGCAAAGACAATCATTATAGCATTCCTGACAAGTGACATGCAGAAATACGACAAACAGGATGCAAATAAAACCTGTGAAATTTTTTTAGATTTAGGGCATGCTTGCAAAACATGTGAAACAGGTGTGTAAGAACTTTTCAATCTAATGAGACGGTCATTTATTTTGTATTTTGTTCCCCCTCCTGTTTATTTTTTTGTGAGCTCCGACTCCACTCAGCCTAACGTTACAGCCCTCGGCTGACCCCAGACGGTTTGCAAAACAGGAAGGATTACAACATTCAGCCATTCCTGCACATCTGGACAGGACGGACAAACACATGCTAAATCACACAAATGTGCTTTCATGCATTCATACACACACACACACACACACACACACACACACACACACACAGGCATTTATCTGCTTCACTGGGATGTTGCAACAGGATATTAGAGTCCTTGAAGATCAAGTCTGATATGTGACATGAATGGTTAATGAGTTTGTCAAATCTCAATGTGGCATCTGTGCGAACAAAATTTGAGCAGCTTTCTGACTCAAGTGTTGTAACTGATGCACCACAGTACAACAAGTGTGTCAGTACACATTTGTGTAAAGAACGGGGAAAATCCTGAGAGTCAGTCGGCAGCAGTTCAATAAGCTGACTGAGAAATCCACTTAAAAAAAGTCAGAAATCCATAAGCAGGTGAAGCTTCCAGAAGAAGGGCGGAGGGGATGATTAAAACGCACGCCTGCAACGGCAGAAAAGTTTGGACATGATGGCTGAAAATCCACGGATTTTATGTTAAACCCTCCAAACTTCTGTCTTCCATCCTGTCCACCAAAACCTGGCTCTCTTAATGTTGACCCAAACACACAAACACACTTGGCATATTTTCTTAACCACTGCACTATCTGCTTAAAAAGTCGCCACCCTATCCGCTTAGAGAGGAAGATGAGGAAGCTCTAAGCAACTTCAGAGAACTTCAGAGAATCTCACCTCTGATTAAAGTTTAAAACACAAAGACGAGGGACAGCGTGTGTATTCCTCTGTGCTGAGCTAGTAAACATGTCTGACTTGCTGTGAGTGTGTGAGGTGCTTTAAAAGTGACGTAGAAACCTCACATATAAACACACACGGTGTTCAGATGAGGCTAAAAAAAATCAGCTACAATCATCTAGGTCGACGTGTGCATTTGTGTGTGAAGCATAAAAGAAGCCAAATCTAGAAGTTATCTTAGCAGGATCTCTTCAGCTTTTGCTTTTATGTCGCACACATTCAAGCAAGCACCCAACAACATATTTATGCACATGCTAAATAATCTAGGCAGCGTGCCAGGGCGGCCCATAATGCATGGCAGTGTTTGGGTGGATTTCTGTTTGACAGAGTTGTTTCCTGTTAAACTTTATTTTTACAGTGTGCTTAAAGCCAGCTGCTGCACATGTGACACAGACAGTCGGCACTCTGTGTGCAATCCCCCGCACGGTTAATGAGGCGATCGCTGAAACAGTAGAACAGATGACATGTAAGTATCTCCAATAAAATGTTCCAAAAAGCAACACATGAAGTGCACACATGCACACAAATCAAATGATGTTTTGAAGCAAACGAAAGCCAAATAAACCCCAGAGATGGAGGACGGTGATCGCAGTTTGTGTAACGCTGCAAAATATCCAACAACTGACAAACTTTGTATTCCTCAGCTCTAACTGCATGTATTTACAGGACATTTGGGGCTTCAAGCTTTTTTTTCTTTCGCTCTCCCACCCAGTTTTTCTTCTGTATTCTCAGCTCTGTTTGTGCCGAGACCGTACAAAATTCAATTTCCAGTTCAAGCCTGTCGATGTCCAAACTCCCAGAGGAATCAGAGATCTATAAATCTAGACTAGATGTTTTTGAATGTTACCATACCTGACTGTCAGAAGTGCTAAAGTGTTTAAAAGCTAACCAACTAATGATTTATGGTTAGTTTGACATGAACTCTGACATATTCAGCTAAACAAATATAGTGGAGGTTCCCCTTGTTAGTTTTGCTTTAGCCTAGATTACTCACTGGTGCAAGCTAAATGCAATACTGTCGCAACACTCTGCGTGTGTGTGTGTGTGTGTGTGTGTGTGCGTGTGTGTGCGTGTGTGCAGCTGACACTACTTCCTTAAAGCAGCTAGAACATGCCAGGAGCTGTGACAGGAACAATGGGCACTTTTATCTGAGACTTTTCACAAGAGGAAAACATAAACAGAATAAAAATAGATGAGTACTAAGTATTTCTCATCACAAGGCAAAATGCATTAACTCTCCCTCTGCCTTTATCTTCTGCTCTCTGTCTTACACACACACACGCACACGCACACACACACACACGCACGCACGCACGCACACACACACACACACACGCACACACACACACACACGAATGAAAGAATTCTATATTTTAAGTTAAGTTTGAGCACAAGTGCTCCAATTTGATCAATGAGCACTTAAATCTTTAACAACACAAGTCAAACAAAATACACCCCTGCCACTGTCAGCATGGTACATTACAAATGATTTAATGGCATCACTGCAATAACTTACTTGTTTTTAAGTGATAGGCAGTGTGTCTGTGTGTTGTTGTGCAACAGCAAATGAGACAAAAACAAAGTGAGTACTAATATGATTTAGAGGAGGACGGCAGGAAGCAGACAGCACTAATGCAATGGCTCCTGCATTAGGTCTTTAGACGCTAACCACAGAGCACTGAAAACATGCGCACACACCAAATGAGAATAAATGCATAATCATATAAGAACCTATATGCAGAAACATCCCTTTCCTCTGTGAATACTCGCTGTCACATTAAAAAGATGTCCTCTGTCCTCCTGCTGAAACACTGGTACCACAAATATCCTCTCTGCTGTCTGACTTGTGACAGAACACTGCTGCCCGTCAACTCGCATCAGAGTTGAAAAAGAGGAGGAGAAAGCGAGAGATTTGGACAGATGCTTTATTCCTCACTTTCCTTGGGCATTTGTGTTTGTTTGCTTCGTTGCCACCTCCTCAACGGGAGGACTACTGCCCTGAATCCTTCAGTCAGCAAAGCCCGGGGTGTAACCAGCAATCCGACCGCACCCGCATGACATTAACGACTCAGCATTGCCATCACAATGGAGGAACTGATTATGAAAAATAGTCTGCCGCAGCCGAACGGATGAATACGGCAGAGTATAGACAGGAGAGCGTATCTGGAATATGCATGTGTGAGGATGTGCAAGCTTTGCTCTGACACTTTTTCCTGCAGCGCTTTTAAGTTCTCTTGAAGGCTTGTGTGCTCGTTTGGGTTTGTGTGTCTTCCATTTCAGGCTTTGTCGACTTCTCTGTAGGGTTTATTGTTCCTCAGACAGCTGATGAGCACACAAAGAGGAACCATCAACCACACAAACTTGCCCACACACTCATACACAAGAGAATGCCAAACTAAAATTAAATCACACCAGTAGTTAAGGCCGCATTAATGAGCATCCATGTGTCACCGAGTCACGTTAAGTTCCCTTCTGCTGAGTCTTCGTGCTCGGCCAAAATCAAGACCACACAGCATCTTCTAACCTACATTTATATTCCCTATACCATCCGAAAAGTAAAACTCCCCCAAATCTCTAACCAAACAGATGCCCTGAGGGCTTTAATCTTTAATTCATTTTAGTCTTTATAGCTGGTCTTTTCTAGGGTGATAGATCTGCGATTAGTGGAACGGGGTTGAATCTTCTCATTATCTTTATGCGAGGTTTAATCCGGATGCTTGGTTCTTGTTTTAGGCTGGGTTCTCTGTGGCTGTGCCTACCCCATGCTGGGAAAGGCCACTGCTTTAGGGGCTTACCCTCTCACACACACCTCATTATGGGTGCTGGATGGGACCGGGAGGTGTCATTAGTGGCAGACATCTGAGGTTCAGTGCGTTGGATTACTCTGGCGACCTATGCTGCTCAGTGCCGCTCAGATCGATACATTTCACTGAAAGTAATGTTTATAATTCTCAACTTGCGTGTCAAACTTTCATTTTAATGCTATTAACAAGATATCATATAATACAAGCTGCATTTGGGGGGAATTAACTCTACAAGTCCAGAGCTGCTGTCCGTGGACACGCAAGTCAAGTAATTCTCTAAATCCAATTAGTGTAAAGCGCTTCATCACTCAGTGGTTAAACATGTATGTCCGATTACAGAAAAACAGATGATGCGAACAGTAATCCCAAATCACCTCACAAGATAAACATAAAAGCCAAACCTTGAAATATCCGGATTGTTTTTTCCTCTTTCTTTTGGCGTGTGGGAGGGGTTTACCCCTTTCAAGCACACAGCTGATGGTCTTGGGTTACACATCCTCATTATAGTTCAATGGCATCTTCATTATCTTTACCTGTTACTGTAGGCTCATCTCAAAAGGACAGCGTCTCAGTGCATGTGGTCTGATGTCATGTAAAATGACATGCACAAGACACAAGCACATATTTTACTCGCAGTAGCTCAAAGCTAGCACATAGCTTCCATAACGACAAGGCCTTGACCAAATTAAGGTTCATTTATCAATTCGTAATACGGTACACTACAGGGATCCATCAGGCTCGTGTCTTCAGGACGTGGAAAAGCAGAAGGTGAGACTGTATATAGGAAGAAGAGTGGACATAAGATAAGATAAGATAAGATAAGATAAGATAAGATAAGATAAGATAAGATAAGATAAGATAAGATAAGATAAGATAAGATAAGATAAGATAAGATAAGATAAGATAACCTTTATTAGTCCCACACGTGGGAAATTTGTTTTGTCACAGCAGGAAGTGGACAGTGCAAAAGTTATGACGCAAAAATTAGAATACAATAAGAATAAATACAGTACACAGCTGTACAGAATAGAATAAAATAATATACTATATACAGTAGAATAAAATAGAATAAAAATATACAATAAGATAAAAATAGAATACGAATGCTATATACAACTGAGTAAAAATACAACGATGCCAGAAAAGATTATTGCACTTAGTGTTATTGCACATGTGTGGATGTGTGTGTTTGTTCAGTTAAAGTCTTTGTTGTGGAGTCTGACAGCAGTGGGGAGGAAAGACCTGCGAAATCTCTCCGTCCCACACCGTGGGTGCCGCAGTCTCCCACTGAAGGAGCTGCTCAGTGAATGATCCACTGAACATCCATAATCTATCTTCCATGACAGAGCACACGGAGCAGAAACCAATTAGCCAAGTGTCCCATCGGAAATGGAGAAGCAGATACGATAAAGGATGAGCCCACAGCTGCAAGCTACAGGGCAAGTTACAATTAACCTCTCCCTAACACACATACAAGCACAACACACACACACACATTTCCATGAGTATGCACACAAAGCTACCCTACATACTTGCCCATTTCAGTAATAAACCTCTGGCAGGTAAGAAGAGACCGTAATGACCCAAAGCTACACTGCATTCAGTCATTTCAATCTCAGATAGAAATATAGGTCATCGCCTATTACTATTATTTTCCTTCAGGGTGTCTCTTTCTTTCATTTGTCTCACTCCATGAATCACATTATACCCTTTCCATTTTTTTTGTCGCTAATCTCCATCATTACCAGGTTTTCCTGTCATCCTCCTTTTCTCTTTTTATCTCCCTCCTCCCTACCTGGCTGCCTCAGTGTAGGTGTGGCCAGCAACATCACAACAAGGAACAAGGTCACACACAGATGATACAAACAACACAGTAGATACACACACAGGGCTGCTGGGGCAAGGTCAAACATGCTGCGATTTGGGGCCGTGCTGCAGGATGCAGGCTTGTGTAGAGTGAAAGAGAGTGGAGCAAAGATAAAGGTTTGATGATGAGCAGAAAATGACTTCCTTGCATCAAGCGAGATATTACGACCTACTGCACTCCTCTTCTCATCTCACCCGTTCTCTGATGCTATCTGGTACTCCTAGAGGGATGGAAAGAGAAGGAGCAATAGAGAAATGCTCTCGAGTTTGTGTGTGTGTGAATGAATAATGGATGAAAGGTGCAGATTCAAACTCTGTTTTGACCTATTAATCACAAACTCAGTCACCATCGTCACGGCACACCCACAGCAGCAAGAACTTGGAATATATAATGTGTCCCAGCGCTGCCATGGACAATCTGAGCACACGTGTGACCGCGCGGATGCTCGAACGCTACCTGCCCATGCCGCCACCCACTCACTTTCCCCTTACTCCTCATGCACGTTGCCCCCGGTAACAGGGGGATGGGGTGGGGGTGGATAGTGACCATCTGTCAGTGGCCCGGAGATCAATGAAACTAGAGGGGGTGAGGGGGTCGAGGGAGCGAAGGAGTGGTGCGAGGCTAAATAGGTGGCCCACTGTGACCGGAGCCTGGCTCAATATGCGGCCGTTTTATTTACAGACTGAAGGACAACACTCCCACCAGTCCCACTCGCACGGCCTTTATTAACGACTGACCGATTTTGGCAGGCCGGCAGAAAGATGCCGTTTACATACAGTGATGCAGTAGCCAATACATACGCTTGCTGGTGTTAAAATGTGCTGCTAATTTTAGAATACGTTCCCATGCTATCGAGGTTGCTGCAATAGAGATGTAAACATACACAGAGATCAGGGAATAATGGTGCATTAATGTAAATCTAGCACACTGTGGCAGTGGGTCAAATGAGAGGAGGCAACACTGCAGCGTATGTTGACTAATTTATCAACAACACAACAATGTCAGCCCTGGGAATGCTTACTCCAGCTTCTTTGTAGGAGCACACACTGCTTGTACACATGCACATATACACACACGTACAGACACAAATGCATACGGCACAAGATTGATTTGGCACATTTGAACCAAGCTTGTGTAACTGTTTACAGTGTTGTCAACAGGGGGAAATTCACCACTTTCAGATCAAGGGCTGTCACTATTTTATAGTGAAAAGCACTAAAATAAAACAGCACAGACACACTCAAATACACATACACAGTGTAGTGTGCTGCAATAGAGACTGGACTCATTTAAAATGCACTGTTGATGCTGGTGCTAGAGCCAGAGCTGGAGGAAAAGGTTTGGGTGTGGAAAGGAGAGAAGAGCAGAGATATTCAGTGTGTAGAGTCACAATGCTTCACCGTTTGTTTCTGTGTTTCAGTTTCCACTAAAACAGTAATTAACCTCACATCTTTGCAGCCAATTGTAAGTGAGAACAAATAACCCAAAGTAACCAAAAAACTGGGACAGAAATCACAGACTCACCCAGTATTTGGCTGAACAGCAGTTGTTCCAGGTCTCCCAAGACTGTAACCACTAACTCTGGATCCACCTTTAAAAAGCTCTTATCGTCCTCACCCTCCATCCCCTTCCTCTCTTTCTTTTCCTCCGCTGACAGAGCCGCAGGTTTGGATTTCTCCCCTAGTTTCTTGCCATTAGTTCCAGTAGTCCCAGCTCCATTGGAGTTTGCTTTGGTTGGGTGATCAGCTGGGTCTGTATCTGCATTCTGGGCTGTCTCAGAGGCCTTGCTAATTGGCTTGACCTCAGCATAAGGTCCCCGTGGTTTGCCAGGTGCAGGGATTCGACTTGGCTTGCCTATATTAGAAGTCACAGAAGGGGAGCAGAAAGACTTTGGCTTCCCCTGAAAGAGAGACTGTTCTGACTTTGAAAGTGTCCGGGACAGTGGTGGTCTCCCACCACCAGCTTGACCTGCCTTACTCTGCCCCGCTTTGTTGGTCACAGTGCCAGGACGGCTCGTGTCATCATTCCACCTGGTAGACTGGTACAGGTGCAGCTTCTTCTCAGCATCGGTGAGCACAGACAAGTTGCTGAGTGAACGCTGTTTGCGAAGCCCGGACTGACTGGGGATTGGAATGGGGATAGATCCGGAGGTGGGCCGGTAGACCTTGAGCTCTGACCCAGAGGGACGCACAGGCCCCTGGGGCAGAGCAGAGGGCTTGGCGGGTGGTTTCCTTGATGCCATGGCCTGGGATGAAGTATCCTGGCAGGGGACAGCAGCAGACCTGAGGTCCAGCTCTCTGGGCTTAGCCGTCATGCTAATGTTAGCCACATTAGCCTCCAGCATCCCTCCTGCAGAGACCCAAGCAACAGCATCAATGATACACTCTGACACAGACACAAGCGAAAAACACTGAAAGACATGGAGGAAGGAAGGGGAAGCCAAAAAACAAGACAAAGACTGTCTGGTCTGCACTCCCTCTTCACTCCAGGGTCAAGACAGCCAGACTCCCCGTAGTGAGAGACTGTGGCTTCACCCCTCTATTGCAAATGATGAGTGGGTTAGCAGAGTGACAGCCTTACTCACTGCTGGTAATCCATGGATCTGCAGATCTGCGTCCAGCGCCTAAATCCACTCCCTCACAGCATGTCTGCAGCTCCCGGAGCCGCACAGATGACAATAGTGCTGCCAGAATAAAGCACAGCACTGACCAGCGTCTCTCTCCGTGTCCCCCTCTGCTCCTCTCTCCCTTGCTCTGCGCTCCCTCCTGTTCGCCAGGCACACAGCAGCCGACTGACAAGAGAAACGGTCGCAGCAGCGACGTCCCCCACCTCCTTTTTTCTCTCCTCCCTCTAACTCGCCTTCACTCTCTGCCTTGCTCACTCTACCCCCGCTGCCTCATTCACCCTCCCTCTCCTTCTTCCTCCCCTTTCCACCCTTCTTTCCTTCTTCTTGTCTCTCTCTCTCCTCCCACTCGCTGATTCACTGCCTCTCTCTCTCTCAAGCACACGCCGCATACGCTGCGTTATGCTGCACACCAGTGAGTGCAAACACAAGGGCTTGACGACAAATTACCAGCATTTCCCATAAACTCAGCTTTTTGCTGTTCCTGTTTTGTAATAAAAGATTTCTTTTCATGAGGGAGGGATGCTCTGAATGCGAATGCTGAATTCTACTGTCTCCATCCATTTATATTTAGGCCCAGTTATTTAATAACTTCAATGCTTTTGAAGTTATTAAATAATTTTGAATCAAAACATGCCCCACCACCCCAAAGAAACACACACACTGTTCCAACCCCTCAGCAATTATTCATAATCACATTAACTGCTCTATTCATCCATTCATATTTAGATTTCCTTACGTGCCCTGATCACCAGAGGCCCACCCGTGATTAAGCTGATTTAAATTATCTGGGGGGGAAAAGCCATGACTGCAGGATCAGCCAAGGAGACGAGGATATGCATTTGTCAGTGCTTAATACACAACAACACAGGCCACTAAACACGCTTCAATTAGTAGCTAAAAGACCCCAAATGGTCATCATATAGCTAAACGCCCGCTCCCCACCGGCCACATATCAGCACACCACTCCATCGCTCTTTCCTCATTTCCCTTTATTCCTTTCCTTGTTTCCAGCATCACCCCCTCCCTGCCTTCTAGTTAAATCAGATGCACACGCAATTAAGTTTTCAGGGTACAGATTCATCACATTCGAAATCCATCCGACGATACCTCAGTGTTTAAAGCGAGCGCACATGAGCCTGCGTGGCTAAAGTGAATGGATGTTGACGTCTTTGTTTTTGTCCGTCTTCCCGTGCGTGTGTGAGTGTGTGAGTGTGTGCGTGGGCTTTTCTCTATGAGTGTGTCACATCGATGAGACAGGCCCAGAGAAGCCGAAGCTCCGGTCCTGGGCCTTGGGTTGCTCTTGCACGTTTAGCTATGTCACTTGATTGCGGTAGACATGGCATTTCAATCAAAGAAGGACCAAGAAGAGCTTCTTCTTCCTCATCCACCTTATCATTTTATTGTTTAGCAGTTATCATCGTCATGCCTGTCACTGTTCACTTCAAACACCTGCAGAATCTATTCTCCTGATTTCTCGTAACACACAGGACTTGCTTGAGATCTGATAATACAGCACAGTGATGTATTTGTTTTAATTCCCCATTACAGGTAATAATGACAGCAGGTTATAAAACGAACTTCAAGTCCATCATAACCCATTAACAATCAATATAGCTGTTTGCGCCATCATTTATTTTTGCGTTGTAATGCATCCTGTCTGAAAACTGGTTCCCAGAGTGGAGTGTTTAGGGTCTGGGCGTATTACCATTACTGTATGTCGATTTTCTGTAATATGCAGGCAGTAGTGCCTGCAGCTATGACGTTATCAGGCCTCAAACTGCTGGGAGCAGTATTCAAACAAGCAGGCCGTTTTCTGTTACATTTGCATAAATCAGTTGACACTAAACCCGAATGGAAACAAGCAACGTCCTGTTTGCACACTTTCCAAACTCAGTATTAGAGAGGTGCTTTAAATAACGGCTCGTTTTTTATCAGTAACCAAACTGGCGCCAGCCGAACCTAAAAGTGACGATGACAGGCTCTTAGTGTGCGTGCTCGCCCTTAGCCTAAAAACTATTTGGCCTTGAATGTGTGTGTGTGTGTGTAATACAGTAGCTGAGTACATACAAAAATACAGACGCTCTATGGATGTTTTATTGTGAAAAAGCTATAGCCATCAATTAGAGGCAGCAAACTTTAATAAAGGGCCAATGTTGAGGTGGTTATGCCACACTGAAGCCAGAGGTGCCTGGAGACAGTTATGGGGGCTCTGGGGGCAGGTAGCAGGCCAGCAGTGCGAATGAGGAGTGTAATTTAAGGCTAATAGGTGCTGTACGTCAGCTCTTATACCTCCCTGATGAGGGATTAAGGTTAGTGAGTGACCACATACAAGGCAGGTCTGTGGTGTACAGATGCGTGTGGTGCAGATACGCGTCATTGCTCTTGAAAGCATATACATGCAGGTAAAGTGTTGGCAGCACACAGCCACTTGTTTGTTCCAGTGCTGGTCTCTCTGGCTCCACAGTCTAATCACCTTTATATGGCTGATGTAAACATGCTGTATATTCTCTCCCTCTACACACACACACACACACACACACACACACACACACACACGCGCACACACACACACACGCACACACACACGCACACACACACGCACACACACACGCACACACACACGCACACACACACACACACACACACACACACACAGAGTCTGTGCACCCTGACTAACTGACCTGAGCAATCTGGCCCGACATCAAAGACACTGGCAGTTTCAGAGTGTGATGAGTGCCAGTGTTCAGCAGTAGGCTACACATTCAGCACGGAGCAGACTCGTAGTGTGTGTGTGTGTGTGTGTGTGTGTGTGTGTGTGTGTGTGTGTGTGTGTGTGTGGTCGCGTATGTGGAGGCAGGCAGACGGAGGCTGACCACAGTGTCTGAACCCTTGGGAAACTTCTTATGACATCAGGCAAACAGTTTAATTCCAATATAAAGAGACTTTTAAGCAAAGTTAAGCAAAGGCAAGAGAGACAAGTACGAATAACGTGTGAAGAGTGAAAGGATGGTTTGAAAGCAGGGTGAAACAGAAGCAGAAAGAGAGGCAGACAGACACAGACAGAAGGAAACTGGCTCAGTGCTTTGCATGAATATACTTGGCCTAGCATCTCTAAACAGATCCGCCACTACTCTGATGGAGGAGTCATGTGAAGCAGCCAGTAGGACACGCTTACTCACAGACACTGTGTACCACATTATATTCATGTTTACAAACTTGCACAACATTTCCACCTTTAAAGGAAAAATACTGCGAAGAGGAAAGATCTGCAGATCTAGGTGCAACTGCATGTAACGCGGACCCCTAAACTTGTAGAGGAACAGTTCCCATTCAGGCTAAGCAGATGGCATGTGTTCTCACTTCTCACGCACTCCCTCTAGGTTCCTCTTGTTTTGAGTTTGTTTTCACGAGTAAAAATAAAAGTTGCTATGAAGATGAGGCATGCAACAACGGAGTGAGGACGTGAGAAGAAAATGACGAAGTGTGATTGAGAATAGAAGATGCAGAAAAACGGAGCAAGTCAAAACAAGGGGAGACCCGAGAGCATCAAAGAAGCCTAGCAGATGATATTAGTGGGGGAAAAGTAAAAAAGAAAAACAGTCAAGTTATAGCCCAGAAAGCAAGTCAATGAAGAAAGTGAGAAGAGGAGGAAGAGGACGGGTGAGGAAGGATCTCTGTGTGTTTGCCAGAGAAGCAAAGGAAGTCTGTAAGACAGAGAGGGGATATCCTGCTTCGCTGCCTCGCCACTCCTGCTACATTTGCTTTTGTCCGCTAACACACCAACGCGTGGGGTCCACAGGACACACAGAAGAATACCAGACCATGACACACTTCTCCACGAGGGACAGCTCATACTCACACACATGCTGGTACAGCGCAAACACAATGACATGGCTATTAATGTCCTGTTTACACACAAAACACTGAAACGGCAATCTGACTGATACATACAGTGTGTGGCTTCCTAGCGGAATTGCGTGAATGAGGGAGCGAGTTGTTCACAATGACACCTCTTTAGTGGTCTTATCGAGCGCTGATGATGCACAGCATGAGTCACTGGCCTGAGCATTTGGGAAATTCAGCTATCAGTGACAATAATGTGAGTGCATCAGTCAGCTAATCCAGCGAAAACACCACCAGAGCGAATGCCAGACGTTGGTCAAATCTCCCGCTAAACCAACTAAAATGCAGGGAATATTTGCAGGATGTGAAAAGGGAGAATTTGTGTGTTTTAAAAGGTATAACTCTTTGTAGACGCTCCCTCATACATGCCCCAATGTTGACATTATCAGCACATTTCCCAGGAGTATCCCATAATGATCTGCTCCTGAGTGTGGTTGCCTAGCTACAGCGTGGTGTGCAAGCAATAGTGGATCATCATGCGTATAAATGTAGACGAACAGTAGTATTTGCCAAAAATAAATAAATAACATTAATTTGAAACCTCCTAAAGCTACAGTGTGTGTTTATATGCTGGTATGTGCGTGTTTTTTGATTCCCCGTGGGTTATTAATTAGATGTACTTGTGACTTCATTCCTGTGTCCGTGGGCGTGTGCTCCAACATAGACAGGTTACACGCATGAGTGACTTAACTTGACTCCCTGGGCTAGGAGTCACCCCACAGGTCAAGAAGCATCTTGCGTATGCACTCATTCACCCGTTCCTCAATTCACTCTTCTCCCTCCATTCTCTCCTCCTTCATCTCCAGCTCTGTAATGCAGCTGTGCATTATTTGTGTTCCCTCTTCATTGTGAGGAAATGACCCTGGGAGGGAGCAGACAACAGGAGGTGGCTACTCTGACATAAACTGAAGACTGGGTTGTTTTTCTGGATTTTAAAAATATTGGAAATATCACTTGACTGAATGCGACCAGTTATTTTGTTGCTATTGGCAACGGTAACTCAAAACACATGCCTTTGACCTGCAGTGGCTCTCAGGGATCAGTCCTTGGCTTCTTATCTGCTGACCTCTACATGCTTCCCTTAAAAACCCTAACTCCATATAACCCGTTGCTACTGATTCTGAGTCAAACTCTTGGGCACATTTCACTGAGACCATTTCTGGTGAGGTTTTAGTGAACAGTAGACGGGTCTATTGAAGGCCCTACGCCAGGTGCTCGATTCCTATTTTTAAAGGAAATGATTTTCATATCCTGTTCATGTAAGACAGATGATGTTCATTTTGATTTTTTGAAGATGTAGCATTGCATCATGTATTAACTGACTATTACAAGTTTACCAGTCATGTAATAGCAAGAAAAAAAACAACATTTTATTATTTTATCATCTTAAAATCACAACCAGACTTAAGTCCATCCATCCATTCGCTTCCGCTTATCCTTTTCAGGGTCGCGGGGGGCGCTGGAGCCTATCTCAGCTGTCATAGGGCGAGAGGCGGGGTACATCCTGGACAGGTCGCCAGTCTGTTGCAGGGCTAACACATAGGGACAGACAACCATTCACACTCACATTCACTCGCACATTCACATCTAGTGGCAATTTGGATTATCCAATTAACCTATCCCCACAAGCTGCATGTCTTTGGACGGTGGGAGGAAGCCGGAGTACCCGGAGAGAACCCACGCAAACACGGGGAGAACATGCAAACTCCACACAGAAAGACCCCGGCCTGATGGTGGAATTGAACTCAGGATCTTCTTGCTGTGCGGCAACAGTGCTCACCACCGTGCCACCGTGCACGACTTAAGTCCTCTTTGACAAAATGGTTTATCTCTGGTAAAACGGAATATTGTAATAGATGGCATCCTTAAAAGACAGTTCACACCAAAAGGACCATATTACTGTAGTTCTTATGTCTCTACATTTGTTGCCCTAAGTCACTAAATTCATTTTAAGATTTTTATGACTTACTTACAAAACCATACATGGAGCTTTCCCTAATTATATTAACCTCCTGGGACCTGCGTCCACATATGTGGACATCACATTTTGGGTTATTCAGACCAAAATACTAAATTTTGTTCTACAAGGGCCTGATATCCACTTACAAGGACATTATACTGCTACTGTTCTATCAAAATTTTAAATGAATATCCTCATATGTGGCTCTTATTTTTTTTTAAAAAAACAAAAATAAGGTAAAAAAAAATCTGGTAATTCTTTGTTTTTACATTCATCGGGCCCCAATGTGCCCAAATATCAAAGAGAAATTAAAAATGCTGCCGAGGAAGAGTTCGGGTCTTAGGAGGCTAATGCTATGCTAAAGCAATTTAACACTTTAAGACCTCTTAGATCAATGGGAACTGTATGGTAGTGGTGCGTAGTGCGAAGTCAAAACAAGGAGAAGTGGCATTTAGTCTTCAGCGTAGCGTCTTAACCCTCTCCAGGCAGGCGTTGCCGATTTGCAACAGTTAAAAACTAACAACCTGATCACCCCACATACATATTTTATGAGATTTTTTTATTCAGAAGTACCACTGCAGGACTTGGTTGTGCATTAGCAACAAAAAGTTTAATTTGAGCCTGAGAGGGATAAACCAACTGCCTATTGCACAACAACTACTCCAAGAGATATGTTGAAACTGGAGGCTTTTATCATTATACCCCAACAGTGAACAACAGACATCTTGAAAGTTCAAGGTTTGGGTCAAATATAAAGTAAGGCATGACATTAAACCATAAATAGTGATTGCTGCCTCACTGCAGGCGATGAGCACGGAGATAATCTAGTCCATTCTTATGTCTGATCATCTTCCTAAAGCTACTAAACCACTCATCACTATCCAACGCCAACTCGGCATATGTCTCCCCGATTAGATTGGCCAAAGAGGATTACGCACTGTCTAGTAGATGCAGTCAGGTTTACCAAAATGCTATTTGCTTGACTGTCCAGGGGCATTAAAGGCATGGCAAGCATGACATCTATAAACAGTAAGTTGATTTCAAACCTTCATTACTAAAGATTTCCCTGTTTCTAGCTTAAAATGAAAGGCACTGAGGGGTTTTTAACATCTACTTTGCTAAATGAGATAATCCCAAACTGAGGTAAAAAAGAAAAACGCTGACCTGCAGGAGGGTAAATAAAGATATACCATAGGGCTGTGCGATATGACCAGAATCTCATATCCCGATATAAGACATCTATCGTCCGATAACGATATAAATCACAAAAATGCAACATTTTCTGTAAATTCTGTGAATCTCGGGCAGCTCGACTTGCTTGAAGTGTTTCCAGCTGGGCGTCCTGTAGCTGGAGTCGAGTGTTTTAACCGATGCATGAAACGATACATTTTTAGACATAAATTAGGGCTGCTCAATTAATCAAATTTTAATCACGATTACGATCTGGGCTTTCAACGATCATTAAAAATGACTGAGCCGATTATTAGCCCCTCCCTCATGCTTTACTCTCGCCCTGCTCCGTGTGGCAAATCGAGCGCACCTCTCTGCATTTCGAACATACGTCACAACAATGAAGAGGACCCGAGGGAAGCTCGGAAAGCTCCGCAGAAGTTATTTGGAGAGGAGAGTGACTGCTGTTGGTTAAAAAGAGGTAAAAAAACTTCAGTGGTGTGGAAACATTATGGGTTCACAGAGCAACACTGCAAAGTTCACTAAACATAGATGTTGACATTTTTCATTGATTTCTTATATTGCAAACATTTGCACTGTTATCAGTATTTGCACACTGTTTTATATTATTTTTTAAAGTCATTATTCAACACATTGTTAACCCTTTAAAGCCGGTCAGAGCAGCACGCTCCGTTTTGTGTGACTATTTTTAAATCCCTGTAGAACCTGAACCGTGTAAGCTAGCGCAATAATTTGTTTTGCATATGAAACCAGAGGAGTTGTACTTACATCTTATGTCATCAGCTTGTCCTCGGTCACGGTTTCCTTCCCCATAAAGCTTTGCAAAAATTGCATAAAAGGCGCTTGCAGCAACAAAAACATAATACTCCAGAAACACGCTTTGGCGATCTGATCAGCTGTTCGTAACACTTCCCACATTGACACAGATGTCACCCTAACTATGCATGTCCGCCATTTCCTGCCCGAAACCGGAAGTGACGTCATTTCGCGGAAAATGTAGTTTTTTACTTGTAGGCCTTAAAAGCCTATACTGGTGTTTTTATAAGTCATGTTTGACTTTTCTGAATAGTTGCTGGGATGCTTAAAACTCGAGTTGCACTGCTGGAAATAGTTTATTTTGATGCACCTGCTGTTTTCTTTGCAAATTTGCATCATAGGATTGTTTTTTGTTTTTCCCTGCAGTATATAAAAATTGCTGTATCTCCAAAATAAAACTATGAAGACACTCAAAATAAATTTCCTGTTGTTGTAAACTATTTTTTGCAACTTTTTTGTATTTAAAGTTTTGAGGGATAAGCCTCTTAAATTTCTCCAAGTAGAAATATATGTAAAAAAAACAAAAATGATTTTCAATTTTTTTGTAGTTTATTGCACTTTTTTGCAATTAATGTAATTACTATGGACTTAATGCATACATATTTTTAAAATATGGGCTATAACAGTTGTATTGATGTATAGCAACTTGAAATGCTCCCACAAATGGCACTACAGCATGTAAACATATAATATAAGCTCTGGCGGACTTGGTTCTATGGTAGGTCTTAAAGGGTTAAATAAATATCGTCAAATAATCGAGATCTCAATTTCAGTGAAAATAATTGTGATTATCATTTTTGCCATAATCGAGCAGCCCTAACATAAGTTGTAACGGCCGCCGTTTTCTTTGTGAGTATTTATTACTGCTGCGGGGAAAAGCCTGTTCTAACGTTTGAGTCTAAGGTTTATTTTTTTGCTTCTCATCCGTAAATAATCTGCTCTTTCACGTGATTCAGTTTATTTTGAAAAGTCTCAACAGGATCTTGAGCTTTATTGTGAAAGGTTTATGTGGAACGTAAAGAAGCGGACACGCGATGGTGTTACCGTCGTTGTTGCTAACGACAACCCATAAAAACAGGCGCTTGTCCGTCCGTAGTGTGGTGATATTAAATATAAGAGAAAGAGAGAACTTTAAGAAATGAATATAGCCACTACAGTGACCATCAAAACCATGAAAACATATTGCCGTAAACAGTTTATTTTGCGACACCACGAAACAAACGATAGCGTAAAATGAAACGATAGACGTTTTTATATCGTCATCCGATATATATCGTTATATCGAACAGCCCTAATATACCATATTTGTTTATGCAAGCTTATATGTTGATATGTTGATTCTTAAATTATAGCCATGTATTTTAAAATTAGCCAGTCATACCTCGATTTCTTTTTTGTTTCCTACATGTACTGGTGTCTGTGGTCTGTGTGGGATGATGTGTGATGTTTTATATCCTTCACTATATGAATGGTGTTTGTAGGTGTCTGTACAGTGTGTGTGTGTGTGTGTGTGTGTGTGTGTGTGTGTGTGTGTGTGTGTGTGTGTGTACTTGAGACTGCGACATTTTGTCCATTGGGAATTTTAGGACAAAATATTGCAGGGATGAAAAATGATACACAACCCACGTCACATTTATCTTTCAAAAGCCATCTGTGCACTGTCACTTGTGCATACATCAGCACACATACACACACAGCCTCGGATAAAAGCCCATTCTCAGATACACCTCTCTAGAGAGTAATAGGGTCAGGAGTTCTATGGTCTAATTGAAAGAGCACATGGTCCTACAATCACATTAAACGTTCAGATCTTCATTAGGGTATCAGTTAAAAGATGTAAGAGCGGATCGCGTTTCCCTGATTCAATCTAACGCATATAGAGAATATTACATTTAAGGAGATCGACTCTCGCCACAAAGAGCAGCCAGTCCCACATCAAATAACTGGGCTTTATCGTGTTTGCTCACCACCAGGAGTTTGTAAAAATTTAACCAACATTTAATAATCTGTCTTTTCATCTCAGTGAACACACTTATTGTTTATTCTCTGTCCTCCTTACACAAAATGAAATTCATCAACCCACTGACCTCATTGGTCTTCTCCTTTCATCTCTCACTCCTCTCCCTCCTTCCTTCCCTACAAACTTTGCTTTCCACCCCGTTTCCCTCCCTTCCTCCACTTGCTAAATTACAGTTATTACAGTGCCAGCCCACCATCCATGTAAATGCAGCTTCAGAGGAGTCAAAGATGCTTTGGTTCTGTTTCTAACGCCTGCTAGGCACCAATTAAAAGGCCAAAACTAGCCCCAAGACAGCAAGAGGCCCTTAAAGACTAGGGCTGGTCCACCACCAGTTCCCATCCCCCTTTTCCACAACCAGATGGTTAAAGGTTTTATAAAGGTTTCATTTGCAAATAACTCTATTCTTGTGACACAATGTATGTTCAAACTCAAACTACTGCCTTGAGCTTGTAGTTCTGTGCCAAGCAGCCAAGTTGTACTTTACAGCTATCTGTAGAGATGCATGCGCTGCAAGAAATGAAGGCATCCAGCATGTAGCTAGTGTAGGCTGTCTGTCTGTTGCTTGCCAGGTATCCATGTGTATTTACTCTGGGTGAGTCTAGAGGACGCCGTAAATATTTGTGAAAGGACTCCAATCCAAGTTGATGAGTCAGTGAAGCTCGCTTCTGTTCGATGGCAGCAATACTGAGGTGACTTGTTGACTTTTCTGTTGTTAAGTGTTGCTATTAGCCTCTGATAGCTACTGTTAGCCTCTGTTAGCTGCTGTTAGCCACTCTTAGTGAAATATTCTTGGTGGATCACTGTGACACTCAGAATGTAATCAAAACTGCTTTCACAGGGAAACTGTGATTTTTAGGACACTTAAGACTAATTGACATATTGTTAGCTTACAGCCAGCTGTTATTGTTGTTTAGCCAATATTTAGTCAGCTGTCCAGACAAGGCAAAAATATTGGGAATAAATAAGCATGTTTGTGCACTTTTGTGCATTAGAGCTCTAACTTCAGTTCAGTTAATGAGGCTTGGGGTAAGGAGGAAGAGGTTGAGAGATACCAGTCGCATCTTTGCTTTGCATTTTCATTTCCTTCATATCTTGAGCCTGAAGGTGTAGACACTGATTAGATTTTGCCTCCACAGCACGCAAACGCCTACAAGTAATCTTCTCCTCTGCCTTTGCTCTACTATCTATGTGGCCAGTCTCAAGCTGCATAAATAAAACATGAGTAAGGAGAACAGCGATCTCCATGTCAGCCACTGTGTTCAAGATGGCGGGTCAGCATGGCGGTTTGCACAAACCAGTACCCACTCCTGTCCATTTTTTATGGATTAACTCTAAGTGTATAAGAAAGGCTCAGATTTATGAATTCAATATTCTTTCTTTTTCCACTAATTAATGACTGACTGTACCTTTACAGGTTTAAGTTATTAATTAATTGACACTGTGCTATATTGTCCCTGAACGTAGACATTACATATAGAAACAGCTGTAATTCACCTAATATATGGCACAGTGTGATGCATATGTAAACCCAGTATAACTATTTCGGACTACACTGTGCATATTTTAACATACATATAATAGCTAAAAAGCAGTTGATCTTCTTTCCGTTTAACTGACACCACATCAAAAGGAATGATTCACTAAGCCACTGAAAAAGTCATTTCTCAGAAGCACGTTGACATTCTTGGGCTCAGACTGACCACTACAATGCGTAACTATAGCCGTGCGTACAGAGCAAACCATTACTCAAAAGCCACAGGATCAGGACAGGGATGGGGTCATGCTGGGACTGTGGCTTTTTAGGTCAACGAAATCTGAAAAGAGGAACTGTGAGAGGGAAGAATGGGTTCGAACTCTACAACAGCTCTTGGATGAATATGAAATCAATGTGCATATAATGCTGCCTGGCAGCAAGTTAAGAAGTGCCCCATTTCATCCCATTACTGACCCACATCACCAGTGTCAACATCCTTCATCCTAACATCCTGAGCACATCTCTTCATCCAGGGACTACGGTACTCAGCAGAACCCCAGGCACACAGAAAACTACACCACCTAACTTCAGACATGGCTCCTGACGACTGATGAATTGCAGCGTGACAGACATACATTTGGACAAAGACTGGTTGTCCCTTTCACTGAGTCTATTCAGGTTCTACAATGAGAGCCAAAGGTCAGCCACTGGCTTGTTGTGTCTGACGCCACTTATGACTCTGTCGCAGTAAACGTCTGGCTGCCAGAAAGCACACATCACTCGTACCTGCCAGAAGTGCTCTTGGCATCTTGGTGCCCTAATATTAACGAGGCAGAAAAAACTGGACCAAATTTTGTTTAGCTAAGGGAAGGGAGAAAGGAGAGGAGATGTGTGTTACTGCTGTGTGAGTCTAACCTGGTGTCAGGTCATCACAGCAGACTTCTATGGATCCAGATGAGCAGTCACTCAGTTCGTCCACAGAAAATTCACTCACTTGTGCCTGCAGCCTGTCAACACATCACAAACACAGCCATCACACATCTGTTACTGAACATGCAAATCATATCCTTTACAATCAAATGCATAACCTGCTGTGTATGACAGTAGAAGAAGAGAGGCGATGACCATCTCAATTATTTCCACAAAAGCAAATCATATAAACAGAAAAATGCTGAAACAGTTATGTGCAAAGAACTGTGTATAATCCTGTCATTAATAAAGAAAAAAGAAACTTCAAATGTTTTATTAAATGTAGATTTTGTACACTGTGCTTCTAGTAACATAAAAAACTGTGTGCATGGGAGTATACGGTGTCAGCCCAGGGGCTACAAGAAGACACTTTAACAATCAGCTCTGCTCCAGAAAATCTCCAAGTGTGTGTGTTGCAGGAAAAGATACTGAGGCCTCTGTGGCAGGTCTTTAGTGTCCTGAGGATGACTTCTATGTGTAAAGAAAATGATCACATGATAATTACAGGGGGGGTCAGTGGTAAAGGACTCATAATGGAAGGCTTTATAACTCTTGCTTCAGTTGTGCTTGTGTGATGAAAGACCCCTTACCTGTGACTGAAGGGAGCCACAGCAGCCATGTTGACTCTGGGTATGTGTGTCTCTTCAGATGTTGCCTCCCGATCCTGTGTATCAACAACCTGCTTGGATGTTACTGGCATGGTAAATGTGATAGCTGGCAGCGGTAAGGGAAGAGGAGAGGAAGCTGGACTGCTATCCTCAGGAGTTCCCATTTCCTCATCTGATTGGCTGCCAGAGTCACTATGATCTCTGATGGTGTGCTGGTTTGAGTAAAGAAGAGTGGGCCGAATGTTACAGTTGCTGAGTATGACAGATTTGGCTGGATGGTTTTTTGGAGGCTCTTCCTTCCTTCCTGGTATCGCATCAGCCGTTGCTTGGGTTACAATGTTTGAATTGTCTCCTCTGCTAAAACTGAGCGGTGGACGTAGGTTGCCGGCTCCATACGCTTGATTCTTATTTGCAAAGGTGCTTCTGTTGCGATTGCCATCCTGGGGTAATTGGGAGAGGATTTGCGATTTTACCAGGTCTAGCGTGTCTTTGGAGTGTGGCGGATGTACTCGGCGCTGGGTCAGCGGGCTGCTGTAGGCAGATCTTGACACCTGGGGAATTGGAAGAGCTCCGGTTCGCTGGAAGAGCTGACTTTTAAGGCAGGCATCTCTCAGGGCATCTGTGGAGGAAGGCCCAGGGATACTGGAGTTTCTTGGACAAAGTGACGGGGAGTGTGCAGGTGTGTTCGCTGGCGTGTGCTTAGGGGTCTGTTTCGAGGGCTTGGGCAGGTCACTCGCCCGGCGGCGTGGTTCTGTTTTAGGAGAGGAAGGCAGAAGACTGCGAGGGAGGGGTATTCCTGATGAGGGAGGCCCACGGGGAACTGACTTCACGTTGACCCCCCCACTCATTGTGACCTAAATCAAAAGACATAAAGACAACAAAAAGTTAAAAAGTTAGGTGAGTGCATGTTCACAATAGCATGAGATCATTAAAAGCCTTCCCAAAGGGTTTGGTTATACATTAAGAGTCAGTGTTAAAGTTCTACTAATCTAATCAGGCTGAGAATTTGCTTTTCCTTTCACAGAGCTGTGCAATGTGAGCCAAGTACATATGACAAAATGAGTCATGGTAAACCACGAGGTGAACTTATTTTCAGCGGAGCATGGAGTTTCTAAGAAATCAGATTTGCCTGCTAGGAGTTAAAAACACAAAACCAGCTTTTTACACATGCACACACACACACACGTGCCAGCTTTTTATACGCTTGTAGATCCTTATGTTCTTGAAAAACAAATACTGAAAATGAACTCCAATACAACATCACACTTACCCCGGCACAATGCATACATATAACAGTTTCAGAGGAGGCACAGGATGTTGCTCACCTTATTTGCTTTGACTGTCCTTGGTTTTCTTACTCTCTTCTGTGTCAGAATGACAGAAACCCTCCAAGAACTACGAAATCCTGCTTGAGCTTTGTGAGCCCGCCTATGCTAATTCTGATCAAGTGAAACGTTTCATATAATTTTGCTGCTTCGTGCTGCTCTGCTGGGAGGGGAAAGGGAGGCAGTGAGTTTGGGAGAAAGGCAGGGAGGGAGGGCAAAAAAGGCGGAAAAAACATCAAGTGCACGTACAGCTGCTTTTTAACGTAAGTATCGGCCAACAACATGGCAGGAGCTCAATTCCTCTAATATGTAGACATTCTCAAGACGGCCTGCTGAAGTTAGATAGGTGATTTAAGCGGCTGTAAGTGAATGTGGCGTGACTCTCGGTGCTAGCCGGGCTGGTCTGAGCATTTCAAAACTGCTGCTCAACTAGGACTACGGTTTACAAGAGAATTGTCCAAAAAAAGAAAAATATACAGTGAGCAGCAGGAAAAAAAGCTTTGTTAATAGCAGAGGTCATAGAGAGTGCTTTGAGTTGGTAGGAAGGCAACAGTAGCTGAAATAACCACTCGTTACAACTAAGGTAAGCAGAAGAGCATCTTTGAATGTGAGATGCTAGTGAAACCCTGAAGCAGATGGCTACCGCAGCAGAAGACCACACTGGTGGCCACTCCCATCAGCTACATACAGGAACGTGAGGCAACAACTTGCACATACATTCCACGATTGGAGTATAGAAGATTAAATATATGATGTCTAGTCTGATAAGTCTCTAAGATTCAGATGGTAGAGTCCGAATTTGGCATACTCAGCATGAATCCTTCTGCCTAGTATGAACTGTTCAGGCTGCTGGTGGTGTAATGGAGTGGGGGATATTTTCTTGTTATACTTTGAGCCTCTTAATACCAATTAAGCATCTTTTAAAACCACGGCCTACCTGAGTATTGTAACTGACCATGCTTTAGGACCACAGTGCAGCCACTTCCTGATGCTATCATGTCAACAAGGACCAAAATATCTGACGAATGTTTCCAGCACATTGTTGAATCTATAAGAGGAAGACTGACGATTGTTCTTAAGGCCAAAGGGGGTGCAACTCAATACTAGCACGGTTTACCTAATAAAATGTCCAGTGAGTGCATATATTGAAATGTTCAAATTCACTCTAGATTCTCTTCCTGGTTGCACTTAAAAAATGGTCTGAGTGTGTGTATTATAATTACACACACACACAAACGCAGACATACTTAGAAATATACTAGAGATTTAATGCTTAACCCTACTTGCCCCGTCTTAAAAAAGCAAAACTTTTGCTGCCAGAAGACTTTGTGGGAAGCTGTCTTTAGTGAAGCACTGATGTATCAAATTAAGCCATCAAAGTCACAAGGATAAAGTGCTGGATTATTTGACAGTGCATCTAATCACAGCATTGCACACAGTGTCATGTGGATCACTCAGACACACATTTCCAGCAGTCTGAGAAAAGCAGGAGAAAGAGTGACTGCTTGAGCTTGAAACTCCGATGAAGAAAAAGGACGGATTCTCTGCAGGAGGCCTTCCTTCCACCTACTTATAGAATCAGACATACTAAGACAAGCAACTAAGAGCTGTGCAGCATTTTGATTGATGCTAATGTAGGCCTGCGCAGCAGCGTACAGCTGCAGTGATGCAGCAGTAGGTAAACAGAGACAGATGTGATCATCCATCCTCCTTTTCCCCTATTACTCCCTACAAATTCCTCCCCCTCCTCATTGTCTGTTTCTGTATGTCTTCCTCACACACTCCATCTCTTGGGAGGTCCAGACAGAAAATGAGCATCAGAATTTCTTTCTGTCTGCTGTAGGTCCTGCTAGGATTTCCAGGAGCACAGGTGTGGGCTGACTCGATGTCTATCTGTATGAAAATTTGATTTTCCCTTGGGGATATGCCGGGGTCACACCAACACTTCTGCAGGCTGTATAAGAACATACAGGGGCTCAGCTGCTGATGGTGATGTGTGTGTGTTTGTGTGTGTGTGTGTATTCGTATCTTTGTGGGGACTTAAAAAGGGGAAGTTTACTATACTTATGAGGACCAAAATCCTGGTCCCTACAAGTTTGAAGGCATTTTTCCACAGTCAAAATGTGGTTTAGTGTCAGGGTTACAATAAGGTTATGGTTAGATTTAGAGTAAGGTTTAGGCATTCATTTTTCAGGGTTAGGTTTATTGGGCGGGGCTAGGGAAAGCAGGCTGTGTGTGTGTGTGTGTGTGTGTGTGTGTGTGTGTGTGTGTGTGTGTGTGTGTGTGTGTGTGTGTGTGTGTGTGTGTGTGTGTGTAAAAGAAGGAAATACAAATAAGGTGACTGAAACCAACAGCTGTAAGTTATGGGAAAATAATCTAGTTTAGTTTGATTTCTTTCAGTTATGTTATTATAGGATAGTTTGCAGTACAAACGTCTTACATGTGTTGGATACATTGTATTTGTCATGTGTTCAGACTTACAGGCTTCAAAGTTTGTTCTGTATCATCCTGTCACATAAAAAACTTTACAATACACCGTCTGTTGGCTCCTTTCACTGTACGTCTAACTCCATGTGATGTCTGTGTCTAAAGGAATGAGTTTGGTCTAAGAAGTGTTTTTATTTTTACTGTTTGAGGCACGTGCAAACGCAAAAACATGAAGCCATGTTTATATTGCTGCTCATTAGTTTGACAGTTAGCGCTTCATTAGCATCAGAATCAGCTTCATTGTACATATTTGTAAAGCTTCACCTTAGTTTAATATTTCATAGTATTTGCAAACAGCACTTTAATAGCTAAAAACATAATTACATATCTTATTGTGTGACAAAATAGTTGAACAATCAATCACTTTTGATTTGAATTTAAATCATAAATCAGTCTGCCATCACTATCAGTCACTGTGTCTTTAGTTCTGCAGACCCGGGCCTCGGGGCTGACATCATGATTTAGCTTTCATACTTAAACCAGCTGAAATAAATAAAACCCTTTTCCCTGAGGTTTTGAAGGACATCATCGTGTTTGTACACTGACGCAAACACAGCACAGAAGCCTACAGAGAAACTGGGGTTTTGCTACAGATCAGTGTAGTTATTGTGTGGGTTACTGCATGGACCGACTACGGTCTCTCCTTCACTCTGCTAGGGTGGTGCTGACATCTACTGGGTACTGTCTGCAACTGCAGGAGCACAGCGTCTCATTCATTACAGTCCCGTATTATCATTAATTATAGCTGCGAGGTGAATTATGCAGGCTTATTAATAGCATCTTTTACACTTATCAGAAACATCAGCCATATCAGGTTTATCTCCTGAAGGACAGAAGAACAAGGATAGCGTTGCAGCCAGCATTATGCTACATGTTAACAGTGTAATTTAATAACATTACACTGATTTCGCTCAGCTTTCCCATGGCGGCCTGTGGCTGACCTGAGTTACTCTATATCTTATGAGAAAAGCGTGTATATCCTCTCTCACAGACATGCACACTCACCCTCGTGATGAACACCCTCTGACTCATCACAAAATCAATACATGAGTTGGTAACACAGGCCTCTCTGTCTGTGAAGGGCATCAGCAGTGCCTGTGTGTCACACAGGCTGGAAACTACAGTACATTGAATTAATCACCTCCACTATGACAGCAGCCAGAACAACAGCAGTAAAGTCCTGCCGTGGAGCAGAGAAGCTAGTGACACCCAGTGGTACAACAAATTCCTGGGAAGGCAGTTTTCTTAAAAGAAAGTCATCATAAGATAAACGTGGCAATATTTTTAGCTCAAAAAGAACATACGAGTCAATTTCAAGGCTCTGCTGTGTCGCACGAAAGTCTTACCTGTCAGTGCGCCGTTGGGCTAAGCAGACGGAGCCGGCCAGAAGCAGGTCACACTTCTCTGACGTCCCAGGAACAATGGGCTGTTTTTTCCTGGATCACAGTTGCATCCTCACCACTGCTCTCCCATTGGTTCACAGCTCCTCACCATTCACCAAGACAGGAAGCTTGAACAAACAGGAATGACACATTCAGCCAATCAGGGGCCTCTCTTTCGAGGTGACTCATTTTCAAAGTGACTTTCTTTGATTCTAACCTTTCGCCAAAAGGAAAAAAAAAGTCATTTGGCACATAGATTCAAAGAACACAGTCACGTATCTGCGACCTCAGAGGGCATTACACTAACCTAGATTCATTTTCTGGAGGCTTACTCTAAACAGCAAGCTCTCGTTGTAAAGTATCGTGTTTGACACTCTGGGGAACAGCTTTCGTCCCCATTATAAAACAAAAGAAACACACCATCATTATGTGACGGCGTAAACAGGGTTAAGCTCACACACTGTGAGTACTACCTGGACCACACGCACATACACACAAGAACTGAAGAGTGTTTATGTTATCATGACTCATTTGACCAAAATGGAAATGTATTTGGCATGAAGTTACCTAAAATGACACATAATGTGTCACCATCAGAAATCCCACAACACAGCACAAAGTCATCTCCGAACCTCGAGTCTCCAAATTGCACTGGGACAGTAAAGTAAATGAGCCTCGCTGGGACCTGGTGTGATAAAATGGGTTGTGTGAGTATTTAATGTACTGAGGATAGCTGCTGTACTCCTTTAAATAAAAAAAGATCTTTGTCTAACACGTCCTCTGCACATGCTCTTATTATAGAAGCCAGGGTACAAACACACGCACCCACAAAGTAAACAGGAGAAAATATAACCCGACTACTGGCAATATAAATATCACCATGGGAGCAGCAGTTTGCCTCCATTCTTCTCAATATCAACCAAATGTACCACACGCTACAATATGTATACCACACATGCTTTACTGAGTCATACATCCAAGCTGCTGACTCAGGTCAACTGCCAATCATTTCATCCTGTAGATACTGCTGCTCTCTTTCTTTTCGTCTTCACTGGCCCATCTTTTCTCTCTTATTTTTCTAACTGTCACAGCACCATGAACATAGTCCTCGTATTAGAGTTTAGTAACTCTGCGCTTTTAGAATCAACATGAAATATATTCAACAAGAGACACAGATTCATCAGGAAACAAGACAAAAATGTACTTAGAATTAGAGAAGGATCTGAAATATTAACTAGCTAAAGTAAACACGAGCCTTCACTCACCTGACTCAGTCTCCAGTTGGAGTCGGATCTGTATGCTGCAGAGCGTGGCTGGCTCAATCCCTGCCTCAGCTCCTTTCTACTTTTTCTGGCTGGCCTCTGAGCTGCAAGCATGTGTGTGTGTGTGTGTGTGTGTTTGTGTGTCCGTCATTCTACTCCCCTATCACGTCATGCCGCTCTGCTGCTGCCGCAGTACGCCTGCAGCCGTATCCCCATCTCCTTCTTTTTTCCTCCCCTCATCCCGGTCTCTCTCCCCCTGTCTGTCTATGATGCTCTCTCTCAATAATGGACCTGTTGGCTTCGTTCCCTCCCTCCCTCTCCCTGAGTGAAATATAAGCCCAGCTAGCAAAGACCCGGCTGGTCCATTAGCCGGATGAGTGCGGTTTGTGTGTCTGTGCGAGCGCAATCACGGCTGCCTCTATAGTGTGAGTAATACATGGTAATTAAGCAGATGTAGCCACAAATGTGAGAAGCCTAAACCCATCATCTGGCTTTCTAGACCTAATTGGTGGTCATGGAAATCAGGATGACAGGAAAAAAAAAAAGTGCCACCTTAATGACAGATTTTCTGACGACAAATGAGAATGTGCACGTCACTATAAACACACATAATCACACAAACGGGCACACACATAGACACACATCCGCCCTCTGTATCTGTTTATATATCAGTGTGCATGCCTGAATGAACCGGCATCGTGAAGGAGGGCAGCTCATCCATCACTCCTCTAATTTGTCCCACGCTTCTAATGAAAAGAGGGGAGGCGAGACAGAGTGAGAGATAAGTGATGCAAACGAAGGCGAGGAAAGAAGAGCAGGAGGTGGTGTGATGGAGAAAGAAGCATGTGCAGAGTAAACCCTTTCCTCGCATCTTTTCCCAGGTGACACACTCGGAGTAACATTACAAAAACATCCCAGATACCTGACCTTGAGCTTGTCTTCCAAACTTTTCAATACTCATAAACTATGAGGACTATAAAGATCTCATCAGACATTAGGAGGTCTACTTGAATTAAACAATCACATCAACAGAGAGACAAATGCGGTTAAATCACTGCTGTTTTATGTCATTTTACTGCTGGGCAACATCTCTCTGGTCATCTTTACAATTTATTCACAAACTCTTATGAATTTATCAAAAAAAGCACTTCTTATTGTGATAATTCTACGTTTGTTACCTTTTGTAATCATCGGCCACATTTGTGCCTCTCTCTGCATCTCTGCTCATATTTCTGCTGTGCTGGCCAAGAGTTCGAGCCACTATTATAAGAGCCAGTGCTGCATATTTAATGAAGACTGTGACATGCAACAAATTCAGAATCCCATCCTTCCCTTTTACAAAGTAGCTTATGGATCAGCTTCAGTTATTGGTTACGTCTTAAGAGTTTCTAACTATGGGTGAGACTTTGGGGTCTGTTAGGTTGTTTATAGTCTTGTTTTGGCAGGAAAATACAACCTGAGCCTTCTATGGCTGATCACATATTGATCAAGAATTGGCTCTGCATGCTGAGAGATGCATAAACAATGAAAACCAAGCACAATAACTGGATGTTTGCTATTAGAACACATGCATACTGCACACATCCCCCCTCCCTCCTACTACAGGCACATACTACAGCATTCCCTTCATGCTTTCGACCACAATCACTTTACTGCTGACCTCCAAATACTCACTTTAATGCCACGGTTGCTCCTTTGCTTTCCAGCTACAGAGAGAAAAGATTAAAGTGTGCGAAACTTCTCCAACAAAGTCAGCCAAAAGCAGAAAAAAACAAACACATGATCTGTTGCTTTGTCTCATCGTGAAACGGGAAGTGACTTGTGACTGAGGATTATGGGTAGGAGTGTGCAGCCATCTGCATTGATGCATGTGTGCGTGCATATGTGTGTGTGTGTGTGTGTGTGTGTGTGATGGGTGTTTGGGTGGGGGTTAATGTCACGGCTAATCTTCTGACGTTCCCCAAGGCATGTATCCCCCCCCCAGAGACAGACCCTGACAGACGCTGTTATGACAATGAGACACTTGTGTCACTGTCACCCTGAGGGGCATACGGTGGGGTGGAAGGGGGGCCCCGCTCTAACATGTTGACCCCGTGCTGTCTGGAACACGGAGCCTCAGATGGGCAGCTTGACCGAGACAAATGAAATTAAGAAAAACAAAAGAAGGAAGGAAGCACAAACAAAAAACAGAGCTATTGCAGCTGAGGGGAAGTTCATAGTTCTCTGTGAAAGTGTACACAGCATCTAATTAGAACAGTGCTTCAGCATCTGAGCTTGTTCCTACTGGATTTATGACTCTGCTTTGTCTGAATGTATGATTGCCACTAGATGGTGGCAGAGTATCATCTTCATATTACAGTATGTTAGTTTGAGACCAGCAAGTTCAAGCAAAGTCTAACCGGTGGAAAAGCTGTAAATCACAACGCCAGAAGGTTTAGTGAAGGTACAGAATCAAGGCAGACCTGCTAATATTATGTTTTATTGTTAAATATGGTAATAAATATGACATGCATTACCTATATTTTATTATTATTTATTTAATGTCTCAAGAAAAAATAAGAAGCTCTGAAATACTTAAATAAAAAAGGAGGTGCTGTAAAAATGAAAGCTAAATCATTACACTGATCACTGCAGTTACACAGTCTGCATATAAAAACTGGGCTTTCCCTCTGGGTCTACAAAATGAAACCAAGAATGAAGTGCCTAAAACCTTTCTAATATCCAACCACTTTTTTGGTTTTACACTAAATCTGTACGAGAAAGTTTCTACTGATCACTCGATCTGTGATCTCACTGAACAAATTCGGCACGTTATAGCTTTTGTCTCTATGTTATTCTTCCCCTTACAATATAAGGAACCTTGAAGTGACTGAGGCTGCACAACACAACAAACAAGAAGGCTGTTCTTTCACTACATGACAGACAACGATCAGTGGATGTTGCAACATTACTGCAACCTTCAAAGTCTTAGGTTAGATACAACAACATCATGCACACACTTTCCAGAAGTCACAGCTCTGCAGATCGCTGAATACTGTTGGGTTCATCTTGAAGGCGTTAGCTGTTTGTGTCAGGGTAAACTTAGCATAAGGGACAACACAGACAGCAGTTGTCCTTATTTGTATTACATGTTAATGACCAAACGATGAAGCAAATAATAAATGACATATAGAAAACTGCAGAATGCTGCTCATGTGGTGATGCGAGGCTGCCTTGAAGTCAGTGGCACTATGAAAACGTGAGCACTGACTCGGCACACAACAAGACAATAATGAATCTGTCACTTGATGTCCTGAACTGCAATTAGTCTCATTTATTCTATGCATGCTGCACGAGCTAATCCCATTTCACTTCAGCTTGATGGAAAAGGGGAACTGAAAGAATCTGACTGCATTCATCAACACTGCCTGTCATTGAATCTGCCAGCACCAAATGCCACCAACAGAAAACGGCTCATTAAAGGGCTCCTCTTGCACACTTTAATGTCAAGTGGCTTCCACTGAGCTTTGCTTCTTTCTGCAAATTAGTACACTCTCACTTTAGGCCATGTATAATCTCAGCACATAATTAAGAGGGAATGCCCACATTATTATTATTATTATTATTATTATTATTAATCTGCTCAGGTGAAAGCTGAGGAAGAGGTAATGTAATTGGAGCAGTTTGTTTGTCTCTCTGTGAAAAACGGGCAAAAAAGAAGCCATTAAAATAGCATGAAGATCTACGTCAGTCACTTCTAAACTCCAAGCGATGCTGTGACTGTCTTAAAGGGCAGCTTTTCACACCTGCAGCCCTCAAAAATCCCTCTACACATATGAATAAGAAAAATACTATTAGGTTTGTCAGCCGTGGTACTCTAAAACACTTGGTTGTACTACTTAACTTTTATTAAATGAACTCAAACACTTTATTGCAACAATGACAACATCACAGGCACCGTGCCACCCGGGCATTGAAGGGTATCATATAAACAAGCCGATTAGTTTTGAAAAAGCCTTGAAAACTTTCTCCTTTTCTTCTTATTCCCAGAAAATGACAGCACAAGTTACCCAGTAAATTTCCAAAAAGCATCTAACATTAAAATCAGGAATGCATCCTGCTGATATTACCCATCTTAACCACATGATGGCAGTAGCGTGAAGTCAGGTTAAAGCTGGATGCTTCATATACACATTTTCACATCTGTTTCTGTCGTTTCTCATCCATTAAGCATATCAGGGTGACCTTTTGCTGCTCGTGCCTAAAGGTCATTAAATGCTCTGGTAATAAAATAGAATCACTCTGAAATTACATCACGCTGAGAGCTGAACTCAAACTGATTAGCTGTTAAAGGTTAACCTGTGAGCAGGTAGTAGAACAGAGTAAGAAGTCTACTGATTGTGAAGCTTGTTAAGATGAGATGTCACAAAAACACGAAGACACAAATATTTTAGAAATCTGTCAAAAACGAAGCTAAAACGTACATTTTTATTTATGACGCAAATGACAAAACGAATTCATGGTTTTATGCTCAAATCTGAGCATAAATCTGAGCCAGCTAACTGCATTTCTCAGCAAAGTCAGAAATTTGACAAGCATAACATTCAACCAATAAAACTAAATCTTTTCTGTTCAGAAATACACGTAAATAACTGTAACTTAACATCTCAATAATAATAATACTGTTAATTTAGGGCAGCTGTGGGGTAAACCTGACATTGGGTGCTGGTCTAATAAAAATGCTAAGCACCGTATTAAAACATTAACAATAATCGAATAAGCGAATTCTCTGTGCATTTATTTCAAAGGTCACTTTTACACATTCTTATTACAACTTAAAGAAATCTAGGAAAGCCCTGTGTTCTGTCTGCATTTCAAGAAAAAATATCCTCCCTGATCACAGTTTGGAACACTAATGTTTATGCATGATGAAAGTCTTTCAGCAATGTGAAGTTCACGTAGTTTAGTATCACGGTTCAGTGTTTGTTGGCGGCTGTCTGACAAATTGAAGGGCAGCCCTTGTGCAAGAGAGTTGCAAAACACGGAGTGCAATCAACAAGAAAATCTCTCGGCTGTGCGAGCCAGCACACAGCTTTTGAAGCCCGGCTCACTCCTGTTCAACCCCACCTCTCGCTCTCACTGCGTCTGCTCTCACTTGGAGAGTAAGCTCCCCTGATCCTCCACACAGACTAAGTTTACAGGCTGAAGCAGCAACAGCAGAAGCTCCTCCCTTTCGACACATCTGGAACAGTGTTAAAGCGGAGAGGAGCGCACCGACACTCTCCTGAAGGATAGCAACACAGTAAAAGTTGTTCAAATCAGGTTTTTAAGAGGACTGACCTTTTTATTTTTCTTGCATACTTAAAGTTAACTGTGGACAGCTGGTTTCCTGAACATACCACACAGCTCCATTTACGCTACTCTGACCTGTGAAAGATCTTCCTGCCCATCATCCCTCACTGACAGCTTCTACTTGCTGCAAGTAAGTAAAGATTTTTTATTTTGAGTTCTGATGGATTCTGTTTGCTTCTGTCTAATTTCTTATTTTGTTGATGCATGATGGGAAAGACACTTGCAACACTTATGATACCACAATACCACAGGGTGCCTTTATGTTTCCGTTACAGCAAAGTGTTTCAGAGTGAGCAGCTAAACATTAACGCAAGAGAGGAATAGTAATGCACAATAAAGAAAATACAGCACAGCAAGTTCCTACTAACTTTCACCAACATTACGCTCTGCCTGAATCACACAGATATCACATGCTGTCACATTAAATTTGTTAGTGGACTTCCTGATTTGTAGGAGTTTCCAGTCCTTACTGCTCCTTCCCTAAAGCATTCTCATATCTGCGTGTCCTTGCAGGTCTAAACATGCAAAGCCACCACAATCAGCATGAGCTCGAATTCGTCCTGATGGAAATAATTTAGCAGATACACAGAATATTTATGTAACGTATATGTAAGGAAAACTAATGTCTCCAGTAACCTTTTCATCCATCAAGTGACAATTCTCCCACTTCTCTATGAATTTCCCCTCCTGTGGTCAAACTGACTGTCAACTCAGTCCCATTCTATCAGTGAACAAGCATCAACAACAGCACCACACAAAGTTAAGCAATTACTGATAGCCTTGATTATCCACGAGCATTTTCCTCACCTTCTCATCTACATACTCGGTCCTGAAGCTGGGAGCCGGGCTCATTGCTAACAACAAAAGCTTTTAACCACTGATGCTGATGGTCACCCTTCCAAAATGACATGGAAGACTGAGACATTTATTTGAGATTTCAAGTCATAGTTTCCAAAGTCGGCAGCTGGAAAACTCTAAAATGTTTCCATCACTGCTTGGTCCAAAAACATTCCCGGCATTTCTGCTTTAAGTGGGATTGAGGAATGTTCCAAGACTGTAAAACTACGCAAACTGCCATCCTTTATGAGCGGATACTGAAAATGCCAGCTAGTCTCCATCTTCCTCATATAAACATTTACGATGCAAACCTTTCACTTTCTTCTGAGCTATGCATCCAAAACTCTCATTCACCACTGCTTCCCTAAACTTTACAGTTTAGACTTCCGTGGCTGTGCCTGTGGTCTCTTTGTGAGTTGTAACTGTGACTTTTTCAATTTCTATACAAGACAATATGACTGAGCTTCAACTTAAAGCTGCAAAGCAAAGCCAAATATCAGTGATTACCAAGCAACACAGCCCTGTTTTTATAATTATTTTCATTGATAGTAGCACTTTTAAATTCTACATGAAAGATGTAGGGTGCAGAATAATTTAACACACAAGAATCCATGTGACTGTACACGATATGTATAAATAACTCGTATAATTTATAAACTGGAATAAGAGTTTTCTAAAGGCTCAGCTACATCCAAGAAAACTGCATTAGTTCCCTTAACAGAAACTGCGTTTACAGTGACAAAAAAGGCAGCGTATGATTCTGTATCATAGTGAAATGAGCTCATATTCACAGTAAGTATAAGTACTAAGTTATTTTTAACATTTTTAAATAGAGTCAGAGGCCATGTGGTACCGCCTGTTATTTCTGAGTGAGTCATACTGTATATTGTGCCCAGAAGTCTTAGGTAATCTAAGTTAGAAAAAACAAGCTAACCTTGATGGAGTTGTCAATTTTTTTTTGACATATTTTGAGCCGTATAAAACACAACTGCAGGTATTAGGTGCTGTGTGGTTACGGGCTGAAGCTGTAGATGATAAATGTGAGACATGACCATGAAAAAGGGAGTGGAGGGTTTACACGGTCAGGAATGTGGAAGTAGATATGCAAGAATGGACAGGGAGGGTTGTGCTAATAGCACATTGGACAGAAACAGACTGGATGGCAGGGTTTTCACATGCCATCGACTTTAACATTCCTCAGAAAGTCATGCTTACGCATAACTTCCACAATGACTGCTTCTATTTTTTTAAGAAAGAGACCTTTCGTTTTTGGCCCTTTTACAGAAAAGAACTCTTCTAGAATTTTCCACTGCAGTTCTGGCTTGATTTTCCGTTACAGAAACCACAAAGAACTGGCAGGAACATAATTACTAGCCTAGCCTTACAAAGCCAGATGTACAGGCAACCAAATAAGGCTGTTTAAATAGGTTTCCTAAAACAATAACGGTTTGTGTTTCCATGATGGTTCTATTTAACAGTCCACTGATTCATCTGTTTTTCTATTCAGGGCCCTTTCCACTCATTAATTAAAGCACCTTTAAGGTCCTTTTGGTGCATTTCCAGCTGTTTCTACCGTCTGTTTTACCAAAAGCTTCATTTCATATCAAAATATGTGTGTTTTTCTGTCTGTGTAACATGGATCACTAAAGGATGCCTTTGGGAGGAGGAAACAAGTGTGGCCGCTGTTCAAAGACGGTTTACTTTGCAGAAGAGGTTCTCTGTGACGGGCGGAGCTTCCATAGATCCTGCTTCCTGTGCAGTGAGTTAACCGATTGCTGTTTCCTGTGATTGTGGAGCCCAGTGAACTTTTGGCACGTATTACAGGCACATGTAATATTAACCTAATGTGTATGAGCCGTCTGTATGTGCAGACAAAGAGAAAATGCTGTATAAGTCTGGCTGAGCTATATTTGAACTACATCTTGGTCTATTAATTTTTTTGTGTGTGTGTCTCCTAGAAACTGAGCCTTAAGCTGATCAGTTCCCCTTTCGCTCTAACTTCCTGTCAGAGTCTATTCAGATGAGCTGCAGAGAGAAAAAATATCAACACATTTCAGGATTAGCCAGCTTCATATAAAAGTCTTGTATCTTTATAAAATCCAGTTATTTACATTGATGTGTTAGCACTACAAAACCTTTTTATCTTCCAAGGAGTCGCACGAGCAAAAAGTCTACTAACCTAGAGGAGTCCTGTGTCTTTATAAAATGTGATTAAAACAGTCTGCAACTAGGCCGATGAAAAAACCAAAAGGACGCCGGTGTATTTCTGGCCTCTATCGACTTCTAGATTGGTTTCCTGCTTTTTGTAAACTTCTGGGACCATTCCTGTTATCGCTGCGTCACTCCCTGGAAGTCCACTTCAAAAACTAGGAAGAAATAGCAGCACATTTCAGGTTGTTTATGCTGAATGTTCTCCTTAATATGCATCAGGATGGTAGAACTACCAGCGATGAATTTAAGGTGGAGAACCCAGTAAACCCCGGGCGCCATCTTGGTTCAGGTTGCGCTCCTAGTGGTGCTCCTGTTTTTGGCTTTTTCTGGCTTGGACACTGATGGCTCTCACACTGAAGACCACTGTTTAGTGTCTATTTGAGCTTTCTTTTAGTTGTTCTTCTTCTTTTGGCTTTTCTCTTTAGGTGTTGCCATAGCCAATCATCTGCCTCCACCTCTCCTGAACTCTTGCAAACCCTATCCTAGTCAAAAGTACTATAGTTACTGGCCTTGCACCGATAGCAGTTGTTAACCCAGAAAATAGAATTCTTGACAATCTGCATCTTTTATCTGCCAACGATTTTATACCAAATACCCATCCTGACGCATGCATCCCCATCTGTCCGAGCTTGGGCTCAGAACTAAGAGTACACTGACTTGTGGCTGGGTTTGTCTTCACCAGTTATGATCCCCAACATGTAGTTTAGGTCAGCTTGGGTCAACAAGTTGATGTTTGTTGAGCTGTCTGGTAAAACTGCAAATATGCATCTGCGAGTAATGGAAACAGGATTTCCTGGAAGTGATACAATCTAGCAGGATTGCTAAAATGCTCACAGCAATTCAAAAAGGAAACATCAGACAAAACATTTTGACCACTCCACATACAAGTATTCATCTCTTGTGTACTGTAAATCCTTCATAATGATAAATTGGATATCTTGAAAGAAATGTGGGTTCATGGGGTTTGGAGGAGTTATTTGTGTTCTCGCATCACAATCAAACATTCCTGTGATGGAATTTAGATGAGAACATGTTCCTTCAAACAAAATGTTCCTTATAAGGCAAACAGTTGGGAGCCTTTATAAACACATGAACGTGCTCAACGAAAAGTGCAAAGGTATGCAAAACAATAATAACGTGTCTCTTTGTACAGTGGTGTGTGGGAAGAATTTGGACAGCACAACTGTTGCTGTTCATATGGATGAAGTCTACTGCAAGGCATGCTATGGTAAGAAATATGGGCCAAAAGGCTATGGTTATGGCCAAGGAGCAGGAACCCTCAGCATGGACAAAGGAGAGTCCCTGGGAATTAAACCTGAAGAGTGAGTAACACACAGGCAAGCATACTTTTTGATGGTTTTAAGGCTCCTTATCCACATTTTGTTGCCTTCTTTACCCATCAGACCCGGTCCCCATCGTCCTACCACCAACCCAAACCCCTCCAAGCTAGCTCAGAAGTTTGGAGGATCAGACAAATGCCCTCGCTGTGGCAAGTCTGTCTACGCTGCTGAGAAAGTGATGGGAGCTGGGAGTGTAAGCAAAACACAAGCATATATGCGCGCATGCAAGAAAAACACAACTGCTTTAAAACGAGGCTTGTATATGTTTACAGGCATGGCATAAGTCTGGATGTTTTACATGCGCCACTTGTGGGAAGAGCCTTGAATCAACCACACTAGCTGATAAGGAAGGGGAAATCTACTGCAAAGGTAAAACTCTCTCTTTCAAAGACTTCTATAGAACCAGACAACAGCACTTACTGCCACCTGCTGGCCTTTAAAAAGAATGCAGGTGTAACATACCTCCACATTGGGTCCAAACTTCAAACATTTCCCATGGGTCAATGACTGTCACAATTAAGATGTGTTTCCATGGGTGCAAAGCTAGGAAAGCTAACCCATTCAGGCCCAGGAAGGATCTGAAACAGATAATATAGGTGATAGGAACACTAAATATATATAACTTGGGCTGAAAGAAAAAAAAGTCTTTATAAATGAGGCTTGTGGTTAAAAACGAACTCCTTTTTTATAAGAATGGCCAAATGAGTTGTAATAAACCCTAGAATACAACAGAGGGTGCAGTTACTCAGAAAAATAGAAGTTTTATGATTTCAGTTGAACTCTAAACCTGGGATTCAAAGTTCATGCCTGCAACAAGTTAAACAATGACTCCGAAAGGTTCTCTTCATCAAAATCTGTAAGCCTATTATAAATTAATTACACAAACTATGCACTGTATAGCTATCAAGCTATGTGCTAAATGAAAAAATAACTTTATCTATTACTTTCTGACTCATTTCAATAAATACCAGTAAACACTCACCAGCCACTTTATTAGGTACACGTTGCTAGTAATGGCTTGAACCAATTTTGCCTTGAAAACTGCCTGAATTCTTCACATCACCAATTAGACGAGGTGCTGGAAAGAGATTTTGGTCCACGCTGACATGACAGCATCACGCAATCGCTGCAGGTTTGTCCGCTGCACATCCATGACACAGATCTCCGGTTTTACCACATCCCTAAAGTGCTCTATTTTTGTAGGGTCTTTAACTATAGTACGAAGGGCTTTGAGGTAACTGTTTTTGTGATAATGTGCTACAAAAACAAAATGAACTGAACTTAATTATTAGATTGGGATGTGGTGAATGTAAAGACCCTTTGAGTGAATTCACTGTCATGTCCAGGAAACCACTTTGAGATGATCTGGTGAATTACTCTGCTGAAAGAAGCCATCTGAAGACAAGCAGTAGCACTTGGGTAGGCTGTTTGTGTTTAATCAGTGCTCAAGCTGTACTAATGGGCCCAAAGTGATTCAAGAAACTACCTCTTACACAACTACACCATCAGCAGTCTAAACTGTTGATAAAAGGCAGGATGTACACCAAATTCTGACCCTGCCATGCCATCCAAACGTTGTAGCAGAAATTAAGGATAGACAACATGTTTTCAATTTTCTATCATCCAATTTTGAATGTTTGCACATAGTAGCCTCAGTGTCACAGTCTCGCTGAGGCAGACTGTATGTGTTGTGAAGAGTGGACCCAAAATGCAGACATGAACGAACTTGGAACAAAACTTGAATATTAACAAAAGGCGAGCCGTTTAATAAGGCTGACAAAAAGACACAACAATGAGCAAAGACAAACTAAACATTAACCTAAACAGGTGAACTAAAATACAACATGAAAAACCCTGATAGTAACAGACCTGGAAACACGGTGAAACAACAGATGACCTGACAAAGACTGAGTGAGAGAACACGGACTAAATACACACAGGAGGCTAATGAGGGAAGTGGGAACACAGGGGGAAACAGCTGACACACAGGAACATAACAACATCACAGGGGAAACATAAAGCTGAATACACTGAACACAGGAACACGGGACCTCTTCAAAATAAAACAGGAAACATAATGAAACGCAGACGTGACAACGTGAACTTGACAACAAAGGACATGAAACATATAAAGGACAAGAGAGACTTAACACAGGGGTTGAAAACACAAGGGGAAACTAATAAACAAGTGAACTTAGAAAACCCAATGAACTTAAACATGAATCATAAACATCAAAATAAAGTAAAACTCAAAACGTTGGGTCAAAAAGACCCAGGATCCCGACACTCAGTGCCGTTATTAGCTGACAGAGGAGACAGAGGTCAGTCAGAGAAAGATGTCCTTGGTTGTAACAAGTAGTTATTTGAGTTATTATTGCCTGGCTATCCGCTTGAAACAGTCTGGCCATTCTCCTCGGACATCTGGCATCAAGAAGGCATTTTCTTCCAGATACATGCCACCCACTAGATATTTTCTCTTTTTCAGAGCATCCTCTGTAAACCCTGGAGATCGCTGTGTGAAAATCCCAGTAGATCAGCAGTTTCTGAAATTCCCCATAGTAATTCTACAGGTCATCTTGATCACATCTGCATGCTTAAATGCACAGACTTGCTGCCATGTGATTGGCTTATTGGACATTTGCATTAACGACCAGTTAAACATGTGTACCTAATAAAGTGGCCGGCAAGTGTATAATCCAACAATGTTGTTAACACAACATCACAGGCTCATATTCGTTTTTATTATTTTGTCACAATACCTTGTAGGTGTGTACTGTAAATTGAACCCACTGGTGATGAATAGCGGAGCTTATCAATGCTCCCAGGGTCCAACACCTTTCAGCTCAATATTCTGTTATATGGGCACATTAACCCCTTTATTGTGTCTGGGACAACCCAGCCCCATGTATAGGCACATACAGAGAAACACGTTTTTCAGGTACTCAGTATGGGCTATGTAGCTGAGGAATATGAGACCCAGCAAACAAAGTTCAGAATTAAACTGCTGAATTAAAGTGTTTACTCATTCCTGCAATCTAACAGCCGCAAAGGTGTAAATCTAACGCTGGTATCATGTTTCAGGGCCGAAACACGCCACAGAATCTGAACTTGAGCGGTAACACTGAGCATTTAGAGGCGCACAAATGAAATAGTCTGTATATAGAAGAACCAGCATGGGAGCTGTGGTGCAATATATTCTTTAGTTTGCTCATATGTAAAATTTATTTGTTAAGGCCGTTGCTAAGTGGTGCACACCAGCTTGAGCTAATGCTAACTCAATCTGTGAGTCTGTAGATCCAGAAGACAGCATGGCCTAAAAAACACATTTGAGGGGGAAGTCAAAAGTCCTTCTACCAACAATCCTGAAGAAACTTTGGTCCCTGTGAGGAATTCAATCGAGGAATATCATGTTTGCCAGATGGAAATCAAACACTCAAATCAAAGCTGATCCAAGCAGGCCACCGTGAGCTATATGGGAGGATGGCAAAGTGTGGAGTCTTATGGCATTACCTTTGTTCTCAACAGCTTGTTACGGCAAAAACTTTGGTCCCAAAGGATTTGGCTATGGACTGGGAGCCGGGGCGCTGGCGCACACTCAGTAGGAACCGCGTATCTTCAGCAGCACAGCTCCAGATTACTGCACTGCCTGGCTCTTCCTGCAGGGGGCAGACGACCTATATCCACAGACGCGCTTGATAGAAAGCTGCTTTTATAAACTGTACAGTCGAAAGGATGACACCTTCATAATCCCATAGAAACAGGTGAATACTATTGCAGTGCTGCCACATATGCACATTTAGTGAACATGAATATCTATGTAAAACTGCATGGGTGATTTGCACTCAAAAATATCGTCCTCTCATTAAGAATTATTTTTTCTCTCAACACTTGCAACCCCTGGTGTTGTCATAAAAAATGATCGCCTGCCAAAAACGATTTCCGGGATTTGGCCCGAAATTATTGTTCGTACTTAAATGGTTGTAAATCACTTGTTGGTCTGTGAAACGTGTGTCAAACATCTCTCTTGGTTGATATCGAGCCACTTGAAGTCAGAAGATATATTTCTGTCATGAGGTAGAAGCTGCAATCAGAGACTTTTATACATCCTTTAATAACGAATGTAAAACTGTCACTGCAGCAGAGGTTGCACCAAATAACACAACAGTTATACAAAGATGTTTTAGGTGGATTGATTATATTATAGAATATAGAGTGTGTACAATAATGTCAAAAAGAAACCTGCTAAACAGATGAATTTTTTATTTTATATATAACACCTTCGTAAATGGTGCTGACTGCAGACTATTTATCAATATAAACAGAGATATTAAAAAGAACAGCACACAAACACACACAAAAAGACATACAATCAACGGAAATCACTTTTTGTCAGACGATCACCTTTTAACATCACAAGATAACCTATACAGCCATCTAAAATTTCACAATTGCGGTATGCTTTCTGAATAGCATGATGATAAATAAACTACAGAGAGAATGTATTTGGTGTCATTGTTTTTATTGGCACAAAGTGAAGTGAAACTGCCTCCTCGGCCTCCTTGTCTCGGTTTGTGTCTGAGGCGAGTATCATAGGTGGTGGTTTCTGTTTTAAGAAACGACACGTGCAGGATACATCGTATCCATTCCTCTCACACCACGCGACACACTGGGACCAGGTAAGTCCAGTATCTTGTAAAATTAGGGGAATCACAGATACACTCCACCCACAAAGCTTATCTATCACGTAAGAATGTCAGAAAGAATTTACCAACAAATTCCACCACATTAGTTCGACAGAGAAGTGAAAGCGGAGCTCTAAAGTTATGAAAATATAATCTGTTAATCAAATGAAATATACATTTTTATTTCACTAGTTGTAAATATTTCATCCTTAATGTGAAATCTGTAGATGAGGCAAATTGGACATCTTTGCGTGTAGCCCTACCTTGTAACGACATTGTTTCCAGAAGGTGATGATCACTAACCGGCTGATTAGTCATTCAGCAGTTTGAACTCTTTATCCAACTTTATCCGCCATGCCACCCACTCACATTCCAGCTCTCAGAGAGGCGAGATTACATAGTTTCTAATAAGGAGTTTCAAGGCTTATAAATGAGCGCTTATTGCACTTTAAGCATATTAGCATTTTAGTTTACTCATTTATACAGAAAGGTGTGTTAGCAGGTTTTTCTACAGGTGCACTGCGACCTCAAAGGGAGATGGTCAGGCCTGAACCCATCTACTCTGTGTTTACCTTTGTTGTGGAATTCAGTTTTTAAAAAACGTTGCACTTTCCTCCACAGCTCTCACGTTGATAACGAGTTACTTTGAAGATGAATAGCATAAACAGAAGAAAAAATGGTAACCAATAATCAAGTTAGGCCCATAATTACCACTGGCAGCATTAAACATGAACATACTGGTGTACTCGTAATTATAATCCATTATTCTGATATTGGCCATTCTGCACTACTTTTGCTTATTTAATACTTTTTTCTTTTTACTTGAGTGAGCTAACTCGTAAAGACTAAGAAGTATATTTACCCTGGTGTTGCTATGTTAAAGTTCTGAGCACTCTCTCCACCACTGAAACACATAAAAAGGCTGCTATGCAGAGTGCTGTAAAACACAACTGTCAGCGTGCACTAACTGACTCTCTGTGCCTGTCTTTCTTTCGCGCGCACTGCACGCTGACGCACACACTCAAGATGGGAATTTCATAAACAGCCCGGATCTTCTTCTGCCGTCACTGAGAAGGAGGCGGGTGCTAGTTGAAAGGGGGAGAAGGTCCAGACAGGAGCCGGGCATGTTCAAACATATCCAGGCAGAGCAGCCTACCAACCCGCACGGTGTCCTGTCATTGCGCACAGACGGAACTTATTCACAAACCTTGTTGTAATAGACAAATGTGTTTAACATCATATTTACTGTAGCGAATCTGTTTCCCCGAGGGACGTTGATACGGCAAGACACGCGATGCGTATTTAATAGATTCAGTATCTATCAGAGGATTAAGTTGTCTAGTGTCTGGTACTGAAGAGGTTCCTTCAGCGTGGAAATGTCCTTCGCGGCCAAGGCGATGAGAGACGGACTGCTAGAGAAGCGCAGCAGCGGACTTCTCCAGCTGTGGAAGAAGAAGCGCTGCGTCCTCACTGAGGACGGGCTGCGCCTGCACAACTGCAAAGGAGGCGGCGGTGATGCTCCGGGTTTGGCGTCGAGCTCCAAAGTCAAGGAGCTTCACTTTGAGCGCATGGTCACGGTGGACTGCGTGGAGTATAAGCGAGGGCTGGTGTACTTCACTGTGGTCATGGTTACGGGCAAGGAAATTGACTTTCGGTGTCCGCAGGACGGCACAGCGTGGAACGCAGAGATTGCTCTGGCTTTGGTGCGCTATAAGAACCTACAAGCCGTGCAGACCGGGAGGAACCGGCACCTGTCTACGGGACACCTGGGCAGCACTGGGGAGGACGAGGAGCTCTGATTGTCGAAGGTATCCTAAGTTGTTGTCTGGTTGGACTGAAATAGCTAGAAGTCAAAGTGTGACTTATTGGCGTGGGAAAGCTTTTATTTCATTTATGTAGAAATCATTTTATCTGGGCTCTGGAGAGAGTGGCACCACACCCTCTCATTGCTCAAATATCCTCAAGTTCACTCCCAGTAACTGAGACTGGCAGTGAATCCCAAGCAAATACCTCAGCTAAACAAACATCATCATCATCATCATCATCATCATCATCATCATTATTATTATTATTATTATTATTATTATTATTATTATTGGTTTTTCAAGCAATTGGCAGCTAAACGCACAGCCGTGTGCCGGCAGTAAAACACCTGACTTAACATGTTATTTCCTTTTTGTGCTAATCACCAAACAAGTTGTTGCAATAGCTGGATGGAAAGGAATGAAAAGACCGAGACTCTTGGGAATGAGGTGACACAGAGCTGAGAAGCACTCACGTTAAGCTCGTGCTGAAGGTTATTTACAAGAACCACTTCAGTGTTTAGATGTTCCACCGAGTTAGAGTCCTCTCCGAGTTTTTCTTACTATGCTCATCTGCCTGTACTACACCTCAGTAGACACAAACCAGCTTCACTTGAGGACATAATTAAGATGCAACGTGAGCCTTCAAAATAACATCTGCCTGCCCCTCCCTCACCAAGCAGTCGAGTATTTTTAAACACGCGCACAAACACACACACTGACTTTCCTTATGGGTTTAGTTGACATGAAGCAGTGGGACACTAAGGGTGTTAATCTGTCGTTGTGACTTTTGAGATCAAGGGTACAGTCGTCACCATCTAATGGAAACAGAGTTATTTAATGAAACCGGTCATCTCAAATGAACTCGTGACCCAAATGTGTGAGTCTGAACTATGAGCTCACAGTTTAGGAATCTGCAGCGATGGTTCTTTAAGAGAGCAGCTCTAGTCAAGTGCCTAAATTAACTTAGGAGCCGTGGTAACAGTGCAATTTAACTCATTACAAATGCACTTTTGAGCGACCCTGCTGCTGAACATAGACGTTAATAACCATATCTGTGCGTGTGTTTTAAATTATTTATTTCGTTTTTCAATGGTAAAAAATAAAATAAATAAAAATCTTTTTCTCTTCCTTCAGCCTTCCTACTTCCTTGGAGGGAATCAATAAGAAGGGGAAAGTAGTACAACTCACCAGATCCAGAGGATGCACAAAAAGGTCATCAGTGACCATGGAACAAACGACTGAGAACAAGTGTCACAGAAACTCATCTTGTCTTCCCTCATTCACTTGCAGTCACTCAAAGTATAGGAATCTGATAAACTGTGGATAAAGACTTTGTTTCTGTCCTGATCTCATTGCTTAAGGACAATTTGGAGACTCCTGCATAAAAAAGCTGTTTTCTGGGAACAGTTTACCCTTTGTGCCTTGATGTTTCAGTAGCATCTTCATTTTTGAACATCATTTTGCGACAGTTTTTGACGCTGCTGAAACAGGAGTCGATTTGTTCTGCAGGCTTGTTTTTGAAGGATTGGTATGACTTACTTTGAAAACTTTAACTTACAGAATGAGCAGATCTTTGAGGTTTTCTAAAGATGGAATTGAAGTATTTTGTTTCTGATATATTGCACTCTGTATACTACATATTTGCTTAAACCATGTACAGTATTAGAACTGTAAAATAATAATAATAAATTTTTGTAATCCAGATTTTTCTGACATATTTTAGTTGGTCTTCTATTTTTAAATGGTGTTTCACTTCATTTCACTGTTCACTGGGAAGTCTAAAGTCTTTTAGCACTGAACTGTCAGCCACAGTTTATTTTAGATTCAGACCATTAATTGCTAAGCTCATCTGTTTCCGGTTGTGCGTTAACCTTGCTGTTATAGCCTCTGGAAAACACACACACACACACACACACACACACACACACACACACACACACACACACACACACACACACACACACACACACACACACACACACACACACACACACACACACACACACACAGGGGCATGGTTTTCCTGCTATTGCGTGTGTGCTGAAGTCAGGGCACCTTTTGTTCTGAGCGGTTTGGAGGACTAATGAGAAGCACAGTGAGCCTGAGGCATGTGCACACAAACATCCACCCACACAGATTCACCTACAGGAACGTGTGTGCACACCCAGCATGAAGTTCATCCAGACCTAAGCATCAGCAGATTCTTGTCAAGGAGACATAGAATTTATTGTTCATTTAATCATCTTGTGCATGTTTTTGTGTGTATATCAAGAATATAGCAGTCTGTGTGTGATATGTTTAGCTGTGTGGCTCGGTGCACTTTTAGAATAAAGGGCTAGTTGTATAGCAACTTCTCGTGTTCCTGTGGAAAACCCCCATTGCCACACCGCATGAGTCAGCAAAGGACAAGGAGTGCTGCAAGAAGTAGAGATGGATCATTGTATTAAGCAGTATGTTTGCGTGTGTGGATTTGTGTGGAGAGCAGGTTTCACAGAGAATATATGTGAAGTAGAGCCGTGGAGAGGTTACACCTTTAAAGGTACAGTGTGTAAAATCTCACCACTAGAGGTCAGCAGATTGCAGTCAACAGAATTTAGTTTGCTATAGTGGCTGTTCATCTGTAGTGAGTGTAATCCAGGGGTGTCAAACAATGAGGTCCGGGGGCCAGAATCGGCCCAGCAAGAACTCTGATCTAATCTAATCTCCCCACAGTCATTAATACTACACCAAAGTAACTAGGTGTATGTGTCCCCTGATGTAAAATGAGTTAGAATGCCCTGTTTAGGCTTTTAGTCTGCTGTTTACCTCAACTGCCAATATACCTGTGTCCACCTCTGTTTACTCTGGAGGAGGCTGTGAAATTTAAAGTGTAAAGCTGATGAGTCAGTGAAGCTAACTTCTGTCTGATGAAGGCACTGAGGTGAGTTTTTGTCGGTAAGCACTGCTGCATTGCAGGTGTTAGCTGCTTGTAGCTGGCGTTTGTGAAACTTTCTTTGAAGAGAATCTAACATGGTAGGACTCGGACACTTAACAAATAGACTCTCATATGATGTGAGAATGTAACTAAACTGTTTATCAGAGGGAAACTTTGTTTTTTAGGAGACTTGAGACTAACATTAGCTTGCATAAAGGTAGATTTTAACCAGCTGTTTTTGTTTATTTAGCTAGCTAGTTGTCAGCTGGTTGGTGATAGTAAGATTACATTTATAACCCTCTGACAATAAGCAATTGGGCCAATATCTAGAATAAATAAGTATTTAAAAAAGTGTTGTTTTGGGGGGGTCGACTAGAATGTGATGGAACAGTTATGAAAGTGACAAGATACCAGCTAATAGCAAACATGTATCTACAGTATTATATGAAAACATACATTAACTTGCATCTTTTTCTCCCTCACAACACCAAAGTGTCATCCACTTCTTTTAAGCGTGTCTCAGTGCAATTATTCATTTCTATATGGGAGCTTGAGGGTCCTGCGCAGTATCTTAGCTGTTCCCAGGACTGCGCTCTTCTGGACAGAGATCTACGATGTCGTTCCCGGGATCTGCTGGAGCCACTCGCCTAGTTTGGGAGTCACCGCACCGAGTGCTCCGATTACCACGGGGACCACCGTCACCTTCACCCTCCACATCCTCTCGAGCTCTTCTCTGTTTAAACATCATCTTTCCAGGGAATCTGACAAACATGGAAAATAGAGCTACAATTAATTAAGAACCAGAGTGGTGTCAGATGTGGACTCACAATGTTCTCCTGATGTTGACACCAATGGGACCGTCTGTTGATTAGTTTATGTTGGAGTGCATTCTTCACTGACCAGAGCTCACTTCAAAAATCGTTGGCAAGCCTCCAGCTTCTCAGCTTCTAGAGATGGAGCTGCTGTGTAAATATTAAACCACTAGAGGTCTGTCTCGCCACTTTTAAGTGAGGAAAATGTCCGTGTGTGTGTGTACACCAGTCTGTGTGCATGAATCTGTGTCGGGCTTATCCAAGTTCTCAGATAATCTGTGTGTTTAAAAAGTTTTTTTCTGTTTTTTCCCTCTTTGGTTTACATTCTCCATTATCTGTTGTCACACACTGTGCAGGACTGCAAACAGAATGCCTTTGTGTGTGTGTGTGTGTGTGTGTGTGTGTGTGTGTGTGTGTGTGTGTGTGTGTGTGTGTGTGTGTGTGGTTGACTTTTATCAGTTTCTGGAAATTGCTGTTGGAAAGTTTTGGCCCTCTCTTTCTTTAAATGTTGTTTCAGTTCAGTTTCCAGGCATTTATTTGTACACAGCTCTCTTAAGGTCCTGCCTCAGCATTTTAATCAGACTTAAGTCTAGACTTTAACCGGGCCATCGCAACACCTGAGCAGAAGCCGTCTCCTTTCAGACAAGCCATATTTGCTTAGCCTTTTTCTAATTGTACTGTCGTGAACTTTAACCTTTAACATTCTCACTGAGGCTTGGAGAGTCTGAGTCACAGCGCTTAAGTTTTTTGCAATTTCACTGAGCATTGCTGATTCCGACTCTTGAGTTAAGGTTTATTTATCTCTCAGTTTACACATTTTACACATAAAATCATCTCATCAGACAGCACCTCAAATTATTAGACAATATGAATATCTTTGTATATATCTGTAGGAAACTCAAGCAACCTATTTATAAGTAATAGCAGACATGTGTTTAGAATTTCTGTGGTGGGACTGTGTGGGTGCAGCCACCCTTTTGTCTTCATTTGGATTACAGACGGTGTGGCGAGGTTTCACTTTGTCCATCAAAGACGCCCTCACATGCATGTCTGGCATTTTAATCTCTCCTTCGAGGTTCAGGTGTTAGTAAACAAAACCATGCCCCAGGTTCATGTAGCTGTACTCACTATGACAATATCACGAGTTAAATATGTTAAGCGTGCTAAGATGTTAATATGAGAATGTTAACATAATGTTTATCATTGCTGCCTAAGCCCTATTATTATCACCAGAATGATTGCGTAGAGAAGTCTGGGACTAATCCCTCCTCAACATGCATGCCTCGATCCAGAAGGAAAGGGACAGACTGCAATGTCCTTTATTAAATCTCCTTTTAATATGCAGTGTGAGAACTCATTTTTTGGTGTATTTGATGGTTTAACTTCCTGGTCTACAGTTTTGCACTTATCAGTTATAGATGATCCTGGAAACCAGATAAATAGAGCCAATATCTCCCCAAATAAAGCGCCTTGAGGCGACTGTTGTTGTGTTTTGGCACTATGTAAATAAAATTAAATTGAAAATTGAATTGAATATTTCTTTTGTCTTGGAAGAGGGTCTCTTCCCCCCTGCCATGTTCAGATTACCCCTTGTTTATCTGATATGGGGTAGATTCGATATGATGACAGACGTCTTGGCACACTGATGCCAGTTTATATTTTTCCATTTGTCAGTGTGACATCATGCTTTTTATTGCACTGATTGCTTGCAGGGTCGTCTACAGTATGCACTATACAGCTATCTGCAGTCTGTTAATAATGCCTCTTTGACACTCCTAAGAGGTGATTGACCAGTTTGCATTTGTGCATTGGTCTGCTAGTGCCATATTAGTGTCATAATCACAAAAACTCGATGGAAGTTTAACTCTTGATTTTCACAAGCAACGAATAAAGTGCAAAGTCAAGATACAGGGAAGTATTTAGTAATGGAGCGCGGTGCAGGGACTAAGCCGTGGAGCACCAGAAGACTGCAGGAGAAGATAAAACAGGTTCATGGCGTTTTCAGGTGAGTCTTGAGAGTCAATTTTTTATTGAGGATTTACTGGAATTGAGGAGAAGCATGCAGTGGTTTTAGAGGACATGAGTTTTCCAGGTGAACAATTTATTCAGGTTGTAGGTAACATAACTCCAACTGAGAGAGAAAGGTCAGATAACCAGAAAGCACACATAAAACGAGTCATAATTTGAGAGTCTTATTACCACCACAAGGGCAACAACAACCAGCCAGAGTGCAGGAACGTACACTGGCCTTTTATCCCTGAGAGGTGATCAGCGAACGGAAAGCAGGCGTGCAGGCAGCATTCAGGAGCCGAGGTAGACCCACCCACGGACAGAACAGCAAACCAGAGCACTGCCCAAACTCCACCTTAGATCAAGAGACTAACTAGTCATGAATAAAAGTATTAAGCTTGTTTACATTTCGACCCAATCGTGGTGCAAGAGGAAAAGTTCATATTCCCTAAAGGGAACTTAAATATCTGCCCCAAACTTTGTACCACGCCTGTTAAGTTGACTCAAACAGAAGAGACAAAGTCATCATGGATCAAAGACACGGCACGGGATCAATACAATCAAAAGTCCGGAAACCTTTTGGGTCACTATTAGCTTAAGTTTCACCGTACCTAAGTTATTAAAACACAAGTCATAAAAATGTTCATATAACCCTTGTTTGATGTTAAAACTCAACTTCCCCCCCTTTTTGACACATGGGAATGTGTCAAAAAGGGGGGGAAGTTGATCATTAAGTAGAAGTTGATCACCACTTCTACTTAATCTACTTACAAGTGTTTTTTCCCCCCCTTTATTTATTTATTTTTTACATAATTTCCTTTTCCATGCAGTCTATGGCCAGCTTATAGTTCATATTCATATTCACCTACAATTTGTCATTTGAGTTACTCTCATCAGCCTTCAGGCTCCAACTATATTGCCATTGTTTACATGAAAAATGAGCAGAGCAGGATTATGTACCAAGAAGGACGTGGCTGACTAATAATAGCGTCCACACAGAAAAGAAAGAGAGATCTGGACAATGGGCGGTGCAGTTAAATAGATGGCTCATCTCTGATCTGTCCATCGAGCTGCATCCATGGTCACATTTCTCCTGCCTCTGACTCTGGTAAGTTCCCTTCATAATACGCTCTGTGTGTAGAGTTAGACACAAGTTTTATATCTGTGCTTTCTTGATTTACTCTCCTGATATTTAGACTGTAGTGTTGATATTTTAACCTTTGCATTTGTCAAAAATGTGTCATGCATCTCTGTACAGTGAGAATACAGATTGATCTAGTGTTAGTTTATTCAATATGTCAACCTGGTGAACAGCGGGGACATAGAACAGCAGAGACATAGACAATAATAAGTGTTTCAGTGCTATTTTGCTAGCAGCCCAGGTCCATCTTTGGGCACAGACTGTGTGTACACTAAAGCTGTGCTACCATAAAGCCAAAGCAATGGGATGATCAGCTGAAATAATACAAACTGGGGAGTTTAAATCTGCAGCCAAAGCAACTATGTTCAAATCCGAGGTTGACGTAAACTTTCCAAAACACTTTGGGTGGGTTTTTTTTTCATTGCCAAGTTGGCCGCACCACAGAGGGTCATAAGCATCCATGAGTTACTAGCAATAAATCCCTGATCCAGGCTGGGCACCCCAGAGCACAGTCACCCACCACAGCTGTCTATCAGTTGTCCCCTGGTCTATTTGGGGAGACAGGCCACTCTAAATTCCTCTTGGCCAGATAATCCTGAGGAGAAAGACAGGGATAAGGGACAGAAGAGATGGATGAGGGACGGCTATCTGTCTGGAATTTTCCTAATCCGCTAAGGCAGATCGTAACCCCATCATGCTAGGTGGTCTTATGTGGTGCCATTCTCAAATGGAGCCAAATAGTGAAATGAGAGGGGAGGTATGAGGAGAAAGGCTGGCTTAAATTGAAAGAGTGAAAGGGTGAGTGCTGCAAATCACTTGCAAATTTGATGAAGGACAAAGGGCACGAGACTGAGGAAAGGTAAGACCAGGTAATAACAAAAGTGAAAACAACACTTTAACAATGAGGTGTGACGATAAATTAAGTATCTTAAACACATCTTAGTGGTGTTAATGCGTCACTGTTTTTTATGGCATGTGGTAGAAAAGCAAAACTGCACTCGGTAAGTTCTGTGAAAAACTAGCACACTGATTCCACAAACATTTTGTGCCTGTATGATATTTTCATGCACAACAAACACATTTTCTTAAACATGCATTTAAAAAAAGACAAAAAAGCTTCAGCAACCTCAGACTTTAAAATGGATTTAAGGTTGCCTAGACCAGCAACTTCCTTTTGTCCAAACAGGTGAAGACCGCTTAACACCTCTTATCCTCTGTCAATTCATTATTAACAATTTCCCCACCTATTGTTTGGCTCCATTTCTATATTGTTCGGTTTTAGACTTTTATAATCCATCCGCACGTGGATTTGTATATTTTTTTATCTGATCCGCTGACAAACAAATACTGCCAATGGTTCAGGGTGTGTGTTTCTGTGTGTGTTTCTAATCTCTCCCGTCTCTTTTCCAGTGAGATCTCAACAGCAGGATGCCTGAACATGTGTGAGTGTTTTCTTACTATAGATACACAGACATTAAAAAACACAAAAACAGGTATTTTAAATTATGTATGTTTCTCTTCTTTTACAGCCAAGAGGTAAGACCATCTGGCTGCTAACTTGTTGATACAATATTCAACAATTTTTATAACTAAGTTAAGCTACTAAACTACATATACATCATATTTACGGATAATCTTGTGAATCATCTGAACCATGCAGCGGAAACCCAAGATCTCAGCCTCAAGGAAGCTGATGCTCAAGGTACGAGAAATCATCTGCAGACTTATTTGATTTATTTATGTAATACATGTGTTCAGCCCACAGGAGGGCAGCAGATACAGACAACTGAAAGAAAGCCAGCATCTGAATGTTTCACTTGTCATTTGAGAAAAAATGATGTGATGAGGTGTTTTGAAAGAATCTGAACGCATATGGAAAACATTATTTTATGTTGGTTTGACAGAGTCTGATGGTGGCAAAGGCCAAGGAGGAATTGGAGCAGGAGATTTTAGACAAAGAGGAGGAGAAACATAGGTACCTGGCTGAGAGAGCGCCTCCTTTAAACATGAGTGGCCTGAGCCTTGGCCAGCTTCAGGTATGTTCCCTACAGATTCCCCCAAATCTCTCATTTTTCTTTCCATCCTTTGCAGCTACAACTTAGATCATTCCCAAATTATGTCAATAAAGCAAATCAGGACAAGAAACCAAGTAAAGAAAGGACTGCACATGATTTCATACTAAGTTTTCCTTTGTGCATGTGTAGGATCTCTGCAGGGAGCTACATGCTAAGATAGATGTAGTTGACGAGGAGCGATATGACATTGAAGCTAAGGTCATGCTCAACACACGCGAGGTTGGTACACTTTATTATCCCAGCGCATTTCCAATAAGTAGAATTTGAAATGTTTCATATCAGTTATACGTATATTATGCAACACTATGAGCACCATGAGAAACTCCTACATCCTGCTCCCTCCACTCTGTGTCACTCGACCAGATTAAAGACCTGAATATCAAGGTGCTGGACCTCAGGGGGAAATTCAAGAGGCCTAATCTTCGACGTGTCCGTGTGTCAGCTGACGCCATCCTTCGCTCGCTGCTGGGATCCAAGCACAAAGTCTCCATGGACCTGCGAGCCAATCTCAAGTCTGTCAAGAAAGAGGACACTGAAAAGGTGCATGAAAAATGGATAAAAGAGAAGATGCAATCATGCATATGCACACAGAATACAATGAAACCAGCCTGAGCAATGTCTGTGCCATCCTTAGAGCACAGATATGCATTCAGGTACTGTAAGATACAGACATGATGTCAGCGCTTCAGATGTCATGGAACACCTGGAAACAGTGTGTGTGAAAAGTGTGTTTATTAAGACACCGAGTAGGAAGCCACTGCAGGGCGGGGGCCGTGTGTTTGTGAGAGAAGGCACCGAACACAAGACAATGATCCCATTGTACACCGAATATAAGCTTTTGTGGCCACGTCTCCCAACTCCTGAGTGCATGCATGTGCAGATTAGCTTGTTCCGGTGTGTGTATACCTGTGAATGAATGTGTGTCTCTCCAAGTGTGAGGTAAACCAGTTATACTAGTATGGTAATAAACAATTCTCCAAAGGGCTTCCCATTGAATTGAACAGGTCTCAAAGGCTTAGATGCAACAATAACATTTTCTGAACCTGCTCTACTTTGCAGCCTCTGTTTTTAGTCTTTTATACTCTCTGTTGCACAATCCAACTGTCTCCCTTATCTGCAGAAGAGGCCAGTGGAGGACAGTGACTGGAGGAAGAATGTGGAAGCCATGTCAGGGATGGAGGGAAGGAAGAAGATGTTTGATGCCGCTAAAGGTTCTGCGCAGTGAAGCCAGGAGGTGGGCTGGGGTCACATCAGTGACATCACTCCCCTACATCTGAATCTGTCCTGGTCTTCCTGGGTCTATTGTGGCGTCTGTGTTGTTGTTTCGCGCTGATGTCCCTGCGGATGCTCCTGCCATGGAGGTGACAGTATGCCCCCACACCCCTGAAAGGCTTTCAACTATTCTGTCAGCTTTGTTTTTGATAAGGTGTTCAAATGACTCTGTCTGTTATGTAAGATTATTTGTACTTTTCACACCATGTTGCACCAAAGCCTCAGACAATCGGCCTGATGTTTGTATGGCGGACAAATGTGCCAAATTAAACTGTACGTGTGATTGTTTTGCTTGGGGATAAACTTTAACCTTGTAATGTAGATTATCAAATAATAGTGGTAAAAAAAAAAAGGTGCACTTCATTGGCTGGACTGAAAGGGAAAAAGAACGAATAAAATATCAAAAGTATACTTTACATGAAACATTTTTCTGTGTGATACTCCTTCATGTGTGATCAGCTGCTGTATTCAGATATATAAACTGCTTTTATAAACTCTGAGAATTTTAGTTTCTGTGATCCTGTCGCAGTAGGACCAGCTTTTTATTGCAGGTTGCAGACAGCAGATAGAGCAAATGCACATAAGAACACGTGCAGTTTAAATGGTTTGTGTGTGTTCTTATGGCTAAAATATCATCCACTACTAAAAAATGCTTATTTCTACTCCAGTCTGAACACAATTTGTTCAGTCTGTGATGCCAACCTTGCCAACAACTCCCATATGGTTAAGACATTTAACTGCTAGATCATACTGACTGGGATTGACTCCCAGGACACCTGGGATTAATGGGAACAATACCTTGCTGTGCTCAACCTCACTAAAAGAAAGTTCCTACTTTGATCCGATGAATCCGCTCTGCAACCTAATATATACTTAAAAACGGCAAGCATCACTACTGCTAATAGCTTTTCAATATTGGTTACAGTTACTTGTTAGTTTGAAGGATTGCTGTTTGCTGCAACAACTTGTACATTTGAACTGATATGCTTTGTGTGCATGCTGTCCAGATGTAAAGCACTTCTGTGTGTTTTGCATGTCCATAAAGCACACTCTGCTTCAGTACTTTTTAAAAATCGCCTTACCCAAATGGATGCAAAGCACCCGCAGTCGTCTTGTGTCTGTAAATATAACTTTTGTTGGGAATGCCTTTCTGTTTTATTTCCGTTTGTTTGATCAGGTCTTTCCTGAAAATGTAAGACTAACTTTAGACACAGGAACATTAGAACAGACTGAATGGACACTGATGCATAAACACACAGAGTTCATTACAGGACCTAAAATGATACAGCACCGGTGCAGGCAGGGGCATGCAAACTATTTCCATAAGATAGCAGATGCATGATAGACCAACAACGCATGCTATAAGACAGCCTCTTCTTTAAATAAATGGGAAGCAGACTTTCACAGGTGAAACTTGAAAGAGTCTTGATATGCATCTTATGCTATGCCTCAGTTATCAGTTACGATAATATCTAACTTTGTTTACTGAGGAACTGCACAGAGTATAACAGACACAGATGTGATATAAAGAGTGTAGGTCAGAGTCCAACACACATGGGCTCCAGAGAAAGGTGTGGACTCACACAGCAAACACTCTGACTCAGACTGTAGTGAGAGTCCAGTACAAGAAAGGATAACATATATTTGTATGCTTTATTATTATCATTTAATAAGAGTTTGATTGCTATTAACTACTTGTTGTACTTGTACAGGTTTTCCTTTTAGCTACAGCCTGTAAGATCCACACAAACAAAATGAATACAAGTGTAAGATTAATTATTCTGGGATGTTTTATTGCCATTGCCCGAATAAGCGAAGTGTCCAGGGGCGGGAAAGGAGTGCCAGGTACAGGTATTACGCTTTCCACACTTCCACTTCCACCATACAAGGTGCTCTCTGGCGCGCGCTCTCCCCACCCCTCACTCAGTCTGTCAGGTGGGGAGCTTACCTTTGTGGTCACGTGACGCGTCTGTGCGCTGCACCGGGCTAAAGGTGGACTGCTTTGTGCCGAGGTGACTGTAATTCGACTGCCGTCGTCTGAGTGTCAGTCGACTTCGTCTGTGATCGTAGCTGGAAACTATTTTATTTTCTCAATATGTCTGTAAGTCGGAGAAACTGGTCGGCTTTGTCCAGGTAAGATTCAAGGACTTCTGGGTTTCTGTAGCGACTAATTACCTGTGTTACCTGCGTTTCAGAGCGATGCCCGCGCCTATGCTTTTTAATAGATGCTGGATGTTTAGGAACGCGCATAATTGTTGCATGTTGCAGGGTTTTCACTCTGGCAACAAAGCATCCCAATTTGGAAGAAATGATTTATTACATTCATATAGTAACTGTGTAACATGCAGTCAAACTGTGTCGGTTGGTGTCACTGTTATACTGTCACTTCTGCCTTTTTTTGCCCGTTACAGTCTAGAGATAACGGAGAGTTTTGTTCTGTTTGGCCCTTGTTGAGCTCAGTTAAAAAGGAAACACCAGCCTGCCGCTCTGCAGCTGGCTGATTGAATCCACTGATAATTCTTTTTAAACAGGATGCAAAATACAGCCACAAAAAGCGGTTGATGAACAAGTAAAGCAGGTTCCCTGTAACACTTATTAATCTTTTCTTTTAAAGTACAAACCAAAAACAAATAGTGTGGAGGATCCACTCATCAAGTTCTCATGTACAGCACGCTGTTTTACATGTGTCCACCACCCGTATCCTCACTGAGCCTCTGTTGTTTTTGTTTGTTTGTTTTTCCATATTCGCTGATTGTCTTGATTCAGCCTTGCACGACAGTGGACAATGGAGGACGAGGAGGAGGTGGAGCGGGAGAAGAGGAGGAGGGTGAAGAGCTCAAGCACCAGTGCTGACCAAGATGATGACTTCAGCCCCACTCCCACTCCTACAAACACATCTGCCAGCGAGAGCGCCTTTGGGACAGACTCCTCAAGTGAAATGTCCCAAAGCTCCAACAGGTTGTTCTCATAGTTTAGTAAAACAAATATGTCACGTTGGACTCATACGCTGTCTAAACACAATCCTCTTTGTGGACTTTGTCTGTGTGACTGTTTTGTTCTTTTGGTTTCTGAAGGCCTTTTTAGTGGTTTCAAACTAGCAAAGGGATGATTCTCACAGTTTTGCCCCATGGGAGTGTTTCTGTATACATTTCAAACCCATGAAAACACCTGATACTCACGCAGGGAAAGTATGAAATGCTGTCAGAAACCCCGACAGCTGAGTACCTGTCTTCAAAGAGCCTTTTATAATAGAAACCTGATCAGATGCAGGAATCTTTTTAGGTCTCTCTAGAGACCATTCATCACATGTGTTGGTCATTAATGTGCACATATGTACTGTTTATTGCCAGCATGGAGCAGGTACAGCTTGACTTTGTGGAGATGCTGCGAGTGCGTGACGAAAGGCGAAGGATGAGGCACGTGGAAACGTTGAGACAACAGAAGGATGGAGGGGAGGATGAAGCTGAGGTCAGCAAAGGAGGAGGTGCCAGGGTAGAGCTGCTGGGAGACATGGATGAAGAGAAGGAAAGTGTTGTCAAACCACAGCCACCAGTAAAAACATCTTCTCACAGTCCCACCAGCAGCAGCAAAAGTAGAACCAGCATCTCAAGCAACAAAGTAAGAAGGAAGTTGCTCCTTAATTTCTGGAAGAAAATCTAAAGAAAAAAACATCTCACAGATCTTTTAAATGTGCTTGAGTTTCACAAGACTGCAACAGTGAAAGTCTGTAAGTCAGCTGCCAAATAACGATGTAAATCGAGATTTTTCACGTGATTATTTAGAACTTTTGTCCACCTGGAGTGGAAGAAACAAGGTCATAACCTCAGTTTTGATTAAATGACCAACAGAGAGATTTTGTTGATTCTCTGAGAAACGTTACAAATGATAAAACATGAACTGACAGATCCTTTGACAAGAAAGCACCAATCTTCCCTCACACACTAAGTCATGACACCAGTAGCAGCACCCTGTACAGTTAACTGCTATCCCACACAGAGGGGGGAGTTAATTATTCTCTAGATTTTACAACAACAAACCGTTTTTTGTAGTGCAGCATATGATGTCATTTTTGCTATTAAAGACCAACACTGGTGTGGGCATTTTCCTCCTGTGCTCACAAGAAGAAGTTAGAATCTACTTTTAACTTACAGCTTTAGAAAAAGAAGACAACCCTTTACTCCCCGTCTTGTTTCCGGACTTGAACTCTCCCCGCGAGTCAAGTGACCATGCAAATCATCTCTAAAGCTTTGATAAGACGTGCTTAAGGCCATAATTTGAACTTTATCTTTTATTACCTTCGCAGGCTGCTTTAGCTCTGTGTATCTGCAAATGAGGCCATAACCGCGCCGTGTTATGTAATGCAAGGTGTGTCGTCTGTACAAAAGCTTGTGTGCTATGTGCTCATGCTGATTGTCTGCCTGTTTCTTCCTTTGTCAGCATGAAAATGAAGAGTCATCAGGCAAAGACCCTGATCCAAAACCCTCCTCCAGCCCAGCTCGCAAGTTTGTCAGGTTAACAGTGACATTTCTTTTTTGCTGCTCTTTTGTTCTTTGTTGGCTGATCACCTAAAAGGATCAAATGCATTTTATTTAGATAAGATAAAGGTTACTGATTCCACAAATGGAAATGAAAGCACCAGAACAATGTAGAAATATAAAAGAGAAAACAGGACGTATAAGATTGTTTTGTATAGATTGTGAACCACATAAAGATAACCAGAGAATAAGATGGAAGAGTAAAAAAAATCTGCCTTCAGTTTTCACGTTAGACGCACTTTAAGATTTAATTTAGGCAACAGATCAGAGAAAACTGTACTTTCAGTGGTCACTAGTTCCTTTCTCTTCAACTTCTCCTTAAACTCACTTCTCTTTCTTGCCTTTCAGTTCTGTCTCCATCTCACTTGACAAGAGTCCATCTGCCAGCGGGCGCACAACTCCCATGAGCCCCGGTTCTCCGTCAGCCCCCTGGTCACCTCGCGAACACTGGACTTCCCCCCAAAGCCCTGTTCACAATGGGCACACAGAGGAGGTAGTTCACCACACACACTCGCACAAAGAAACACAAACACAAATAAACTGACATGTTCGTCTCAGCTTCAAGCTTTGCTTGTCAAATGCTGTATAAGGCCAGGTAAGCACTGACGCTGCATCTTATCAATCCAGTGTGGGCACCAGCGCCCTCTGGTGTTATAAAGAGTAAAGGTTCCTTATGGCGGTAAAAACAGTCTTGGCTCCAGAGAGGTACCTGCAGCTAAACAGCAAACCTAAGTTGTTTTAATTTCTCTCAGACCGGCGTGAATCGCTCCACCAGTGGAAACTTTGAACAGGCAAACAAACCTGCCTTCATCAGACAGAGCTCCAGGACTGTATCTTTCAGGGTAAACACTGACACACACGCACACACAAATACATGCACGAGGACACAAAACCATTCAGGCATTCTTCCTGGCAAACGTCAGCATGAACTTTTGCCAATTTGACTGTTAAAACACGATTTTATCTGCCGTCAGCTTTCAGAATATCAGTTCAGGATAATTTGCTTGTGCCAGTCAAGCTTCCAGCTCATGTTAATAGCTACATGAATATTGACCAGCTCTTACTGCTGACTGGTTGCTTTGTTAACACCCAAACACATCCCCGTGCAGAGGATTATTGAGCAGGTCACTTGCTGTAAGTGCCGCTAACACGCACTCACACAGGCTCGGTCTTCCACAGATGATGAGAAAGAAAGAAGAGGATCCTTCGCCGCTCCAGAGGAGGTAAGGAAACAGCCTTGTGTTCATTTTGTATCAGCCTCGCTTAGTTGGTTTGCTGACTTGCTTCTTCTGTTGTAGCTCCAGTGTGAGGATGGCCTCCAAGAAGTTTGAACCCAACACCGTGAGATAACTTTAATTGACTTTCACCTAATATGATTGATAATCAGTAATCATTCATCGCTTATCCATTATTTTCTTGTTTGGCACTTTACAAAAACACAATTATATTTACAGTTATAGGATTATGAGATCTGTAGACCTGCTAGCACTACACACAATGTTATGCACAATTTACAGTGTTGATTGTCTTTGTTTTGAAGCAGGACCAAAATGAGGATGAAAACAAAGCGTCATCTTTCCAGAGAAAGTGAGTTTGACAATTTTTTAATCTTTATTTATTTGTTTATATTTTATTGAGTGTAACTGATTACACTTGTACATTAATGTATTCTGTCTTCCCAGCTCTAGGCAGAGGATTTCATCTAGATCCATCCAGGAAAAGATGGAGAGGCTGGCTCAGGCAGCGCAGGTCAGCCTCTCAGCCCTCCATGTACTAAAGGGGAAATTATGTTCCTGTGTTCTGTAGCAAACATCAACTGTCAGTCGCCAATGGTCTTCTCTTGGCTCTTCATCCACAGAAGTCTGAGCTGACGCGATTCCCAGATGTCACCCAGAGGACTCTGGTCCTGCTGGAAGAAGTGTCCAGGAAGAGAGAGATCTTTGAGAAGGAGCAGCAGGTGCAGAGCCCCACCAGCCCCGGAGTTTCCAAACAGGTACACTCATCATTCGCCCAAAAGCTCTTTTCAGTATTAGATGTGTGCGTAGCGTTAGTTAACAAATGATTTTGTAACTGTTGTTGATTTCAGGAAATTAGAGGCTTGACATCAGGAATGTCAGAGCGGATCAACCGCTGGCTCCACAAGAGCAACAAAGCTGGGTCTTCGCACAGTCCTGCTGTAAGTGCAGTGTATGGAAGCCAGGGGGCAGTATTACTCTTTGAGCTGTAAGTCCTGGCTGAGCAGGACGTAGTTCGTTGTTTGTGTTGCCTACATTAAATTAAAGAGTTTGCCATTATGTAGGTAACTACGTAAAACGCATGACTGTCGTTAATCGTGAAGAAAGTTCTGATCAATTAATTCTTTTTTCTACTCTGGTAAACTCAGTAAAGTCATTTAGGCATTAAATGAATGGGAACGTTTCATTTAATTTCAAAAGTAGCTCAAAGAATTTGATCTTAAGAATTTAGAGTTGGATGTTTAACTTAATTAAGCTGTTCAGAAAGCTTCATACGACATACCCAACTTGCTGTTAGATTTAGCAGTGCATGTTTTTGGCTGCAGAAATCTTATCTTTGTTATATCTGAGCAGAAACAATATCTATCTGGGTAAATTCATAAGCACACTTTAAAGCAGAGGGTCGCCTACAGAAACACTGGCATGACTGACTTCGTGCTAATCTGTCCTAACATCACTTTTGTCAGAGTAGAGTGACCCGTTCCTCCTGCTTTGTGCCATTGGCTTTTTAGCAGTTATCTGAGCATGAAGAAATGCTTAAGTCAGTCCAAATTGTCAGACGACATAAAGACCATTTTAGGGTGTGTTTACAAAACTATTTGCCCCGTAAGAGGTCCCTGCTTCAGAAATATTTCAAGACTCCAGATTTAAAGAGTGTTTTTTTCTTTCTCTTCACTGTAATAAGAACTGATATAATGATTCTGTTTCTGATTTGTAGGATTTGAGACATGTGGACATTTCTAGTAAGAGGAGCCTGTTTGAGAATAGCGGTGAAGACAGTGTCTCTAAATCCAGCCCTGGAAAAATCTGAAGTGAAGGAAGTTTATTTATAATGTCCAACAGGTAAGGATACAAGTGCTACTGAGTTAGTCTTACATGCTGTGGAGGCAGATTTACCAACTCCACAAATGAAGCAAACAAGAGGAAGCCGTACATGTTTCACTGAACTTTAAAGGCGCTCCTTCAATTATAAATTGCTCTTATTGTGCTTGTATTTGCAGGATTGCAGGATTTTAAGATGGCGAAGGGAGAGGCAGAGATTTGGAAGATTAACGGATTTGATGACTGAGTGATTTTTTTCCCCTTTGCCGTCAAAGCACAAATGTAAAACAGGCAGGAGGAAGAGAGAGAAATGGCCTGTTGGGTTGTATCTTTAGAGGACTGAAAAGGACGAAACTGCTTTTAAAGTTAAAAAGCTTCTATCTTACACTTTTGCTTTGTTTCTTTAAAAAATAAGTGTGCCTACTTTTAACATTAAAATACCCCCAAAAAAACGTGTCAGTGATGTTTTATTTGTTCGCCTTAACGTTGTGTAATTTCTTTGAGCACTTTAAACAGGTGAAGGTTTAAGGATTATATCTTTTACTGAATTACACTGCTGGGATTGCTGGAGTTGTAATATGTGTGTGTCTTGTTTAATTTGCCAGTGTAATTTTTTTCTTTTTTTTTGGTTTCATCTGGACTTGTGGACGAGATTCTGTCTTTCTAAGTAATAAAATGTTTTACTACCATAACTGTCTGTCACTATTTCTTTTTAAATAGCCCTGGATGAATAAACGCACTTTACCTTATCTCAGACCGGGATGCATATAGATAAGCGCTCCGTGCCTGTGTTTCGTCTACAACAAGGTGCCATACAAGGAAACCAGAATGTGTGTGTGTGTGTGTGCGTGTGTGTGTGTGTGTGTGTGTGCGCGCGAATCAGCTGTCTGTGATCTTTTTGGCTCTGCAGCCCACAGTCATGCCTTTTTGGGAAATGGTGATAAAGGAGAGTACATGCTATCTAGAAAGTTATTAATAACACAACAAGGGGTCCTAAAGCCTCATCCGCACAACACAGTCCGTCCTTCACCCGCTGACACTCACCCCACGCTCCCGTTAGAGAAAGTGGGACCTGTCTTGTGCTGCAAATCCACTCTCTCCGGGTCTCTGTCTTGATCCCTTCATCTGATCCTCAGGTACGATTGACTAACTGTAACGTAACGTGTGCACACGAAAGAAAGTGTTTTAACTGGAAAATATTGAAGCTTTTATTGATTTGAACAGAAAGTGAAAAATTCATGATTGGCTTTTTTTCTAAGTAATCAGATTTGCTGCCGCGCACCTGAACGCGCCCTGTCATGTCAGACAACGAGGAAGTGGTGGAGGAGTATGAGGAGTAGGTTGGATTTTTCTTCTACTTAAAATACTTCTAAATGTATCCCGAGAGTACATCCACCGTTTGTCACTGACACGTGGTTTATTTGCAGCAACTGCATGATCATTTTACACTGTCATGCATTTGTCTTTTTGATCATAATAGTAACGCGCCTATGTGATTCATTTTCACAGGGAGGTGGAAGGTAAGACCTCTCATCATGACTCATACACAGTGCAGTCACTCTGTGGTTAAAACCCTGTTGTGCAGGCAAATGCTTTCTCTTGGCTAATCCGACGAGCGTGATGTAAAAACTGCTGTACTGTATACTCAGTGCGCTCTTATAAGGATTTAAGAGGAATGTAAAGACATGTTGCTAATTGTGTGTAGTTTGAATGAAATGTCAAGATCATCCATAAATCAAACGTAAATGTTCTGCCTGTTTGTCAACTCCTAATCAGGTGTAGGAGGAGGTTATTATATGTATGTGTGAGAGTTACAGAATTACCGTGTAAAACGTTTTTCATGGTAAGTTTAATTATAATGCAACACAAAAGCACAAATTATATGTGAAGTCAGGAATCGCTAGTGGGAAAGGTTTGCCTTAAGGACTTCCTGCCAGAAAGTTTTCTTTTCTATTCTTTTGTTGCAGCTCGGTGTGGTTTAGGTAAGGATCACAATCTGGATTAAAAATGAGCGAATCAAATGCTTATATTATGATTACTCGTAAGTCAGTGTTTCATTAGTTAGTATCATTAATTGATTTGACTTTGTGTGCTAGAAACAACAGTTTGTAGAGTTTGCACTTCTGATTATGTGAAAAGATTGTTCACGTGTTTCTCTCTGCGGTTTCTCCGGCTGCACGACACAGAAGAGGAGGCCGCTGAAGGTACTGACGGCGCTGATATTTATAAATGAGTGTCAAGGTCATCGATGAATGCTTTTGTCACGTTTCAATAGCACACATCAAGGGTGATGTGGAGGAGCGGTCGACAGCAGTTATCCTGAGAGTCTCTGGGATAAATAGCAGCGCTGTGACTGAGCTTCATCTATAAACACATTTAAAGTGATTGTGATTAATCTCACTTTGAAAGAGATTCTTTGATGTATTTGCTAACTTACTTTGCTTGCTCAGCTATTCTTATTTATTTAACCTCCTTACATTACTTTAATTACTTGACTTACTCTGTTTACTTACTTCACCTACTTCTCATCGCTTTGCTAACTACTTTTCTGCTTTGCTCATCAGAGGAGCAAGGGGTAGATGAGGAGGAGGAGCAGGAGGAGGAAGAGGAAGGTATAATTGGGCAGATGTAATGTTTTTCCCCGGCACAGTGCATTGATAGCAACCTGAGGGTGAATTTGTTGATGTGGAAACCACATACTATGTTTGCTCGTTGCCTGTTTGTTTATAGAGCAGTTTCAGTCTAAGAAAAAGAAAACAAAACGATGTGGACGCAAAACATTCAACAGAATCAGACAAGACAGAAGATATCAGTTATGTTCACAGGATGACTCCTCTCGTCTCTTTCCCTGTGACTGTACTAAAGAGGTTATTGATCAGGGAGAGTGATTATTCAGGCTTAGTGAAAGTTAACATTCTTTCTGTGATAAGTCATTATTTGCTTCCTTCTCCACCAGAGGCTCCACAGGAGGAAGACAAACCTGCTGCAGAAGAGGAGGCCAACGAAGAACAAGGTAGACGTTACTAAAAACTTAATGCAGACTTTCCCCAAATGGGGGGGGGGCGCGCGCAGACCATTGCAGCAGGGGTGCGCGGTATGAAAAGGAAAAAAAACAAACAAACAAAAAACAACAACGTTTGGACACGACCTGGGGCTCCCACACAAACGCAAAGCAGGAGATGAAGCATCGCTGAATATGTTTCCAAACCAACTTCATTCTAAGCCAAAGACTAGAAAATCTGGTGAAGCAAATCTGCCCTTTGGCTTCACCTGCACAGGTGCGGAGGTAGGTCTCCCTGCAGGGTTGCTTTTCCCTGCGTGGGGAGCAGCGCTGGGCTGTTTACATCACGGACAAACAGGATCCCACAGCTGTTTATGTTTTTAAACCCATTTTGCACAGAGAAGCATTTTTTTAAAATGTATTGATCGCAGTGTTGAACATTATTACACAGGAAAAACAACCACGTGTAAAATAATGACACCGTGACGCCTCTGCCTTTGTAATGGAGGGACAGTAACTGCGTGTAAAACCTGCAGATAGAGACACAATACTGTTAATCTGACTGTCTGCTCTTCATCTCATGTAAACAATAACGTGGCGCACAGCGTGACGCGGAAAAAGGCTCATGCCTTTGACTTTGCCTGATGAGCTCTGTATTCCACGTCCACACATAAACGCAAAAAGGAGTTTTAAAAATCTCCGTTCTCGGTGATTCGAAACGCCGTTTACGTGTGAACGAAACAGCTGCGTGTTCAGAAACACCCGTGTAGGTGCGGCCGCAGCGTAAAAGAGTTTATTTTTTTACCTGTAATTTATTGCAGATTACTTGTATTTGCTTAATTGTTTACTAAATGTTTGAGGTGTAAAATAAACCGCAATGGAGCAAAATGTGTGTGTGTGGTTGGAGGATGTGTGCGTGCGTGTGCGTGCGTGCGTGCGCGCGCGCGCATGGGGGGAGGGGGGCGCGAACATTTTTCTTGTAAAACAAAGGGGGCCCAGCAAAAAAAGTTTGGGAACCACTGATTAATGGGAGAAATGATAGCTTTGGGCCTGTGTTGACAGCACAGTGAAGATGAGTAATGTCGTTTACCAGTAACCATCACTCACAGGCAGGGAGATAACATGCTATCTCAGACACATTTCATTTTGGTATGTGACAGTCTGCACTTGAGGATCAAGCATGCAGGTTTTCTTAGTCACACCAGAAGGGCCAGCTGGGCTGAGAGTAGTCCTCCAGCCCCTCCCAGCCCCAAGGCTTTCATTTCTTAGTCAGAACCAGGTGTTTTTCACTGTTTCGGTGTCTCACCTGCTCCCACTGAGATCATTTGAAATGGGAGGGATGTTAGACTTATTCTTACCTTTTGGCTCCTTTATACTGATAAACACCGTGTGAGCTGTCACTTTCCACAAAGACAAAAGGCAGGCGACTTGTTGACGTGCCAAAAAAAAAAAAAAGCACGACTACACCCTTCCCTTTACCAGTTCAGGTTCTAATTAACCAAGTTGGCAGCATAGGAAACTAGTCTGGGCCTATCAGCTGACTGGACGACGTTTTAGGTTTCAAGCACGGTCTAGCTGTCCTCTATTATTACGAAAACAAAAAAAGAACTTAGCTGCTTCTTTTGCAGAAAGCTAAACTAAAACTAAAGTTTTTCTGGCATTCACTCATAATTATTTGGGTCATTCAAAGGTCACTGATCCCAGACCTTCTTGAGAAAGGAACCATTTGCTATCAGTGCTTGCATCTCTAGATAACGTCTCGCTTGTCCCGAGTGCATTCATGCAATGTGGCACATGAAGCAACACTTCACAGATGAGCGCCTGACTTCCTCGGTGCTCTCTTTCAGTGTTTCCCGTCTTCTCACTTACGCTCTTCTGTCATGTGGCCATCATCACTCACTAAACGACTGTTTACTGTGGCGTAATGCTCAGTCATTTGAGATGTGCTCTCACAAACCCTCTCTCAAGCATGTTATTTTGGTTTCAGATGGAGAAGGCGAAGCAGAGGAGGGAGAAGGTAAGTGAATGGGAATCTCGTTTTGTGGCTCTGTTGTTCTTGGATGTTCTCCCTGACATGAATCACACATCATTACTTTTATTATTAATATCAGCACAAATGGTGTAAACAGACTTCAGTGCCATAACTTGCGGGGGGAACTGGCAGAATTTGTGATTTTGTGCAGTCTCATTATTAATGTGTGGTCTGCACTAACTCATTCATACTTTCTGCTTGACTGTCTTTCATTAACAGAGGAGGAAGCAAAGCCCAAATTCAAGTAAGTAAAACGCACGGATAAACACGTTTTACGATAGCATGGTTATGAGTAACAAACATACGACGCATAAATAAACAAAGAGAGGACTCACACCACTGTGATCCATTTGTTATGTATCATACCAGCAGCAAGCTACGTTTTCACAACTCAATGAGGTTGCTTGATACGATCCTTCTACATCAACATCTTAAGCTCAAAAGTCACAAAGTAATTTCGTTTTTACTTTGTTTTAAAATCCAGGAAGTGCCCCCCCCCCCCCCCCCTCGATTTAAACTCAAACTGTGGAACGTCGTTCCCCTCGCTGCCAAATTAGCTCCCTTCATTAAATCTATTAAAACTCACTGCCATTTGAGTCTGTGTGATTCCTCATTGTGTATCCTGTGGCTTTTTAGAAATGTCCATTCCACCTTTTCTCAGCACGTTGTTTTTTAAATGTGCTTACTTGTGTTGAGAGTTGCATTGACCATAAGTGGCCGTTTTGATTGTTCAGATTTAATTACTTTGATTTAATAAAAACATTTCCAGAGATCTCTAGGCTGTGCCTCTCTGCTCCGGCACTAAGAAAAGAAAATCCCAATTTCTGTCTACATATAGTGCAGTTTGTAGAAACTACAGATATGCAGCTACTTCTGAGCAGCAACAGACAGCAACACGTGCAAACACAGAGGGGACATTTGTTTGGCACATGCTTATTGTTTTTGATCCTCATTTAACACCAACTGTCATCACAACTCAATTTCCCTGTTATTTATCTTTTTTTTTTTTTTTTAACTAAATAGTTCTTATTGAACCCACGCTTGTTAACTTAATATCTTTTCCTGCTTTTTCAGGCCATTCATCATGCCAAACCTTATTCCCCCTAAGATCCCAGACGGCGAGAGGGTGGATTTTGATGTACGTGACACAATACAGTACTTACTGTGCATGGGCTTTTGTATCCTGGTGTATTATGTACAGGTCTCAGGGTGGAGTAGACATGTCTTCACAGCTTTCACTCTGTATTTTTCTAGCTTTCTCTAAGCCTGCTTTTAATTTAGGACCAAAAACAAATATATGCATCAGTATAACATAGAACTGGGTCACTGAATCCAACAGGATATACATCGCAAGAGAATGGAGAAGGACCTGATGGAGCTTCAAACTCTAATCGAGGTTCACTTCGAAAGCAGAAAGAAGGAAGAAGAAGAGCTCGTTCAGCTCAAAGAAAGGATTGTGAGTGCCCCACACTACAGCCAGTCAAATGTAAACCACTTCCCACCTCAGACATTACAGATCTGCTTTAGGATCTGTTTTAATGAGATGTGATGATCTGTTGCTCAGGAGAAGCGTCGCTCTGAGCGAGCAGAGCAGCACAGAATTCGCAGCGAGCGAGATAAAGAGCGACAGAAGCGTCTTGAGGTAGAGTCCTGTTCTACGCGCTTTAACACGGTCTATAAAGTGGCACGCGTTTCACCTCGGATCGTCTTTCTCTCGGGGTTCTAGGATGAGAGGATTCGCAAGGAGGAGGAGGAGGCCAAGAAGAGGGCAGAGGATGATGCAAAGAAAAAGAAAACCCTCACCAGCCTCCACTTTGGAGGTTACATGCAAAAGCTGGTGAGTCAGTGGAGTTTTAACAGTGGGGGTTTTCAAAAAGCTCCACTAGTAACTTTTATAACAGAAATTATTTTATTTTTAAAGACAGACAAACGGAGTGGCAAGAGGCAGACAGAGAGAGAAAAGAAGAAGAAGATCCTGAACGAAAGGCGCAAATCTCTGGACATCGAGAACATGAGTCAGGAAAGACTCAAGTAGGTTCAGACGCACAGAGCAGGACTTAGAATCTGTAGGTTTGTTCACTTACAAAGAAATGTGGTTTCATTTTAATGGAGAGAGACGAATATGAACCAAAAATTAATCAATGCACTGCCTCAACTCCCTGTGTGTATCAAGAACACGTGTCCATTACATGCAAATCATCTGATAACATTTTGGTCATGTGGAGGTTTTATTTCAGGATTTTAGTTAATATTCTGTCTCCCTCCATTAAAACAAATACTACCATTAAAAATAGAGACTCTTCATTTCTTTGTAAGTAAGCAAACAAATTCAGCAGGGCATCAAATAATTATTTCTCCCACTGCATGTTTCATTATCTCACACAATAGCTATTGCATTTTTTCTTCACGACACACAAAATTAAAATAATAAAACAATGAAAATAATTCTCGTTATAATAATTTGTTTTCCAGAGAGAAAGCTAAGGAGCTGTGGGAGTGGATCCAGCAGCTGGAGGCAGAGAAGTTTGATCTGCAGTACCAGTTCAGCAGACAGAAATATGAGGTGCGCTCAGCTAATTGAAGAAACAAAGACACGGCATCAGTGAGACCTGGTCACAGTGTAACAAAATGTTTTCTTCATTCCAGATTAATGTGCTGAGGAACCGTGTGAGCGACCATCAGAAAACGTGAGCACAAGCTCGAAATCCCATTTTAATTAAAAGTTTAAAACATGTAGTTACCATAGAGCGCACATATGATGTCACACAGGTGTAACAAAATGCAACAGACAGGTGAGGTTTAGGACAATAACTTGATTGGAGAGTGTCAAGCTATGTGTGTGTGAGAGCATTAGAGTCATGGGAATTTAAAACTTATAGTGAGGCGGGGTTAAAAGAAAGAGAGAGGGAGTGTAACACTTTGTTAGTAACAATAACCAAAAAAAGTAATATAATTAACAAACAAATGCTTTAAGAGGTGAGGAGAAATCAAACAAATCATATATAATAATTAAATGAGTGATCAAGAAAAGAAAAGAGCAAGTGTGGACAAAGCAGCAGGTCACCACTGGAGAGGCCAATGAGATGAGTGAGGAGAGGCTGACTTTTAGTTGCAGCTATGAGTGAAAGCCCTGAACGGTCGTGCATCTCCCTTAGAGCGACTTGACAGAGTTTTGCATGAATCCCTTCTTCTGTGATTCATGCCGGTGTTTGTGGGGGAAGCTTTTTGTTAAGAAACGACCGTCTCTGAGGCCCAAGTGGAAAAGCTTTTTGTTTTCAGACTCCCTGCAGTGTCACCAAATATTGTGTATTCACAATCTCACAGCCGCCTTGTCCTAACTCGGCGAGCTGGCTGGGTTTGGTCATCTGTCATACCTGTCAGGGATAAAGTGAAAGAACATGATGTCACTGTTATTTTTGAACAGGGTGCAGGAAGATTTCAAAACGTAACCGTGCAACCTCGCTACGATCTGTGCCACATCAGTTGTGTCTGAATCACAAACGCTTCTGTTTTTCAACAGGTCAAAGAGGACCAAGAGAGGACTGAGGAAATAGATGCTGATGTGCTGAGTGACAAGTATTATCATCCGCCCTGTCATGCAGCCACTGCCTCAAACCAAGCCCAGGCTTTACGGCCACACCCAAGTCACACTTATCTTCTTACGGTTGCCTTAAGCACAGCTTGGGTCCAGTTTTCCAGCCTTATCTCTCGCTCTACTTTTTCAGGATAATGGGGATTTAAAAGTGTAAATAAACAGTCTCACTTTAATGACTTGCTTTTTGTTCTTCCATAGTGTGCATGAGTTGCTTTGTTGGCAATGAAAAAAAGTCATGCAAGACCCGATGACAGAAAGCTTAAAGCAAAGACATCCTCTTACTGAAAGACAGGCTCTAACATGACTGGAGCTGACATGATGCTTTTTGAGCTGACGCCCAGACATCCACCCAAAGTTCACCTATGAACACACCCACACTAAATTGAAAAAGAATGAATAATTTCCATTATGCATATTGCAGGTGGGAAAATCCTTCTTGTCCTGTAACTTCTCAAGTTACAGGACAAAATAAAGAACTGCCAGGTAATATTCAGAGTATGTTTTTTTTTGAAAGAAGGAAGTTATAATTTAAGGGGTTTTTGTAACTTCAAAACAATGAAGGTACGTACTACAAGAAAAGGCTTTTGTGTTTCTGTTCATGGAGTGAAACTATGGAACAAACTGAATATGGAATTAAAGCAATGTCCAAACATAAAACTGTTCAAAAAGAGTTATAAAAATATGATCTTCTCGATCTATAAAGAAAAGGAAAATATTTAAATTAAGTGAATGTCTCTATTTAAAAACAAACAAACAAACAAAAAATTCATGATGTGATATTATAGTATATAGTATATCAGAAATCTGTTCACTATTTTTATTACAAATTATATCAGTAAGGAAGCTGACTAAATATTCACTGATAATTTATGGGACAGGGGTGGGATTAAATAAGTGTATACTTCTTCCCACTCCCTTTCAACATGTAAATTAATCAGAATGTTTTTTTGTATGTAATTTGTATAGTATTTTTTTTCTCTCTTATTTCTTTTCTAAATGTACTTGTATATTGTTCACATGTTGAAATAAATTACCAATCAATCAATCAATCAATCAATCAAGTGTGTCACCAAGTTTCATATGAGAAAAACTGCAGTTTCTCAGCAAACAGGCAGATACAAGCCCAGTTATTTAGTCTGAAAATACTCAAAATATGCACAAGAAAGAACAAAAACGCTGAAATGAGACACTGAGAATGTCTTTGTGATGGCCATGTGGTGTATAACTGGTCACAGGAGCAAAGAAAATGCACGTCATGTTTTTAACTGCTTCTCCTCAGCAAAGCAACAATGGTTTGTCATGTTGTTACTGATAACAAAAAACAAGCTCTCAACCCACCAAACAGTCTGGTGTCTCAGTTTTCCCACAAACCTCTGGGGATTCAAAGGGTGAAAAGAAAAAAGTGACCAAAAGAGCCTTGTTGAGACCTGCCTGATCCAGGATCAGCAGAAAACAAAGGCACAGTAAGAAAGAAAAATATTATTACTCATTCACAACAGTCAATTCTGAATATTGCATTCGCTTCAGAGTGATTCACGGTTTTGAAAATCATGCATAGATTTATCACATATTTTAAAGGTCGCTGGAAAATTAACAAAAAACAAAACTCGCAATATTTTTGGCATGTTTTATTTATTCTGAGTGAAAGACAAGCCTCCTACTTATGCGCCTCACAAACACACACACACATTTCTCAAAAATATACATTCTAAGCAAATACTGACATTGATCAAATGAACCTCAATACAGCCATTTCCCAAGCAGAAAGACAGCCCCCTGCCTTGTACCCTGTGGCCCTGGGAAAGCCCCATAGCTGCCTGCCACCGTGTTTCATGGCAGGTATGTTTTATGACGTGTAATGGTGGTTTTTCCAAAAGCATTTCAGTTTTACAAAAATTTAAAATCTGTGTTCAATAAACAGGCAGTTCGGTTATGACGGCAGATATCCTGCAAATAACCTCTTTGTAAGCTGCTTTAATAAAAACAACTATTAAACATGACACACTTGTAAAAGCAGCTCCTCTTCCCTCGACTGGTGCGCAGTTCGTAATTCATTAAAATGCTGGTTAGAAGGCACGACCCCTTCATTGTCTCCACAACATTTATCTGAATTAGGTCAAAGAACACTCAGAGTCAGCCAGCAAATTAACTGCTGACAGTGCTGACTGATAATTTACTGCTGGTTCAAATTTCTACACATAGTTCATGAGTGAGGCAAAGTGATGGGTGCTAGATGCTGTGTGCTACATCCCAGTCTTTCCATGTCCCTGTTCCCCACAAGAAAACAAAGCAATACTTAAAAAAGAAATATATATAGCATTAAAAAAAGTGAATATTGACAAGCACTCAGTACTAAGATAGAGTCCAAAACTGAATACACGGCTAATAGCTGCTTGAAAAGTTAGATAACCTTTGTCCTGTATATAATGAAGCTACTGCCAGCAGTCAGTTAGCTTAGTTTAGCACAAACCCTGGAAAAAAGAGAAGGTAATTTACCTCCACTGTCAACAATTCTGTTTTATGTGGTTTAATGAATAATGAAGACACTACTGAGTTATTCTCTGAGCTTGTTTTCAGTCTACATGCTAGGCTAACGAGCTGCCAGTTGTAGCTTCTATTTCATGTACAAACAAAAGCATGATATTAATGTCAAAGAAAGCAAGTAAACACATTTAAATGTTGAACTAGTGCTTGACTCTTTAGGGTGACAGAATGTTGATAAAAAATAAAAGTGCATTTGTACATTAAAAATAGCGCTTCTTTGCTAACCTTGAAAATCAAAGTACTGCTAAAGTGAATCTTTGCTTGGACCTTTTTTATGTATTCTTAGTGCATTCAACATGAAAATCTATTACCTTCACTAAAGGAAATCAAGAAATGGGGCTGTGGTGGGGATATATTATTATTCTTTTAAAAGAAACAACCTTCTTTGAATCATATTTCTCAACATACTGCAATTATACCACAAATACAGTCATATTTGTTTCTTTGATTTTTGTCAGAAAGCTTTCATATTTGGCTGCTCAGACCTCTCTCTGCATATAACTTTTAGTTATGTAGTCGTAGTTGTGCAGACACGTTTGACAGTGATGGGAATCAAGTAACATTCTGCTGCAGGTAACACTGTCAATCCACACTGCCTGGTGTACGGTGGCTGCCTGGTGTACGGTGGCTGCCTGGTGTACGGTGGCTGCCTGGTGTACGGTGGCTGCCTGGTGTACGGTGGCTGCCTGGTGTACGGGGACTTGCAACCTAAAACAAGCCAGTTTCAGCACACACTACACACACGTCTTAAAGCACTCTCAGCCTACCTACGTAGATACAGGCAAACATTTCCAAACAGACCACAGGATTAATTGTAAAATTAAAAGCACTCTTTCCTTTATAATATGTACAAAGCATCAATCAATGAACAGCAATTGTCAGGCTCTATCCAGATGGTATTAATAAAAAGCATCATTTTTCTCTCTTTTTTTGTTGTCTTCGTTGGAAGGGTGTGGCAACAGCAGTGTCTGAACACGTCGGTTTCTATCTGCAAGCACGGGCACAAGCACACAGGGGAAATGAAAAGAAAGAAAAGCGAGTGGCAAAGAGAAAAAAAGACATCTTCAGATTTCATGTTGCTTTGATCCCAACTGGTCTGAAAATGTGAACAAATACAGCCACTCAAACTGGAATCGTACCTTTTACGGTTACTGCTGCCGATCCCGCCCGATCACTGTCCTTCGAGCTGCGAGACCACGTGGGTTATGTTGTCGTTGATGAAGGCTGATTTGGTCAACCCCATCTGTGGGTTCAATAGATTCCATCAGTTAAAGATGTTGCAGAGATGCACTAGTCCGCAAACACGCGTGGTGTTTGCAACACACCCCTGCAATAATTGTGAAGCCCTCTGAACTTAGAGCGGCGAGGGGAAAAATGTTTTCTACTCATCTGTCACATTTTTTTCTTTACTAGTGACGCATTAATCTTTGACAGAAATGGTGCAGATAGTGTTAATAAGGTGAACATAGCTGCATGAATCTAAAGAAAATGTCTCATATTCCTTCGATCCTCCACCTCAGGCTTTTATTGTGGGGGCGACAGCCCCAATTTTCCACGGATTACTCCTCCCGTATGAAACCGTGAGCACTGAAAACAAGTCTACCAGGATTCCAGTCTAATGTTTCTTTATTCACTGATGTTTTGGGTGTGGCAGAAGGGAAGGGAAAGTGAAGAGTCTGAGGAGTCATGATAAACACCCATCCATTTGTCCACCAATAAAGCTGGGCCCTCCCAGCAAGGAAGTTTGAGCATGAACTAGCATGAAATGTAAAGACAATAAGCACATCACTGAAACGTCACCTCAGCTGTACCATTAGGCCATTTCTCCCTTTTCTAATTTACCTTTTTCACAGAGCTTTGCAAATTCTTGTCTTGCCATATGCTGTACAGCAGCAGCGAGGCTGCGCTGCTTCCCTTGGTAAGTTTCCTAAAAAGAAAAGAAGTCATCATCGGTCATAGAAACACGCTGAAGCTTGCCACCTCTGCAAATGATATTTAAAAAAAACACTCACTTGTCTTCACTGAGGTCAAATAGCGACCGAATAACGGCATTATTGATGACCTTCTTGCTGGTGTCACTGTTTGCTGACATCAGTCTTAGCACTGTGTTGCAAGCTGCTGCTACAGACTCGTCAGAATTTCCCAACTGACTGGGCCCACCCTGCAGGAGTTCTCCGAGCTGAGGCAAGATCTGCTTTGCTAAAAGAAAACAGCAAATCAATTGTATGTGGACTAAACTTGCATATCTGAAAACTGGATAGTCAAAGTCTTTTGTGCGCTACCATTATCCTACTTCTTACCCATGGTGCCTTGCAAACTGTCGGTCCGAGACATGTTACCCAACAAGGACAAGGCAGTGTTCTGAAGCTTCGGGTTAGATGGCTTCAGCAGAGGTCCAAATTGACTCAGATCTCTGGACTTACTAACCAAAATTTGGCTCACAGCATCTGACCCCTGAAATGGTTACAAAGAGGAATTTATTTAATTTTTGTGTTTATTTAACACAGGGGAAAAAACATCAACAACACCCACAACGGAATTAAGGAAAAGGCAATTTGCTGAAAACTTTCTTAACCTCCACATATGTGGACATCACATTTTGGGTTATTTAGACCAAAATACGCAATTTCGCTCTACAAGGGCCTGATATCCACTTACGAGGACATTATGCTGCTACTGTTCTATCGAAATTTTAAATGAATATCCTCATATGTGGCTCTGATTTTTCTTAGAAACAAAAATAAGGTAAAAAAAAAAAAAAAAAAAAATCAGGTAATTCTTTGTTTTTATATTCATCAGGTCCCAATCAGCCCAAATATCAAAGGGAAATTAAAAATGCTGCCGTGGAAGAGTTCAGGTCTAAGGAGGTTAGAAATATGAGATTTATGTCAAAGAACAGGCTCTTCTCTTCACTTCAAAATGTTTAGTAGTGTCTGTAACCATGTGCCATTTTCACACATGAACTCTAGACAGTGTTGGGAGAATCAGCTTGGGACACTGGCCTCAGCTGCTCTTTGCCTCTGAAGGAAACATCCTGTTTGGTTAAGGCCAGTGTGGAGGAGGCTGGATCGCCAGTCACTGTGAACTCTCCAGACATATTCCCACACTGATACGTTATACAGAATCTGCACTAAGGAGCTGGCAGAGGAAAGTTTAAGAACAGCTTCAGCTGGTTTAAACACTGCTGTCACCAGTTAATCGTGACTAATAACTGGAATATAGCTTTCTTCACTTCTAACACAACAAAACCACACATCGCTGTATATGGGAGAATAACTGCAAGAGGTTGAACAAGATTCACCTTTAAACTGTGAAGCAGAAAAGAAAATGATAAGACGGTTTAGAGCTCTGCACAGGACAAAGGGGAAAAACAGATCCTTACAACTGGTGCCTGAAGAGGCTTGAAAACACTTTTCAAAAGAGTTAAAGAATTATATCGATTGGAGTATGAATGTCACACAGGGCAACTTGCCATTTGTTGCATGTACAGTTTCTTTTAAAAGAATCAGAGAAACATGCATGTATATATGTATAAATGTGCTCAATAGCTCATTACATTATGTTGTGACTTACACGGTTAACTAACGTGTAGATGTTTTGTGTTGTAAAACAAGTGAAATTCATCTACAAACCTGAAATACAAAGACAACTCCACCCTTTCTCACAAAACTTTCACATCTTTCCTCTTTCATAAATCAACCTGAGCTAATCCAGTTACAGAGTAACACCATAATCCTAATAATTAACTTCTTCGTACTCACGTTTCCCTTGCTGGCAGTGAGGTTCTGCAGAGCACCACAGCAGGCCTCTAGAGTGGCTTTGTTCTCGGACGATTCCAGGAGGGACAGGTAGGTGTCTATAGCTTTGGGATGGGACAACCACTTAACACCTGATGGGGGGTTAGCATCCACAGTATCAAAGGAGAACTGAGAGAAGCAGAGAAGGCAAGTTTAAATGAAAGACTCCAACAAACAAAATAGTCTACAGGCATTGTGCTTAGTGCCCACCGTCTTTTGGGCCTTGCTGCTCTTAGGGCTGAAGCATCCAATTGTGGGGCTTTTCTCGTGTTGGGCATCTCTACTTGGGTTGTAGTTTATGAAACTCACGGGGGACTCTTGCTCCAGTTTGTAGGACAAGTTATGGAGGATGCATGCACAGTTCTCCAAGGACTAAAGAACAGGAGAGAGTTCACATTAAAGGTTTTATTTTCATACTTTTGTCTGTTATGACTCATAAACAGCATAGCAGACCTATCTGATGATGAACTGGACAACGGTTTTAGTGTCAGACACTAGAAAGACAGTCAGTCTGCTGACAACATATTTAGACTGCAGTAGAAAAAAATAGCTAATAACAGTCATCAATTCATACTTAATAGTAAATATAAAAGTGCTTTTTGTTTGCATGTTTCACAAAAAACACTACATACCTGTGTTTATATACTATTATGAGATCACTGTTTTACAACTGGATCAAATGGGAAGCTCTATTCAAGGTAACGCTATGTTTCTCTATGTTCTTTGTGCGATGAGATAATCTCTGCCTGCACTTTCACTAATTATGCTTTAGTTCATGAAATGAAGTCTGTGTAAACTCTGCATTAACATAAACATAGAATTAAGGACACACCCACACCTGAAACGTCCACAAATTACAGGTACGCACAGATTCATAATAAGCATGTAATTTAGTGAGCATATGTACATTCACATGGGTATGCTTTTAAAAAACAAACATAAAGACACATTTGGAATCTGGACTGACTACATTCTGTAGGAGACGCAAGATAAATGTTGTACAACTTTGACTACACAAGGATTCGTCACAAGATATGATTCCAAAAACAGAAAACTGCTCACTCACGCACAATTTAAACACACAAACTGGTGTGAACCAGAAAAACAATAAAGCCACAAAGACAAAGAAGGGCCCAATGATTATGAGGCTGGTGATGCCACTGATGACACTGAGATAGTGGACTCTTATAAGTACCTGGGTGTTCACCTCAACAATAAACTGGACTGGACTACAAATTAGGGCTGCCACGATTAGTCGACTAGTCACGATTACGTCGACTATCAAAATCGTCGACGACTGATTTAATAGTCGACGCGTCGTTTGAAGCTTTGTAAGATCCCAAAAGACGCAGGAATAAGTAGCAGGATTTAAGAGTGTAATAACGGACTGAAACAGAAGATGGCAGCACTGCATGTACAAGGATGCCAGCTGCCGTTAAACCCCGAAGAAGAAGACTGTATCCCAGAATTCATAGCGCGGCCCTGCTCAGTTTCCAACAATGGCGGCAGCTAGTTAGTTTTAATGTTACTCTTATTATTCTTTCTGGGCCACAAAATAAACGTTTAACATATTTTCAGGCGAGAATGTAGCTGTGTAAACCTCAAATATCTGCTCAGTTTATCAAGACACCGCATATTTTCAAAAGCGCTCCGACGTTTTCGGAGACGTCTGTTACCCACTAGCTCCATAGCTAGCCGGGGGCAAGGCTAACTAGAGCCGTGAGAACACCGGACTCTGGGCAAATCGTTTTCAAACCCACCACCGTCTTTCGCTACTCAGGTTAAACATGATATATAAGTCACTTAGATAACTTACAAATGTTATTGTTTGGCTTTCTTTAGTATTTTATTTGTTCCTGAGTAAATCGGTTTGTCTGAGATTAAAGTTATAGTTTTTACACAGCTGAATAAACGTCAAGCAGACAGCTGATTATCAGAAGTGTGAGATGCTCAAGAATTTACTCCGGTGTCCTGTTATATTTTAGATAGCAAGGAGTTTATTAAACTTCACCGAGACAATCTGCAAATTTCATTAAAATTTAATAAACTATCATCTTGTCTTTATTTTTAGTTAGCACATACCTTAAACACTTAAAGCTGTAAGCTAATGATAGTTATATAAGAGCAGATGCTGCTGGTGCAATAAGCTGTACGTTTTACTCCAATGGATGATGATCTGATTAGTCGACTAATCGCAAAAATAATCGGTGACTAGTCGACTATCAAAACAATCGTTTGTGGCAGCCCTACTACAAATACAGACGTCCTGTATAAGAGGGGCCAGAGTCGACTCCACCTGCTGAGGAGACTGAGGTCCTTCGGAGTCTGCAGGACTCTGTTATTTATTCTGTAGGACTCTGTTAAGGACATACTATGACACTGTGGTAGCATCTGCCCTTTTCTATGCAGTGTCCTGCTGGGGGAGTGGATGCACGGACAGGGACAGGAGCAGGATTGACAAACAGGTGCGGAGGTCTAGCTCCGTGCTGGGATGTCCCCTGGAGTCTGTGGAGGTGGTTGGCGAGAGGAGGATGTTAGTAAAGCTGACATCCATCATGAACAACCCACATCACCCACTGCATGAGTCTGTGAGTGGGCTGAGCAGCTCCTTTAGCCAGAGACTGAAACACCCTCGCTGCAGGAAGGAGCGCTTTCACAGATCATTCATCCCAACAGCAGTTAGACTCCATAACTCCTGAATCACGATGTCATAAGTCACTGGACACTGAACATCCACCACTTCACTTCATGCATAATGGACCCTCCATGTGTATGGACGTGTGCAGGTATATATGTATGTATATGTCTACATATGTATATTTAGTGTGTGTATCTATAAATAGGAATAGTAGTGGTACAATAGTTATGTCAAGCTATACAGTTTATGTCTTGCATATTTCCAACCATATCCATAATCACATACTGTGTGTGCTGTATGTAGTGTATTATCTTACTTTTTTTTCATTGATTGCACTTATTTGTATTTTTGTATTTTCTTCTGATATCTGTACCTGAGCTGAGGTGATGCAAAAATTTCCCTGTTGTGGGATCAATAAAGTCTTATCTTATCTTATCTTATCTTATCTTATCTCTTATCTTCAATACCGATTAGCTCTACAAGCAGAACTGAAAGACAGTTTACAATGACAAAAACAATATAATCAATATATCAACAAAGACTAATAACCAATTTGCTAAATTATCATTAATCGGTTACTGGTTAACTTTCTGTCACTGACGTCTCTGAAAAATCAATTAACTGTTTCAGCTCTACTGATTTTACTGATGCGATGACGACAGCAGACAAAACAAACTCTGCATTTTGGCCACACGGCCCGATTGTGTACTGTTATATGGGAATCATTAGACTACCAGTGAAAAAGTTATGAATACTTGTAACTGATGGGAAAAGGTTGAATTGTTGGTAATAAAAGAGTTAACTGTGTGTTTAAGTGGTTACCGAGTCATCGGGGTTTTGCTCTGCCACACAGGACTTCATGTAACTCATGAGGGAGTCGATAAGGCCAGGACAGCTTCTCATTGCCTGCCTCTGTCCACCCCGACCAGAGCTCAAGTTCCTGCAACCACCATGAAATCATCATTGCAGCGTGTACATACATATAAATATACATACGTGATCCCTTAAATTAAGTGAAAACAGATGGTATAACATATATAAATCCCTTTTATAGCCACTGTATAAAAGATATTAACTGACTGATCGCTGTCATTACAAAGACTTATTCTTACCGCAGGCACCCTGTGGCAGAGCTGAAGACAGAGGGGTCAATGTAGCTACTCGGACCGCTGTCTGACAAGCTTGTGTAAGGCACCACCACACATTGAGTCAGGGCGGGCAGTGCTGTAGCTGCAAGCTCTTCCTTCAGCTCGTTGGCAGAGGACAGGTTCCACAGCAGGCCTATAATATGGCAACCAAAGGAGAATACATGCAACCGGTGTTTAGTTTTGTTTAAAGCCAGACAGTCCATTTGTTTTTCTGGGCATTTCATCCATCATCAAATTGGTTCGCTCTATTTCACTTCTTTTTTTTTTTTTTTTTGCATTTGTCTGTATTATTACTGGAATCACTACTACCTCATTTCTGTTTCTATATGATATGTCAGTGTCTTCTATCTCAGTCAAAGTTCCTACCGGTAATTTGTTTCTGGGTCTCAGTAGAATCTGTTTCCTTTAGCAGCTGAAGGGCCTTCGCTATACCACCACAGCGCTGAACCTCCAGTTTGTTATTTTGGTTCTTGAACACCAGGTTCCTCAGAGCTCCAGCAGCAACCTGGCACACCTGAGGATTGCCGCTTCTCAGCAGGGCCACCAGAGTAGGAATGCCCCCGAGTTGGAAAACCTGCAACACAGAAATACAAAGCGGAGAGGTGGAGAGAATTTTTTGATGTGATATGAAAGCAAAAGCAGTTACAAGCTCATTACTTAGTAGTATGCAAATCATGCATTAGCATTGCTTATAGTCACCTATTTTCAGAAACTAATAGATGCTCATGCATTTTTATTTAAAGTGCATCACACGTGTGCATAAGCTTTGCGTATGGGAACATGAGAGGATCATATTTTTTTAAGTAAATAAAGTACCAGGATGTTCTCTCTAATAACTTCTGGCCTGATGATGCAAACCAATAAAAACTGAAGTGAATTGTTTTCTTAAAAAGCCTCATTACTCTCAAAACCAACTAAAACTAAACTGAATTAAAAACAGAAAGTCAAGATATAATAAAAATAATAGCTAATTAGAAATTAAAATAATTAATTAAATTACTTTTTTAATTTAATTAATTAAATAATTAAAAATACAAAACTATAATAACTCTGTACTATACAGAGTGTGTGTTTCTCTTCACAATAAGCATGTACAGTAATCTTCTGTGTGCCTGCTCGGACCTCTGATTTGGCAGACTCGTCGGTGTAGGTGGTGTGTTGGATGAAAGTTGCTCCCCACTGCTGGTAACTTTCCTCACTGCTACCCAAAAACTCTACAGCCTCCTTTAGGGTCAGGTCTGGATTGTTCATCCTGGAGAAACACACCCAGGAATGTAGGCAAGGGTAGGAAATTAGAAAAGAAATACGCTCTTCTGAGTTTAGTAAACAGTCTGGATTTAATTTCAAGTTTTAAAATATATATTAAGCTACATTTTAATGCCAGAATAAAGGTGACCTTACATTGATTTACTCTCCATTTTGATGGTACCCATCTTGCCCTCATGTTGAGACTGGGTGGAGGGCATCCGGACTATGCGCGACTGGCTGCTGGTGATCGCATTACCGTTAGTCACTGATGAAACACTGTGTCTGTTTGTTCGAGTTTGAAAGGTGCTTTGGCCCTGTGCCATCTGTCCTTTTATTCTCTAGAAAGCAACAAAAAATAGTTTAGAACATTTTGTTGGTACTTCTATGTGAACTACGCAGAACAGAAAAAATGTAAAACACAAAATGATCACCATGCCAGGTCCAGTGGCAGGAGAAAAAGGTGGAGCCAAGGCAGGGTCACTCTTACTGGGTTTTATCCCATTGGGAGTCTTTGGCCAGGTGGAGGCACTGATATTCTCTTCCCAAACACCGGAGGTACTCATATATCTTCCTCCAGAATTTCTAGTGGATAGAGTACGACTCGTCTGCATTGTCAAAAGAGAGAGATTTACTTACTGTCCAAGCAACATTTGCATCGTTGGTTTTCCAAAAGTACAGAGATACAAATGACACATTGCAAAACTCCACAACATCTTAACTTCAAGGCTTCTCTGTAAGGTAAGTAACCTGGTTTCCCACAAGAACAGTTTTCAAAGATCCCCGGAAACCCAAAACAGGAAAATTTCAACTGACACAAAGCCTGCGTGCCACTTCCTATCCTCCCTTTTCTCGGTTTACACTCAGGAAACCTGTAGAATAAAGCAAACGACCATACGTGCGAATGTAACAAAATATCCGTCATTTGAGACTAACCCAAGCCATTTCTGTTCTAAGACTGATGATACATTGGAGCAAACAGAGGAGCTTTGTGTGCACAAGTGAGACTGAGCACCTGCTAAACCTGTATTCACGATCTTGATGTAATTGCCAGCTTAATCTCATAATTGTGCATCATTTAAGAGTGCAAAATTAAAAGGATAATAAATGAAATCTATGAAGTGCGTGCATGGGCACGACAGTGTGTGCGTTTGTTCACATGTAAAACACACTTGACAAGCTTTCCCATAAAGTAAGGACCCAACATGTCTCACTAATGCTTCACTGATTAGTCATCCACCAAATTAAATGCTCGTCTCCTATTGGCTTGAAAAAAAATACAGAAAGGAGGAAATGAAAAACCTCGCCTTTACACGACCACAAAACCAAACAGCCTCAGCTCACTCTTTTCAATCGCAGAGTTTATTATGAAGGAGGACCTGCTACAGGTGGAGCAGGCGCTCCGGGTACACACATGAATTTTCTTATTGGTCTTTAGCTCGTTCCTGTTCCTAACTGGACTGGTTGCTGAGTTACCATCCATACGTCAGCCATGATAGCAGGCAGTAAAAACATGGTGAAAGAAAGATATGTCAACAGTACACTTGATAAGAGAAGATAGTGTGTTTATTCTCACAGTGCTCCCTTCATGCAGCTACAGCCTGAGTGAGCCACGAGAACCTTTCATACACAGGACAATGTGGACAAATGCAAACTCAGCACGTCCAGAATACAGAGACAAACAGTACAATGCTTCTATTCTGGCACTAGACTAATAAAAAAATGGCTTTATTGTTTTCTGTTACGAGGAGAGATTATACCTGGGATTAACACAGATTTACTGTATGTGGTGTTGCCAGAAAGAAGCCCTATCAAACAGCACAGGTATTATTATTATAGTCGAGTGGTGCAGAGTTATAACAGGTTAGCCAACTTATCTGGAAAAAAACAGCAAAGAAACTGGAAAAAAAAGGGTAAAAGGGCTGCTTCTTATGTAGGACTTTTCTACTCGCAAAGCGCTTTATATAACACACCTCCTTCACCCATTCATACAAGGACTTTATTCTACACCTATCTAAAACTTACACACTTTCATACTCCGATGAACACATCAGAGAGCAACTTTGGGTTCACCATACTGCCAAACAACACTGAACCCCACGCAGACTAAAAACTGGAGCAGCCAGGCATCGAACCTGCGCCCTTAAAATGAGCAGATTGAGCTCCTAAGCGGCTACAACCACCAACAGAACTGTAAAAGCTCAGTTCAAGTCCCATCAAACTGAGACCGAGGTGGCTCCCGAGATACAGAAAAAAAGTTGTTATCTGCATCAAAGACATTAACGGTATATCTTTGTGGCCTGTCCGTCCACTGCGTGCAAGGTTGCAACTTAATGGGCACGACTGTTTCATGATAATATGGTAATCCATAGATGACAAATTCAGCTAATAAAAATGTGAGAACCACACAAACACAAAAACTGTGAGTAATTCAGTTTGTTATACTTTCTTCTGGGTTTTCTTTTTATAAAGACATAAATAATTGTATTCGTAAGCCGTCTCATTCAAGCAGTGCTTGTAAATGCTGCACTAGACAACACGTTGTATTCCAACTGCTGGATACAATTTCTTCACTAAGTAACTTTGTGTTATTTTTGTTCTGTGGATTATTTGGAAACGACCTTGCGACATAAGTGTTTCATGATGTGATGATTATGAGTCTTCATCAGCAAGAGCACATCACCACACTCTCGCCGCATTCCTCAACTCACTGTCAGATCAAATCAGGACAACACGCAGCAAACAAATATTAAAACACACACACACACACCAAGAACGATGAGCATTACACTTAGCTATGGAATTTCAAATAGTTCGATATTGTAAATGAGTTGTTTCACCCCGACTGCTCCTGGCAAGACTCACAGAACAACATTCAAAAACAACAGATTCACACCAGCGCAAAAATACACTCCGGTTTGTGAGAAGAAAAACGAGCAAGCAGAAAACGTGCATATTTTTTTCAGGGTTTTCGGTACAAGAGAACATTGTATGGATTGAGATGACCTCAGGCATGAACACCAGGAGACCCGTGTAGCTACAGAGTCGTCAGCCAGTATCATCATTTCCTAAAACAATGTCGTAAATCACCAGTGACTGAGCGAGCCTTCCCGTTTGGTGTCAACACTAACATATGGACTAATAGGCATCCTCCTTGAATTTAAGATTGCATCCAATTGCTCCATCAACCCTAAATTTCTCACAGTTGAGTTTCAAAACATAAACCCCCTCATTTTGAAGGGTGGGGCACAGAAATGCCACACACACAAATACACCCCGACTTGTAAACGCACACATTGGAAATGGGCAGACATTTGTGGAAGCATCTATTTTGTTTTTTGCTTTTCTTGTCGAGAATTACAAGATAACCAAAAACAATCTTGCATATATCTGTTTAAAGAAGCTGGAAACCAAAAGGCATTTAGTTCAGCAAGAATTCAGCAGTGTCTTTAACATGATGCAGATTTAGTCATATTATTGGCTCTGATAAGATAAGCAAAGATCTCTAGTGAAAGAGACACACGTTTTACAGGAAGAGCATCTGGTTTAAAAAAATAAAATAAAATCAGCTCTCAATCAAATATGCAGATCCATCTGCTGTGGCAGCCACCTTGCTAACAGGGAAGCAGCCAAATTAATTTGTTTCTGTGTGAACATAACGAGCAAAAATAAACATGTTGAGCATAAGCAGTCTGTTGCTGGGAAGGTTTGTGCGCTGCTGTAATTACCTCCTTCGTGGTGCCAGCAGACATAGTGGATTTGCTGCGGAAGGTGCCATTTGCTTTGGATGGAGAATATCTGAACGAGGCGAAATCTGTTTGTTTTGTGAAAGACTGCAGAGGTGGACCTGTTTAAAAAAAGAAAGATATGAGACACACACACTTTTACAAAATAATAATAATTTGTATGTATGTATGTATGAATGATGACAAAAAGCAGAAACTTGAACCCCCCCCCACACACACACACACACACAATCACTGAGTGTCACACGGAGGCTACAAGTGAACAAGTCCTTTTAGATAACAGCAAACAACAACTGAAGGTAATTAAGATCCTAGAAGTAACTCAAACATTACAAAGCAGCTGCACACTGAAGAAGGCAACCTGATAGCCGGAGGTGCGTCCGCAACTCCGGCTTTGATTTCTCCCCATTTACAATCGAGTGTTTGTTAAAGGGTAAAATCTTCCTACAGCGCAGTTTCAACCCATTTTCAGAAGAAATTCTTACGTCAACAATCGTCGTTACGCCTTTCTCACGCCTGCTGGAACCTGCTAGTGTCACACAGCGGGTCTTTTTCTTTTCTTTTTTTAAACAAAACTGTCACTTTGATACCAAAAAGCCTCGAAACATATTTGAACCACCTACTTTCCAACCTACAACTTAGATGCGCCTGTGAAGTTATACAAAAATAAGGAAAGAAATAAAAAGGAAAGGATAACGTGGCACATTTAAAAAAAGCACGTCGAGCCCGTTAAGCGGTGCTACTTCAATGGAAGTTGTGTGACGCATCTTACTCAGGTAACACAACGCTCAGTTTACGAGCCCCACAGACACGTTGGGTTTTGTTTTTTTGTTTTATTATAGTTGTAGAAACTTATTTCCATACTTGTAGGAGAAGGAGCTCTGACACTCTTGCCGTGTTTGGACTTGCTCCTCTTAATGCTGTGGACCTGGTCCAGCACGCGCTGCTGTCCCGACCGCAACTTGTTGTCGGAGGGCAGCGCGAGCGAAGTATCCTCCGCGACCCGGATGGTTGTCGCTGATCGCAGCGGCTCCGGAGCCATCATCTTCCCAACTCAGCGCCCCTCTTGTGAACGGATCGACAGAACGGGCTTCCAGAGAAGCGCAGGCCCGGAGGGAAAATAAAAAGTGCACCGACAGCTGTAACGGCCGCGCTAAGTATGCAGATTGGTTGTAGTTGTTCTCGGAGCAGTGGCGGTATAACTCCACCCTGGGAACCGCGCCCGGCCGGGAGAGTTCACAGAAAGGTGTGGTGTGCAAGGAGGAGCCGAGAAAGGCAGGAGGAGTTCCACTGCGCAGTACTCGGTATAAGTGCGGGGGGGTGGGGGGCGCTAATGTTGCTCTTCTTAAAATTGAAAATAGAGAATTAAAAACCAAACAAACAACCGTACAGGAGCATGTTCAGCCTGTTTAGCGTTGTAACTGCCACTCGAGGAAATGTTGTCTGTCTTGCATCGTGTCAAGGAACTATGATAAACCCTGTTGGAAAAAGAAATGCTTATAACCAGGCTGAGACGTGAGAGTCCGGCCGGTCTCCACCAGCACGAAAACATTAGTGTTTCATCCTGAAACGTTTTTCATTTTTCTCCATGTCTGATGACAGCAAACCTCCTCCAAGACAGCAACGTCGCTTTTAAACGTACTTCAACATGTTTTTAGTTCAATAAAAAAAAGTGCAGAATTTTGTTGCCCTGTTAAAGGCTTTATAAATACACTTGACATCATTTTGAGTATTATTTAATTTCATTGTGTAGCATAATTCGTTTAAATGTTTAGTAACAACTATCAGGTTTAAACAGTTTTTATTAAGTAGTTTTCTCTCTCTCACTCTCAATCACTCACACACACACACACACACACACACACACACACACACACACACACACACACAGGTCAGAGGTCAAATGTGCCATTATTTTATATCTTTAAATGGTACTTTGTATGCTAAAAATCCAAACCACACAGAGTCACAGTTTCTACGTTATAAGGCTTTTTGTAAGTTTTCGATCAATAAATCAAGCTGACCAGGATATAAGCCAAATTTCAGCAGATGGTTAACACGACATCCCCATGAAGTTTTATCAGAAAGTAATAATCAGAATCAGCATACTAAAACTTGAGATTGACGTGCATGCATGCAAACAGTACTGAAAACATAACCTCTTTGGTGGAGGCAAAAATGAAATATTCCTGTTTCGAAGTTCAAATCAAACGGATTGCAAATATTACAGCTGTCATACATTTGGATGCACTGCATTTCAGATGAAAACCCTCTTTACTGGACTATATCTGATAGTTATAGCTATTCTCAGATTAACAGGCTTTTCTGCATACAAAACACGATAGAATCGTAACAAACACAAACCTTTTCGAGTCCACACATGTAATTGTAAATTTTAACACATTTTGTGCAATTTATGCAATAAATTATCAATTATCTGAAAAGGGCATTGCTTTGTGTAGTCACATGCAGGGCTTTTTCTTCTTTAATAGCTTTTCATGTGGTAGTGCAGATGTTAGTAATAATAATAATAATAAGTGTTGGTCAGTGATAATGAGGAGCATATGAATAAATAAACAAACAGGGTGGTGTTGTGGGGCTAAACTTTGATTTTTTTCAGTAATAATGTTTTATTTAATTGCACCATTTAAAAAAAACACTGCAAAAATAATTGGGAAAGGATAAGAAGGAAGAGTCAATAAAGAGATACCCAGAAGCAAACTTCTAAGATAATGGAAAAACTACAGGGACGGAAAGGGAGTGGGGGGTGGGGGAGTAATAATATGAGCACATGCTCGCTGCATAACCGGATTGTTATGGCGAAGTTTCTGCAGGTAACATTTTCCCACCACGCCCTTCAGTTGCAGTGTGTGTCATGTGCTCGTATTGAATGAATGTGAATGTATTCATGAGGAAAACGGTAACCCACTAAAATAAGCTTCCAAAGTATTTGAGCCAAAAAAGAAAGTGGGAGGGACATTAGTTGAAGTTTTATTTGATAACCTGATCAGGTAAAACTACCATTTGAAAAAAAAAATTGACACCAGGATTTTTTTTTAAAGTGCTGGGGAGTTCTGCGTGAAACCAAAGCCCCCCCACTGCTCGTCCATAAACGAGCAATTAAGTGTCTTCACTGCAAATATAAAATGACCCCTTGTTAACCAAGACTGTGTTTTGCTAGATGACAATCTTAGTTGTCAGGGCCACACCCAGGCTTTGCTTATGCTGTCACTGGTGGGGTGGTTGTCATGGCGACAGGTGAGCTGAGTAATGTCTGGGAGAAAAAACTCAGAAGTGTGTTAGAGACAAGTTGTTCATTACCATGACAAACTTACAGTAACATCCGACTTTGCCACATTTGTCCACCTAGGACAGCATTTACGCATGTGCGGCATTCACTGCATTTTATTATTATCATCAATTATAACAAGAATTGTTTTTGTGTTTTTACTCAAGACACCAATCCCAGAAAAAAAAGAGCACAAAGTAAGCACCGTTCACCGTCTATTTATAGTCTGGCTACGGACAGAAAATGTGTGAAGTTAAAGCTCTATAAACTTACTCATCACTTTCCTATATACACCTTGGAAGGCTGCCAAAGCACACACAGACAGGTGACTGCACTGAACGTCTGCCGTGAGCAATCTGGCGGCTGTGTCCCAGTGCATTGTGGTTTCACTTGTGTCCTTATTGCACCATTACCGTAAGTCCACACAAAGCTTATCAATTGTTAGAAATTCAGCAGTGATAAGGGTGCTTGTTATCAGCACCCATGTGGGCACACTATTGATATGTACAAGACCGATGGGATTCGTCTCCTTCGCAGCCACGAGACTTCAGCCCAACTGAACCTCTGTGAGACATTTTGCACCAACGTGTTGAACAGTTCTATGAAACTCTTACTGCAGCAAGCGGCGGTGCATCGCCTTACTGAGGTTTACCATGTTAGCTTTCACTTGTCTGTACATTAGTCTGTTGGCGTGACTTGGATTTATCGAGTGGATTAACAGACTGGACAGCCCACGCAGGAGGTGTGACTGAATTTCAAATTGACAGCTATACACGTGACTTCAGGTCAGCTCTGGTATTTGAAGACGTGATTTGTCTTATAGATGATGACCCCCCCCCCCCCCATGTTAGTGTTAACTGACAAACTGCAGTAATTAAAACCAGACAATTACATACATCTGCACTTTTGAGCCATGATTATCTGAGACAGCAGTGCTTTGCAATATTTAGGCAATATGACTGCAGCACAGAGGGGTTACGTAAACGTAATTCCAGTGTTATGCAACTATGTGGGAGTGTTGGTTGCAAGTGTAAGTGAAAAAGTTGTGGGACAAAACTGATATGCAAGTGCGTTGAAAAAGCCTGCTATACTTTGGATGCTGTTTAAACATTTGAGCAAAGGGCGCCGTCTAGTAGGGCAAACGACAAACTGCAATCTCTGTGTCAACGCTGTCATGAGCATAGAAGCGACTCAAACTGTGCCTGGTTGTTAAAACACCAGGGACACTGAGGGATATACGAGTGCCTTTCATATAGCAGCCATGCTCTGCATCCGTGAAACTAAGTCAGGCTTTGTCAGCCTGCATGGAAAGGAGGACAAAAAACAAAACAACCCCCAAAAAACACACAAACAGTCCCCGTACTCTCAGACAAACCTTGTAGTATTGCTTATGCTCATATTTCCTTATTTTTGAAAGAAAAAAAGTGTCTTATTAATTCCTACACTACATTTAACAAATGTTTTATGTACCAACAGTGAAAAGCTCCATTCTAATTTAAATTAGGTGCGACCACTTAATTAGGTACACCTGTTCAACTGACCGTTTACCCAGATTACAATTCAGCCAATTAACTGGCAGGAACTCAGAGCAATTAGGCACGTGGACATGATCAACCAGAATATATAAATTAGGAACAGTGGATTAAAAATGATATTTACCATTTGTTATTTTCAGACCCAGGAAGGCTCGTTTCCTCTCATCTGTCTAAACGTTATGATCAAGACACCAACGCGTAACTTTACAGGTACAGCGTATAGCCAGTTTTAATTCACTGAGCAGGCAGGAGTGACGAGGCACAGCCAAACAGTACACGCAATTATAAAATAAAACACTTTTGGCTGACCACACAGTGAGTATTAAAATATGATCTCATGTTTTTAAAAAAAAAGAAAATATAGAGCCAGCTAGCTCTTAGTGTCATGATAGAAAGTCAAATGACAAATTCTCTTCGGCACAGGCAAAGATAATCCTGCACAGAGAGGCCATGACAGTGTAATAGGAAGTAAAAAATGTGAGGTTTACTAAAGAAAGAGAAAAGCCAAATGTACCAATAATCCAACACATTACATAGAATAAAAGAAAAAAGTGTCAGCTGGATAGTCGTTAGTGTTATCAGGCAAAATCTATCCCAGTGCACTGCTGGCGACCTTAATGAGGTCTGTACCATACCATTGTTTGCATATGAAAACAGATAGACCCCGAACACCCGTCCTTTAACATTTTTAGAGTAACACTTTTTTGCTTTGCTGGTGAAATACAAAAAGAAAGAAAAAAAGTTCATCTTTACAAAAATGGACTATTTACCTTAGGTTTGGCTTACAAACAGTACCGTTACAAGCGTAGTGTACGTGTCCTATACATCAGTGCTCCTCAGCTTAAGGCTTTAGAAATCAAAGCACATTCTTATCCCAACTCGCATGGAGGTAGAAGTACTGCAGCAAGCCCACACAGTCAAAGTAAAAATAGTTGCACGTCCACGGAGGTGATTCTGTCGTTAAAAATGCTGCAAAGAGCAAAACGTGAACTTAGTCTGAGACTGTCTGAATTCTTCTGTTGTTTAAAACGACAAGTGAGGCAGTCGAAAACACGTCCTCCACTGGAAACCTTTACAAAGAGAAAGCAAATACTCCTAAAATGATCTCCCTCTTTACACTTTGACACAACATCAAATATAAATACAACATGCTCTTCTTTACATGAGGCTCACTTATACTTTATGCAGTATCCTTGGACCTTCGATTGAGCTGACTGAAGTCCACGATTTCATACTAAACAGGTAACAGAGGCTATTCCAATGTAGACTCATTCAAACTGTACCTCGCAGAGCTACTGCAGTCTGTAAAAGTAATAGTGTTTGTGGCAGGTTACATGAACGATGAATATTTGTTTTCATAGATTATATTCAAACTCATCTCACATCAGTCACACCTGTGATGCAAATGCAAAGACCCACTTGTAGTGCATCACACAGTCTTCCATTGTTGATCAAAGGATTGCATGTTAAACTTGATTCACTTTAAAAGGTTTTTTCAATTTCCAATTAGAAAAAAAAAAGGAGTATCTAATGTATATAAGACCTTTGCGTTTGCCGACTCTTTTGGTTTAAGCAGAGGGATGCTGTTATATGATCATACATCATACATGTTCCAGCAATGGGAAACCATAAACAACAGGCGTGACTACAGTGTGACGGTTGGTCTGTTGAAACACGTGTGTTTAGAATAGAGGAGCAATTCTGAGTGTTCAGCTGGAAATAGTGTTTATGGTGTGAGTATCAAAAAGTCCGTGAAGAGTCTCTGCATGTACACAACATGCTGCTAGTCATTAACTAGTCGATAAACATGGTACTGCGCTCCATGTTCGCTCGTGGACACTTCAAACACAAAGGCGATGCACAGCAGAGTCTCCTGAGTTTCTCTGTTGGACACCACCTAGCAAAGACACAAATAAAGACAAGAAAGGCACTGAGGGGGGAGAAAGTACATTTGTCAATGTGCAGCAAAACCTTTTCAAATTCAGTTCATTACATTAAGAAGGTGCAAAAATACCTTTGTGCACAGTTAGGCCTATAATTTGTTTTTGGGGGGGGTTTTTTGCCTCTGGACACCACCACAGTGGATTTCAAAATAAATAAAATCAATCAATTAATAAATATGTGACCAAACTGCAAGCTTTAATTCAAGGGGTTTTACAGACATTTTGGAATAACCCACTCACACCCATTTTTACATTTTTATCATTATTATTATTATTATTATTATATTTCTATTTCTATATTTAGTTCAAAATGAATTGCACAAATATCTAAGATCTCACCTCATTTATGAATATCTAAGAATTGGTATTAATACTTTGATTAAAATCATTTGCAGTGAATGACTGCCTGAAGCCCAAAACTCATGCACATCACCAAATGCTGTTTACTTGCTGGACATGCTGCACTAGGTTTCAGCTGCTGTTGTTTTGAGAGTCAGTGAAGTTTTTCAGTAGACTTGGTGGAGATCAGGTCAAGATATGTTATGGTTCAGATTATGAGCTGTTAATCTTGGTTCCACCCCGAGAGAGCCAGACTCTCTAAAGCTTTCTGGTCTAATCTGTCATAAGCATGCAGGTAGGTCTGTCAATATTTGGCTGGTACACTCCTTTTTAACAATGTACCAGATTACTGATTTAGCCACTCCCCCCCCCAGTGCAATAAAGGCCTCTCGCACTTACACTGACATGTCTTTAGGCCTCATGTTTAAAAACACAGTGAAAACTAGAAAATACAAATTAATCACTTCTAGGTCTTTAATTTACGATGTAAAAGTGTATCGAGTCATAGAAATAAAACTGAAGTGAAACTGAGCACTTTGAATGGACTCAGTGTCAAATCATGTCTGCTTACTTTGTCATGAAAGGACCATGGCAGTCAGTTGAGGCCTGTTCCTCACCTATTTCATTATTATCATAAAGGTTGACCTCTGATCTTGAGGTCAAGGTCACTGGTGTTGAAACTCCTCTGCCATTTTTAGTAGAGACGACTATATTATGAATGTGTGAATCCTACATCACCTTGTTCTCAAGTTATCATATTCACAAGATTTTCAGCATCGAGCCCAATTTAAAATCCACTATGTCGATGTAAATATGCAAAGCTACAAAAAAAGTGTACAATACAGTAAATGTACAGTTGATTGTAACCCCCTCGTGCCGTTTTCATGAATTCTTAAAGTTCAGTTTAACAATTGTTTTTAAATGATGCCGAAGGATATTCAACTATTCAACTCTACATTTTATCCACATAATAGTTTATAAGAATTATTAACCAAATCTTGCCTCACACTATGAACCAAAGCAGGTTTATAAACAGTGTATGGTTTTGTATTGGTGGTCAGATTACCCACACGCACCTGTAGAATGGTGAAGTTCTCCAGAACACTGTTCATCATGTACTTCTCCGGCAGGTGTTTGAGTTTGTGGATGAAGTTGATCATATATTCACACATGGGTGAGCGATGGATGCGGAACATGTACTTTCCTCCTTCCAGATGTGCATATTCAGTCTGGTTAGGAGAAATCCACATGCGTTATTTGCAGTTAAAACACATGCAGGTGGGGTCTAATGTAAAATATATTTCAGTATGTGTACATATATTCAACAAATAAGAGCCATTATTAAAATGTGTGAATAATTTTCTCACCTCAACCTTTTCCACCACCTGTTTACCAAAGGAGCAGACCTTTGTTGAAACACTGATAGTGATGTTTTCTGTTCCGCTGTACTGGCTGCTCACGCCGTAAAAAGCGCCAGAACCTTCCTCGATGTCACTGCTCAGGTCCGCCTAAAACAAGGAGAATGAGATGGACACAGAATGAGTGCGACAAAAAATAAAGGGGTAGAAGAAAATAAATGAAGACGTCACCACCAAAGAATATAACTGTAGTGTTTAATACTCACACGTTACATGGACCGAGCTAGAAACTATTCAAGAACTTGTGTTTGATTTGCTGAATAATAATAATGCAACTAAAAACACTTGTTTAAGAACAAAAAAGTGAAAAAGTAATTTCCTGCATAATTTCTAGTGTTACACTGGCTTTGCTTCCCCCGTGTGGTGTAGCAGGTTATTACCTCAGACTGCAAAATGAACTCTACAAAAGACCCAATTTTTTGTTTAACAAAGTGAAATTAATCTAGTGTAAACACTTAAGCATGTTAGTGCGCATGTCCTAAACGCCAGCTCAGTTTTTGAGATTAGAACTTGCTGACTTTCTTTGCTAAAATGGTTTAGTGTTGTTGGTTACGTACCCAGAACTTGACAAGAAAGAATGCATTGTGTGGCCCTTTTTCGTAAAGCTCTTTCAGGCCTCCTTTCTTCTCAGAGAACTTGTCGTAAATCTGCCTCACGTCTATGGACTCCAACACTGGGTCACTGTAGCCAGGGTTTGATGGGCCAATGTGCACGAACAGATGTTTATGCTGTAGAAGGGAAGGAGAAATAAGTCCAAGAGGGTAAAAAGAAAGAAAAATTTTTATATTGAGGACTCTTGCTTCAAAAGGTTCTGGCTGTCTGTACCGTCTCTCTGTCTCGTTGAGTCTCCATGAAAGCAGAGTACTCCAGTAGCCGTAGTTTTGCAGAGGCAATGGTTCTGTCTTGCCATACAGGAGCTGCTATAGCTGCAGGTCGAGGGGGTGGCAAGGCCTCATAACCTGTTTAACATTTAAAACTGTGAAACAATTCAAATAACAATATTTATTAAAAAAAAAAAAAAACTGTGCAAATCAAGTTCACACTTACTGATAGGTGCAGGGACGGGGGCTGGGAGTGTAGTGTACGGCGGCTGTGCAAAGGGCTTGATGCTGTAAAAACGAAACAGAAGAAATAACCCCAAAAATGAGTAAATGTACCTGCTTACGCAAGAAAGTTTGATTTTCAAGACAGAAAACCAAGGTATGTGCCAGCTATACTTACTCCTGAGAATGCCCAGGCTGTCCTGGCATAGGGCTGGGCCAAAACTACACAAAGAAGAAACAGACTGAGTAAAACGATTTGCTCACGTTTACCCCGAAAAGTAGAAAACAACAGATGTGTTTGTGTTAGCGTCTCACTCTGACTGGTGGAGGAAAGGGAGTCTGGGGTTTCATTACACTCGCAGAGACGATCTGAGCTGATGAGAGATTGGCCACCGTCTGCAGCGCCTTGTCCTTCGAGACCTGGTCCTGAATGACAAAGACAAAGTAAAACACAATGACAAAACTCTGAAACGTCACAATAAAATGCAGGTTATCATTCCAAGATCAGCCAACTCCAAAGGCCACTTTAGACAGCAAGCCAGCCAACATGTAGTGTACATAAGCATGATGCAGCAACTATATGGAAAAATAGCGCAGAAAGCAAAGCGCACATGAGGGGGAGCCGAAGCAGGAGGCAAACCAAGTAAAAAGAGCTAACCGTCACCAGTATTTCACTAAAGCCACTAAAACGAAAGAGCAACAAGCAGGGTTTTTTTTTTTTTTTTTTGAGTTTGGCAATAAAACTGCAACTGTGGACTAGCAGCAATGTGATGCCAACCACACAACACAGAAGCCTGAAGCAGAAAACTGTAGTTGCATAACCGAAACTTACCAAGTTCATGGCCTATGGCAAAAAAGACATTTTATTAATTAACTTCAGTACATTCAAAGTAAAAGCAGATCACAAAATCATTGTTAGGAATATGCCTTGTTCATACTTCAGAAAACATTTAGATACATTCACTTTTTGCATGTTTATGTCTGAATAAAAGTTTTTTATTTTCTAAATAGAATAGAATAGAATAAAGCTTTATTATTCCACGAATGAGAAGTTTGGCTGTTACGCAGTTCTTATGGCAAGTGGAATATAAAATATAGAAGCCAGACACAAAGTGGTCTTATATAAATAAGCAACTGAAGTTCGCATATAGAGATAACAATGTACAGAAATATGTATAATAATTGTACAGAGATATGTACGTGTGTGTGTGTGTGTGTGTGGGGGGGGTGTCCTTCGCTCCTTCCTACACTGTGGGTGTAAAAGTCTCCTGCTGAACGAGCTGCTCAGTGCTCGCAGTGTCATGCAGGGGGTGGGAGGTGTTGTCCATGATGATGTTAGCTTAGACAACATGCTCTCCTCCCCAACCTGCTCGATGGACTTCAGCAGACAGTCCAGGACAGAGCTGGTCCTCCTGACCAGTTTGTTAAGTCTCCCCCTGTCCCTCTCTGCCGTTCCACCAGTCTAGCAGACCACAGCTTAAAAGATAGCAGATGCTAGAAGTGTTCCTAGAAGCATATCCTGGAGTTTTCTCTTTAACTACGGAAGTAAGTATTTCTTCGATAGAACCCAAAGCTAACTAATCGGTGTTCAGTTAGTTAACTGCAGAGAGGAGTACCATCTCAACAAGACTCAATCACTGATCCCATATGGAAAAGAAATAGTAAAAACGTATATGTGATTACTCATGAAAGTGGCCACTTTCTCATTACTTTCATACATTGTTTTGGATACTTACTAAAACATACAAGTTTCATTATATAATTTTTCAAGGGATCTTATATCTGTTTTCACTCTTATATGCTTTTCATACAAGTTTCACACAAGACAGATACAAACTTTATAAGATTTATATATATCTTTTCCATATGGGATCAAATGATTCATGATTAGTCTGGGAGTAGTGCTGGTGGCACCATCAAAGTCTCAGCTAATGCCAGCGGATGACCCAGAAAGAATAAACTGCACAATCCATGTGAGCATGGCCAACAATCAAAAGTGACTGATGTCCACAAAGAACTTAATTTATAGTCCAAATGCTTTGACATACTTATTTCAACTATTTCTTTAAATAAATTTGTCAGAAAATAAACAGATGTGCGCATACATGAATAATAAATTAAATAAATAAATAAAATCAAAAACCTAAAAACACAATTTTCACTTTGGTGTCGTGAGTTAATGAATTTAGGTTCATTTTTCAAGTTAGAATGAAATTTTCATGGGTGAAAAAGGTGAAATCAGCTGTAACTGTAGTCAAAAGCACTGCCTTATACTGAAAGAGCAGGATATGTCCTACTGATCTGTTCCATCATAAAACTGAGTCCTTTGTTTATATCTGGAGATTATAAAGGTTACTCTCCACATGTGTACAGGAGAGCAGGTGGTTCAACAGATTTGGTGTAAAATGACGGTTTGTTTTGTGTAGAACAGAGAATGGTAAAACCACAAGAAAGAAATAGAGAGAAAAGATAAAAAGAAATGTAGGAAATGTTCAAGAGCAAGAATCTAAAGAAAGAGAAAAATCAACGGAGAAAACTTTTGAAATTCCTCAAATGGCCACATTAAAGACACCTTGCATGTTTACTGATATGGGGGCATGCATGTAGGTTACATGCCGCTAGCATTGTAAACTAAGTGGTCAACAAAAGCCAGCAACCTAATCTCATGCAATTATTTGTCTAAGGCCACAAACTTGATCCAAGTGAAATGACCAACGTACCAGCCATGCATAAAAATGATGCCAAACATATATAAACACTCAAGAAAACAAACTTGTGCACTGTGCAATGCTAGACAATACAAGCAAAATAAATAAATAAATGTCTGTGCCCTACTGACTATATTCCAATCATGCAGCAAAGTCCTTCTATACTGGATTTAACTTTGGTCCATCAAAGTTTTCTACTGGTCTCGACAAAAAGGCTCCATGAAGGTTATATTGATCGTCTGCAATTTGATTAGCAGTTGCAGTTCCCTGGAGACTCGTATGGCCGATGTTAAGAACTAAGAGCAAGGCACCAGTTTTAAGGGCACGAGTCTCATCAATATGGTTGGAAAATACAGTTAAATATAGTTGTAGTTTTAAGGTGGTGGGAGTCGGCTTTGACAGTAAAGATTCCCCCAATACAGGTAGTACCCCAGCAGAAAAATCTGCGTCTAAGATTGGGTCAAGTTACATCTGAGCATGCAAAGCGAAGCGGCTAGCATTGCAAAGTCAGTGAGCATGTATACCTTCAGCTTAGACTGAATCTCGCGAGACTTTCTCTTGGCCAAGACTTGCAGGTGACTAGAGACCTGAGGAAAGACAGGATGAAGGAAAAGGAAAGAGAAAAGAAGAAGGCTGTGACTACAGAGAGGAGTAGAGTATAGTCAGTGAGAACCCACCTTGATGCTTGCCTGGTATTCTCGTACCCTCTTACGTGCCAAAACCTGAATATGACTAGACACCTGTGGACCCAGGGTTACCCCCGTGAAAACACACATTTACACAATGATTTCATCATTTTAAACAGACACAGTCCATAAATATTCATTTAAACAAGGTGGAACAAGTTACAATGTTACATAAAACAGATCAGTGTCGTAGTCGACACAAATATCTGTGCGTACCTGTTTGCGTGTGCGTGTCTTCCCCGTTCGCAGCTTGATATAGCGAGCTATCAGCTCATTTCGACCTGACATGACATAGAAACTGATAAAATTAGAATGACTAAAAAACAAACACGTTATACAATTGTTAAGTTATTCTTAAACTGCACTGTTTGGGCAGATATAGCTCACACCTTATGAGCAGACTTAGCATGGGCATATTCAAATGTCTCCCTGTAACAGTCACTCTCTAGTATTTACATTACTAGTATGTGGCCAAGCTGCAGTATTGTTTGGGCTGTTTGTGCTGCTGACAAACTGATTTGCATAATGACATTGAGAAAAGTAAGAAAACAGGAGTGGTAAAAAAATTACAAGGTAAATGTGGGAGTGACATGACTATTGATATACAATAAAATGTATTTAAATCTTTCAATGATCAAGGAACCATATCAACTTAATCTAAAAAACAGCATCAATTCACTCATCAGTTCTACTATATCAAATGTTATTTGAGGCTGTTAGGTGGTTGCTAAGCAACAAGATGACTATATATTGCACGTGTCTAGCTTTGTGTATATAAATAAATGAAAATGATCCCAAGCTTGCTTTAATGGTGTCGCAGGTGCAGAAATGCAACAAATGGGTCGTTTTAGCCCACGTGTAGGTGGTTGCTAGGCAACGTGAGGGCATCACTACTGTGTGCCAGCTCAGCTCCCATTATGTAGAAGGGTTTTGTGGTCAGATAGGTAGACAGAGCTTTCATGTATTATAGTAAGATTGCAAGTAGCTCCAGGCAGTAGCTCCCTCTGCTGCTTGAGCCACGTAGGACCCTGTAACTTTTTATGATGCTGCAAAAACAGACAGAATCACAGCTCCAAAACTGAACTGTGCGATTTTCTGAGGAGGAATGTCCTAGTAATCAAAAGAAATTTACAATAACAAAACTAAATGGCTGCATTTTTTAAAGCCAAAGTTAATTATGACTGTTGTGGTTGATGTATGACAAAGGCAATGTAAAGCAAATAAGTTTTTTAAAAAAGGACCATCGTTCCTACATATGTCTGTACATATTAAAGTTGTTAAATTGCACCACTTGTTGCATCCCATTTGTTCACTGAAACAAATATGAATCTAAAAGACAGGCGGACATGGGTGAACACTCCACATTAAGCTAAACTTCATTTGCCTTGAATCTGAAGCCAAATGTGGTTGTGGTCTAGTAGTTTGTGTCTCACAACGTAAAATACAATAAGCACAATCGTAACACAAATGGCTGGACCGAGAGTCCTTATTGTTTGAGTTTAGTGGTCACAGTGACATTCAAATTTATGTTTAGACTGTCCCGAACTTACTGGTCAAGTTCTAAAATGAAGCCGTGCATACTTTTGAATCCACTGTCTGTATCTGCAAGCATAAAATAAAACCTCAATGTGATGCCACTTATGGTGAAATGTTTTAAGTGTGAAAGTGTGTGTCTCCAAGGTAGTGAGATTCTTATAAATCCCCATAAAGACTTGTCAAGTTCTCCTATTCTCAGGCTGTAAGACATTTCTATTAAGAATAGCATGTATTAATTTTTAGTCAGGTTTGCGTTTGCTTGCTGGCAGACATTCAAAAGCGATGAAGAAATGGTGGGAATGGAGAGAAAAGCAGAGGAGAGGTCATGATATTGTTAACAGACTTCCAAAATGTGGTCAGCACAGACTGCCTGGTCAGCTCTTTCCTTCTCCCTCTTCTCAGTTCCAACCCACACCCGATGATCTGCTCGTCGCTTGTAACTTCTAAGTAACCCATTATACAGCACGCCGCAAGCGGTTAAATATAAAGGTGACCAGACTGATCCCACAGCTGTAATCATTTAGCACACATGCACACTTACTAACATCATCATCATCATCATCATCATCCTTTTTTCTGGAAAAGGCTGTGACGCTGTAGGGATTTCAGATGAGTCACATCAGCACTGTTAAGTTACCAGAGCACAGAATTTCCCAAAATCAACAGAAGGGGCTGACTCAGACACAGCAGTCTGCTCCAATTCCCAAAACAGGACACATGCACTACCCTGCAGCCTGCCACTACTCCACATAAGGGTAAAAGCTCTTTCTTTAGATGTCAGATCTATTTTGCTATAATATAAGGCAAGATAAGCTACAACTATAAATATGTAATATAACCGAGCCACAAGGTGAGGGCACAAACCAGTGTACTCATAGTGGGCCGTCCCAAGTCCTGATAAATGTGACGGTTGCATCAGGAAGGGCACCTGGAATATAATCTTTGCCTAATCAAACATGCGGATCATCAAGAATGTAATTTCCATACTTGATTGGAAAGGGCCTGGGTGAACAACAACAGGCCCTGGTACTGTTAGCTAAGTGGGTGCCAGTGGAAACTGTGGTACTGTTGGCCGAAGACAAAGAAAGAAGAGAGGGGGAAGGCGTGTTTGAAGGCAGCAAGAAAGACGGAAAGGCAGGAGTGAGGAGGTTTGAGGAGGAATTTAAATGCAGGAACTATGACGGGTAAAGGGAGAGAACTGGCCGACATGATGGATACGATAATACGTGCAAGAGACCAGATGGAGGGGAAGGAAGACCAGAAGAAACAGAGGTTGATTCCAGCTGTTCTACCATGGTGTAGATAGGAAGTGAAATGAAGTAGGAAAGAAATTTCAAGTAAAAGTATGTGAAGAGTGTTGTTGAGGTGGAGAGAGTCAGAAATTTAAACTGATCAAGCTGAAGGCGTGGTGTTGAGTTTAATCTCACAGGCTGGCTGTCCGTTAAAAGAGCACAAGGAATTCTGAAGTAGACTGAATAAAGTGATACAGAGTATTACCAGAAGGGAACAGAGAAATGATGAAAAGGAGACTCCATGGTGAAACGAGGACATGCAACAAAGTATTCAAAGAAAGCAAAGAAAAAGTCAAAGGGGAGTGGTTGGATAGATGAAGAAAGCAGGAGTATTGGAAGGCTAGTCATCCAGCAAAGAAAGAGGTGGTAAAAGCAAAGGAAAAGGTTTATAGTGAGTTGTATGTAAGACTAGAAACTAAGGAAGGAGAACAGGACTTGTTCTGAGTGGCTTTTGGGCTGGAAAGGATGTGCAGCATGCTAGGATGATTAAGGATAGAGATGAAAATAAGATGCAATGAAAAAACCCCCACAGCTGAATCATGTTGAGTCTTGATGTTGCACAGTTGGGTACTAGAGGGTACAAGGCAACTTTGGGCATCGCAGGTTTGGTACACTAAAAAGGTAACAATCTGATCGGAGTAGAGTCAGGCAGAGCGTAAACAAGTAATCCACAACTTGTGACAATAAAACAATTTATTTTTTAACTACACTGCCATAATGTCTTAGTAAGGACTGATTAATCACTACACACAGCAGATGTTAGAAAAAGTTTTTTACATGACTGAAATAAAAGGATAAATACGTGGATTTTAAAAACACCAAATATGCATATATCAATCTTTAAAAACAACCCTAAAGTAAAAGCCAAGATATTTGTCACCGTGTGCTGAAAATGTTTTTCAAAGTCTAATAACGATGGATATAGGTGTGGTGTGATTTAAACGCAGTAGATGCCAAAGTTAGTATATTATTTTTCATCTGCATTACTTATTAAATCATTAGAGTATTTATCCAGCACCCATCTAACTGCCAAATGATTATGAAGAGATAGATGATGAAGAAGCTGAGTGTTAAGTTTCAACAAACTAAAATATCAATCCAATATTAAAACATCATTACTGACACACGCGCGCACACACGCACGCTGCATTATCTGTGTCACCGAGTCTGCTGATCATCCCTATTTAGAAATACTTGCTTGGTACTATAATCCAGGGTGACATCATGGTAGTAACATATGACTGCCACCAAAGACAGCACGCAGGCTGGATCAATTACGACTGGCCTAGTTTAGCTCAAGAAGGATAATTAAAGCAAACACCCACTGAGATTCGCGTTACTATGAAATCAGTATATAATTTTAATGCTGTGTTCATAACAGTTTAATAGTTAATTCACACTTGTGCCGATAAGCTAAATGATCACTGCGTAGTTTTAATTCCTTTACACTAGTGTGAGTGTTTATGCACACAAACCACTTTAAGGCATGAGATGTATTTTCATTTAGCAATATTGGGTGATGTTGGAACACCTGTCCACATCTGACTATAGGTGAAAAATAGCTGATAAATCTCCGTGGTTTTCATTTTATATCCTCTAAACTGGTTTATCATTTATATTAAACAATATCTTAACATAAAAAGTCACATCCAATTATGCAAAAGTTGAAATGGATACTTAGTAGCTCACAGTATTAAGAAGCACCGATGCAAGGTTGGGTGTTGTACAGCTAATATTACGCTCAGTCTCAGTGTTGCTTTTTAGTAAGTGTAAGCATACATCAACAGGACAATCCTCGTTAAAGGAGAGGGAAGCAGGGAAGGTCAACCAACACACTGAGCCCCACGCTTCCACAAAAGGAGAAAATGCCACAATGCTGAAACAAACTTTCCCTTTCTGTCACCTGGTATCATATATCCCGCTCCCCTCACTGCTGAACACCCTTACAAATGCACAAATGCTTCACAGTCTGATTCAGAGTGCAAACACTCAACTCCCCCCTTCAAAAAAAAGAAAAAAGGATCACAAGGGTTTCATAAGGTAAGAAAAAAGCCAAAATAAAGAGCTCTTTTCACAGGCAGCATCTTAAACCAATCCTAATAAAAAACAAACACATGAAACGTTGCTTGTGTGCATTTAGAACAAATCTGTTCCTGGTGTTTCACAGACCATTTATGCAGAACAACAGAAGTTATTCAGAAGTTAACTACAAGTTGACATGAGAAGTCAACATGCTCCTTCCTTTAACCTTATCACTGCAGATTGTCCTCTGAAACAAAAAACTACGTAGCCTGTTGAAAATACCTGCGAGCTGATCACCTACGCATAAAGCAAGGTGATTCTGCACAGGGGTCAAAAACCAACTCTGTCCCAAAGTGCAGGCAGTTGATTAAAATTTGTTTTTTTTGGTGTGGTTCTTCTAAGAACTAAAATTCTGGAATAAAGTGTTCATACATGTAAAGCCTTTATTATTATCATTTTTATTTATTCCAAAATGGTTGGGTCAAGCAAAGGGTGCCAACAGATAACAAACATGTCATACTGGCTGCTACAGTCATTGCTTTATGTTTATTGACTCTATTAAATTTAAATATCTGCAATTTTACACAGTCATCGAAAGAAAATTATTTAAACCCAAAAAGGAAACCGACAAATTAAAGTCAAATCCTTTACAAACAAGTCAGTTATATATTACAGCTTCTTTGAATATGTTTTGTTTGAGCTTTCATTTCAATATCGAAGAAGAAACTAGAGGGGAAAGGGATAGAAAGTTGCTGCTCCTCACCATACATCTTCCCCTCATCTGACAGTATGATCTTCCTCCTTCCACAAGGAGGGTAGATGGCCAGAGCTTCCTGAAAGCTCTGCTCAATGTCTGGGCTCCACACCCCTTCAGGATCCCCGTCCAATCCGCGGTCCGCCCCGTCTCCCAGTCCCTCTCCATTGGGACTGGCACCCTCCTCCTGCGCCCCATCAGGGCTGCCACGGCAACTCCACTCCGACGCAATGATGACGGCTCCAGCTACAACACACCTACAACACACGAAACAAGATAAATGTGGAACAGATCCGCTAAACTGGATCTGACACGTTAGTGTTACAGTGTTATGCTTTTTGGGGGGCGTGGTGGCTGTAAGAAGGTTTCTCCATTTTGTCTGTCTGCCCTCCTCACAAATGAAGAGGCCAGAGAGCAATAGAGAGAAGTGCACACTTTCACTTTTATACTATTCACACAATTACACTCAGCTTGAATTTAAAATTTAAACCAATAGGCAGAAATACAGGCAACTGAGGAAAAGCCCTTATCCAGGACTAACAAAAATATACAAATACTTGTTACAAAACTTACCCTGAACCCTGGTTTTAACATGTTTCCTTCCATGTTGAAGCCAAAACATGATTAGGAAACAGATTTGTTGTTGTCACAGCTACACTGCACTGCAAGCAGCAAGATTTTGAGAAACGGATGCAGCCGTTTTCTGTCCTATACAAAAAAACTGTAAACTGTGCACAGCTAATTCATTTTTGCAGTTAAGGACATTTTAAGCGTCACGTCGGTTCTTATAGAGTGCTTTTTCTTCTGTACCTGAGCACCTGAAGTGCTTCATGCAAGTTGCCTCATTCACCCATTCAAGCCTAGAGTGAGCTAAGAAAACACCCTCCAGACAGTTACACCACGAATTGTTACGAGGCAGGGTGGACCCGTGCTTTCATGTTGTTTACGTGAGTCTGTGTGAACTTTAGCCTTGCTTTCCTGTTCTTAGCTAATAGAAACACTCAAAGTGGTATTGTAGGCCCACTTCTTTAAGGTTCAATGTGCTGCATGTTCAGAGATGATGTTCTGCAAACCTTGGCTGTAACAAGTGGTTATTTGAGTTCCTGTTACCTTCTTATCAGCTCAAAGCAGTCTGACCATTCTCATCTGGCCTCTGACATCAACAAGGCATTTTCCCTTTATCTGACAATAATCTGCAGTTTCTGAAATCCTCAGACAAGCCTGTCTGTTCACAGTCACTTTAATCATCTTTCATCCCCATTTTGATACTTGCTTTGAACATTTCTACTTGCCTAAATGCATTACTGCCATGCGCTTGCCTGATTAGATAGCTCCGTTACTGAGCAGTTGAACAAACCTAAGTGTAGTCGCCATGCATGTACATTATTTTGTAATGCCAAACGTGGACAACCTAAGCAGTTAAAAGCACAGAACATCTTTAGACTGTAGTATGCAGCCTAGAGAAGGGGAACGAGGTTTCCACAACAAGTAAAACATGACGTTTTGACACTTTTCCCATATTAAAATGTAGTACAGGTTTAAGAGCTTATTTCCTTACTCTTAATCCCTTCATGTGAACAGAAAACCCCCCAAAACTTAAGTTAGATCAGCAGTGTATAAAGCATTTTGCTAAAAAAAGAAATTGTTTCATTGTTTTTAAACTTGTTATTTTTAACACAGGGAATCTGAGGCACACTGACAGCTCAAGAAAATTAAACCACACACCTTGTTTTGTTAATCCACATCACTGACATCATGATGGATGGACGAGACTGAGATCAACTTTGCGGCTGTTGAGAATAGCGACAGATTTCTCCGACTACAAGTGTCTACACACCAAGAGCGAGATCAGATTCACTTTGAGCTGTTTACAGCGTCCATGGGTACGGTGTGTATTAATAGTTCTGGCACCCGTGGTCAAAGACCTAACAAGTGACAAGCTAAAATATTAAGGGTTTATAAATGTTTAAAGACACTATCCAGGGTCAAGAAGGACACTACCAGGATGTGTCACTATTAAGATGAGATCACAAGATGTAATACATTAAATATTTAACTGACTGCGCTTAGTGAAGATGAGACCAGCTATTCCTTTTTCTTAGCTGTTCATTACACAGAAACTAGCCTAAAAGGCAACACAAACTTTAGAAGACTCCAACCTTGGCTGTGTAGGCCACATAAGGAAATTACACATTCTTTTGTTATTGTTGAAGGTGCTCCAAGTCTCTTCAAACACAGACACACATATGCGACATGAATGTTGCCTGGTGTGTAATGTTTTCCAGAGTGTGGTTAATATGGTCCCTGCCACAGAGGAACCACAGAGGATCAGTGTGGTCGCTGAGCTTCCCCTGCTGTGGTGGGTTTATTCTGCACACTGTGTGCAGGGCCTTCCCGGTTTCAATCACTACTGACTGGACTGAGCTGTTGCCATAGAGATCAGAAAGGCCTAGCGGGGTGGTCAGGCAAGCACAAAGTCTAAAAGAACATTTTGATATTCGAGGGAGGTGGGATGCGATTGTCCTGAAAGCTCTACTGTGGGACGTCTGCAACTGGGAAGGTGTTTCTTTGTCCTGACTGGAACAAACTCATCATGATGTCATATTGCTTTTCATGTTCACAGACAAAAAGATTATAATGACCACAACAAGAGTAGCTTTGCATGAGTCATGATTTGAAAAACAATTGTTATTTATCTTAAAATGAGCCTTAGTGAAGCCCCTCAGTGCATCCCCTCGTCATGTCTAAAGCAGGCCCTTCTACCTCCACCTTCTCCTCCTTTAGGTCACCCTCCATTTAAGCCAACTTTCTTCTGATTGGCCTTTCCATCCAAACAGAAGGTGGGAGGGGCTTCCATGCTCTAAGCTAGTTGTGCCCTTGAGATGACCACATTAGAGATATCCCCTCTCCCTGACAGGAATCAAAGTGTGTGTGTGTGTGTGTGTGTGTGTGTGTGTGTGTGTGTGTGTGTGTGTGTGTGTGTGTGTGTGTGTGTGTGTGTGTGTGTGTGTGTGTGTGTGTAACAAAGCATATAGAACAGTCTAAAGCCCGAGCTTCTGGTTGATTAGGATTAATAAGACAGAAGGAAGGAAGTTTCCTATATTCTTCAGTGGGATTTAGGTTACATACATTTCAGGTCAGCTAACTGTATAGTAAGTAGAGCCTGACCAATATAAGATATCAGCACGAGCAGGACAGGAACATGACATCAGCATGATATCAACATGACATATGGTGTCATCATGGTTTGTCCATGTGAATGACTTGACTCTAGTATTGAAAATACTGTCAGCATATGTGGCATACTAGACAGCTAAGCAAATGGTGTTGCCTAGTAAAGTGTCTATACCACTAAACTGCTAAAACTAAATAAATAAATTAAATCGAACTACTTTAATACATAACTACTAAGATACATTTCTGGAATGTCAAAAAATATTACTCATCATTTTCACGTTTTTCATCAGTGGAAGATACTGTAGGCAGATGTGAGGCTACCAGGCAACACACATTTAAATATACATTTTAAAAAACAGACACTCTGTATATACAAAGTTATAAGCAGCACACACATGTAATAATCTGAAACGGAGATTTTTCACACAGGAAGTCTAAATGTGTTAACATGAAGTATGACCTTAGTTGGTGTAATGACAAAAATTATGTTTATGACAATTTACTCTAACGTTAACTTAGTTTATGCATTTGATTAAGGGGGGGCGTCAATCATCTAATACCCTTTTCTTTAGCATGGTGGGGAGCTCACAGACGGTTTAACAAATCCCAGGGGGAAACTTGGCTTAAATAATCAAACCTAGTGCTGATGTAACACATACACCACAATCACAGACTTGCATTACCAGCACTGGGAGCATTGCTGTGCAGTTTGGTTAGGAGTTCTGAAATCTGATGAGCTGTCATGGCCACAGATTTGTCAAGAGCAGTGGTGATGCAAAGTTAGGATACTGGCCACAGAGCACATATGTTGCTGGCTCTGCCTGTTTCAATATAGCACCCGTGGTCAAAAGGTCAGGTGTTTTAGTGCAACGAGGAGGCCAGTACAGCATTGAGCTAAATAAAGCTATGAGATCAGCGAACACCGAAAAGTCATGCACATTAGGGGCTGTCTACTGCTCCCAGTGGAGCACCGTCGACATTATGAACAACCAAAACTTCACAGATTTCTATGAACTCTTTGCACACTGACTACTACAGTACCGAGAGGCTTTATGGATATAGACAGTAAACCGATCGACTCTTTTAAACACTCGGATAACCTTAACATGGTCACATCTTACACAATTTTAACAAAGCAATCAGATCACACACATATGCTGTAAATTCTCCCATGGCCTTTCCTTTGAAACTCCTACGACTCTTAGTTTCACATGTTGATACAACTTTCACAGCAGCAAGAAATGAGTCCCATCTGCGAGCATGCAGAGGGAAAATGAAATCACGGTGAACGCTTGGAAGCGGTTTAGCCGAGTGTGAGTTGGCAAAATATCCCTTTGATCCCCAAAGCGGAAAAACTTCCAACTAACTGTCCATAAAAGTTCCTAAAAACCGCACACAAGCACTTCCAGTGGTAGTCATTGTATGCTATCGACCAGTTATTTTCTGTTTTTCAGTGGATATATAACCAGCAAGCCACCGCTAACACACTCGAACTGACATGCTAGTTGGCTAGCTTGGGAGCTAATAATACTGCAATAAACTGCAAACTAAGTCTGAGAGACGCATTAAACTAGCCGAATACAGAACGAATGCTTGAGTAAATATTAGAGGAATTCCCTGCTAAACACGTGAGTCCCTGAATCACTACAGGCACAGCGGGAAAATGCGAAATATGTCAAATATCCCAAAACTTCCAGCACACTCGAAGCGAAGCAGCTGCTGCAGCATGAAAAGTTGCTACACACAACAAAGAACTATATGAGAGCACACTCACCTCACAACGGCTCTCCTGCCCCGCTCCTACAGGCACACGCTTTTTGTTGTGTGCCCCTTTTTTCTGTAGAAAAGTAGCCTCGTGATTCGGGAGTATTTCCAGGGCAAAACAGCTGCGTTTGACAGAAAAAGGCGGAATGCAAAGTATGAGTTTGGTATGAAATCAACGCGCGGAGGAAAACGCACGGAGGCAGAGGCGTGGCGTCGAAACGCACACACGCAAAAGTTTTGTGGGTCCCAAGGCAAACTCCTCCCCGGACATCAGACTCCTGGTGGGATAGCTGGGAGATATGAGGAAGGTGGTAGTCGTAATGCCACTTTTTTGTCTAGGAAAAATCACTACATATCGCGTGCCATCGGGGTGGATGGTTAGGTCCCTGGATAATGCACCTCCTGTCTACACGGACCTCATACTTTGGTTACTGCAGGAGAAATACTACTGTTAATATATAAAGCTCCATTCAGGATTCATTCTGAATATGAGAACACGCATTATTTGCACGTTTGCTTTAACTTTTGAATATCATTAATTACAGTTCTGTCTGTCTATCAGTGTTCTGTAGTTGTGGTACTATATACCCAGCAGTGAAGCTTTAACAGGCCCTAAGCCAAGATGTTTCAGGGCCCTGAGAGTGGTAGGCGGGGAAAAAAATCATTTCTTTTGCTAACTTGTTATCAGAGATGGTGGTGGTGGAGGGGGGGGGGGGCTAGACTGTGCCCCACCTGACATTGGAGAAAAGACAGTGTGGGCACCCCGACAAGGTCAGCAGTCAATCACATGGCCAGTACAGAGAGACAGAGCATGGCCGCTAAATCTGCACCTATGGTTTGTTCAGAATAATCAACAAACCATCGGTGCAACAACAAAAATGTCTTTGAAGGAAACCCAGGGTTCAGCTGGCCAAGAGGTTCAACATTGTTGCCCTTTTGTTTTGAGGAAACGGTTTATCACTGTGTTGTTACTTAGTCAGAATGATGAAAAGATGCAAAGTAATGTAGGGGAGACCGGGGATAGTTGTTACGTGGGTCAGTTGTAACACTTCCAATTTCTCCAATCAGGGCTAAGTTTCAAATGATGTGACTCATCCTGTGCATGCCCAATTCAGTTCTGCTATCACACGTGAAAAATCAGCACATTTTGTCAAACACAGACAATTTAACATGAAAAAAAGTCATTTGTATGCCAAAAAGTAAGTTTTTCTACTTTATTTCAATTTGTAATAGCATTATCTGCTTTGCAGTTAAACTCATCAAACTTGAATTATGTTATTTGTATGTCTATGGGGATATATTCTGTGTAGGTCTTTAGTGCTAATGTTTTAGCCGTTGGCTGTAATGTTAGCGAGTTCATGGCTATAGGAGTCTGGGTCAGTTGTAACAGCAACAGTCTGGGTTAGTTGTAACAATAATGCAGATGTTACCACACTGTTACTTTAACTTATATTAAACAAGTTGGGGCAACGACATCAACAGAGAGAGGTTCACTGGTCGCTTTTGTATATGCGGTTAATGCCATTGGCAACACAATTCCTCCACTGTTTGTGTTCCCACACATACATTATGCAGACCACTGTGTCAGAGATGGACCAGTAGGAAGTACTGGTAGTGGAAATAAATCAGGATGGGTGCAAGAAACAGATTTCCTCATCTTTCTGAAGCACTCTGCAAACCACACCAAGGTAAGCCATGATAAAAAGTAATGGAATTGCGATGCTGGTGAACAACTACATTTTTTCAGCTTCATTGTTATGTTCAAAATTGGTGCAAGAGTTGTAGGTTATAATGCCCACTGAGCCAATGAGGCCAAACTCAAGGAAGACCAACCAAAATTAAGGAAATATTCAGTTGCAGAAAATTCCATAATTTGTCTTTTTTGGGGGGTTGGAATATGTTCAAAGTTAGATTTCTGCATTCTGTCACACACACACACAGCTACATAAATGGATGTAAGTGCATTCATGTGTTGAATAAACAAAGATTACATGTTAATGTTTTGTTAGTACCCTTATTTCATTGTGTTACATTTTACCCCAGGATGTGTTACAACTAACCCAGACTATGGGGTTAATTGTAACATTTCACTCTTTGTGTTTGAGACCATACCATGCAATGGGTAATTGTGCTGCAGAGAAAATAGCTGCACTATTTAATAGCAGAGACATGTAAATACTTTGCATTACATTTTGAATCCACTACCTTAAAAGAGCTCCAATTTACAGACAGAAATGTCAAAAATGTTACAACTATCCCCGGTCTCCCCTACATAGATACTAAGACTGAATTAGCTACCAGGTCCAAATGGGCATCTGCCTTAGGATCACTGAGGGGGCTCGTATAACAAGTGACATGGGCTATTTTAATTGAATCGCAATATACAATTGGAAGACGCATGCTGCTTTGTGCTGCTTGGTATTCATTTTGATAACTAATGAGGTGCCTTGCCCTAAGGAAACTATTGGCTCACCTTGTTTTGTGCATTTCTTAAGGTTTTTGTGCCTGGGGGCACCAATGCAGTGTATTTAGTATATACTAAACTGCCACCTGGTGTCAGTGTTTTGTGCTTTTCTTAGATTAGAGAAAAACAGAGGCAGGAAAAATGGGTTTGCAAAAACCCAGGAGAAGGCAGGAAATGAATATATTTCTGGGGCAGGACCCCCAACTGTGCCCCCCTAAGACCTATCTACCTGCCCTCTCTGTATCTGGTTGGATTCTTTAATGCTAAAATGTATGGCTCAAATGTCACATAAGAAAAGGAAAGGCTGAGCATAACTAAACTCCCAGGAACGGTGAACAAGAAGAAGCGCAGGGCCAGTAGGGACAAGAGAACTTTTAACCCCCTGACAGCATCTTGGTCTGGGGTTGTCCTTTCATGTGGCCACTGGAGGGCAGTAGCACCTTAGTCATGGGTATTTTAAAAGGACAGCATGACAGCTGTCAGTTGCATTGACCAAAGAAATAAGTGGCAAATTGTGGGTTTGTTTTGTTTTTAATTAGCCCTCTGATTTTAGGAAACGCATGAATATGCTTGATCTTTTAGTTGTAGATGAATTAGGAAGAATGGCATTACCAGAAATCTGATGGTAAAAATCTAAGATTTCAAAACCGATCTGGATGATTTGTGCAAGTCACAGTGACTGAGAAACATTTGGTGCTTGGTGATAGACATCAGAGAGAAAACTACACAGCAGCAGTAAGATTCTTTTTTAAAACATTGGCTGAATTTTCCTGGTTTAATTTTGACATGTGCAAACATGTCTGCATCTCAGCCTGCCTTTACAAAGTGCTATCCTTTCCCAGTGAGGACTCCGGCTGAAGTGGAGATCAGGTATTTCATTTTTCACTGAGCTTTTAGAAACACTTCAGAGTGACTGAGCAGAAAGGTGGAGGTATAAAATTCAAAACAAAAGGGATAGCTATTATGAACTTTGAAGAGGTTCTCCATTTTTTTAAAAGATTATATTTTCTATTCTGTTACTGCAAGTAGGCTAAATAGCCAGTCACAACCTGTTTGCCTTGCTGCCATTTGACAAGCTGCACACAAGTAGCATGCCACCAGTAGTTTCTTCCCTTGGGCTTTGACATTACTAACCTAATGCAATGACTAAATTATTTATGTTTCATTTTCATTCATTTTATTATTTCATTTTTTGTCATTGCTTTTGTGTTGCATGTTTTTAATTAAATTATCTTGAATAAGCCTCTCTCTCTCTTATCCTTCAATACTCATCCACACTCAGAGTGCTGGAGGCTAGATTATTCCGGATTGTAGGAAACACTTGATAATGGAAACTTTCTTGAATGGCAGGAAATGCACAATGCAATTTTGAATGCATCTACCCTGGAAACTATGCAAGCTAATCTAACCAAGCAAGTTTTGGTAAGTTTTACATGTATTATTCCTCATACTAACTTTTACTCACCTTCTAAAGCCATTGTGTGCTGCATAGGAACGGACCTTTAGAAATCCCTCCCCCACACACCGTTACTATTAACACTATTAATGAAATATACAGTTCTGTTTAATCTAAGCTAAAACATGCAATATCGTCCTGTAAGAAAAATAAAAATCAGAAAATTAAGTGGTCCACAATGATACATCTTCAGCCAAAGAGTGTATGCATTTACCCCCTTTTACCACTAGATGGAGCGCCACATCAATCTCCATTGAACAAAGTACAAAAAAACGGTACTTTGACCACAGTCAGTGAGCTGCTCGTGTTTGTTGAGATGCTCTTTTATACAAATTAACCTCACGCTTACGTTTTTTATTTACTATTTCCTATTTTAACTGCTGGGTTACACCTGCTCATATAGGCCCACATGTCCAGCCCCTTTGGCGACCCCTTTCATCCCTATATAAGTTACAGTCAGGCTACAAGCTAGTGGGGCTAGCCTCTGTTTCTCTCCTCTAGAGTCTCCCACAGGTGAGCGCAAACTTTATCTGTCATTTTAGGAAACGTGAACTTTTATTTTGGCGTTTTTTAAATTTATTTATTTATTTTGTTTAAAAATTTCTGTGTTTAAAATGCTCTTCAACATCTAGTTTAATAAGGAGCTACTGGAGAAGCTACATTTAGTTTTTAGAGATAAGTTAGCTGAAGGTGACTCAATGTTGCGCTAAGGTCACGGACTGTAGACCAGCATTCAATAAACATTTACAGTATTTCACATTTCATAATCAGTAGCTAAGTTTATCCTTACACATAATAGAAGAGGGAATGTAATAATTCTGAGGCTAAGGCCTCTTAAATCTACTCTTCATGTTGATTTATGATTTATGTTTTTTTGAGCAGCTATATATAACATGTTTTACTTAAGTTAACCCTATTTGTTAAATGTCGAAATATAAATATGATTTTGTATTTTCTTATGTAGATCAGAAAAAATTAATAAATATCTATTTAAATTGTTTTAACCTATATTAAGAGAAGATACTTAACCTGTAAATAAGCCTGACCTGTTATAAAGTATATAGTAAGTAGTAAAGCACAATATAAGTTCATTTTTTAATTGATTAGGATACAGTTTATGAGTAAATACATCAGCATTAGAAGTATCGGTGTGTGTGATCTTGCACGAAAACCAAGGTGAGTAAATCAGTAACAGTGTAACTTGTCAGTCTTGTGTGTGTGTCTGTGTGTGTGTCTGCCTAGACTTTGAAACAGGGCCCATTTACACAGGTTATGTGTTTTGAATTAATGCAAATATTTGGCAGGTAGAGGTTTTTGTGTGCTACAGTAAATATAACTGTGCATGCAAGCACCCGAGTTGCTCAGGTTATTGATACCAGGAGAAATAAAACGGGCGGCGCGTCCTTGTGTGAACTGGGTGTGAACACCAAAACACACAGTTATCAAATTCAGCTGGCAGAGCCAGTTAAAGGCAGGCAAACATCACAATGTGCCTTTTGAAAATACACACGGCGGCTCACACAGTGATTAGCACGTAGTTTACTTATTATCCGCTGGATTATGCTTTACTGAAAACTGGTGGCAAATGTTGACAAAATGCCCCACGGTGCTTTCTTCCTTTATGGATTAGTGTGAAGTGTGTGTAAGAAAAACCTGCTGTGCATTTAGAGTGCATCTGTATCTACAACTTTACAGTGCCGTCTAGCTGTGACTATATTTGTCCTCCCTTCCTTTTCTCTCTTGCAGGGGGACAGGAGAGTCGAGAGTTGGAGGGCTGCCAAAAGAGGCCGGCCCGCCTCGCAGCTGAAACTTTTACAAGCCAAGCAGGAAGACACACGGAGAGCGATCGAAGAAGAAAAGGAGGAAAAGAAAAAGTGAGAAAGACATCTGAGCTCCTTTCTCTCGATCTTTCTGTCTCGCGTCTCTGTGTCTGCCTTCTGCCCGTCTCTCCTTTTCTTTTCTTCTTCCTTGTTAAAGCCATACTGTATTTGCCCGCCTTTGTTGGCAGGGGGTAAATGTAGGGCTTGAGGACAGGGCGGGAGGGAAGTAATGGAGGGGTGTGGGGACTTTGAGTTCAGAGAGTTCAGCTGAGGAGAGAAATAAATTCATAAACAACAAAGGAGACGTGACGTCAGGGTTGAGGGGCTGTCCAACCTGCTGCCTGAATCTGAGCCTCCATAGAAGAACCGGATTCTTCACACCACGTGTGTGTGTGCGTGCGTGTGTACAGTATGAACGTGTGTGTATGTGTGTGTGCGTCCATTGTCCTGTCTTTGAGAAAAGACTTGTGGTGTTCAAGCAGAGAAGCTGGGCTATTGTGGTCTGCTTTGTGTCCGCAGTTGGTGTTTGAAGACTGAGAGAAGCCTCTGGTAATGTGTGTGTTGGTATCTGTTTGGCCAGTCAGAGGACTCCGCCGCTATTATTACAGCAGCTGCGACAACGAATTAGGCGTTTCACTCGAAACAAGCTTTGCTTTTTGTCTGTAATTGGTTGCTTGAATCGAATGGTAGAAGAGTGTTCCTGGGTTTTTTTAGAGTTACACTCAGTATTTTCAAAATGACATCAGCTCGGAGGTGAGTGCTGATTGGTTGGCTCGGCTTGGGATACCCGCTTCAGCACCAATGATTGGCCCGCAAGCTGGCTACAGAGAAGGTCGGCCATTAATGAGCAGATGGATTTATGTTTTCTCTCCTAATGATTGAGGTCATCTAGAGGCGACAGCTCGCTGATCCAAGATCTGCATTGGTGTTGAACTATCATGCTCGGGTGAGAAAGCAAAGGGAAACCTGGGAAGGATGCCAAAGGCAGGGGGGGAAAGTATCCACCCTCCCTGCTCATTGATTCATTTAGCTGAACTCTCTCAAAGCCCTCCCTCTCACGAGGGCTGATATTATCCCCAATGGAGGGAGAGAGGACGGATTGAGGGGAGACGCAAAGAAAAACGGGCAGAACAGAGATGTCAAAAAAGACAGGAAGTCTGCCAGGAATCCTTTTTCTGGTGAGAGAACTTGAAAAACAAAAGTCCAACAGCGTATATAAGAAATCTCAAGCCAGTTTGAGCTTCTTTAAAAAAAATCTATTGACTGTATGAACATGGTGAGATGCAACAATATGGCAGAAGTGTCGGGATCTGCTTGTCTCTCTCGCCATCTGTCTGTTGCTGCAGGATAGTATGAGTGGGGTATGTGGACAGAGGTGCGTTTTGGATATTGGATAATAAAGGTGTACGTTAGCCGATACCGGACTGTTTTGTGTCGCCGCGTCGGCTCACGACACTTGACGTTTCTTCTCGTACTTTGTTTCCTTGTCTTTCTGTGGCACACTCTCAGTCTTAACTCTTTTCTCGGACTCCTCCTCTTTCTGTTCCTTCTCTCGCTACAGCATGTCACTCCCTTCCTCTTTCTGTGTCTCTGCACCCCCCACCTCCTCCCGTCCTCCCCTCCTTTCTCTCTCCTTCCCTCTTGGCAGCGGTGCCAAAGTGGGCTGGCAGACCGAGGCAAACACAGCACAGGGCAGAGCAGAGGGTGATCCAAAGGCTGGTGATTTGATTATGTGTATGTCTGTGTTCTTAACTCCTCTGTTGTTGGCGTCTTCTCGTGTTTGACTCTGTTTTGGTTATACGCCACTGACAGTAATGCAAGTCTACTGCTGGTCTGTTTTGGACCTCTTTGCTGTTGGTGTGTTTGATATTGTCGTTTGTGTGTGTATGTATTTTCTTTTCGCGTGTGTGTCACAGTGGCTGTGTGTGAGCAGACGTCCCTCTGTCACCTCGTGTACGGACAGACGCACTCACGCCAGTAGGAGGGGATTGTGGGAAGGGGGTGTAGCTCTCAGAGGGTGTGCTCTACTCCTCTCTTTTCCCTTCTTCCCGCCATCACGGCCCTCTTCTCCGTCAGTCGTCCGGCCCAGCCCGCCGCTCACTACAGGCTTCAGGTATTTCCCTTTTTTTAATCCTGTGACACCTTTTCCCTGCAGTCTGTCTCCCCGAGTTCCTCTCGCCCTGTTCTCTGTCCTTTATCGTGGTCTTTCTCCTAAACGTTGTCTGTTGTTATCGGTTGCCACGCCGCACTCTCCTCGGCGCCATTTTGGCTCAATGTACATGACAGGAGAAACTTTTCTAGAGGGACACTGCGACTCCCTGCTGACAGTCTTCTTTCCCCTGGTGTCTCTATCTCTTTCTGTCTTAACCTGAACCCCTCTTTGCCGCAGGACAGCAGGCTCTGACGGGGGGGTCAACAGTATTTTCTGTGGTTTTCTGTATTGAACAGGTGTCTCTGTGGAGACTGGTAGGAGGGACGACAGGCCTTCTTGGTTACTCACTGACCTCAGAGGGTTGTGTGGCTTGAGAATGGTTGTAAGCTTCAGGTTAGTGTAAGTATAGGTGCTAACCAGTGTTGAAGAGCTGTTATGGGACGAGTGAGGCACAAATCTCTTATCATCCGGGGCCATGGCGATAGAGATAATATAAGGACAATATTTACTTCCTTTGTTTCTAGCCACTGTAAAAAGTCTGATATATGGCAGAAGTTTCACAGAAACATGTTTGCTGGTGCAGTTGTGTGTCCAGTTTTATGCTTTTTCAGTCTAGAGTTGTGTCTGTTTGCCAAAAGGTAGCTGCTACAACACTGCGTCATTAACATCTTTATATACTTTACATTTCAGAGGAAGCATTGGGCAGAAATGAAACTGACGATGCTGTAAAGAAAAAGGTTTTTTCAGTAGTGAGACGAATGTTTTGTTTTATTTGGTTTTGTTGTTGTTTTTTGACACGCCACATGAGAAGAAGAAATTTAAAGATGAGCGGTAGCATTTGTGTGACTGGTGTGTATTTAGGCAACATGTAAAACTGTCGTATATAAGGGTAATTTTGATTACAGCTGTATGTCAGAGACCAGAACACTGCACTTGAATTAGACAAGCGACTGTGCATATTGACCAAGAGCCGTTGCAATAATTTAACCAAATTTAGTTGGTCAGATATTACATTGAAATATCTGCTTACTGTACATGTAATTAGGAACCTAACTGGACAACTTTATGCCAGAGCTGCATATTGCATCTAAATATGGGTTGGTGTTAAAATGGCGCCTTCATGCCACGTGTAAACAGTGAACACCATCAGACCTTTTCATCATACCCCTCACAATTAGCGGCTATGCTACTCTGTCAAGTCTCTATTTTTTCTGATTGCTTATCTTTCGCATAAAGTGGCAAATGGCTGCATAACAAAAGTAAACTAGTTTTTTGTTTGTTTGTTTTTTGGATTTTTTGCATATCAAAATGTGGTACTAAAGAAAGACAAACGTTAAGAGGAAAAAGGGCTTGAAAAAATATAGAGATCAAAAGTTACAGAGATAGAAAGAGAGGTAGGAGTGGGAGTGCTCTTTCCCCGCCCCTCTCGTATCCTCAGATGAACTTATCGTGTTGCCTCATAATGCTTCTGAGTTTTTCTCCTAGAGGCAGTCAGGCTTACTTCCTTCATTCAGCCTCGACATAGCTGATTGGTTGATATCTTGGCTGACCGACCGCGGTTTGGAGCGAAGCAACAGGAAGTTTCTCTTCTCATGCAGGAAGCTGCAGCTGTTTCGTCCTGACATACACTGCTTTGCACTTTTGCACGCATTCTCTTTGTGTGCATGTGCACAAATATGCACATGCACACGCGCACACATGCACTGGCTTTGAAAGGGCATACCTTTCCAAGTGTTTGTGATTATATGCTGTATACGTGCATGCTTGTGTACAGTCTGCACCGTGTGGCATTTGTAAATGCTCTAACATGTGGGCGTGTAGCGACATGCAAGGCCAGGATTCTGAGCTATCAGAAACATTTGAAACCATGGTAACCACACATCTCATTAGCACATTAGCAAAAGCATAGACAAGTGGAGATGAGAGGACAGAGAAAGTAGATGGAGAGGAGGAAAGCGACCTTTCTTCATTCGGAGATTTTAGAGACACACACTAGTCATTCGACTACTTGGAGGACTGTCCACACAGCCCAAGCCTGCAGATTGGCTGTTTGGCCTGTCAGCCATAGCTCCTTGTCTATATGTGTATCTATGGGTCAGGTTGTTGTTGGAAGCTGATAGTCAGCACAGTGACTCCCATATGCTCTTGGCGTATCTGGGTCATATATCTTTTCCTCAAACAAACTGTCCAGCATGTTTATCCAGCGCTCAGGCTGACTCATGTCAGTTCAGCATTTGTCTGTGCAGCCATCTACTGCACAAAACCAAAACACTGATCGCAAAAGCCTGGAAGCCTTTTTATTTAATTACCATTCATCTAATCAAGATCAACTGAGCTCCTTTAATGCCCACAGTTTGAGCAACTGTGCTGTGTTGTCTGTACCAGTGTACGGTTGTGTTAGTACACACATATGGCAGCATATCTCTGCATATATGCGAGCGTGAGCTGTGTGTTGTGCCTAGCTAATGAGGATATACAGAACATCAGAGCGGGCACCATGCCAAGTGGGATGGTAGAGGCTCAGTGCTCCTTCGTCCTCTAATGCAGGACGTTCCTGAGAGAGTGGGAGGATGAAAGCTTGTGTGATAAAGTCACCATGGTGCTTTTAAGAGGATCAGTAAGAATGGACGTGAGTTAGACAAGCAGTCAGTCGGGGAATTCTTCACTCTGCCATCTATTGTGGCTTACTTCCTCCATCAGCGCCACCGCTCCTCCCCCTCTTTAACCACCACCTCCACCTCCTTACTCCCCTTATTGAAATTCTGCCTGGCACACAGACTCTGTCCATTCTTGGCACAAAGCTCAGAGAGCGAAAGAGAGAGAAACACACAAGAACCTGTACCAATGGTGTGGTGCCCCGTCCGTTGTGTCTGTGCCAAACATTCATTCTGTCTCGCGGACCGAGGGACCAGGCGAGCCAATAGGTGTTTTCCTGCCTCTGCTTCCTGCGATAATCTGCTCCAATTTTGAGGACTTTTGTTGGCAACTGGGTATGCTGCGAGTGTTCTGAGATTCGATAATTAACCCGCGTGTTTACGTTGTTTGCATCGGACAAGGAATAAATCGCCCGGTGGGGGACAAAGTCTGAATCCTCCCGTCAGTGGAGGAGAGGAGCTAAGGCTGGTTTCCATTATATTCTTAATCCTTTTTTTCACGTGGGTTTCTGTTTGTTTTAATGTGGAGACGTGAAGTTTGTAAAACCTGGTTCCCTTTGCTCGCCGTTTTAATGGCGTTTGCTCTTTGTTTGACATCGACATGTTTAGAAAGAAAGAAGAGAGGACAAAATGAGTGGGCACGGCGTGGTCAATATGTCCATTAAAACATTAAACCATCCATTCTGATTTTAGTCTGCGGTCCACAAAAGTCCACTTTGGCTTCTTTCTAAAAACACAATGAAGGCAAAGTGTTTCTTAAAAAGGCCTCCCAGTTTAGTAACTGGTATAAAAAGACTTGATGTTGAAATTTTATTCTGTGGGCTTTATAGAGAAAAGTGATGCCAAAGAGCTCAAACTGTCAGAGGCTTTTGGAAACCTCGAAATACACGTGTGACTGTCACCCAGAGAAGGATGACAAGGCCGAAGCAGGAAATCGCCTCCAGAAAAACACATCCTGGTTGGTCACAGCAGAGTCGTGTTATCAGAGGGTACGAGTGGACAAGGCCCACGTTTCTTGGCTTACACTGAAACCGCCGCTGTGAATTTACAAACATTCAGCCGTGATTCTGCTGTGACAGATGCACAGTCTGTCTGATAGGCAGATGGGATTAGCTCAGAAGGCCAGATTTCTCCAAGTTCCTCCAGCTGCCCCGCAGACGAGAGCTGCGTTTATTTTCAAGAAAAAGTTATCGGGCCAGCCGGGACATACGTACCTGCTGTAAGCGCCACGGAAAATATCTGCGCCCGGCACGTGACTGACCGCGTCGACTCCGGTTTTGCACAATTAACCCAGAAAGCACAGAACTCCCCACCAGCATTTATTGTGTGCATGTTTTCCTACTCGGATGTCTTGTTAAATCTTCGTTAACTTGACCCATTTCTCCGAGAGCACTGTGTCGTATCAGCCTCGTCCTCCGAACGCGGCTGCAGTCGGGGGACGTTTCTTGGCGACTAAGCAGAGCCCATAGATCTGTCACTGGCGTGGTGACAGAGTCGGGCGTCACGCCAGCGCACCCCCACCCATTCTGTCTGTCTGGTCTTCTGTAGTCAGTCTAGCAGGGTCTACTGCATGCTAACTATAGGCTGGTCTGGACCAAGTCTCAGGGGTCGTGGCTGTATGCTAATTTATGCAGGCGGTGTACCTTCTAACCTCATCTCTGTTAGTCTGAGGCCCCGGCCTGGCGTTTGTCTGCCACTCATTAACCCCGCAGTTACTGGCATGTCAACCTGATGTGCACGGAGCTAATCTTTATCTCATGTTTAGCAATAGTTTGACTGGTAATGGCTGAAGGAGAAGCAACGACTTCCCAAATGAATCAAACTTTAACAGAGCAAAATGCCTGCCCGCTCTGTGAGGGTGCTACTGAAACATTACACGGACAGAAACATGCTGCACGCGGTCGTGGCTTCGTCCAGCTGCCTGATAAGTAAAGTTAGAGTTTCCCTCTCGCTCCGTGATAGAGTGTCGTCTGGCTCTTTTGGCTTCGCCTTAGTGTTGGCACAGGACTGACTCTCCATCACTCCTGATAGAACAGCTGTGCTTTCTTCATCACGATGCAGCAAGCTCACGAAAAACCTAAAAGGTAGACCCTTACAGTGTTTTAAAGCAGACCTAAAATGGCCGATGTGCAAGACGCCATTTTGTGTTTCGTTGTTGTGTTTTGGGGGGCAGAATCCCAGCTTTGTATTCAATGAGAGGCAGCTGGTGGAAGCCATATTTGCAGGCATCTGTGTGTGTACCTCCGTCTGAGGAGCAGCAGCCAGCCTGCACAGGGATAGCCGCTGCAATGAGCTCAGTTTTTGGCGAAAACGGAGGATTCCTGGCACAGAATCGAGCAGCTCGCTTTTTTTCTCTCTTTCGATCACATGCCAGAGTCTCAGGAAGCCAGTGAGTTGTTTGTTGGGCTTTCACACATTAGTGCTCTCACTTTCCGTCGTCCACTCACCGTTAAAATGATTTGCCTCTGATTTATTTTAGCGGACCGTGTTTCTTAAAGACGTTACAGAAAAACGGGGTCGATCGTGAGGATCTTCTTTTGTTTAGAAGCGATAAATGTTTCTCCAAATCTTGGCAGTTGAAGACTTGTTGGCGTGAGGCGTGAGCACTTTCACTCGTGACTTTGAGCCGTACCTATTTTAAACCAAATAAAACAGACACGGAGAACAAAAGCAAAAATGCAACGAGGCTGCTTTTTGCAGAGGTTGAATTTCAACACGTCACTCGAAGATATTGTGAAAAATGTAACTTTTAAAAGTACACGAGAATAAAACTTGAATAACCAGATGATTTCAGTGAGTTAGTTAATATTATTGAGCGCTTTCTTTCTTTGTGCCGTTGCAGGAAGGATACCTTTGCGGATCTTCGATGTTGAAGCAACGTGGATGCTGTCCTTGGAGCTGAGGTAGTAGATTGAATAGTTGTGGGGTTGTGTAACCTCTTTTTTAAATAACTATACAATCTACTGTCTTTCCCAAGAGACAGCCGAGTCAGCCGCTCGCCGACTGCCGTCTCCAAGCAAAAACACGAGCTTTCAGCAGTCTTATTCTTGTTTTCACGCCGAGCAGGTAAATAGGCCCAACATTTTTAGAAAGGTGAACCTGGGGTGTGTTTGACTTGGGCTCTGACAGGGTGAGGTAGTAGGTTGTATAGTTTGGTGGGTGGGACTGCACCCTGCTCAGGTGATAACTATACAGTCTATTGCCTTCCCTGAGGAGCTCGCTGCACACTGAGGAACATACAACACATGCTCATGGCTCAAGTATGACGTTTATTGCCAGATATAATAAAAAAGGAGGAGGAAGACACGCAGCATGATTAGTGTTGAATTGACTGGAAGTGTTAACTTATGTGCTTTTAAAAGATGTACATTTTAATAAAGTCACATTTGTCTTAAATAAGTTGTCCAAAAATCAGTGAATGGCAGCTTGAAATTATTTGTCACACACTGCAGTTGTGATTGTCGTCGAACAGGAGCTGTGCCGATGGTTAGTGTGTGCCGCCCTCTAGTGGAGACACAGGAAATTGCTATCTGTAGAATAAAGTTTGCACAAATATCCATAAATGGAAATTACACTCAACTGGCTTCTTTCCCCAGTCTATGTGATTCGCTTTAATAAAGCTTTACATGATGGTTGAACACAGACTCTATGAGCAGATACAAACTTCCTGACAAAGTCCAAAAGGCCCCTTATTGGAGACTGCTTTTCCATCTTTATCCAGATGTGTATGTTAATGGCTCAGCTGCATGTTAATGATCTGCGAACCTGCTTTTTCCCGATGGCAACAGTTTAACCACGCAAGGAAGCGCCTCCATAATTGACCGTAGGCCTGCTGGATCTTTGGAATGCGACAGGCATAGATCACAGGGTTGACTGCTGAGTTGGCGTGAGACAGGAGAATACCTGGAACATTTGGATTGGCTAGTGTTACATTTCACAGCAAGTGGTGTTAATGAGTCACATGCTCTCGAATATTTAACAACCAGCTGCAAACTGCGTAAGGGCTAGAAAAAGTACTGTCACCTGCCTGTATAGAGCGTTCCCTGTGTGACAGCCTGAGGGCCTTGAAACAACAGCAGACAGTTCATCAGGTGGAGAGGAATCCAGCAGCCAGCAAACAAGATGAGGACGAGAGCCAGGGAGCAGGCCAGCCTCTTCTCCCTGAGCAGAGAGGCCCGGGACTGAGGGCAGCTGTCCTTTAGACGTCCCTGTAGGCTCCAAAAGATTCGAGTGTAGAGGAGGGTCATGACCAGCAGGGGTGCCATGACACATCCGAGAAAGTTGAAGTAGACCATGAAAGGGAGGGAGATAACTGAGAGGAAAGTGCACGGCGGACGGATGAAAGAAGTGGAAGATGTGTTGGTAGAATCAGATGCTGGGGAGGAGTAATTGTGCCAGCCGAATAGAGGAGTGAAGCCAAGGAGACATGAAAGCATCCAGCAAACAGACACGCCGATCCATGTGTGCCTTTGTGTGGCCAAGGCTTTGTATCTGAAAGAGGGATAAAGCACAATAAAAGGGAAAACCTGAAAATATCACAGTGTTCACTCACAAAACAGGAGACCCAGAGTTCACCTCACCTGAGTGGTGTGTGCAACCGCAGGTATCGGTCCACAGCAATTGCTAGCAGTGACAGCACAGATGCCTGCGTCAACACCAGCACAACACAGCTGAGAAGCAGGCACAACTCAGGGATTAGACTCACCCAGCCATCCAATAATACTGCAAGGGGCACAGCGGCCACACCCACAAGGAAGTCAGCCACTGCCAAGGACACGAGGAAGCAGAATGTTGGTTCCCGAAGGGAATCCCGGATACCGAAACACACAGCACACATCACCAACACGTTACCAAAGCAACATGCTGCAGCAATAAGCACTTCCAGTACTGTGTAGGCCACCCAGCTCCATTCAGCCATTAGAGCAAGACAACCAGAAGCTGTTACGAATGACAGAACGAGTTTCCTCGAAGGCAGCTGAGTAACATCCAACACATTCGATGGTTTGTCTCTTGTTGCTTTTGGCTTCAATTTAGCAACAAAGGCACTGAGCTGACACTTTTTATATGCGAACATGCATGCGCTTGTACGTGCACGAACAACAGGCATGCACTCCATGGAGACGCCATCTGTATTTCATCAGTAAGTGAAGAGCCTTTCCCTACTCCCAATAATGTAAATGTGGCTTTTCCACAAAAGGGGTGTGTTTCGTGCTGTGGGGGGTGAAGGAAAGTTGGAGTTGCAGCAAGATGACATTTAAAAGTTCTGTTACGACAAGTCCAAGTAGAGATGTGTCCTCAGCAACACGTATCAAATGAATCAAAAGCGAAAGCTTTCATGCAAACAAAAGTCCCATAAAGACAAAGGTTTTTAATGACATATAATGGTTATGTTTATTACCTGACTGAATTTCTATTACAGTTGCATTTTACTCTGAGCCTTACAGCTTAAGGATAAAAATCACTAGTCTTTACTAGTGGAGAGAATGATCTACAAGAGTAGATCTTAGTTTTGACTGTTAAATTTTAAGCCACGAGGTACTTGGTAACCGCAGTAAAGGAAACGTGGATTTCAGGAAAAGGTAGAATTTCTTTTCTGCCTTTCTTTTGGAATGAAAGTATCGAAACAGGTCAAAATCATACAGAAATACAATACATGATACACCAATGAGTCACTTTTACTACCTGACATTGCAAATGTGGCACGAAGAAACTACTGGAACAAAACCTGTGAGTGTGTTCTATAAATCAAGTACTAGTACAATAGTACAATAGGTACTATTGTTTATTTAACTTGGGATTGACACTCAGTTTGGCAGCTTTATAGAAAAAAAAGTCTACTTCTCATCAAAGTTAGGGTGTGTATCTGTGTGTGCTCGCTTCTGTGTGTGCAAACTCTTTAGATGTTACTGATTAACACGTCTGTTTTTAGTGGCGGTTTTTCCCTGCATGCTCACTTTGCATACAATTTTGGCTGTGGGTGCAGGTCTGTCCGTCCATGTCTGTGTTTATTTGAGCCACATGCACTGTGCGGGTTATCTTTACCATTTTACACACACACACAAGCATATAGTCAGATGTTCTGAAAATATGTGCAGATTTATTTTATCATAAAAAAGACATTTTTGACACAAACAGATCATGTTTTCTTAACCAAAATGAAGAAGATGATTGTAAACTGTATCTGCTAAATATCTGCGATACAGAATCACACACAAAGAAGAGAAATATGCTACTTTTATTTGAAGGATTTAAGTTCTACTTATAAAGTAGATGTTCTACAATAACCTTTTCGATTTACATGATAAAAGCCAGATCACCTCTCCCACCTAGCCTGTACCTGAAGTTTGCATTTACAGTTCTTCCCCTCACACTGAATACAATGTGGGTCTGTATGTATAACTGACTCTGAGCTACGGTGCATCCGCTTCTGGCTTTCAAATACTCAGTATTCATTTGTTATTCAAAATGCCACAGAACTATAATAAGCAGACACGAGATTCATGGGACACCCAAAGTGATTTCCCTTGACATCCTTTGTCCTTATTCTATTTCTATGCTAACATAGACTCATTGTTTCTACTTTGTATTTGAGTCTCCCTGTAGACATTTTAGCGTCTTCTCATCAAAGCGGTAAGTGAGCTTCCGTTTAACTTTGTGAATCTCGCCTGTGCGAGAGTAGTTCCTTAGAGCCCGTGCCATCTTCTGGTACGTCATGGGCTTGCGATTCCCCTTTCGCCGACCCCACAGCTGGGCCAGGCTCTCCTTGTTTTGGGAAGAGAACTGAAATGTGCCAGAGGAGGACTGGACCCACCAGATGCAGCTACGCATCGATGGCGTCTGAAGCATCTCAAACAGGAACTGGAACAGCCGCTCCTTCCTCTTTCCTTAGGAGGAAAAAGGGGATGTAAATACAAATATGAGGTAACACTGTCTCATATGTGCGTGCATGAAAACAGAATGCTGTGTGGGAGACGTTTGGTATTTGTAGGCTGTTGAGAGTTTTAGTTCTTACACACATGTTCAAATGTGGTTCTGTCTATGTCTGTGTGTGTGTGTGTGTGTGTGTCTGTGTGTGTGTGTGTGTGTGTGTGTGTGTGTGTGTGTGTGTGTGTCTGTGTGTGTGTGTGTGTGTGTGTGTGTGTGTGTGTGTGTGTGTGTGTGCCACTCTACCTGACAGTGGTGCAAGAGGCAGGGGATCTCTGTCCTTCCTGCTCCCTGTGTCAGAGGATGGTGACGGCGAATCCTGGTACTGGGAGCTACTGGACTGGGAATCTGAGTCAATGTATCCAGATGCCTCATCGGAATATGCTATGTGTCCCTGTGGTGAACACACACACACACACACACACACACACACACACACACACACACACACACACACACACACACACACACACACACACACACACACACACACAGACAAAAACGTGTAACTATCTTTATAAATCATATACAACACCAATGAAATGGCTCATGTTAGTCTAAATTCTACTTCGAGTTGATCGTGCCTCTCACACAGTATGAAAAAGATAATTAAGGCTAAATTTACCAGGAAGTTGAGGTTCTTGAACTTACCCACTGGTTGTCATGGGGACTAGGCCAGGCTTGGGGCTGCTGTCTGTATTCCTCACTGTGAGAGCCACAGTGCCACTCATAAGCATGCTGACCTGACCAACTATTCTCTATAGAGAAACACAAAAGAGATACATGTAGAAATAATCCACACTCAGACACACTCTGGCATCTCTCTTATCTTCCCCCCCCGGCCATCATTACCATCATGACACTAACCTATAATTCTGCTGCCTTGGTGGGAGTGTATATGTTGCCCCATTGAGGTCAGAGGTGATGCAGGCGTGTGTGCAGGCTGGACCTCCAGTGAATGCTCCTGCAGGTACTCCTCGATGACTTCCAGGTCAACCTCAGGGCAGGAGGAAGGAGCCACTCCACTCCAGGCTCCCCTGCCTCCACTTAGCTTGAGCTCGGTTGCATAAGCCATCTGACACACACACACGGCAGGACATAATGAACATTTGCATTTGTTGTATCTATTGTCAGTGATAGCCTGAGGCGTTACTATGACACATAACACCCATTTTGTTTTGTTTTCTTTCTTTCTTCTCATGAAGCCCATTGATGTTCTGTTGTGTGCCACTGTTGTGCTGTGATGCACACAGTGAATGATTTTGCTATCTGAAGATCACTGACGGACACATTCATCAATTTTGAATGAGCCTCGTTCTGTTTAGAGCCCTAAAAAAGGAGCACAGCTCATTGTTATAATAGGATTAATTTAAATAGCACACATTTGCAAAACTTAATCTCGCACCAATGAAATGAATTTGATCCTAGCTCTGTGCTGAAGGGTTTGTGTTTTGGATAAGAGCCGAGGAACAACACTGCAAGCATGTGTATTTTAGTTTGACTGGCAAATTTATGCAAGTGTTTGTGTTTTCACGGCCACAGATAACATGCAGGTAACCGTACCATATGGCTTAGCTTTTCATAGCCCATTTTCCAGTAGCCTTTTACCCTCAGTCTATACATAGATGACATGGTAATATTTAAGACCACATTGTCACTCAGATCCAGTTATAAATATATAAATATGCCTTTCCTTCCTTCACACAATGCCCAACAAAAAAATAGAGAAAGTATCAAAAAAATCTGATCAAACTCACCGTCTCCATTTCTGTCAGCATACCAAAAGGATGATCTGGAAAGAGAAGACGACCTCATCAGTTGAGCCAGTGGTCAAAACTTTGTCAAACATGAACTGAGAAGTGAAAGAAGCCGTCACACATAAACTCAACAGCACTTCTCTAACTTATCAGACACCATCATATGAAAAGAAACGACAAAAAAGCTGACTTGAGCGAATAAGCACAGCAAAGATCGACGTACCCGTCGAAGGCGCACTCCTGCGTGTGGTGCAGTAAAGTAATATCCTCAGGCATTAAAAGGCGGAGATGTCAGAATGTGAATGCTCACCTGTGTGATGTTCCACCTGGATGTCATCTCTCTTATACTCTATCCACACATGCCCTCCTCCCCCTCTCATTGGCCAGTGAGGGCTGTCAAAAGGGGGGAGTGGTTTATTTTGCCTATCTATTGTCTCTTCATACAATGTAATTTTTACGTTAGTATTATCCAAAGTGCTACTGTACAGTCACTGGTTTTATAATTGTTTTCAGATGTACAGACGTTTAAATGTCAGCAATAAAGTTTGTCCTGTTTTTGGAGATTGTCAGTGTTTCACATTTTAAGGGAGTCAAAGCCTGCGGTGTGCCTGTGGTTTCTTATCATTTCATTTGGCACAGACGAGGTGCCATGGAGGACAATAATGTGGCCATATTATTTTGATTTTATATTTCTGTTGAGGTCAAACATGAAACTCATATGAGTAGGTTAAAAAATATGATCTGATATATATATATATATGATAAATATGATGAGTGATGGGTATTTTACACATTATATTTGTTGCAGAAAAACAGATTCTCTAGAGCACAGTAACATGTAGATGTAAGTACATCTAAGGATATTTAGACATTTGTACTGTACCCTAATTTCAGAACTATGACTCACATTAAAACTTATTTGCAGACGTTTTGTATTTACAGCATTCGTTATGTTAAAACTGGGCATTTGCATAAAATCAAGTGAGAGAAGAGTGAAGGCATGCTCTCTATGCAAGGTCCGTCTCCAGGAAAAATAATCCTCGGGAATATCATACTTCCAATGCCTAAATGCCAGGATTTAATTATCAATGCTTGGAGTTAAAAAGAGTAAAAAATTCTTAAAACACTTAAAAGACTTTACACATCCTCAGGACAATGCAGTTAAGGTAAAATGTGCTGTAAAAGTAAAATGTTACAACTCATCTGTGTCACAGATAATCCGCTGGTTTCACTTAACCACAAAGTTGTAACTGTAACTGTAATCTGAAATTATTTGTCATCACAGTGATAATGAATGCTCCTACACAATGACATTGTTCTTCATAAACCATTGCAGGGAAGCAAACAGCGGCAGGCATTACATCACCCCGCAGGTTTAGAAAACAGCGTCATTCATAGGTGGCTTTTGATGTGCGCTGCATTGTGGCTGCTTCCTTTTTTGTGCTGTTTTTGTTGTGTGTGTGTTTTTTTAAATTTCAGGCGTAGATTCCTGGACGCAACATGTGTTGTAGCGCAACATGTGCTTTCTTTCGCACGATGTATATAGGAGAGGGATTTCCCCAAAGCTTTTTTTTGATCTGTGACAACAAACCTGTCAACCTCTTAGAGTCTGCTGCGTGCACTGTCAGGTTCGCTACAACAGTCTGAGTGGTCAAACGAACCAAGTTAAGAGTAGATAATATTAAAGCAGATAGTGCCTTTATTCCAGTGCTATTTTGTGTGTGTGTCTGTGTGTTTAACCTGTGTTCATTTGAGGTCCCGCAAACAGTCCAGTAGGACACGAAACTCTTTTTCTAGTGGCGAGTAAACAGGAGTGTCAGCGATTCTTTATGTTAACCAAATGTTAAACTGATGAACTTTTTACAGTGTAGTTCTGCAAGGCATGCTGGGACATGATGAGCATCTACATCCAAAAAAAGCACGAAGCAAAGCAGCAAACTGTGTTATCAAAGGCCACTGACTCATGATAAGCACTGTCGTAACAAATCCAGCCGATTGCCTGCTTGGATGAATGATATATGGTGCATATGAAGCCGTAGAAGCAGTGGGTATCACAGCACGATAAAAACACCGGGAATCTGGACAATAACTTTATAGCGTGTCATCGATCTGTGTACATGTTCAGTACACTGAAATATTACCACAGGCACATTCCCTGTAAATGATCAGGGTACACAGGGATCATGGTGATTGAGGGTCATTATGTCATAGTGAACGAGCAAACACTTGGTTGGCTTTCAGAGTCAGAAACGTCTTAACTAAAGATATCTGCAGTCAGATGTTTCTGCTGCTTAAATCCAGAGCGATGGTCCAACACCAGGGGTGTCAAACAGTCCTCGAGGGAGCTCTTTACACGCGTCCCTGCTGCAGCACACTGAATAAAATTAGGGCATTAGCCAGACTGCAGAACTTGACTGCTTGCTGATGTGGCCATTCAGCCATTGATTCCTGTTACAGCATCTCATGAGTGAATGAACATAAACATAAACATGCAATAAAAGTACTTTTAGAAGTACATTTTTCCAAACACTTACATTTACTTACATTTATTTAGATTTACTTGAGTATTGTTAGGGGTCGCCACCTCAGCATGCAGTCAAGTTCTATAGTTTTGCTAATGACCTGTTTATTTTATTCAGGTGTGTTGCAGCAGGGACACGTGCATGTTTTAAATTAATAGTGAATCAGTCCAGAAAAACCTGTCCAGCAAGGGGGAGCCATATCTTCTTTGAAAGATCAGCAGTATTTCTCGTACCTAACGCACGTGATCCCAATTTTTTTTAACTCTCAGGATGCTGACAGTATATTCCATATATTATATTAAAGTACAACCACAAGTGAGAAAGAAACGACAGAGTAGGCTGTGGTCTTTATAATGAAGAAGGATATATGAGGAATATTTGCTTACAGATCCCATGACCAGTATCATAATATCATAATTCTTTTTTTATGAACCTTCAGTTTCAGGAGGTCTCAGTTACACAAATACCATAGTAAGGATTGTTGCATGAAACTGATACCTACCTACCTACCTATCTATCTATCTATCTATCTATCTATCTATCTATCTATCTATCTATCTATCTATCTATCTATCTATCTATCTATCTATCTATCTATCTATCTATCTATCTCACAAAAAAGTTTTCCATTATATGTAAGAGTTCATGTACCAATTAAAACAAACTTTCATGCAATTTCCTAAAAAGATAAAATAACCAGGTAATTGTATTTTTTATAAGGTCAAAGTTCATCTCAGGAGGGGCGCACACTGATTCAGTTTTACTCAGCTATACTCTCATCAATCAACCAAATGATTGATGAGAGTATAACTTATACCTGTGACACTTTTATTTTTCCACGTTTCATGTGTTTGGCAGCTGCACCCTGAGATAAATGCTTAGAGTTTAAGTCAGTTAAAGTCAGAAATGCAGGTTTTCAGGCACTCAAATAATCGAGCTGAGAGGAAAACAAGCTGCCTAATTGTTGACAGATGTTGCATCATTTTTATACAAAAAAACCACCCATGTCTTCATACAAAATTTGAAATTACAGCAACAACCAAAAACAAAAAAAAAAAACAGCTTGCAGATTCGGGGGGTTGCTTTGCAACATGTGGTCAACATATGAAAGTCTATATTTCACTCAGAGACACAAACCAAGTAATTTTGATGCCAAAAGCTAAAGAAGGAAAGAAAAGGAAAAGTCAGCTGTACAGATTTGAAAGTGTTCTGTTGTAGCTCTTGGCACAAAGAGCAGATAAGAGCAATCGCCAGGTCAGATTTGCTTTACCCCGTCTGCATCCATAACATTGCACAAATGTGTGTTAAAGACGTGTCAGCATCCACAGTAGTACCAAGACATTACTGCTATCTGCAAGAACAGTTGTGCAAAAGTGTTGAATGAAATGTTTAAGGTTAGAAATAGTTGTAGCTGCAGTTGTAGGAATGATTCTTTGTCAAAATACCCACAAGAGCTTCACAAAAGGACTTGATAAACGTGTTCGGAAAAACCCTCAGCATTCAGTGTTACAGCTGACGGTTAGGGTTCTTAGAGGGCAGTCTGCACCTGGAGCATTCAGGCAAGGCGATAAGGCCAGAGAGACATTGGACCCTTGCACTCAGTAACACACACACACACACACACACACACACACACACACACACACACACTTGCACAGGTGGGTGAAATCTAAGAATTATTGCTTTACTAGAAAATGTAGGTGTTACAATTTGTGTTTTTGGACCTGAAATGTGTTACAGGAAACTGGAGTGGGAAAGCTAAATACGATGTGGCAATCCATCAATGTGCTCAAGAATTTACATCCAGGGGAGTCGTGCTTTAATCAGGGAATCGTTTCAAGAAGTGTTCGAGGCCAAACAAACTTAATTGATTACTTTTTCCTATCTCAAGAAGGCAGGTTAACCATCACTAGATTTATCTGCTGCACATAATCTTCTCCACTTTCCTAATTTCTTGGAAGTCAAAAAGATGATGATGACATTTTGCTGCTGTTGACATGCGTTTTCATATATTTCCCTGTTTCTTTCGTTGCTGTGCATTTGTAACGGTGTCCATGCGTGCGCGAGCGATTTAATCAACTAACCGCACTACGTCTGAGTCACTTGATGTTTAACGGTCAAAGAATAGCAGGTGAATTGTAAAACTGGCTTATGAATGCATGTGTATACACACACGCACACAAACACACATTCAACCACTTAATGACCATTAGTGTGCGAGGCCTTGAAGCAAAGGGGCTGTGTGCATGTCTGTGTGTGTGTGTGTGTGTGTGTGTGTGTGTGTGTGTGTCCAGGTGTAATAGGTTTACAGTTACAGCCAAACCCCTTAGATTAGTGAGCATACGCAAATCACCTTTACTCATGCAGGTTACTGGGAATTTCCCCAACGTCTACCCAAAAGTGTGTGTGTGCCAAGACATTAGTGACAGTGGGTGTTTTTTTCACAGTAGCAATCTTTCAGTGAACAAACACTAAACATAAACATGCGCTGAGTATGAGAGATGCTCACGATTTATTTACTGAAATCTAGCTGCTTCACAGGCATAAACACAAAAATCGTATTGTTTGATTTAAATGGTTTCATTTGTGTCGGACTAAACGTCTACCTAATAATGATTTGTGTCATCTGTAGTTAGGGAGCAACAGTTTGTTTTTTAAATTCTGCCTCGTGTTCACACCCATGGGCAGGGCCCTGAGTGTAGCCAGGTGATTCCAGTGAACAGTCTGGCAGGTGAGCAGGCAGGTGGACACCATGGTGTTGACATACTAACTGTGTATGAGAGACACTGGAAAGTATGCAAAACTTGAGGTTGATTCCTCTCTCACACACACACATACACACACCCCACCCAACACCATCACCTCCTCCACCTTTCAATTCGTTTCACACACTGTTGTCTGTCACTCTTGCGTTCTTGGTTAACACAAAGACAAAAGCTTTTTATTTATGTATTTCAGACGTTTCTGACAATCACTTGCGATTGTTTTGCCCAGATGTAGTTCATTATAACCACCTTGCAGCACGCAACTAAACGCATGCAGTTTGCAAATGGTCACCAGCAGTGCGGTGGTCAGATGGTGCAGAGGACAACATGCATTACTCATGTGGGAACGCTGGAGATAAGGAGAGGGATTGGGAACTCATGGAACTTTGCATTCCCACGGAAGATTGTTTGTGTCCTCCAGTAGGCCATCCGACAATCTGCGGTCTCAATAAACACTCATAAACCATCACACAGACACGCACACAACCCCACCGGCCTTATCGCAATAACACATAAACTCAAGTGTGAAGACGGTACATAAATCATCTGCTTTCACAGCCAGATAAGCACGGGCAAAGAAAGCTAGAGCGGGAGCGTAAAAGTTTTTATCACGCTCTGAAGATAAAGAAAAACATCTACACAAAATGTTCCAAAGAACACAATAAAGAGCCTGATGGTGTTTGATGAGCTATTCTGAAAGCAGCCCCTGTTGCACAGAGCAAAGCCCACACACTTCACACTTGGCGAAGCCATTCATATTGTCTCCGTGCTCAGTGTTCTCCTGCAGGAGGCCCACACCTCCACAGCTGTCACAAGGGCAGGGGAGGCGAAACAATAGCTGTCTTTTCTTTCCCTCCCTGAACTTGTCGCCTCATTTGCAAAAAGAATCACATGTAGCATCTGCCTCTTGCCATGTTTAGACTGTGCATGCATCTTCCAAAATATGGTGCCGTCTGATGTTTCATATTAAATACCATTTGTTTTTGTGAGTCCTTGGCTTCAGATCATGACGTGACATCAAAAATATTTGGTGTAGTTTGTTTTCCAGGTTTAAAGCCTTTTTTTAATGACTCTCTTTATGACCATAATTTACCATCTTCTGGTTATTTCCAGCCTCTCAAACTGGTTTCACAATGTGACAGCTCAGTGCACTTCAATGAACACTTTAGTCACCAGATCTGAATCCATTGTCTTTGTATGTGGCAGCATGTTAAGCATGCATGTGAAAAATCTGCACAAATTATGCAACGCTACCAAGTCAGCAGAATCTTAAAAGAAAAAACATCTCGAGATAAAGAAAGAGGAATAAAACACAAGTTACATCTTGGAAAAGAATCCAAAATTTCCAAAAGGGACGTGTTGAAACAACAGTCTCGACACTTTTATTCGATTAAGATTAAATCCATGGAAACAACATCCAGCTGGGTTTTTCTGCTGTGATTTCTGCACCTTTAGGACTGCCCAGTGGAGTCAGGATAATTGAGTCAGCATGCATGTACTGTACTCAGAAATCATGCAATTATGGCTTCCTCTTTCCAGAGAAGACAGTGTCATCGTCACAGTTACTCCTGGATATTTATCACTTCTCATCTGCGGTCAGCAGAAGTAATGACATGCAGTTTGGGCTGTGAAGTGCATGAGACTTCAAGCTCCTGTGGTTTCAGAATTTGCTGAAAGTGCAGTAACAGAATAATTCAGTCAAAGACAGTGTAGCCTCTGGAAGTTTTAAACCCGTCTGAGTGGAATTTCTGTGACTGTAAAGATTATTTACAATTATTTGACGTGTGGTTACTTATTAGTATTACAAATTGATCGTCGATGAGGAAGAACTTAAAGTGCATCTGCCGCAATCTGGAACTTGAATGGGGCTCTCCCATCAAAGACAGCCAATGTCAACTTCTACCTCAAATAATAACGACTACCGTTTGATGTTTTCCAGAGAAAAGGTCAATCACGCTACATATTCAGTTGCAACCTCAGCAAAAAAGGAAAAAACATTTCCCAAAGCTCTGGGTGAAAGGATTCTGACAAGAGAAAGTACATTTTAGGAAGAATGTAGGGAATTGGACGTCTTGCTGTATGCAGCAGATATCCTTTATTTATCATACTTATCACGGACCACTTTAGTTAAACGAAGGTTGGTATTTCCAGCTACAGAAAATTATGTGTGTCTGTTCTGAAAGCACATCCCTGCCCTTCTGTGTGCATAAATGGAGGGTGAGACAGAAAAGAACAGACATTAGTGGCACAGATACAACACTGATTCAGACTCAAGCATAACAAAAACTGGGCTGGAGGTGTTGCAAAGCAGCTTTGAGATTCATAGCAACTGTAAAGTAAATAGCACGCCATACGTGAAAGACAGCATTTGGATGGTATTTGAGCAAAGAGCTGATAAGAGATGTCATGTTGACAGTATATGCCATATTTGCTGCGTGTACATGTTTTCAGCAACAGCTTAAATCCCACCAGCTGTGTACATATGAACCATATGAGACGACAAGCACTTTAGAAAACCTTTTGCTGTGTTGTCGCAGTGTTACAGATCCATCAAAAGTATTTGAGCTTGTACTCCACTGTCCACATTGTTATTCATGACAAGCAGTGTTGGTCAAGTTACTTGAAAAAAGTAATCAGTAATTAATTACTGATTACTTCCCCCCAAAAGTAATCCAGTTACTTTACTGATTACTTATTTTCAAAAGTAATTAATTACTTAGTTACTTAGTTACTTTTTAAAAACACGATTTACAACCTGAAGAGGTGATAAAGCGATAGATCTTTCAGCCCAATTCTACTTTTTCTGCATAATCCATCATACAAAATGTAATCAAATGGAAAAGTCTCTTTTTTTTAAACTTGTTTTATTAGTTTTAATCTTTTAACTTTATGCATCAAGCAAAAATGAAATTATATTCAACATTCACTGACTGGAAGAAATTAGTTTAACATTTAAACCTATTTTCTGCACATTCCAGCTCATAAAATAAAATATTTTTTGTGTTTACACTCAGTCTTTCAAATAGATGCAAGTAAAACACAGCAGAAAATAAATAAAGTCAAAGACTCAGCGGTGCTGTTGCTCTATTTTCACCTGTAAAGCAGGAGTAGGGTAGGCGGAGGGTTACCCTGGTGCAGGTGTGCCGCGGTCAGTGGAAGGATACGGCAGTTTCTCTGTGAGTTTCCCATCAGTGCATCGTGTCATTAAACATGCATGTTGGAGGCTTAGTTCTGTCCGCGAAATCCTCACTGCTGACTCTCAAACCTTTTTTTTTTTTTTTTAAATGACATCAGAAACAGCAGTATGCGACATTACGTGATGGCAGAGCTTCAGTTCATCCTTTGTCATTTTTTTTTTTTTTTTTTTGATAAATAGGACAGGCGGAATGAATGAGAGAAAGAGGGGGAGAGAAAGAAAGAAAACCAAAGGGGAGAAGAGACGGTGAGAAGGGGGGGGAAGAGAGAGAAAAAAAAAAAGAACTCCTGGGTCACCTGTATGGAGAAAAAAAAAACAAACAAACAAAAAAAACAAACAGAGGAGACAGCAAACAACAAAGAGTAACATAATAATAGAGAAAACAAAGCACCATCACAATAAACTAGCTAGTCATAGATATCAATATTTACTAAGTAATAAACGATATTGTGCAGCACGCAAGATAGACAGCGCACAGTGTGCTTTGAGGCAGCAGCCAAGAAAGCTTTAGTCCGCGTCTGTGAATACCCATGTGTGCATACCTGTGTGGATCAGCATGCTTGCATTCCAAAGGTTTCTCCATGTAATGATCTGCTAGGGAGTGTGGGGGGGCCACAGCCCCGTCCTCCAGGGTGTGAAGCGGGTATGGAGGAGATCAAAACTCCAGACATCCAGAGGCCCCCAGAACACAAGAGACCAAGGAAGACCAACAGAGGGGCAGCCGCGCCACTGTCCCAGTAAGAGCTGAGGAGAGTCCCAGATGAGGGCTCGCCCAGCAGCCGCGGAGCAGAAGTCAGGGGGAGTTGCAGTGACGCGCCCGTGAGCTCCGCCGGCCCCCAGCTGCGCCTGAGTGACCGAGCCCCAGGCCGAGAGGCCGGGGGCACCCCACCTCCAAAGGGGCCCGAGCGAGCCCCAGGCCCCAGGCCCCGACAAGCGGCCGCCAAGGAGTGAGCCGGTGTGTACCCGGACGCCCACCCCCAGACACAAAGAACCACCAACACACCGACACCTGAGGGAGTCCGCCACCGGCAGGGGAAGTGGTGGTGGGTGGAGATAGGCCTCCAAACCTTGGAGGGCCTGAGGTGTCCCCAGAGAGGTGGCGTCTGATACCCAACCTGACATATAGACACAGACATACAGGCACACACAGACACAAACATCCATTCCCACCCTCATGCTCTCATATGCACTCACTCCACACTCAACCAACGTGGAGACAGACATAAAGAGACGTTGTACACACGATCACACTCCCCAAGCGTACTCTACAAACCGGGTCTAGGAACCCTTGCCCCTGGAGGGGGGAATTGCACCCAGACCCAGGTGGTGTTACCCTTTTCCCTGCGGTGGGGAGAGGCAGACCACCCCGACTCCGCAGCAGCAGGGAGGCCCCACACCCCAGACCGCAGTCGGACGGCCAACTCCTCCTACTAGCCCTCCCGCTCCAGCAGGCCGCAGAGAACGGGGGTGGGAGAAGACTCCAAACCTCCCTCCACCCGCTCATTGTAGTGTTGATGCATATGTGTTCTAAGGTGCAATTAAAACCCAGGAGGGCATGGAGCTACCTGCCATGGAGCAGCAGGTAAGCGCATAGTCCCTCCTGCTAGCCCTCAATGACTAAGTGTATTTAAAATTGAGAGGTGGGCAACGACGTCAGGGGTGAGGTGTACACCCTGATGGTGATTTGGACTCCGTGATTGTGCCCACCCCCAAGATCCTATATGTATGTGTAATGAGAGTGTGAATAATGTGAGTGTCTAAGTTGTGGGATAAAATTGAGGCAGAGGCTGCCTCTGGCCTTCTGGCTGCTGACTCTCAAACCTAGCAGTGAATTCTTTGACAACATTTCCAGTGGAGTTCAGTGAGCCTGTAATTAATTAATTTGTAACCATTCATACTCAGCTCCTGCTGGCCAGTGTGTCCAACAGAAGCAAAACCATTAAAACTAAGTGCAACCCTAGTTTCTTGTTGTGTTACTGCTCTCTGCTCTCTTTGAGCTGTGGGTATGGGGCAGGAAACAGTTTCTCTTAAAAGTATCTTCTACAGATACCCAAACGCACACAACCCAACACAACCCAACACACATTATGTTTTTCCACTTGTGTGCTGTCCTTTTATTTTTTATGTTTTCTAATATTTTCCCCATTTTCTTTCCCCCCTCTTTACCACTCCCATCCTCCCCACCTGTCAGCTGTGGAACTGCTAAATGACACATGTACTGATGTAAATAATAAAATAAAGTAAAATGAGACTAACATGAGGAACCTTTAGAAAGGTTATAGAGCAAATATCTTTAGCACTAAAGTGAGTTCAGATCCTGATTCCTTTTAAATGGTGGCCCACATACAGCCCACTTTAGTCTTTAGTCCAGTGAAACTCTCGTTTCTGTCAGTGTGGAGACGTTTCCTACACATTTAATCCCTGAGATATCTTCATGGGCAACAGTATGTCTCAGTTTTTCTGCATATTAAAGAAATGCAGCTGTACAAAAAATCAAAGAAATCTGTTAGCACGACTTCCTGGGCTTAAACTGTTTCTGGTGAACTCTTGTAAAAAACCTGAAATTTCTATATTACATTTTCTCGATTACTTAATTACTTTGGTTTAGCGTGGATGGCCAGGAGAGAGAGAAATGTGCCCTCACATTTTTGCAAAGGCATCCAGTGGGCCAGATGGGAATCTTTACTGGGCAAACTGTGGCCCCGGGCCTTATGTTTGACACCTGCGCTCTATAACAAACACCAAAACACTCAGGATGTTACACTCTCATCAGTCCCACCATAAACACTATCAGGTAGGAACCAAAATTAACGTTCATATGATGCTATAACGAATAAATACATACACAAAGTAAAATAAATAAAAACATAAATAAATAATGAAGTTAATTGTTGTGAATAATAACAAAGTAATTGATTATATAATAGTCAGTTATGCAAAGTCATAACATTGCGCAGCACAAAGTGATGTTCTGTTACATTAATAACTGCGGTTACATAAGTTTTATGGGTGCTTCAACATTTGTGTGACGCCATCAGCTGGTTGTGCAGCTCTTGACCTGCAGTGATGCTCTTCTGTCCTTTACCAGGAGATGGCGCCATTTTATCAGCCAATTCCCCAAATCCACTCTGGCTCCCGCGCAGCGGCACTAACAAAAACATAATTGCATGATTTAATACGATGATGGTAATCATGCTCTCAGCGATGATAAGCGTCATACCTCCCAGGTGCCTAATTTTGGTTTTAATAGCTATAATCTTTCACATGATCTGCGCCCTGCAGATGACTGGAATTCTATTATAATAGGGCCCCTCTCCCTTCATCTTTCCCTAAAATGTGTTGACGCTCCTGCGTGTCCTATCAAAGTTCTGCATGAATGAGACTCTGTGGAAACAGTCCAACACTTTGAGTCACTGTTAACATTCCATATCAGCCTCCCTCTACAGCTACACGACTGATACTATCACGCAAAACTGGGTAAGGCTACAAACGCAACACAAACATTCACGATTCACACGTCCATTCAGGACTATGAACACACACAATTAAACACAGTGCTGCGAATATAAACACACACAGACGTGCCAGAACCATCAGCAGTCCCTTTTTTCTGACGCCAATCAACATTTTATAGATAAAATTTACAGGTGCAGGAGTCAGACACACACACGCCTACAAACTCACTCAAAAACACATGGGTCTGATTGCAGCGCCAGTGGCATTGCTCAGAATAGCATCAAACAGAGAGCAGCGTCGTGCATGTGTGGACCTGTAGGCTTCAGTCAGCCCATTTCACCATATTAACCCTCGTATATCACACTGTCACTGAAGAGAGAATAAGCGAAGCAGAGATCAAACACCTGAGAAGCTTTGTCCTGGTACGACAGCGAGTCAAAGGGAGACATAACAAAGTGTTTGGGTGTAACACTTTTAAATGTACGTGTCCTCTTAAGAACAAGATCATGTTTTTGGAAAACAGGGTCGTTTTTACAAACAAACTGTACTCTGCACCCCTCATTTCTTCATATCGGTGCAGCGACTAATTGAAATGTGCAAACATAAACTTTAGGGATTCTTGGAGGACATCCACAGCTCATCTCTGGATCTTGGCTGCTTTTTGCTCTGGTCTCTGTCAAAATGATTTTCTTTAATACTGTTGAAGTCTGGGCTTTGGGGAATCCAATCAATGATTGATAGATAGTGTTCTGGTTTTCCTGCAGTGTGTTTGGGATCACTGTCATGCTGAAAAATAAAAACTCTGCCATATGGTATTTCATGGTGGATCAGAATCTAATAGTTCTTATAATTCCATCAATTTTGACAAAATCCACTGTCAGGAATGCAGCCCCAAACGATGATAGATCTCTGGAGACACTCATCCTTATACCTCTTTGATCATGATTTGAACCAGAACTTTAAAATTCGGATTCATCGCTCCGTAAGACCCGTGGCCACTGATTTTCAGTGCAGTTCTTGTGTAGTCTGGCATACCTCAACATTGTCTCCCCATTTCCCCTGCTTAAAAATGGCTTCTTGACATCCACCTTCCACCGAGACCATTTTGATGAGGCTTTGGTGAACAGCAGAGGGATCAACTGAACAGCCAGATGCATCTCTGAGGTGTTTTTGTGACAGGCCTAATGACATCATTTAAAATTGGTTCTTTGCCAAGTTGTTATACGTAGTCACGATGTGGTTTTATCCCTCGAGTTAGGTACAAATATTAAAGCCACACTAAAACATTTTGCTACTTTTCCTGTTTTTATTTTTTGGTAAGGAGATTTTTCTCACTGTCAGCAAGCCACAAATGCAGCTATTTTACACAGTTTTAACACTGGTGTAACGTGTGATATAAACACGTCAACCTTAGTACAACACGCAAATTGTAAATATGGAAGAATCTGTAGTCAAATACCTTATTTACCTGCAAAAAAGCACAAAAAGCACGACACGTTTAAACCGAGAGCATAACCTGTTTAGTTATGAAGGCACAGAGCGGACGGAGCCATGCAAAACAGATGTGCAGGGACATCTTAAAAAGATTGTGTCACTGACTTTTTGATCTAAAGGTTGTCACGAGGAAGTAAAGGATGGTTCTGAAGGTGCGTTACAGCAACGACACCCTGTCCCACCAGGCTCTTATAAAGCTTCGCTGAACTCAGTGACTGAGTTCATCCCTACAGGGTTATTATTGTCTCATACAAACACACAAATAAGTCCACCACCCTGTTTGTCCACTCACAGCAGCCCCTTTTCTCCAGCCTCTTGCCCCACCCGTGTACCCTGGACCCCTTACCTCATCCACCGTCCTCTGCTGTTCTTTTTCATTCTTCCCTTTGTACTGTGAGATGGAGAGCGGAAGAAAGGGAAACGGGGTGGGTGGGGTGGGGGTGAAGGTAAGGAGAGGGACCTTTGGTTGGCTTTCAGGTGGTTTCACATGAAAAGACAGCACACACTTAAGTTGCCGCCACCGGTAACCCACAGCGTCTCACTTGCTTCCGTTGAGTATACCTGAGTTAGCCTTCAACTGCCTCTGAACAGCCCAGGCAGGCACACATAGAGACAAAGGCACTGTGAACACAAGAATCTCTAAATGCACATACAAGTGTGCAGACACACACACACACACACATAAACTTCTATCAACTTTCGGTATGTGGCTTAGATTGGAGAGGCACTGGTAGGTGTTTGGTATGCAGGAGTATGGTGGGGAAGAGAAGGGATGTGGGTGAGTAGGCGTGCTGTTATGGAGTGTGTTTTGTGGGAGTGGGGGGGGCTCTGTTTGCACGGCTACTTTCTCTGATCTCCCCCCTGAATGGATGCTTCTTGCTGCGAGGAGCTCAGGTAGCTTTGTCTGTGTGTGTGTGAGTATTTTATTCCCAGGTAGACCACGGTGAGTGCTCTCAAGTCAGTGTCAGGTGTCAGGTAGTTACTTGTCTTCGTGTCTTCAAGGCTGCCTTTGCTTGGATAGTGTTTACAGCCCACAGAGCTCGGCGCAGAGGGGGGAGGAGTACGCAGGCAGCACTGGCTTTGATCTGATGCAGACTGTTTGATAGCATGCGTATGAGTGACTGAGTGAGTGTGAGAAAGAAAAGTGAGAGATATAGATGAAGTATATGAGTGCATGCGTGCTTTCCCACTTGCAGATATTTGAAAACACGTGAAACAGCTTAAACATTCATGCGATGAGCGTGAATTTTAAGCTGTTCGTTCACCGCAGGGCCGGACATAACCTTTCTGGGGCCTTCAGCAGAGTTTTATTTGACACCCTTCATTTTTAACATGTTAGCTGTACATTAATAACTCACAGTTCGTGCAGCATATACTGGTCGCATAACAGATTCATGATTTCTGCAGAAGCATTAACTGAGACCAGTGTGTTTCGGTGAAAGGGCGATGTATTTGTGTGTGGCCCCGAGTTTGATTAAAAAATATCTATATCTAAGTTTTATTAAGAATTTGGTGTTTTAAACTATATTTTACTGTTATGACTGTTGTCGTAATTTTATTATGTAAATCTGAGTGTGCAGGTGCTCCTCCATGATTGGTGCATCCAGGGTGGACAGATCGTACCGATTGGCTAATGACCGGGAGGCAGCGCACGAGAAGACATCGCCAGGGACTGCCAGGTCATTCATCCTCGGCCCCACCCAGCCGGCAGACCGTGTGTTCACTGTTTAACTGTGTTGGTTTAATGTAGGAGCCTGTTTTTGTCGGGTAGGGAGGAAAGTAATTGTTTTTTGGTTTAGTTCTTTTGAACAGGTAAGTTTTATGTACTCCTGAGATAGGCTACCTGTTGTTTGTTGTTTTGGCCTTGGGTTCACCCCGAAGTTATAGTTCGCTCCCTTCCTTTGTTTTTAAATTCCCTCATTGTAAATAAATCACTGTCACAAAGTATTAATTGCGTGATGTGCTGCTTGGGGTTGGACGGGGATGGATCACCCCTTATGTTGTGGTCTGCGCCTAGACGGGCCATAACATTTACTCATCGAGTTGTCCACTTTTTACTCAAACAATAATAATTCTTATATTTTCATTCTTATTCCTTATGGATGAATCATTGAGATATATAAACATATAGCCACCTGATGTTTAACAAAACAAACAAAAAAATTCAAGGCCTTCTGTTATTATTTAACACTTTGTAGCTGAAGAATTTTAAAAATGTCCAAGTGAGTGTAGTTAACCAGTCAACAATGTGAGACTCTGTGCTGGGTAAAATATATACTGAATATATCAAATATTATATAACATTTATGGAACTTTATTTAGCTTCTTTTTTTACAGAAATGTGTTGACAGCTAACTTAGCCATATCACACAAACATCACACAAGTTTCAGCACCTGTGTGAATATTTCAGTCTTGGGAAACAGCGGGAACTTTTTTAACACTGGAAAAACTAATGCAGCAAAATTAAACTTGTAACCAAACATCAGATCTATCAGAAGCAGGATAACAGATCCTTGACTTTTCTTCACACAGCGACACATTAACAGTGTAACATTCCCATGTGGGTGCACAGAATTACAAACGAGTAGCGACCCTCTTGGTTACCTCCACTGTGGCAGTCTTGGTGTTAGTTCGCTACAGTTACCTGTTGTAGCAATGAGTCCAGCGGATACTGCACCTCAACCTGAAACACAAAGGCTGAAAGGGCTTATTAGGGAGTTGTGAATGTTCACACCGCCTTGAACTTGAAATGCGCTCGTCCAGTAGGAATGCTGAATCATGTAGGAGGCCACACAGCACGTTACTTTATAACACGATACAAAACCAACAGCAGCAGCTTCACATAAGCAGATTGTTACTTTGTTCTAAATCACCCAGCTTCAAAACGTTTTAATGAAACATGTTCATGAATAAAATGGAAACTAGAAATATGGATATTTCTGGAAATATGCCGACTTGTTGAGCACGCTAACAACATGTCAAGAATAGAATAGCATGTGTGCCTACATATTATATGTGATTATTTCAATATAGTACTTTAATAAGAAGTTTTCTCCTCTCTGCCAAGCGAAATCTGCTAATGCACGGCAATCTGCGCTACACTGCCTCACGCGCAAATATGCAGCACACCGGTCACGATTTTCTATTTGTGGCTAAGTATAAAAATGAGACCAAAGAGACCATTAACAGATAAAGACAGAGAAAGGCACAGAGACAGGCAGGAGACCAGACACGCAGGTTTTTACACTCTGTGTGTTTTAGGGCTCCCCCGAGGCCCGACAATTAGAGTATTTAAAAAGATGACAGGGCTCCAAGCGCAAAAAATGGGAGAGGTCGAGAGCTCAGGGAGTGGAGAAGTTTGCAGGTGTATGAAGAGCGTGTGCATGTTTAATATGTGTGTATGTGAGTGTATGTGAGTGTACTGTATGATCACACAAGGTGTGCCTGTGAACTGCCTTTTTTATGTGCATTTGAGGTACTGAAGAATAAAAAAGACTTCATAGTAACTCACGCAACATTGTAAAACTGACAATACACAGTAACCTGCTTTCCACTACAAAGAAGAAGAAAAGAGAGAGAGGGAGAGAGAGAGAGCATGGGAGAGAGAGAGCATGGGAGAGAGAGAGAGAGAGCATGGGAGAGAGAGAGAGAGAGAGAGCATGGGAGAGAGAGAGAGCATGGGAGCGAGAGAGCATGGGAGAGAGAGAGAGAGAGCATGGGAGAGAGAGAGCATGGGAGAGAGAGAGAGAGAGAGAGAGAGAGAGCATGGGAGAGAGAGAGAGCATGGGAGAGAGCGAGAGAGAGAGAGCATGGGAGAGAGAGAGCATGGGAGAGAGAGAGAGAGAGCATGGGAGAGAGAGAGAGAGAGAGAGAGCGAGAGAGAGCATGGGAGAGAGAGAGCATGTGAGAGAGAGAGAGAGAGAGAGCATGGGAGGGAGAGAGAGAGAGAGAGCATGGGAGGGAGAGAGAGAGCATGGGAGAGAGAGAGAGAGAGAGAGAGAGAGAGAGCATGGGAGGGAGAGAGAGAGAGCATGGGAGAGAGAGAGAGAGAGAGAGCATGGGAGGGAGAGAGAGAGAGCATGGGAGAGAGAGAGAGAGAGAGAGCATGGGAGAGAGAGAGAGCATGGGAGAGAGAGAGAGAGAGAGAGAGCATGGGAGAGAGAGAGCATGGGAGAGAGAGAGAGCATGGGAGAGAGAGAGAGAGAGAGAGAGAGAGCATGGGAGAGAGAGAGAGCGTGGGAGGGAGAGAGAGAGAGCATGGGAGGGAGAGAGAGCATGGGAGAGAGAGAGAGAGAGAGCATGGGAGGGAGAGAGAGAGAGAGGGAGGGAGGGAGAGAGAGAGAGAGAGAGAGAGAGAGAACATGGGAGAGAGAGAGAGCATGGGAGAGAGAGAGAGAGAGAGAGAGAGCATGGGAGAGAGAGAGAGAGAGAGAGAGAGAACATGGGAGAGAGAGAGAGCATGGGAGAGAGAGAGAGCATGGGAGAGAGAGAGCATGGGAGAGAGAGAGAGAGCATGGGAGAGAGAGAGAGAGAGAGAGAGAGAGAGAGCATGGGAGGGAGAGAGAGAGAGAGAGAGAGAGAGAGAGCGCATGGGAGAGAGAGAGCATGGGAGAGAGAGAGAGCATGTGAGAGAGAGAGCATGGGAGGGAGAGAGAGAGAGAGAGAGAGCACGGGAGAGAGAGAGAGCATGGGAGCGAGAGAGCATGGGAGGGAGAGAGAGAGAGAGAGAGAGAGAGAGAGGGAGAGAGAGGGAGAGAGAGAGGGAGAGGGAGGGAGAGAGAGAGCATGGGAGAGAGAGAGCATGGGAGAGAGAGAGAGAGGGAGAGAGAGAGAGAGCATGGGAGAGAGAGAGGGAGAGCACGGGGGAGAGAGAGGGAGAGAGAGAGGGAGACATTGTGAGGAACAGCTCTGAAAGAGTTTTTGTGGGACTGTAACAAAGGCCCCTCAGAAAACACAGTGGCATAGGAATGTTAATTAATTAATGAGAAACTATTCAGCCTGCAGAGGATCGTGGAGAAAGAAAGACAGAAGGGGGAGATGGACAGACGTACAGGATCTGTGCAGTTTTGCATTTGAAATGGCGCGCTGTGCATGGACTGTGTCCGGGATCCATGAGCGGGTTTTCAAACCCTTTCAGGGATTGTGCTTGTCATAAACTTACACCCTTGCACTTGTACTTGGCTTCGCATCTTTGCAGTTGTGTGTGTATAACATGCAGCATCTGTCAAATGAAAGCCTCGCTTTCTCAAGCCTCACTTTTCCAAGAACTGGGAAGCAGCCATGCTTTCCACACTGACTGCCATTTTTGAGTTAATTCACCAAATTTTCTTTACTGGAGATTTTATAAGTGCGAGCGGTTATTTTATCAGCTCTTGGATGACCATGTGATCCCTCCAGTAAAACATGAAAATAGCTAAAAGTAGAGCTATTAGGGATAATCAGTACAGTGTTTTATTGTGCTATTTTTGCCTACTGGAATAAGCTTCTTACAGATTAGCTCAAGACTATCACTAGATTGATACCGGGAGATAGGTTTGAATGATGATAATGTATACCTTATAGATCCCCATGGGGAAATGACTCTCTCTGCACTCAGTGAAGCAGTGGGCACCCAGGGAGCAGTGTGTAGGGACGGTACCTTGCTCAGGGGTACCTCAGGGTAGCTGTTCAGTGGACTTTCCGATCATGGGGCCACCACTCTACCTACTGAGCTATCCCTGGCCCCAAATGACAGAACAAAATCTGTGCTGCTTTTAATACCAAGTCAGTTTTTCTTGAGCTGTTATAATTATAAATTGCATAATTAGGCTCTTATGTAACATTCGGTACTTACAGGCACAAAGCATGTAAAGCTCAGTTGTGTAACAAGGAGATTTATGCATTATAATAAAACAGTGAGGTTGGATGAGACTATTGTCAAGATTCTGTGGAAAAACTGTGAGTGAGCACAGATAGGCTGCCACGAACTTCTTCAACAATTCCAAACTCTCCTCTCTATAGACTGGAGTGTGTGTGTGTGTGTGTGTGTGTGTGTGTGTGTGTGTGTGTGTGTGTGTGTGTGTGTGTGTGTGTGTGTGTGTGTGTGAGACGGATATGTGAGATCCTTTGGACCGGTCACTCATGATCTGTAATTTATCTATGGGCATCCATGTGCATGTGTGCATGCTTGCATGCTTGCATGCGAGCATTTTTGAGTGTGTGCAATTGCAACATTCCAGCAGGCAGAAATCTGAGAAGGTGGGACTTACGAGACGCTCGATTCTGCTCTTTCTGGGTACTGAGGGGTGCTGAAGAGTCAGAATTCCAATTTCCTTCAATCACTTGCAAGCCATGGAAAACAACAGAAACAGGAACCTGTCATTGCATCCAAGAAAATGTTTGTATTGTAAGACATATTTGTCACAATATAGTTTACACATGTAAGTGTCTGCTTTCATATGCTTTCATGTTATAGGCATGAATTCATGAAAAATTCTTATATGTTCACTTGATGTACACTTAAGTTGCACGTGGAAAAAAGATAAGTGGCACATCTGAGTTCCCTTATTATGACACATGTGAGCTTTATGAAACATACTACATAAAACATAGACATTCACTTTAGTTTTTACCATGTATATTATGGGCCGTCACAACACTCTGACCCTTTGTATCACTCTCATACATCCACACACACTCTTTTCATTCTGATTCTCCAGAGTTTGCTTTAACTTATATCAACTGAAAACAATACCTCATTTTTCCCAAGTTTCCCTCACAGGGGCTTTATAAGGCCTCACAATCAATCTTGTCGCACACCACTGTACTGCACTGTACTGCACTGTACTGCACTGTACTGCACCGTACTGCACTGTACTGCACTGTACTGCACCGTACTGCACTGTACTGCAGTTACCTTGTTCTCCCCTTTTCCCTTCTTCAAACTGCACGCTCACCCTTTCTCTTCAGCCTGAGTAAAGAATGGGAAAGGGAAGAGAGGGAGAACGAGAGGGAAGAGTTTGAGAATCGCGGGTCCCTCCCACTAAATTGTGGGCCAATGAGTGTAGCTCATTCACAACTCATGCGCTCCTTCTACAATAGGTAAGGAGAGAGAGACCGAGAGAGCAAGAGATGCATACAAGGAGAGAAAGAGAGAGGGAGAGACATATATACAAGGAGAGAAAGACAGTGAAAAGGCAAGGCCAGAGTCAGAGGAGACAGACAAGAGGGAAGAGGAGCTAGATAAAGTTGAGCCAATGGGACTGAAGTAGTGACAGAGAGGTAAATAAACAGAGATGAATAGGTCAGTGTCTTGACAGGACAGATTTACAGTGCGGACAACCTGCAGTGAAGAAAAGGATAGGAAGGGGCATTAGAAGAGCGACGGAGTACTTAGAAGGGAAGAAACTCCTCATTTATCAGCGCTGCATCTTAGAAAAGAGTGAGACAAGTCGGGAAACTCCACAGGTGCAGATGCAGACAGGTGGTCAGCCAGACATGCCTCTTGTGCTTCTGTTTCTCTGTGTGGCCGGAGGAGTCTGGGGGTCCGCCCCCGGAGCGTGGGGGTACGGACGGATCCAGGACAGACAGGGTACAGCGGCAACAATGTGCCCATCTCCGTGCCACTGTGAAGAAGACGGGATCTTTATCATGGTTGACTGCTCAGAGATGGGACTATCATCTGTGCCAGCCAACCTCAGCCCGCTGACCACATACCTGTGAGTAACACATCACTGTTGGAACAACAAAGGACTCTCTGGTTGTTTTATTAAGTTTTTCACCCTGTGTTTCCTTTACCTCACTAATCATCTTCCTCGTGTTTTGAGTCCTAACCTTGATCTTCAATCCTCCTCTCACTCACCTCGGTCTGGTACCCATTTGTTTCAGTGTTGTTTGAAAAATGAATTAATGCTGCCGAGATGTGGCTGGTATTCCATCATTTTGTAAAAATAGAGCAGTGGGCAACAGCTGGCTGGATGTGAAGCACTGGCAAAGCCCACATGCAGATAAAAATGGACAGGCGGGAACATGTGTATGCACGGGAGCGAGAGAGCGTGTGTGCTGGCCACTATGGCAAAATAACTGGACCACTTTCAGTGTCAGGTTTCTGAGCTCCAACTGGAGGCATGCCACGAGAGAGACTGTGTGTTTGTGTGCACACGTGTATGCTGCGCCTTTTGTGTTTGTGCGTACACATGCATGTGTGTGAGCTGCAAGCACTTGACACAAGCATGTTTTTGTGTGCGCGTGAATCAAGAAGGGTTTGAACACAGATGTCCAAACGTGTAAAAGGCTGAGCATTCAGCTTTGCCGCTACTCTGTGTCACACTGTGTTGCAATAAAAGCACAGTGGCAAAGAAAAGAGCAGAAACATGTGCAGGAAAGGCTCATTTAATTATGTTTTTTCAAACAAATATCTTGATGAAATAACTCCTTTGTGACACTTCATTTCCAAACACCGAAGAACAGTAGCATTTTTTCATTTCATTCGTATACGTTGGCTAGAGCGCACGGCAGATGCTGTAAATACAATGAAAAATGTAATTCCAGCCACTTTAAGGGTAATAAGAAGCTCTAGACATAATATTATGTAAAAGATAGTTTCATACACCACCCTGTCGTGGCTTAAAGCCAGATCTTTAACTGCTTTACTGCGTAAGACCTCAGAGGACAGATTACAGACACTTTGTGATAACTGATACTAAAGTCATAGAAGTCAAATCCAGGAAACAGGGCGTGATAGAGAAGCTCTCACTAGGGGCTCTGCAAGTATTTCGAGAGCAGAGGAGCAGAATTCGGGAGGAGGGGAGAAAGATCAAGAGTTTATGTAGCAAACGACTTTAAGAGAGGTGCATAAAAGAACTCCGCTTGAATGATGCTCGCCTCTTGTGCTGTCATGGGAGCCTGTGATGGCCAAATCTCACTGTGCTCTTTTGAAAGTTAAAACACATTTATGGTGGTGAAATATGGTCTCTTACTGCGTCCAGGAATCGCTCTACCTATGAGAACATCAGGCTTTTGGCCTAACAATGCTTGCATGTCACACAGCTAAGTCAGCACACGTACACACCCAAGGCAGGCTTGATCTTAAAGGGAGCGCGTTGAGCCCCTCAGTCCTCCTCTAGAGCAAAAACAATGATGACATGAGACTCCCTCAGTGGAGATCTGCGCTCATCTTAAGTGCTGCGCCCAAGCCACACACAAACATACAGATCTACACACAAACACACATCATTTCCTACAAACACAAGCTTAATTGTTCATTTCCCCTCGTTCCCTAACGGTGGAACTGCACCAATTAGTGAGTTTGAGGGCTGATTTAGAATAAGATAAATAAACTCAGTGACCAACCGCACACGCCCACACACAGTCAACACATTAGTTGTAGAGGAGAGAGAAGATGGAATGTGGGACGGCAGGAGAGATGCCACAACGAATCAGGAGAGTGCACACGAAATGTTTCCTTCTTCAAACACAAACAAAACAACAAGCTTCTCCCAAACTCAGACACTGCATGAAAACAACTGCAGCCAGCACAGCAGGCTGGAGTTTCTCATTTCATCCTCGAGCATAAAAGGTTACAACAGCGGCGAGCCGGTCCAATCCCCATCAGGATCTGCAGAACTGTCCAGCACGCCCCGCTGCGACGTGTACTCTGGATTAGCCTCCAAGCACATACTGTAGGCTGTGGAGGTCACAGGGATTTGCTTGGGAACAGTCCACATTATAAACCACATCCACACAACTCTGTGAAAGTATATGACATCATTCGGCCATGTCATCGGAGAGCTCTTCAAAGTGAGCCGAAATGCACATGCTAGCGACTTGAGAGGAGAAACCAGGCGATGCATGATTCACTCGATTTTCAAGTGTTTATTTGCACACTTGGACGACCCCACTGCATATAGGCATAAACATAATTAAGTCGTAATCAGGGAAATTTTTCTCTCTTTTTCTGAATCATAACACCGAGGCGACTACAGGTTGACTCTGCAAGAGAATGTTGCCACTGGGAGGCAAAGGTGCTTGGAGCTGCTAGCAGCGGAGTGGGTAGAGATTTATGGCAATAATTGTTTCCGTGGGCAATGCTTGAAATGAGCTGTCATGTGAGATCATTTGAAAGACCTTCTCTTTGATATCGCATTAGGAAGGAAAGGCAGTGCCCCGGGGTGCTTGTCTCTGTGAGTGTGTGTGGATGTGTGTTGAGTGCGAGAACACCGTGTACGGTAGTTTGGAGACCTGTGTGGTTTAAAGTGTAGCAGCAAACAAGTCAAACGCCATAAAGGATGGTGAGTAGTGTGACTACCACAAATCTTAGTTAGGAGCAAGTGAATTAGTTGGCTTTCCACCTATAGACTTATACATAGTTAAAGCAATGTTTTTTAATGCCCTCGTTATCTGTTTAATATGATATCCGGTAATATTTCTATACTCTCTGTTTCTACGGTTGTCAGGTGCGCATGTTTACACGTCTTCCACTTACTTGAACAGTGTGAGCGTAAGTGGAAAAGAGTGTATTTGGGTCTGGGGTTGGACCGGAGTTGAGAAGCATTTAGGTGATGCCTAGTGGTAGCGGTAAGTGCGGTGAACTTCTAACAGTGTTTTGGCTGGGGCCAGGAAACCACAGCTAGCGCATTACCAGACAGAGGAAAACTGAGGAGTGTGTGAGCACGCCTGCATGTGCACACGCGTTTGTGTGTGTGTGTGTGTGTGTGAATTTGTGTGTGAAGACCACCCAGATTGCAAAGGGGATTTTTTTCTAGCCAGTGGAGGTGAAGCAAGAATCTAAGAATAATGGAGAGATAAAAATATGATTAAAAGGGAACCAATTGGTGCCACAGAAATAAATGTGCATTGGACAGCTTTGAACACTCTGCTTTAGCAGGGGCAAAAAGATAAATAAATAAAAATCACACAGACACATTCTATATATACGCATGCAGGGGACAACATCCTGCCCTGTGTGGTGACCGTGGCAGTAGCAGTCGTGTGCGTGTCATTTAGCCATTATGTTGATGGAATGATTCCTATCGTGAGTGACCGGAGCTCACACTGTAAACATCATGTCTGCAAGAAACAGAGAGAAAACAGAAAATGTATTTGACAGAGAGCAGAAATAAGTGCATAGAAGAAAAAAGAGAACAGTGTGTGTGCGTGCTTGAGTGTGTGCTCGAGTGTGTGTACAAAGAGTGGAGGGTCCTCACAGAGAAGATATCAGCGCCAGCATCAGTGTCCTGGCTCCAGACATCTACGGTAGCACCCTGCCTCAACTACACTCCCCTCCTACCTCATTTAGGCCATTCTCCTGCCCCCCCACCTCACCTATTCATCTACAGAACAGGTGTTGGTCTGCTCACGCAGTGCAAATGTGTGATCCCTGTGCAGTGATTGATTGAAAAAACCTAGCAATGGCTACACCTTCGGGCGGCGGAATAAGAACAGCACAGGGTGTGTACTCAGATGGTGTCACTTCATTGTTTTTCTTCAAGGTGTTAATGTGCATGTCAGTTGGGGAGGAGCTGTTTAGACTACAAGCCAAACAGCTGTCAATGGTGATCAGAGAGTTGTACAGAGGAAGAAATCAACTGCACCATAGTTTCCTTCTTTTCATGCTCTTCATCCTTCATTAACTCCTTTGTCCTCTCCTCAACTCAAACCCTCAAAGTGTTAACTCAGCGCTCTCCTACAGTAGATTCCCTGGAGCTCATGCAACGAACACTGGCTGAAAAAAGCCACTTCCGATTGCTAAGTGATATTTATGCCAGAAGGGTGAAGGAACTGCACTGGTTTGTGGTTTCCTGAGAACGACCTGGGAGGCTTTTAAACGCTGCTCAGGGACAGACGGTAGGTAGGCAGGTACAGAAAAACAATGGAAACAATGGTAATTCCCTCAGGAACAGCAACCAAAGAAGACACAGAGGCCATAGTGTACTCTACCGCTCCACATCCTGTCCTTTAGAAAAAAGTAGAAAGCAATCATGACACAAGATCTTGAAAGGAACTAGGGTGGAGGAGGCAGAGAGCAGAAAAGCAAAGTGGTTTTTGTAGTTTATGTGTACAAGAGCCTGCACATGATGGGCTTATGGGGACTGAATTAAACTGTTTGGCCCTTGTTGGCCCACTGACTGAATATGTAAATCTGTGTTTTTCGTGTGATGGCAGTGTGACGCAAGTATGACACGGGGCGCTAGGAATGTTCTCCCTGTGATGTGCGGTCGTGGGGTGAAGGCCTGCTTCTGACTGAGAGAATTCAGATTGGCTGCATGGCCCAGATTCCTATTCTTTCCAGCTCAGGGAATCCATGGGAATATTTGTTTGTGTGCATGTGCACGTGTGTGTGTGTGTGTGTGTGTGTGTTTGCGTGAGCGTCTGTCTGTACTGTATGTGCATGAAACTGTGCAAGTGCACGTGTGTGTGTGTGTGTGTGTGTGTGTTTGCATGAGCGTCTGTCTGTACTGTATGTGCATGAAACTGTGCAAGTGCACTAGCCCTCTCTTTTCCACTACAGAGAAGGCATTGTCCTGTCCTGGGACGGGGCACGCCGAATGTCACCAACTGTCCAAGTGCATGTCCATGCATATGTGGATCTATGTGTCTGAATGTGGCATATGTGCATTTGATGAGACATTTTGAAACTGTTTATTGCCTAAAAATACAAGAATTTCAAACAGGATTTTATACTTCTGCAAGAAGATGCAGTTACAACAGCTCAGGAAAGGCCCACTTTTTAGATGAGCCTATCACAAACTACAAATGTAATGGCTATTTGAAGAAGCAAAAACTGTGTTTTTCTGATTAAAACATCTAAGATAACCTGATTATGTCCTAGAGTAAAAAATGCTCAGATGGATTGTGCAGAAAGTTGGATTTAATTTTATTTTTTACAGTTTTCTTTTTTAAATTTTAAACCCCCATAAAAAAAGTTTGTAACTTTGTTTTTTTATTTAATAGGAAACTAAAATAATAGATCCTGTGATGAGACATGGGGGAGAATGTTTACATGAGTGATGACAGCAGAGTGTGCATGACATATCTCTCAAAGTCTGTCTGCCTATCTTTGTGATCGTTGGCCAGACCTGCAGAGCAAAGTGGCTCATGTGGGGCTGGCAGTGTGCAGGTGATGACTAGTAAGAGCTAATGATACTTAATGCCCTTTCAAACAACACACACACACATACACACACACACACACACTTGCACGTACTCACAAGACCCTCCACCCACATAGTAAGCAGGTCTGGCCCGGATCTGGTATCAAGCCGGCACTGCTGGTTGACTTCTGGCATGATAAGACGTATGTCAACCAGATATGGGCCAGGCCTGGCAATGATGCCACTGTTCATGCAATGGCATACCACATCTGGCCCGATTGTGGTTTGGGTTATGTGGCCTAGGCCCATAGAAAACAGGACTGGCCCGGATCTGGCATCAAGCTGGCGCTTCTGACTGACCGGTGTAATGGCAGAGTGTATGTCAACCAGATGTGTGCCAGGTCTGGCAATGACACCACTATTTATGTGATGGCATGCCACATCTGGCCCAATTGTGGTTTGGTGTATGTGGCCTGGGCCCATAGAAAACAGGTCTTCCCTGGATCTGGCATCAAGCTAGCACTGCTGACAGACTGGTGTCATGGCAGGGTGTATGTCAACCAGATGTGGGCCAGGTCTGGCAATGATGGCAGTATTTATGTTTTTATTTTCCTATTTTAGTTAGAAGACCCAAATGCCATGTTGTGATACTATACTGCTGTGGTAGCCAACGTTTCAAATGCAGATTTGACATGTTTGTGAGTGCACACTTTATCCAAAACCTAGTGACGGTTTACTCATCATTACCAGCGGGTGGCTGTAGCTCAGGAGGTAGAGCAGGTCACCTATTGATTGGAAGGTTAGTGGTTCGATCCCTGGCTCCTCCAGTTTGCCAGTCTGTGTATGAATGTAGTTAGGAAGCACTTGGTGTAGAGAAAGTGTGTGATTGGGTGAATGCGGCATGTTGGATAGAGCACTTTGAGTAATCCGGGAGAGAAGAAAAGCGCTATATAAGAATCAGTCCATTCACAATCTGAACAGTTTCGTCATGTTACTTTGGCACTATTATGTTCCGGCACATGTTATTACATGGCTTGATTAAGCTGACATACAGGGCCAGCAGTGTGCTTGAAACTGGTCCGTGGCTGCACACAACTTACACATGGCCCACATACCGTAAAGAATGACGGCCCTTTGGTGGCCCAGATCAGGTTGGCCAGAGGTGGCCCACATGTGGGCCAGCACAGGACCACCAGTGTGTTTGCAACTGGCCCATGTGTGAGCCATCTCTAGCAAACCAGATCTGTGCCACCAAAGAGCCGTCATTCTTTGCGGTATGTGGGCCATGTGTAAGCACATTGTGTGGGCCAGATCGGGGCCATAACAATTCTGCTATGTGGGCATTGCACACAAGGAAACACACAGGCAGCAATAGTGGCGCACACGCACATACTCACTTAATGATGGTTAATGCATCAAAGAATCTCACAGAGCAGAGATGTCACTACAGTGCTAGTTGGGATAAGGTTGAATGGTAGACTGGAGTATTAACTAAAGGGAACAAAGCAGCTTTTACAGACACATGTAAATGTGCGCACACACACCCAGACGCTCACAAACACAAATACAGTAGCATAGCCAAAGGGGGATATTGCACAAGAATGTACAAGAAATTAAAGCAGGGATGTAGAAAACAGAAGTTTGAGAGATTAATGATGGGGGGGGATAAAGAACGACGAAATCTTTTCTCAGGACGTCTAATATTTGAGGGTTAGTTTGACTGATCTGAATGCAGAAACAGCAGTGAGCTCAGCAGGATTGCATAATTATTGGTAAGACTACATCATTATTCTTCCTAAGCCTGGACTTCACAGGTGAATTTTCCATCTGCTGTGAAGAGGGGAGGGGGGAATTCTGTCAGGCTTACTCAAGTCTCGATTACATATCTGAGAAGGAGCAAAAGAGGAAATCTGGACTTTTTACATGAATGGCAAGACGCCAAACTAAATCTCTTTAAACCAACAGCAGCCACATGTCTTCAGCAGTGTGGGGTAAGATTTCATCACGCGCTGATCTAAGTTGAGTTCTAGATGTTATCCGTGGGTACTCTTTAATATATGGAGCAGATGACCTGATCGTGGATCTGTGAGCGCTTTTTGGGCCAGCAGTGGATTTGAGCAGCCTTCTAACTAGATCCAGTGTCCTCCTGTTTCTGCCATTCAACCAAATGAAGTCATAATAGAGCCTGACACTAATACTCATCGGGTTTCATTTACTGTTGTGTCCACTGCTGCGAATCTGCCTTGAATCAGAATGCAGAAGGGGGGGAGGACACCTCTGTAAGAGATACCCATTCAGGAAGCGATAAAATTTGCTACCCTTTTCCACACGTTTACTATTTTTTAAAGAGTTCATTGGCATGCTATTAACTTTTAATGCTGCAAAAACTCATAGCTTTGATTAAAAAAAGTACATCATGTGACAAACACGCATGAAAACTAGACCAAATATACATGTCAAAACAACACATTAGTGGAGTGGGGGGGGGGGGGGGGCTGTGAATGCCTTCCTGCCTTCCAAAGCTTTGGCCTACACAACAGCTGCCTGTCATTCCTGTCCACATGTTGGAGGCAGTTGTATGTTGTGTAGCGCCGACTGTTCCAACACTTCCTGTTCCATTACTGAAGTGCTTGACCTTACACCCCCCCCCCCCCCCCCGCCCCCAATCTCATGACAGGGTGTGTGTGTGTGTGTGAGGGCAGGCAGCGCACATGAAGTGTGTATGCGCACGTGTTTATGTGCGTGTGCAGTATACCAGGGGTTGAATGAAGTCCCAGAGGGCACGAGTATGTTTCCCATGACATGGCCTCAGACTAAACAGCTACTCTCTCCACCCAGACATCCGCCTGTCATTCTCCTCTTAACCGCAGCAAGCAGAAAAGAGCACAACACACTGAAGCATCTCCCTTTTCTGTTTCATTATCTCCTCTTTTCTCTTCATCCCTCCTTCTCTGTTTCTCTGCACTTTTGTTGCAGAGTCCTCCCCATGGCCCTCCTCATCCAGGTGAAAAACTTCTCCTCGCCCTCTTGCTCTTTGTCCCCCGTGAATGAGAGAATAAGAGAGGGAAAGATAAAAAGAGAGTGCCTTCGGACACAAAGGGCAGTGTACCCCTCCCAGGAAGTCTGGGAGAGAGGGAGAAAAAACACATCTTTAGAGAAAGGAGGAGGGGAGGACAGCATTGTGCCCTCCTTCCTGACTCTTGGGTGTGTGTGTGTGTGTGTGTGTGTGTGTGTGTGTGTGTGTGTGTGTGTGTGTGTGTGTGTGTGTGTGCGTGTGTGCAACCTCATGTGTGACCGGGAGAGAAACTGAATGCCAAAGCAGTCAGTCTATTCAGACAGAAAAAAAGCAAACACACTTAGACCTCACCCTTGCATACAATACACACATGCACACACACTCACACACTAATGCACACAACTATTTAGACCCTCTTTAAGGCGGCGCCCAAGCACTGACTACCAGTTGCATTGTGTGGAATAAAAGATCCTCTTTCATCGTGCCTTAACTGTTTCAAAGAACTAAGTGGAGAGGATCAGACTGAATCTAACTGAAGACATTACAGTTCTAATACCTGTGAAAGACAGCCAAGGTGTGGCTCAAGCAGCCCTAATGCACAACTCCTGCCCTCAGGGCAGAACTCTAGGTTGTTGATTTCCACTAAGGTTCTGTTACTCTAATGTTCCTCACATATAAGCCACCTTCAAAGGTGCAGCGCTTACTGCCATTATTGGCTGTTTGTTTGCTAAGAACTTCCACCTGAGCGAGGGAGATTGGGATTGGCAGGGAGGCAAAAAAGAAAGAGAGACAGACTAGAAAAGGAAGCGAGAGCAAAACAAACACCACAGAGTGTAAGTTGGTAAAATGTATTTATAAAGCACGGTTCACAGATAAAAATCACAAAGTGCTTCACAATAAAACAAGAGGCAAAACTATATGAAAACAACGTAAAACAATCAAATACAACGTAAAACAAGAAACTAATTAAAAGCTTGACTTCAGCCGCTTTTTAAGAGTCGGTGGACTCTGTAAAGTGCAAAGAGATTTACACAACCTTGGTGCCACTGCCTGAATAACCTGATCCCCACGAGTTTTGAACTGAGCACATGGGACCAGTAGCGACCTCTGACCTGAAGAACCAAGAGCTCAGGAAGAAGAATGAGGTTTCAGCAGGTCAGCGATATCCTGGGGAACTTTACCATGTAGGGTCATAAAAGTTAAAAATACATTTTAAAGTGAAACCTAAAATTTCCTGGCAACCATTGAAGAGAAGGCAAAACTGGAGTGAAATGCGATCTTCTGTTGCTGCAGCCTGAAGGCGATCCAAAGCTGCTTTGTTGTAACAAGTAAAAAGACTGTTACAATGATTCAAACGGGAAGAGATGAAAGCACAAATAATGATGGTGTGGCTCTGATTAAACTGATTTTTTGGGAGGTGAAAGATCTCTCAATATTTTGTATGCAATTGTAAGGTTTAGTAGCAGCAGCATACCACAAGTCTTTTCATACAGGTTTCCCTTTCTTTTTTTTGTTTGAGGTTGGGGCGGGGGGAGCTATGGCCTCAATGTGAAATGCATCATATCATATCACCCCCCTGCTTACGCTCTCTTTCTCTCACTGACACATTTTAGCAATGTTTCCAGAAACAGGCACCTGACTACTGATCATATCTGCCCTGGTCTCAGGGTATATTCAGTCACCAGGGTGGTCCATCACCCTCCTCACAAAAACAGCAACAACAAAAAACCCACACCTGGAGTATGTGTGAGTGCCTGTGGCTGTAGCGTGGGTGTCTATGTTCCTAAAAATAAACAACGGCATTTTCATATGATGTGGCGAGTTGTTTTGCTGCGCTAAATCACCAGCTTTTTGTCAGAAATGCATCCAGTTTGAAATTGGTTACAGTGGGGCTAGGGGCACATTCACACCCCCCCACACACGCCGCCTTTGATCACAGAGCCGATAACATACTTCAGTAGTTCTGTTGACGGGGAAGTGGAAATATGATAAATCACATTATTCTAGCTACAGGACAGTGTAACCTCATGCTCGAGTTGAAATCTGAAACAGCGATGGGGAGAGAAAGAGCGAGTGTGAGGGATAGAGCAGCATAAGAGAGAAAGAGAGAGTGAGGGAGGGACTGAAAAGGCCACGGCCGATGAATGGAAATGTACCCCTGCTTCTTCATGCTTCCGTTCCTCCCTTAAGACATGCGACTTGCCATGGTTACTCTATCAATCACTGCACAAAGCAGTCAGATAGTGCTTTACCTTTCTTCCGATGCCAATTCCTCCTCCCTTACAGTCACACACAGACGAGCCTACACGTACACACATCAGTCGGAGAACATTGTGTGTCTGCAAACTGCGGAACGATGGAGAAATAGAAATGGAAAATGTATCCGTTTCTTTTCCCTTCTCAGTTCCACACGTTACCGTGCTTAAACACGCAAAAATGCACACATCTGTGCACATGAAGATCCACGTCTGTTCCGTTCCCACCCCGGGGGAAGACAGGAAGAGCTCACAGGCTTTGTCAGAGAAAAAGGAGATAAAAAGAAATGTTATGGGTGTGTTTGCGGATGAGCGCCGGATGAGCGCCGGATGAGCGCGCGTCTCCGCGCGTCCGCTTTCCTGCATGCGTCCCAGCGCCGCTGAGGAATCTTTAGTTCGTCAGTCAGCAACAGGAGTTCTAAGGAAAGGCAATGGCCTGTGCGCCTCTGTCAGCTGAAAGATGTGTTTTCCTGCGAGCAATATCAGGCTGTTTCTCTGACGCCGTGATGGCCAAGATAGGGCAGAACGTTTCCCTGCTGAATACTCACATGAAAAATGAAGAAAAGAAACCTCCACGCTATCCCCCCCAACACACACACACACTCACAGCAATCCCTTTCCAGGTCCCAGCAGAGTCCATGTATGATGTGGTGAAAGTGCAACCAGGGCCTGCACCCACCACATGTGCAGGCTGAATGGGAAACAATAGGGGTGTGAAAATGAGCGACAGACATCTCACCACACACACCGCAGCCACCTATAAATGGAAATAATATTGTCCTGCGCACATAGATACTGATACACAGACTTCTCCCTCTCTTTCACAGAGCACACACACGCACACACACACATTAGAGATGCCAGTAAAACGGGGACAGTTCTAATTGTGAAACTCCCACAGCCTGCAAAATCTTCTGAGCGCTGTCTTTCTCATTACTTTTGCGGCCGTTTACTTGCGCTGAAAATATCTGCACGTCACAGCGCCAGCCGACACAATGCACATGTGGTAGTCATCAATCATAATTATCATGGTTTAAAAAAGCCACAGCTGTTATTTGATTTTAAAAACAAGCCATAGCACAGTGCCTTCCAACGATACGTCAAGTTGTCAGCGGAGGCCTTGGCCTGCACTGCAGAAACGTCTCTCTCTCGCTCTTTCTCCGGCTTCCCAAACGAGCTTGTTGGAGAGCGCAGGCGAGCCGAGCTGCATTCAACCTTTTCCCCATGACTCACCGGTGTGTGTGTCTTTATTTTTAAACATTTTCTCTCTCCGTTGCTGTGTGTTTATTCTGTCTGAGCGAGGCCGCTGTTATGGACTTCACACAACGTTTGTTTATGGCTTCTTTAATCAGGACCAGATAACGGAGAGTTGTCTCCATCTGTGGGCGCATCCCCAGAAGCTGGGTGTGTATGTCTGCGTGTCTGCGTGTTGCTCCCCTTTAACAATCCCTCCACAGTGTCCCAATAAATATTCTCCCTCTGCAGAAAATTAGCGCCCAGAAGATGAATCGGATTAAAGTGTGCACGTGTCTTGTTCACGCGCCCCCTCCCCTGCGCTTCCTGTGTCATACGTGATGTCACCCAGTCTTGATTACTGCGTTACTGCTTGCTTGCTGCGTCATCTCCATGGCAACTTTGTTGTCACTTATATTGACCTCAGACTCTAATCAAGCAGTAATGTATTATAGTTGTATTTATTTCAGAATTATTGAGCAGATACTGTGCCAAAGATGGAAACTGTTGGCTTTTCTGAAATACCCTGAAAAGCTAAAGTCTGACATTGAAATTTGGCATATTTGGAAAACACTGATAGGAAAATGAACTTTTAAAAATGTTTCCTGACAAAACGATCAACAGTTTAGCTGTAGACCAGTGGAAACGATCTTTTATTGTGTCAAGCTAAACATCACCTATATGCCACGTCTCTGAGGTATGGATCTCTCACTTCTCCTTATCACTCAGATTCTCAGTCACTCTTTTAGTGGCGTATCTCAACTCTGAGTCCCCCTCTTTGCGCAGCAGCCACGCACAAACAAAAACACAAGACTAACAAAAGCATATGTTCATGACGGGAAATGAACATGACTGAAAAGTTTGAGTGAGGGAGCAAAAGTTGTCTCAAAATTCTTGCATGTCTTTTGCACAACGGTCAGCCTGTCGGTGCAAAATTCCTTCATTTTCAACATCTTTGAAGTTTTTTTGCGTAGTGGATATTTAGAACTCCTTCTCTGCAACATTTTAATGACTCTTACACCTAAGCTTTGACTAAACTATTCTCTAACCCTTCTTTTCTTGGTTTGTATTTTTTTGGGTGGGTTTGCTGTCGGGCTTAGGATTACTAACCTTTTCACAAACCTTCTTCCAGTTCACTTTTCAAGAACTGTTTATATGACTTATAGCTAAATCAGTGATTGAAAGTTGGTTGATCCCTAAGGAAGAGCACAGCTACTCTAAGCCACAAGATTTGTAAGACCATCATCTCGCTCATCATCACAGTTGGTATGATCTGTCTTGGTCTACTGATAACACTGTGATCAAGGAGCCCAGGACTGGATTACAGACAACCTGTGTTATATTAAAACCTCACTGGCACTCACACACTGTGTTTACTGTATGCAGTAATTTGTTTGCTCATTTCTTTAGTCTGTTATTTGTTATTCTGACTTTTTTAATAAAAATTGAAGATTGAATAAGTGATCCAATAAACATGAAATGGCACCATATTTACCCCGTCCCTCCTACCACGGAGGTTATGTGACGGGTTTAGTTTGTCAGTCTGTTTATCAACAGGATTACTCAAAATGTTACGGACGGATTTGCATTTGGCTCAGCTCGTAATGATCAACTTTTGGAGTTGATCTGAAGTCTAAATCTGGATCCAGGACATGTTTGGAAGGCTAATATACTACTAAGAAACATGAGTTCATCTTTATATCCATCTTTACAAATAGATAAGAAAAAATCTGGAAACATAGTGACATAGTGTGTCATATATATACATATTTGTGATATAGTTCTGGATCCGTGATGGGGGAAATTCTCACTCTTGCTGGAGGTATGCAGCCTTGGACTAGCCTTGTATTTACAGGTGCCCGGTTTTCATTATAAGCAAACACAGTTTAGATTACACAAACATGAATAAATATCACATTCCTCTGTAAACATTTGACAAACCATTATTGAATGTTTTCATACCCGCTTTAGCTTGAAGTCTCCTTCTTATCCTCCTTTATAGGCCGAGTGCTACCTTAGGCTATTACTTTGAGCTGTCAGTATGCATTACCAAGCATACCAAACAAGCAGTAAAACAACAACACAGGCCTTGCTCATTATTTTATAAGCATGAAAGACAAGTAACTACTAAGAGTAGGTCAGTAACATCAATGCAACAGTGAAACCAAAATATCGAAATCCCTACAGAATGTCACACTGGAAGGTCCTTGAATAACACCTTGAACACCTCTCTCTGCTGTCAGACCCCCCAAGAGTTTACATTCGTGCCTTTATTATACTTTCTTAGGAAAATATTAATTGTCAGCAGATGCTGTAGAAAAGGCTCTGCAATGATCTGACCTGTTTCATGGCACCCTGCTAACGTTGCAAGCTCATCGCTTGGTAAGAACACACCCCCTCATTACACGTGACACATGGAGCTTATGCTGTGTGTTATCCTTGACGGTGTACCAGATTTTTGTTAAACTGAATTTGACTCGTCTGCTAATTATGACAGGCTACTCAAATACCCACATTTTTTGAACCAAGCACAGTTTTTTTCCATATCTCCCTGAAGTTGGATATAGATCACGCCTGAGGACAGATCTGTCCAGCCCCCTGTCAGCTTGGCTGACTTGACAAACAAACAGGCAGTGTGTCAAAACTCCCAACTGCAAAGGGCTTCTGAGAACAGAGTTTACACTCGCTAGCCTGGTGGTCTGGCTTTATGAGCAATGTTAGTGTCATACACACACAGAGACACGCAAATTCAAGTCTCACTCCTGAAGGCTCATGCAAGACCCCAAGGGCTGTGAAAGCAAAGCAGAGGTGATGTAAAACCTTCTTGCTTTCCCCGTGCTAATCAAAGAGATGACCTTACATGACCGAGTTAAAAGGTTATATATGTTTTCTACCAGAGGCTGACACATAGGCTGTCCCCGAGTGTTAAAAAAAGATGTGAAAAAGTGTGTGTGTTTAATGTGTGTGTGTGTGTGCACGCACGAGTCTGAGCATCCTTCACCTCTCCCTCTTTCACCACAACGCAGCTGCGTCAACACTCACCCCTCAACACACCCTCTCACGTCAGAGTGTGTGTCAAAGAATCAAAGAAATGGAGTGTGCCTGTGTTAAAGCAATGAACAAAGGGGGAAGGAGGTGGTCTCAGGAGAAACCTGAGGAAGAAGAAAGAAGCCAAGAGACTGAGAACGGGAAGGAGAACGAGATAGATAGGAAGGGGGGACCGAGGGGTCAGATCTGAGAGAAAGCAGAGTGAGACATCTGGAAAAGAGAAAGAGTCACTGGGACGAGGAGGAAATTACAGCTGCCCAACAATGATTCATTGGGGAAAATTCTCCTCTGCATCTCCCTCTCCTCCCTTCAGTTCTCCAACCTCTCTACCTAACCCTGTAACCTCTCTCTGTGTACTACTCCCTGCTCGCGAGGATGGATTTCCATATGAAAAAGGCATCCGAAACATTTATAATTTTACGTCTCTGAGCGTTTTCAAAGAACATTAAAAAGGCACGCATTGACTGACTCTTTGATTTTCCCCGTTTCTCTCTCTCTCTAGGGATCTGAGCATGAACAACATCAGCGAGATCCAGCCCAGGGCCTTCCACCGACTGCACCTGCTATCAGAACTGTGAGTGCACAATCATTCAACTCACGCTCACTTAATGAACCTGCACTGTCACAACTCGTGCATGACGAGAACCAGTAATTCCTTGAACTGCTGATACCCACAGACGCCAGAGATGAGGTTGATGATTCTGGCCCGCCTCTGATCTCCCCTACCAAGAAAGTGCCTGAAGCAATATGCTAGTATATCCTGGGATGGCTGCACAAAAGGGAGAGCTGAGGCGAACCTGATATTCACTCAGAGATCAAATATATGGTCTTTAAAGCGCAGGTTCTGTGCTCGGCATCCAAGCCTCTGCTTTCTTGCCCTCCTTGAATTCGGTTCAGCTGGACAGATCAGCAGAAACAGTTCGCTCGTAGACAAGTGTCCTCGCCAAGATAAACACACACGATGGGAGACTTTTAGGATAGCCCTGGGACAACAAATAATGCAAATAGAATTAAGTATGGATTCATTGGAATATCTTTCACATACGTCTCTTGGCTGGTAATAAATACAGCTTTATTTGATCAAATGAAACTAAACAAACAATATGTTAGACTATAAGAAGTCTAAATGTTTTCGACTACCATAGCATATGCTACAGAGGAAATCTGGCCGGCGCTTTCAAGGTAAAAAAGAAGTAGTATTGGTTTCAGTCTCACAGGGCTGTTAAAAGAATACAAGGCGCAGCAAGTTTGCAAAACTTTTTTGAACACGTTCTCAGTCAACCTCGCCGATATCGGATCTGACTACTCCAACCACCCAGCAGAATTCCGTCTCCGTTTGACAAAAGCTGCCTACAGACTTGCCCTCAGGGCGTGAATGTGCGTAAGAGTGTAGTGTGTTTGAGTTCGAGGGGGCTTATGCTTGTATGTCAGCGTTCACGTGATTATTTCACCTCTGAATCCTGCAAACTTTGTGTGTGCGCATGTGTGTGTCTTCATCGGGTGTTTGGACAGTCTGCTGTTTTCTTTGCTAATTTGCGCAGCTGCAGCCTGTGAGGCATGAGCTAACGATGATGAAAGCAACAAGGTTAGCCGGGCGGTCGCTACATTTCCTTTGAGTTGCCGTCCAACTGTGTCCGAAGAGCAGAACGAAGGGAAATTATGTGACACTTTAAAAGCCGGAATATCGAATCGACCACTTTGATTTATTGCAGCTTATTGCATTGCTGATCTGAACTTTTGCGGTTGTAAAACGTTACAGGTCAGATATTGCTGTTGGCGTAATAACGAAAACCACGCAGTTCAGGGTGGTGCTGAGCACTGAAGCTGACATTTGCCTGCATCGGGTGGGGGGAAATGGCAGGGGTGGGGGTTGAAGCGGGGCCTTGGACACAGCTCCATCTGTAGTGTTTGTCCAGGAACAACCATCCCAGTGTTTTACAGGCCCATTGATCTTGCTTCGTCTGCATAGCTATCAAGTTCTGACACTTTATGGAGACTTTTTGTTGCTTTGTAATTCTTCCAAGGAGTATGTTCCTTCCCTGAAGCCAATTTTTTTTCCAGCCCTGTGACCATTTCAGGAGATGTTCTGAGACGATCGTGACATTTCAAGGGCAGGAAAAGTGCTTTTTAAAAATATTCATCTCTGCCTGAAATGGTTTAAAGAGACAAAGCGATAACAGGTTGTGCTACACTTAGAAAGCTCAGAAAAACAAATCAACGCTCTCAACACAAACATGATTGGTTTGAGAGAGACAGCTTTTGATGTGGGTCTCGAGAACTGTTTGGTAGCAGGGAGAGGCAAGGGGCAGGCGTGTTGTGACTGGCAGAGTGATAAATTGTTTGATGTTGGGCTCTGCTTCGCCGCCCGCCCTCCCTTACTCCGTCTCCCTCCCACTGAATTCATTTTCACAGTCCCCCCCATCTTCACTTCACTGCAGGCCGTGTAGTCTCTGCCTTTGACATTTTTTCTGCTCTCACGTCACATTTTCACAAACTAAAACAAATTTGCTGATGGCAAGAGTTTCAACATTTATCCTGTGCTACGCTACAGGAAGGTGAGGGTACAGATTATCTCTATTTGAACACAAACTGTGTCATCCCACCTCTTATCTCTTTGCTCAGTTCTCACCTCTGTAGCTTCAAAGTGAATAACAGCTAATCCCTTTGAACCTAAAACGAGGTGATCAAATTAACTCACAAAGGTAGCTAATCTTACTGGGCTAAACCTTCCTTTGATTCACTGCACCATTAATATTGATAATAAGATGTGAGCACAACCATCCCTCCCTCCAGCCCTTTCCCTGCCTGTAAGTCCTTATTTCTATTGATCTCAGATCCCTCTTATTAAGCCTTCATTCAGCACTTTGATCAGTGAATTTGGGTCTTAATTTAAACACAAAAACATGCACACAACTGTCAGCTGGCTTGATGTTCCAGGTGCAGCACCCAGCCAAGACTATCTAATATAGACCAATTCAAACTTTTCCTCTTAGTGTTGCCAGAATGGTTCATGTGCTGCCCACAAACAACCACATTCAAAGGCTGACGCTCCACGTGTCTGCATTTTACTCCCTCAATTTCAGAGGTTAATGGCAGGTTAAGTGGTTGACCTCGATGTCAAGTCAAAGGTCATGTGCTCACATTTCTTTTGACGGGCCAAGGTTGTAAAACATGCGCGTACTAAGCACTTACATAAAACACCCACGCACAATTCGCCCTCTCGCTGATAAGACCCGTTTATCTCCTCTGTCTCCCCTTTCATCATCAACTCCTATCACCTACCCTGGTCCTGCTACCACTATGACTATCACTACCCGAGATAGTGTGCCAAAATATGATGCCGTCTTTGTTCCCGAGGTCTTTAATCTGTCGTCTTGTTTATTATTTTGAGGCAATAGAACGAGATGATACATAGAACAATCAGCGGTGGATGTGCTTCAGCGAATCCCTCTCTGATCGGCCCAAATAGGAGGGTGGTCTCACCTCTGTTACCAGCAACACCCGTCTCCACTGCGCCGGCTACACTGGCTTCTGCTATGTTACCTATGAATCATTTTATAGTTGAGGTGGAATTTTTATCTGTGCAGCACAGAGGCCAAGAGCAATTGTAACAATCCTCAAATCAAATTAAAAGAACGAAAGAAGAAAGAAGAAACAGTTGGAGCCGCGGTTTGACATGAGCAAGGCGCCTTTCATTAGACGGAGATTGATGTGGAACGACTAGGAGGCAAAGTGTGGAACATTCACTCAAACGTACGATCATTTACACACACATAAATACACACTCTGATTTAATGGAAACAGTTGGTCAGCAGCTACTGCCGATGTTCTGCTGATGTCTATCAGGAACGTCTGAGCATTTCTTTCCCTTTTCAGCATCCATCCTCGCCATCGACGTAATTATTCATTTGATAAATGACGTCGGCAAGAAAAACACGATTCTGCTTTATTGCTGTGTTGGCTACAGTTGAATAGAGAATGGCTGCACTGGCAGTGGGACGTGCACAAAATACCCTAACTACAGTGTTTGTTTTCTAAAATGTAGAATCGCTGGCATCCGTCATCGTCCACATTGAAAAATCACTTATTTCTCTTGCTGCTGCATCAAAGCCTTTCAATGCATACATATATAATTAAGTATACTATATATTAAAGACTAGCCAAAACAAGGCACTGAAGGCGTTTTTATTTCAGAAACTTAAATGCATCTCTGGAAATCGACCTAAAAATATCCCTGTTGACCAGATTGTGCATCTGCGGAAACTCAGAATGGTATTTATTGTCCCTGGAGAGACATTAAAATTCAATCAAGGGGAAACTGAACCAGTTTTTCTTGAAATTACGGATAAATATTGGGAGTGTCATTGAGTTGAATGCTCAAAGAATTAACTGTCTGTCATACGTCTGTCATTTTTGGGAAATCTATATTGAGATTTCATACGGCACTGTTTATGTCTATGTGAATAAGTTTTGACTGTGGTTTGACTAAATGGCACCACAATAGCTTGGATAGTGATCGGCTCGCTTTGTGTTCTAGCGAGCCGATGTGTGTGTTTCTGTTGATAAATACGAGATCTGTAAAAGTTATAAACTGAGCCGAGTGTGAGATTTGGCAGGCGTGGGTGGAGCTGTGTGGTTTGCCACTGCACAGTAATACAACACAGACATGTTGACATGAGCGTCAGATGTCAGAGGGAGTTTGACGGGAGCCCTCGACCATTTACCATCTGGATGCTAGTGGCTTGGGAAGGCAGACAGCACACTCTATCAATAATTTAGCATCCTGGCACTGTTGGTACAGCTTTTCCAGAAGCAGGCTGCTTAGCATTAAGCTGAAATGTCAGGCAAACATCACCTGTAGAGCAATTGTGTGAGGTGGAGGAGGGCTCCAATGAGTAACATATAACGTCTTGTGTGTGTGTTTAATAAAAGTGGGTGGTCTTGAGTTGTGAAGCCCAAATCTGTGTTTAAACTGCGCTTCCAGCTTGTGACCTTGAGAGTTATTCTGCTGGACTGAATGTTATTTATTTGGACATCTTATACACACACTCACAAATGACCATTAGGTGCTGTGTTTGATAAACAAACTGATTGGATTGCTTGTGTGAATGCGTGTGGTTTCTCTCCCCGCTGTCCTCGAGGCCCCTTTAGAATAGGCCGATTTACCCTCAAGGACATGGAAATTAGCGCACGCAATGTCTCGCTGCACACATGTGTTTGTGCGCACACATATAGTATACACCTTACTATACAAACACGCACATAAACACACTCACATCCACACATATACTTATGCGGTGCACTTGTTGACCCAGTCTCATTCAATTCAGTCTTTACTCACTCATCGGCGCTCCCAGAATTGGTTAAGGTTTCAGGGTGTGCCTCGGGCCAATAGCAACCACACTGAAGGGAATAGAAAATTCTTATTTGCATACTGCCCCAACAATAACCCCAAAGCAGTCTGGGATGAAGTCACATCACAGCCTCATCCAAAAAGTATCGAATAAAATACGTAAATGAACGTAAAGAAAGCTCTTCTCTTGAGACTTGTAACTTTTTTTGTGTCTATGATTGTATTTCGATTTTTCACTTTTATAATTTTGCTTGTTTCTCTTTTAGGCGTATCTCAGGGAATCAGCTGAGGTATATCTCAGGCCTCGCCTTCCAAGGTCTACACAACCTGAAAGTTCTGTAAGTAACTTCCTCCACCCTCTCACCTATACCACAGCCCTGGTTTAATCCCCATGCCTAAACCGCCACTGTGGGTTTATCCCACTCTATCCTTTGAAAGGGAACTTGCCCTACCTTGAATGAAACACACAAGCCATGCATCATTAACTGCAGTTAAATTTTATGAGATTGGGGGAGACATGCACTGCTTGCAGCACCTTTATTTCTAAACAAGCACTGTTTCACTTGCGAGGACACACACACACACACACACACACACACACACACACACACACACACACACACACACACACACACACACATATACCCTTACAGGTGTATTGCAGGGACCTCCCAGTCACACCACCCACTGAGATTACAGAAAGTGACAAATAATTGACCAAGGACTCCATTCAAAGCTGTTCTCTTAACACCACACTTCTCAAACTGTGTTCATGGCCACCAACTGTTAGAGCTGCTGCAAAGTATTAAATCATAAAAAAAGTGCAAAGCAGCCACAAAACTCAGAGCACCTTTTGACTTGTGAGCGCAGGATCTAATGAGTTGCAGCCATATTTCTAGTTAGCGCAGGACAAGGATTTTAAGGAGATTTTCATGAGCTTTGCCAACCCCCTCAACTCCTTTTGGACCTTGGCTGAGAAAAGTCAGAGCGGCAGTTCCACAGAATATAAACTCAGCTAGCAAACTTGTGGTTTGTAATTTGAGGGAATCTAGAGAATTACCAGGCACACCAGTTGATCTTCTTTCACCTTGTGCCGTGAAACTCACCGAAACAGAACGAGCCAACCGCAATGAACGATAGTGGGAAATACACTGTGTCATATACACTCGACACTACAACGCAAAAGGAAAACTTTGGAGGATCTCTTTGACCTCACGGTAACTGAACTATCCATTTAATTTCTTAACATAACGGTGAAGGTCTCCCTGTGTTAGACATGAAAATACTGCTGACCTTGTCTAGGTTAACCACAAGATCCCTGCTGACTCTCACAGGCACACCACACTCGCAGAGGTTGAACAGGAATCCTCCCCATTGGGAAATTCTTTGAAACAGGAAAATATATAAAAACAGAAAAGTTATATAAATAAATGTGAAAACTATGCTATTACATGCGCTATGCTCCATCCTTCATTTACAGCTAAATAAATAAACACATGCGCAAGGAAATGTTTTAATTATACTTCATATCATACTGGCGGGGGGGGGAAAACAAAGAAGCATTTCTCAACAGTGGAAATACGATATACGATTCCTATCACACAAGACACGAAGCATTCACAGAGACAGACTACCGTGGCACATTGACCCCCTGGGTCTATGTGACACACCGGAGGCTTTATGAGCCTGTTTAAGTGGACTTGTCACAATAAAACTGAAGAAATAGTGTGAGATAGATAGAAAAAGCAAGGGAGGGTGAGTAAAGAGAGAGGTCTATTGTTTGCTTCCCACTTCCTCCCCATTTTTGCTCCAATCTTTTGAGAATGACATCAGCAGCCCACCCAGGGAGGCTCTTTCTCTTTTGCTCTACCCTTCATTCTCTGCTTCTCTTCAAGCTTTCACTGGCCCTTTCCTTCTTGTGTCAGATTTCCCTCACTATGAAATTTTTGTCCTGCCCGTTGCACTCTCGCTCTCGCATGTGCACACACATCCAGTACGAAAACTTCATGAAGTATAGACATGATACATATAGCTGTGTAATGTGTGTGCCTTGTAGGATGCTACAGAACAACCAGCTGGAGAGACTTCCTGATGATGCTCCTTGGGACCTACCCAACCTCCTGTCCTTGTGAGTCTCCGTCTTATACACATTGCACTCATCTTCTCATCCAGCAGTGAATGAAACACTGGCCACCTACGCATTTCACTAATAACCACAATGCAGGTATAGGAGCACTGCTGACAAATGACAGACCATATCCAAATGGTGGCTGCAATAGTTGTGCGCTCAGTGCTGCTGTGCTGCTTAATGGAAGAAGTCACAGCCTGATTGTGTCAGTGCAGTGCATGGTAGCATCTGGAAGCCATGAGGGAAACAGCAGACACTGCAGGCCAGCGAGAGCATCTCCAATGAGCTGTGAAACAACCCCATTTTCCATCAGTTCCCCCTCTCTTCCTCCTCTACTCCTACTCCCCTGTTCTTCTCCCACCACCCACACTGCTATCCCCCTGGCTAATGAGAGTGTTTGGTGACCTAATTGTCTAATCTGCAGGGTCAGTGTATGTGTGTGTCAGTGTGCATGCGTGTGTGTGTGCATGTGTGGACCACCTCATCTGCAATTGCTCACCGGTACCCCACTCTTCGAACATTGCCCTCCACGTCTCCACTTTCCAAATTATTAATTCCTTGCAAATATCCATAAAGCCTTTTCCTTCATCGCAAAGACACACACACACACACACACACACACACACACACACACACACACACACACACACACACACACACACACACACCAAAATTGCTGGGGTTGTAACACAGGAGGGGCGTGCATGTCTAACTCCTCTACCACCTACAACGTTTCCCCTGTCTGGTATTAAGCAGGCCTGCACCCCTTCAGTACAGTCACCCAGCCAGCACACACACACACACACACACACACACACACACACACACACACACACACACACACACACACACACACACACACACACACACACACACTTTGTTCTGGCAGACACATCAGTGCAGACTGCTCTTGTCTGAATTAACAAATTGCTGTCATGATGATGTCTGCGTGTCTTTGCGTACGAGCGTGTGGTCTTCACAGATCTTTTTCTTTTAGCGGATAGAAATTGTCACAAGTAATGAAAAACACACATGCACACACACTCGTGCGCACACACACACAGAGTACACAAACAGAGCCAGTGTATAGAGACGCACCTTGTCATTACAGTAATGATAAGCTGAGCACAGAAAGATTACTGGAAAGGCTTTGGAGAGTGAAGCTTGTCGGCGCCTCTCACTGACATAAAACACACCAGGTAAAAAGAAAGAGTCACATGGATTCAAATTGGTATGAATGTATTAAAGGAGGCTTTCATCCAAAATAAATCATGACTTAATCTCAAACAGCGATTCTGTTCTCAGCAGCGAGATTGATTCAAGAAATTTGCCTCTTGGAGCAGGATAATTACAGCACAGTGTGAGTGCTGTTGCTTGTGCCATCATAAGCAGACAGATGTGTTTTGGGTCCTTACCAAAGGGTTAAGTAGTGTAGCCTTATCAACACTCATGAGTTTCACAGGCAGATTTAGATCAGTGTAACCAGGTTTAGGGAAAATGGACTACATGGCAGTAAAACAGCCCCCCCCCCCCCCCCCCCCCCCTTCACCAAAGATCCTGGTTGTATAAAATTTTGTCCACCTCCAGAATTGAACAAACAGAAGCAGTAACCCAGAGCTCCAGGATCATTTAAAGGATTTTTCTCTTTCTGCCTCTGCTTCTTACTCTGGTAATCATACGTCAGACTTTGATGTGATGGACAGGAAATGTCTGCTTTATTAGCCTTTGTGGAACATTCCTGGTTCTGTCTGGACCTTCACCAGACCTGGCAGGTCCACTCGAAAAGGAGGAATTATTATTTTACCCCGGAGAACAACCCAGAGAAAGCAGAAAGACCTTCTGTAGCTTTCATCCTGTGATTTGGTTCAGGGACAAACAATGTCCACAGTTGCAGGATACGGGGTGCACAAGGGCAAATGTTTAGCGCTGCAAAAAGAAAAAAAGAAACGTGTGCTGAAAACACATTCAGAAGTATTTACATATATGGTGCTAGGTGCCTCTGTGTGTGTGAGCATCTGCCAGTGTATGCAGTTGCTCTCCTGATGGAAACTTCCCCCAGGCAGACAAGCCCAGAGTTCAGAGTTCAAGTTCAGATTTCACTTTGAAGATGCTTTTTGTTTGGTAAAACCTCCGAGGGGGCGAGGAGAACTGGAGCGCAGGAATCAAAGAACCTCGGCAGAAGATTGATAAGGAGGGGATGTTTGAAAGATGAACAAGAATTAAGGACTGAGATGCAAAAGGGATTCAAAGCAGCTGGGGAGTGCGTCAATGAAGATATAAGAAACAAAACGAGAGTGTGAGAGAGGCCGGAGGGAGGGAAATGAATGAGTGAGTGTGACGGGCCAAAGAAAGAAGAATAGCAGGAGGAAGTGGTCTCTCTTGTCAACTCCGCCCTGAGGGGATCATTCATCATGATCGGCAGAGTGTGTGTGTGTGTGTGTGTGTGTGTGTGTGTGTAAATGTACACGGACGGCGTGTCCACACTCATGGCCTGTGGGTTCAGAGCACAGAGGGGAACAAAGGTTTGTTAGGTTTTTTTTTATAGTTGAAAAGATGAAAGTGCACATGTGGCAGTGTGTGAGTGTGTTTGCTGTCACTTCATTGGCTGTAAGAAGTCGCATTAGCGTTTGATTGGTGGAAATTTCAGAGACTAAACTGGGAAAAAGTAAAAAAGCTGAGAATGCTTCCTTCTGTCTTCTACCTTTTCCAGACACTCAGCGAGTGTCACAACAAAAAGAGCACAAATATAAAAGACTCACCACAATCATTTCCACATTTTTGCAACTGTCATTTTCTCATCTTACATTTCACACATGTCTGTGCTGGCGAAGCTTCTCGTGGCGTATTTAGCATGGGAATAAATCATAATGAGAAACTTCTAAGAAGCTGCAGTAAAGATGAAAGAAGCAGAATAAAGGACGTGTAATTCTCATAATAACCTTCCTGTAAGCCAAACCGTTTCAGTGCCGTGACACACAACCACTAATGCACACAGAAGCACAGATACGCATCCACATGAGCAAGAATACTGTACTCAGACTTGGTGATTATCTCGTTAAGCTCAGTTCCTCTCACCCTGCAGGCGTCTTGACGCGAACCTGTTGTCTGTGGTTCCGGCTGAGGCCTTCAGAGGCGTCCGCTCCCTTAGACACCTGTGGCTAGATGACAACTCCCTAACGGAGATCCCAGTGATGGCGCTTGACTCTCTGCCCTCCCTGCAGGCCATGACGCTGGCGCTCAACCAAATCACACACATCCCAGATTACGCATTTACCAACCTCTCTGCCCTTGTGGTACTGTAAGTTGCATTGTGCGTTATTTGTCCTCCGCTGAGCTGAAATAATGTTTCGACATACTGTGGCATTGTTTTTGTTTTTTTTCATGAAATTAATTTCAATTTTTTGAAAAATGTCTGTGTCGTTTTTCCAGGCATCTCCATAACAACCACATCAGGAGCATGGGCTCGAGATGTTTTGAAGGTTTAAACAGTCTGGAGACACTGTGAGTATCCAACATTCATGCATTCTCACTGAAACACACAGCCGTGCTCACACACACACTGTTGGACAGTATTAAAAATAACAAAGGACGTTTTAACAGTCTGACACGCACGCACGCATGCATGCACGCACACTGAAGGGAATGCATTTCTTTGGCCTAAATGAGCACCTCCTTGTTTCCAAAATCACCACTGCAGGCTTTTTGATTACAAAGCATCAGCAAGTATCAACATTCATTTGCTATAGTAGTGTTTACAGCAATCACATTGCCTCAGTATAACCCAAGATATTTGAAAAACTCCCTAAATATAACCTGAAGGAGGTAACACAACCAAAAGACTCACATTATGTGCCTCACTAAAGCCCTGATTGTGTGTGAGTGTGTAGGTGTGCTTGTGTGTGTGTAAAGCTGGTTGGTGTTACTTGGAACACCTGAAAAAAAATTTGTTTTTACAAATCATATGAAACAAGTGTGCCAAAGAATAATGAAGTGTGGTGCTAAATTGTAAAGTCATAAAAATGATTAATGCCCCGATAATTTCATGAAGCGCCTGAACGTTTCTCAAAACCACAACCAACGAATGAGTGACGGAAATGTGAAGGTAAAAAAGTCGTCTTTGATTCCTTTAAAGCATCATCGCGGTGTTTTGAATGAGCAGTTGCTAGCCAGAGTTAGGGTCAAGTAAAGACTACAGGAGAGAGTTTTCGCGAGTACGTGCCGTCGCCTCAATTACTACCTCCTAACCACACACCAATATGGAAACCGCAGAAAACCGACACAGCTTCATGAAAGAGGTGGGGAGAGAAAAGAAATAGTGTCTCCTGCAAAATTCACGGTGGTCTGATGAAAACACTTTGTCTGGCATGCTGCTTAACAACCTGTTGAAGTGTTAAAAAAATAAAAAAGCACTGCTTTCTTTTTTATGAGTGTCTGGGCACATGCACGTGCGTGCACATAAGCGAGTACTGTCTGCCTGTGCAATAATACAGCTTTACGCTCAAATTGAAAGTCATTATCAGTTCTGGGAACTGTGAGGAAACACGGCGTAAGGCGGAGGAGGAATGGTTAAGGGGATGAAGGGAAACTGGAGATTGTGAAAAAGAGGGATGGAGCTCTCTGGACCAGAATAGTGCGTGTTAAAGTGTTTGGACTGTCAGCGGTGGGGGAGAGATCGATGACTCGGCGGGATAAGATGACAGGTGTCATTGACGTGGGGATCGCACTGGTATGATGGGTTAATCTCTCACAGCGGCTTTGCTCATGAGAAATACGAGAGACCATCTGTATCGCCGCCACCCTCCCCAACCCCTAGTGTGTATTATAAAATCATTACTACGAGGAGCCGTCCAGAGGCCTGCAGGAAAATGCAACAGCATAAGCAAACAAGACAGAACAGACACCGGCAGACAAACATTTCACAACATTTGCTGGAAATACATACATATATCTCTCAAAGTTCTTCATCAAAGGTATTTGGCTACTTGAACAGAATAAAAACAAATCCAGTTGAATAGGACTTTAGGATATCCTTTGATCTTGATGGCTGGAAATCTTCAAAGGAGGCTCTTAAGTGCACACATGCCCTGGCATACATTTTAATACACCAAAGTACATACTCGTATACATGCAGTCACATGTACACTACATTTCTCCCATGCACAGAAGGGCTCTAATGTGCATACTTGTGTAAAGAATGGAAATACAGTCTAGGAACTGTGTCAGGTGTTTATCTTATTGAGTGTGAAAAACTGATGAGACAAAATCCTGAATAATCAAGACGGAGCAGTAAAAGGTCAAGGGTCACACCCAAATCGCAAACGACACTTCGCCAATGTTTGATACACTAATAGTCTGATATGCATCAAAGTGAAAGCACAGTTTTAAAGAATATAAAAATGCTTTGGGTAATTTAGGGATCTACTTCATCGCATAGTTAGGCCATTAATCTACTCTCAATCTGACACATGCCGCGGAGATGGTGGAGAACCAAGATAAGGTCTGCAAACTTGTTTGTGAGATCGATTGCTGGAATGTTAGATAATGGTCACATCTTTTCTCCATCTCACCAACACATTTTTCATACAGGTACATCTTAGAATTAGCGACAGAATTGGTTGAATTTTTTTACTCCCTAAGAAAGAGGTAATGGCGCTCAATTCAGTTCAGTTTTATCTACATGGTGCCAACTCACAATGAGAGTCACCTCAAGGTGCTTTATACCAGCGGTCCCCAACCCCCGGGCCTCGGACCGGTACCGGTCCGTGAGTCGTTTGGTACCGGGCCACGAGAGTAGAGGCTCAGGTGTGAAATGTCTGGTTTTCAGGGTTTTTATCGGTGTTCAGCGTTATTTTGTTATCGTTTTTATCGTTAACTCGGTGTTCCTGGGTCTTTTCAGGTGTGTTATGAATAAATCTTCTTTTTTTCGGTACCGGTACTGGTTTTATTTTGTTGTATTTATCTGCGACACCTTAAAGGCCGGTCCGTGAAAATAATGTCGAGCATAAACCGGTCCGTGGCGCAAAAAAGGTTGGAGACCGCTGCTTTATACTGTAGAAAAAAGAAAACCCCAACAATCTGACAACCCGTATGAGCAAACACTTGGTGACAGCAGGAAGGAAAAACTCCCTTTCAACAGGAAATACCACGCTCAGGGAGGGGCAGTCTTCTTCCAAGAGTAGTTTGGGTGAGAGGAAAGAGAAGAAAGCAGCGAGAAACAGAGTTTAGAGAGGAGTGAAGAAGAAACAGCGTGTTAGGTGAAGCCCTGCCCACCACCAGTCTAAGGCTACATAACCAAAGGATAGTTCAGGGCCCTAAAATCTTCTATCAGCGACACACACACACACACACACACTCGTGCAACATTTCTCACATAAACATATAAGACCACATGATGGATGGATGGTCTCCATCATGACTGGGACTGCATGTGTTAACATGCTGCTTTATAATGACTGTTTCTCTTACTGGTTCTCTCACAGGGATTTAAACTACAATGATCTGCAGGAGTTCCCTGTGGCCATCAGGACACTGAGCAAACTTCAGGAACTGTGAGTACACACACACGCAAACACGAAAAACACACCTGCCCGACATGACTATCGTGGTTGCGTTATCCCGAGTAATCCCGTTAAGTGATTTTAATGTGGCACTCGGATACAATCTCTCTCACCCCAAGCAGGTGCTGGCTACACACCCACGCAGCCGCTCGCCTGCACGTACACACAGGCGCACATGCACACACACAAGCCGTGTTTTCCCTCCGCTTCAGCAGATGTTCTGCAGCGCGCCTATGTGTCACAGATACAGCGTATGTGTGCGTGTCTACATCTCATGTATCCAAAAATGCTTTTCAGCTGTGCAAAGGCAGGTGCAAGATGAGAACATGTGACTTCTCAATCGCAAACACACTCTGTCCCTCCTCCAAACACAAACATGCACACACAGACTCCAAAATAAATAATAACAATGATTATTAAGATCATCAGAAACATATTTACAGAGAACCTGACTAACATTGTCTTTTTTTATATTTGCAGGGGTTTCCATAACAACAATATCAAAGCCATCCCTGAGAGGGCCTTTGTGGGAAACCCTCAGCTCCAAACCATGTGAGCTTCAATGCTGCTATCTGCACAGACAGACTCACAACTGAGACTTCATCACCATCAGCCATTTACAAAAACAAATTATTCTCCGGGGCGTGACGTGGTTGTCTCTTTCCTCTCTTTTTGTTGCAGTCATTTCTATGAAAACCCCATCCAGTTTGTGGGAAAATCCGCTTTCCAGTTCTTACCTAAGCTGCACACGCTGTAAGTATGCGGTCAGCAGGAACCATTCCAGTGAGTTAGCCCAAACACTGTGTAAATCATCTTCTGTCCTTTGCAGTGAGGGTTGAGTGGACATGTGTAATGGCCTACTGAATGATGTTGTGTTAGCGTATTGCTGTGCTGTGTGCTGATGTGGTAAGAGAGAGTGTGTTGTAAGAACATGTTGAATGGTGTGACTTATGATGTCTAGTGAGACAGCCAAAGCAGCCTGTGTTGATGTTGGAGAAAAAGTTTGATGGATGAAATGAGCTGTTAGACAAGGTCTGTGTACACGCGCGAGTGTGTGAGAGTGTGTGTGTGTGTGTCTGTGAGTGAAAAGAAAGGGGGAGTGAGAGAAACAAAGACAGTCGTCTGACACTTTTTTCCTTCTTTGACTGTAGCTCCCTTAACGGGGCAACCCAGATTCGAGAGTTTCCCGATCTGAAAGGAACCACCAGCCTGGAAATTTTGTGAGTCTTTGTACCCTTTGCACCTACCCGTCCCTCCCACCCACACAGACACACACAAACACGCACCACTGCCACCACAAACCCACAATATATAATTTCACCAAGCGAGCCTTTAAAATGTACAGTAAAAAAAAATGTTGATGTTTAGATGTATTTATTTATTTAGACTTTAATTAGATTTGTGCTGTATGTCTGATTATTAATGTATTTTATGTATTTCTGTTTTATATTACTGTGAAGCACTTTGTGGTTTTTAATATATAAATAAATTGATTTTATTTGATTTGATGCTCAGGACAAAATGACAAATCAGACTCCACATACAAGAGAGACAAAGAGCCAAGAAAGATAAGACCGGGCAGGAAAGAAACTGAAGGAAATAGATGGAAATGTGTGTGTTCAGACTTTAGGGGAAGCGGGGAATGAAGAGGAGAGTCAGGGAAGAGTAGGCAGTTATGTCAGCCATTGACAGGTTTGGCGAACCTACACAGCTGCCTGTCTCACCAAGTTACACTCGCTGGACTGGAGGATCCTTTCGCTTGCTCGCACTTCAACAATGATCAGAAGATCCTCTTCTTTTTTCCTTCCCCTACAGAACGCTGACTCGGGCTGGTCTCTCAGCTCTGCCTCTGGATCTGTGTGAGCAGCTGCCTCGCCTCAGAGTGCTGTGAGTAGATACACACCAAGGGGAAAAGTTAGAGGTACAAAATCTGATACACACAACTCAATTGCGGAGACTTGTCCCCCCCCCAAAGAAAGCATGAACTTGCACAATCACATCTCTGTGAAATCCAATCAATACAGAAAATTATTGTCCTGCCGTGTTGCCTTCCTCACAGAGCTGACCATAATTTCCCACACCATAAACCCACAGCTGGTCACTGTGTACTGTGTTTGTGTTGCAGGGAGCTTTCTTACAACCAGATAGAGGATCTGCCCAGCTTTTACCACTGCTCTGCACTGCAAGAGATGTGAGTTTTTCAACCCCCTAGACAGTCACACACTTACTGTATCAAAGGCAGCAGTTTTCTCAGTTTACCTCTGCACATAGTGCTTTGGTTACATATAATATATCATTTTCCTAACAGAGGGTTGCAGCACAATCAAATCAGAAGGATCGAGTCAAGCACCTTCCAGCAGCTCACCTCTCTAAGAGCACTGTGAGTCAACTTTACTTTGTCTTAGTCACAAGTTGCACGCGATATATTTAGAAATTTGTGTTTTTTATAAATAACCATCACCGTCGGGTAAGGATAGTGAACTGAAAATATGCAGACTGGTGAAAAATCAAAGGAGAGAAAAACAAAAAATAGTCCCTCATTATGCTCATGATGATGGTGCTCAGGAGCACTATCTAAAGGGCCCACGTCAGTCCAAAATCTCTTATTTTGTTTGAGATATGGTTACCATGAACATGATACATATCATTTTCATAATACTCTAACTGCTCAGTGACCTTTTGTACCCAAGAGACATGGGCATTAGTAAAGATTACAACCTTGAAGATAGGATGATTTCATCACATATCTCCCAGGACAACTGTGTTGATGTCCTGTGCCCATTCCCAAAACACGTGGACCCAAACAGGAACACCATATTTCAGAGACATGGTTGTATCCTGAACTGAAATCTTTGGGAGAATTCTGCAACAGCAAAGATTGTAGACGTGTAACTTCCAGCTGGCAAAGTCAGCAAAACATATATAAATTATATAATAGTACCAGAAAAATTTCCCTCTCACATATCTGCTGAGATGCAAGACGTGCTTCTTGGACTCCAAAACCTTCCCAGCAAATGCCCTGAGCACCAGATGTCCTCGCTATGAGTGTTGGAGTTCTAGGTTGTTCTTTTAATTTGTCACCCATCTGTATATGTTATTAATAACCGGATAGCAGGAGATGACAAAACAATGAAACTAAATTTGATGTACCATTGAGGTTTTTTCTTGTGAAATAACACATAGTTTGAACTTTGTTTCTCTAATCATGTTTAACTGAAACAATATGTAGAAGTCAAATCATCTGTGCTATAATGAGGTTTCACAACATGACCCAAGGACTCTGATGCCAAAACGAAGGAAATCATCGGTTGTTGGATTAAACAAGACTGTAGGATTGTGACCTATTACTGACATCTAGTGGTGATACACAGCATTGCCAAGTGTGCGCCGTCATTCCAGGCACTTTCACATCATTGTGATTCTTTTTGTTGCTGTTGTCAGTGACCTGAGCTGGAATATGATCGAGAGGATCCACCCAGATGCCTTTGCTTCGCTTCACTCTTTGGTTAAACTGTGAGTAAACTCACTAAGACTCTTCCACCTTTCATCTTGTTCTCCCCTCCTTCTGAGAAAAGCATAAAGAATATATGCATCTCAGAGTGTTGCACTTGCACAAACACTCCATACTTGGCTGCGTGCTCCACTGAAAACCTGTGGACTTTTGGCAGAGTTTGCAGCGAACATTAAAATCCATTTATTGTTTGAAAAAAAATATCTCTGCATGGCAAGAAGCCTCAGCTCAAGTCATGCCAATATAAAATTACTTCATTGTGTGAAGACTGGTTGAAGTTTGCGTGGCTAAACAAGCAGATGATACGTTTGACAGAAAGTATTATGTGGAGCCAGTCTGATAGAGTCCTGTCTACACAGCTTAATGAATCTAGGAGACAAGGACATTTTATCAAGGACATCTCGCAGCTTTATCTGAAATAAAAACACATTTTACAAACATTAACTTGGCTTGATTTGACATGCACCTTTCTTATTTCACTGTCCTTCGATTTTTCTCTTAGGGACCTGACTGAAAACCGTCTGAGCTCAATACCTGTTGTAGGCTTGAGCGGTCTGACCCATCTCAAGCTGAGGGGGAACACAGAATTATATGAGGCCTTCAGTCCTGATAACTTTCCCCATATGAGGTAACTACTCTATTCAGAATCATTGAGTGCTTTCTTTAACTGTGTGATCTTCAAATGAAACTTGTATTTTGCTTTGTCCCAAAAAAACAAAGATCCCAGGTGTGTATCCTGTGGCTGTGAGGAAAACGCATCCCTTCCCAACCCTTAAATTATCCTTCCTCTCGCAATTTTCTACTAATATCGTGAATTTACCGAAAGCTGCCAACTCTGACAATTGACTAATTACAGTGTATCCCTGCAAGCCATTCCTGAGCCGAACTTAAACAATGACTGAGTATTTGTTAGCAGCAAGTTAAATCTTGTTACAAAGATCCCCGAAGGCCTAGGAAGGTGCGATGAAGTAAAAAATGAAGAGGAACTTTTAAAGAGATTGGAGATGGCAGCAGATCAAAGCTCTGTGTTAGTATCCCTGTAGAACATCGCCCAGAACAGAACCTCTGGCAGACAAACATTTTAAAAGCACTAAAGGTAAAATAAAAGGGTTTTTTGCAGACATCTACACCAAAGTCAGCAGATCAGCAAAATAAATAAACGCTTCGCCTGCATTTTCCCCAACGATGGACTGTTATCATTATTAAAAATTCAGTTATGCTTTCATACACTGAAGCTTTTTTGGGTCTATTGTTACCATCCCCTCTGTTTACAAAGGCTACGCGTGTCCAGTATAAGGCAAAAACACCCGGTCCCTATGGAATATATACCTTTAATACCAGTCAAACTGATTACACATCAATCAAAATGTGGTTTAATGTAAATACAAGTAAGAGCAACAGGAACAAAAGCACTTGAAGCTGCTGGGAAACAGTTTTAAATTGTGCCTAAAAGAAACGTAGATAAAGCTCACGTTGAAAGAAACATCAGCCAGGACTTGCAGTTTTGTTGCCACCTTATTATGCTCCTGTTTTTCTTCTGGTTTATTTTCAACACTACTCTCATCTGATTGGTACAGGGTGATAGAGATGCCTTATGCCTACCAATGCTGTGTGTACGGCTCCTGTGATAGCTACAAGCCAGCCGGTCAGTGGGACTCAGAGCAGAGCAGCACCAGTGAAGACCTGCATAAGAGGACTGTAGCCATGTACCCCATCCACACCGACACTCACTGTAAGACAACACATGCTTACGGTATCTGTGAAAACATACACACAGTATGTCAAAAGACTTGTAACATATCAGATGGGAATCTGACAACTAAGTGTCCATACCTGGCCGTTAAGGACGTGTCAGATCCTCACTGAAACCACAGTGACCTAAACACACAACACGTGCTGACCCCTCCATTCCTTCATTCCTGTGGCCAGCATAAAATAGAAACACAAATAAATCAAAATGAAGGTGAAATGAACCCAATGAATCTGCATGATTAAAGCAGAAATTAAAAAACTGCTGGGTGTATTCAGAAAAACAACAGAATCAAGAGATGAATAAACCAAGACATATCACTGATTAAAATTTATTTACCTTTAATTGCTAGAGAAACATGCCAAGACAATCAAAATTCATCCAAGCGCCAGTAATCTTCTGAAGTGTCTATTTTTTGTCTGTGGAACAGAATGTTATCATTACAACCCCCTGCAGCTAGAGTCGCGCATAGTCTGCATGGGGTATATTGTGTATAAGCACTTTCAGAATAAGCTCTCAATATGCTTTAACACATGGACCTTGTGGAGGTTTGATCAAAAAGGAAATCTGAAATTCTGAATTCTGGCCCTAAAAAAAACGTTTTCTTTCAGATGACCCAGACTTGGAGGAGTTCCAGCTGGAATTAGAGGAATCCAAACTGCAGGCCAGTGTCCAGTGCACACCAACACCTGGTAATGCAAATGAATGCAAATGAGTTTTATTGTAGGGTATGATGCAAGTAGCTAATGAGTTACTGTTTTGTGCTGTTGCAGGTCCTTTCCGTCCCTGTGACTCTCTGTTGGGCAGCTGGCTAGTTCGTGTTGGCCTGTGGTGCATCTCCCTGGTGTCTCTGCTGGGGAACTCCATCCTGCTTCTGTCTCTCTTTGGCTCATCAGGCTACCTGTCACCACTTCGCTTTACCGTGGCTTGCATGGGGGCTTCAAATCTACTGACTGGTGTGTGCATGTGCACCCTGGCCCTTGTGGATGCTCTCACGCTGGGAGAATTTGGCCACCACGGAGCCCGGTGGGAGGGGGGTCCTGGTTGTCAGGCGACAGGATGGGTCTGGGTGTTTGCGTCCGAGGCCAGCGTGTTGCTGTTAACTCTTGCAGCAGTGCAGTGTGGTGTGAGCGTGACGTGTGCGCGCACCTATGGGAAGTCCCCATCCCTCGTGAGTGTGCGCACCTGTGCACTGTTCTGCCTCGTTCTCTCCATCACGCTTGCTTCTCTCCCACTGGCAGGAGTCGGGGAGTATGGGTCCTCGCCTTTCTGCCTTCCCTCACCCCTGCCACCCCCATCCTCTCGACTGCCGTCCTCCCTGGGCTTTCCCTTGGCCCTCATTATGATGAACACCCTGTGCTTGCTTATAGTCACAGGTTCACACATCCGCCTCTACTGGGAGTTACTCAGAGGAGAGTGTGAGGGCTTGTGGGACTGCGCTATGATCAAACATGTTGCCTGGCTAATATTCACCAATGGTCTCCTGTATGTACCAGTAGCTTTCCTCTCCCTTTGTTCCCTTCTTGGTCTCCTTTCTCTGGGGGAGGAAGTACTAAAATCAGTCCTCCTGCTTCTCCAGCCCTTGCCAGCCTGCCTCAACCCTCTCCTCTTCCTTCTTTTCACGAGAGACCACTCTCAGCTGTTTTTCTGGCCACGCCCCAAAGCACGTACACAGCTCCGTCGGGACCACACCTTGGACTCGTTGGTTTCCGTGGACACAGAAAAGAGCTCCTGCTCCGATTCCTCAACACAGGTGTCACTCACTGATGCCACTTACAGTGGAGGATCTTCTCTCCAAGCCCGGCAGGATCCGATCAGATTTTCCCACTGCTCCTCCACATCCTCTGTTCCTCTCATCCCTTGCCAAATACCTCCTCCCACTGCCAGAGATAGAGAAAGGGTGGCAGAGTGAGAGAGAGGGTGAGCGACTGGTGATTTCTGGAAAGTTTGGATCAAGATGTCTATCACACTGCCATGTCTCTCACTCTCAACCCATGAGCATCCACGCTAGCTGTCTGAAAAGCTAGGACACCATATGAATATGAAAGGACCATCCTCTGCAGAAAGACCGCCTCTGGGTTCACAGTCTTCAAGCTCCTCAGAACATTCAACACTGAAACTGTTACTACAGAGACTACAGAGTGCAGAGAAGCTGAGGAGAAAACAAAGAGCCTCTGAAAGTGGAGAGCGGGACTACAAGGTCCTTTCACAGAAAAGACTATTCAAGGACATTGAATAGGACAATGACATTGCTTTTTATATAAAGGACAATTTCAGACATTTCAGTGGACTGAGTCATGGGGAACAGTTCAAATCCACATGGAAAATGTAAGCATTGGACAAATCAGCGATTTCGCCTGTGGGGAATTTAGGTAGCACCAATAGATCTTGTTTATACTGAAAACTGATGAAAAATCCAACTCAGAAGATGCAGGTTGTTTGGTTCTTTTATAGGTGGAGCCATTTTTTTGTTTAAATACAAATTCTATCCTATTGCTAAGGTCTGTTTAAAAAAAAGGGACTCCTCATCACTCACACGACAGCCAGTGTAAGCTAAGTTTTCTTCCACAGATGTCATTGTCATATTGTACTATGCAACTGTATAATACAAAGGTTGTTGTAAAAATGCTACTCTTTATACGGCAGCAAAGCGCCACAGGAAATGGGCCGCACATCTATTTTCATATGGTTTACATGTTTGATCTCAAGAAAAGCAACTCTATCCAACAGGAGGCAAGCAGTCATAGAGACTGAATGGGATGTAGGTATTTTTCTTACAGACTTTAGAGTAGGCTAGCATTATGTACATACAATATAACTACCTCTGAACTAGCATGGTTTTGACTCACTACAGCCTTATGATGTTTGTCTCCCCTTTTTATAAACAGCAATTATATAATTTTATATTATAAGAAATAAATCCTTAGCTTGTAAAAACAAATGTACTATTTAGGATGTACATACTTTGTATACAACTGGTTAAGCATATTTTTGAATAAAATCATCATCTTCATACTATACACACTCAAGTATGCACTTATGTTACAGATCGGAGACACCTCCAAACTACACAAGAAGTCCAGGCACTCTGAAATACATTAATAAAATGAAACTTTAATATCACAACACAAGCACGCACATTATACATACAGCCATCCACATACATTTAAAAACAGGAAGACAAGTCTTACATCTGTGTATAAAATTAATACCACAGTTCTAACAAGGTGTCAGTTTTCTCAGGTGAGGTGGAAACTACACACAGGTTCTCTTTGCTGGATCTTCTGCTTCCTGCTGCACACTGTGCGCTTCTCTTTTTCGGGTTGATGCTTTCTGATCAGGAGTATTTTCTTTGTTGCCATCCACAACACCCTGGGGAGAAAAAATGCATTAAAAAAACAAAACACCCTACTCCTCCTAAACCAGAAAATCATCGAGTCAGTTAAACTGCTGGGGTAAGTAGCAGAGGGGGTTGTTAATGAAATTATATACAGGTGCACTACAGGTGAAAATGTAGCGCACCCTCATGACATGTTGTCTCAGTTTTTTCCACCATTTTTACATTTGGCTGGGGTCAGTGTCACTACTGCTAGCATGAGTAATATTTGGATCCCACCAGAGGTTGGCCAGCTCGTGTTCCTTTAGTTTTTCTGAGCAGTGCAGATGTACATGATGCACTCCATTAGTAATCAGAATCAGAAAGGGTTTTATTGCCAAATGTTGAGCGGGTTTACAACATTAGGAAATTGCTGCGGTGCTTCAGTGCAAACATACTGTTATAAATTAAGCTTAAATAGACATGAAAATAAAAATGAGAATAAGAATTAAAAGTGCTAAGTAGATAGATAGATATATACATGATATATACATGAGTGCAGGTGGTGATCAGTGCCAAACATGGAATGATGCAGTGAACACAGCGTAGGGTCATGTGTTAGTGGTGGGAACAGTCATACGGTTATTGTTCATGTGTCCAACAGCAGAGGGGAAGAAACTGTTCTTATGGCGAGATTACACTATAGTTACAGTAGGGAAAACAGTGGCTGGACACTGTAGCATGATCAAAATTGTTGCAACCATGTGCAATGACCTTGCAGTCTCATTGCCTCCAATTTGAACGCTTCGAAGAAGCAGTCTCTGAAGCAACGTTTTGCCGCCATCCTCAAAGCCGTAAAAAAGGGATGAAACTGATCCCCTTCCATTTTGCAGCTGAATGAGGGCAAGCTGGTAATAACACGCAAAATGTTTGTCATGATTAAGTAGTAAGATTAGTAGCAAATTTCCACATCTCTTGCCACCTGTTTCCATAAATTCAGAAGTTCCTCCACAAAGTGACATGATTGCTGCAGGACAGCAATCTAACTGCAAAGTGCCATACGTGCTTGACAACTTTGCTTTTATACAGTAACAATTGCCAGCTCAGTTGCTCTGACTGACTAACTAACTTAAATCAGCTGTCACATGCTAGCAATCTCTCTGTGTTTATAGATTAGAGAGCAAATATTTGCAAAACCTTGCCAATCTTTCTGGGAGTGATTACAGTCAATCTGAATTGTTTGGACAAGTTGCTTTCCTCTAGGCAATCTGTGCAGTCACCTTACAATTGAGGTTTGTCCAGAGGTCGAGTATGCAACACCCTCAACCCCCAATCACAGAATGCAAAAAAAAAAAATCAGTGCAATTACAAGGAGGTTATTTTCACTTTAATGCGACTGCAAATAAACAAGTTCTATTTACTCGGCCTATAATGTTCTATTGCAGGAGCACAGCACAACCATGTGGGTCAAATAAAACAGTGCACACAACTAATACATTAACATTGTTGTGGAGCAAGTGACAGGAATCATGTGACTAAGAATAGAGCAGCAGTCAGAGTGTAATTACATTAAATGATTAATAATTATAATTATATTATATAAGTCCTTAGTAACTCACAGAATTCTTCTGGACGGCATGTTCTTGTGTCCACTTCCTGGCCTTCTCCATAAACAGGTGTTTGTTGTATTTGAATTCCGATGACTAAATTACGGGAAAAATAGATAAAAGTATAAAGTTGGATTATCGAATCATTCACTGTGCTACAGCTGAACACAGCTGCTCTCTAACCCAACAGGTTTTAGCTTAAAGGGGTTTTTGACTTGCATCTAAACAAGTCATTTTGGCATTTACCACACTCCCGGACTTGTCTTTAATTACTTAGCACAGCGGTCCCCAACCTTTTTTGCGCCACGGACCGGTTTATGCCCGACAATATTTTCACGGACCGGCCTTTAAGGTGTCGTGGATAAATACAACAAAAGAAAACTAGTATTGGTACCGAAAAAAATAAGATTTATTCATAACACACGTGAAAAGACCCAAGAAAACCGAGTTAATGATAAAAACGATAACAAAATAACGCTGAAAACCGATAAAAACCAAACATTTCACACCTGAGCCTCTACTCTCACGGCCCGGCACCAAACGACTCACGGACCGGTACCGGTCCGAGGCCCGGGGGTTGGGGACCGCTGACTTAGGATACCTTTTATTTCCAGGGATGAATTTGAATCAATTAAAAACGGAACTATGTATTTTAGTCAAGACAATGTCTTTAAAACTGTTTTTTTTTTGTTTTTTTAAAATAAAGAGCTACTGTTACATGACAATATAGGTAACTCACAATTTTCTAAAAATAAAATAAACCACCACAGACAGATTGTGCATGATAGATAGCTGGACGTACAGGATGGACAACACACTATGTGTGACTCACTATATCAGCCATCAGGGGGTCGTCTGGATTTGGCTCCGCCATGAGTAGCTGTATGGAAGTGAGGACTGTGGAGATGTTTAGAGATGGCTTCCAGGCACCCTGAAAAAAAAAAGAAATAAATATAAAGACAACACTACATCTGAAATGTATAAAATGCAACATATATCCTTGTGTCCACCATGTAATGGTGTTGAAATAAAGAGTTTACGGGGAGTCACGGGTGTAATACCGTCTTTGGCCACAAGGTGGAGAAATATACATGTGCGTCAATGGTGTAGAGCGCCACCAGCCCAAAGGGCTGTGATCATGGACAAACAAAGGTACTGCACAAGGGTTTAGTGCAGTGATTCCCCGACGGGGAGGCCGTAACTTTTTCGCTTTAACCCACGTTTTTGTTAGAGGTTGGGGACACCCAGATTATTGTTTTTATAAAAAAAAAGAATAGCTAAGAACTGAGACAGACTTTTATTTGGCTCTCAGGCTTCCACACATACAGCTTTATTATTGAGATCACAGATGGAGGCCACAGAGTTAACCACAACATCTCACATTCATCAGCCTCTGTATTTTTTCTGTAAAAAGAAAAAAAAAGAAAAAAAAAGAAAAAAAAAAAAGAAGAAAAAAGAAAAAAAGAAAAAAGAAATAAAGAGTTTATTATGTACTGGAAATCTCTTATAACCTTTGGTGGCAGTTTAAGAGCATCATGGCAGATCCGTCCTGAATTGTCAATGTTTGGATGGTAGATTGGAGTCAAGAATCGTATTTTGGGAGGCTCAAACGGGTACCTAAGAGAAAAAAAAAGCATGTCAGTCCTGCTAGAGTGGAGTGAGAACATGTAACTAGTAGAGAGAAACCCATCGACGTTAAAGCTCAAAGAAGAAGTACCTCTCTGGAATCTTGACCTCCAAGGAGAAGACTCCACCATCATAAGGAGTTCCTGATCCACCCAGTATCTCTGGAACATAACAGGGGTTAAAGATATGGTCATGTATTTGATATATTTTAATGACAGGATCCACTGCAAAAACGGATGTCAGAGTGATCTTAATCAGGTGAAATATTCTGAGTATATAGTATAGGTAAATGTATCTTGGCAATTTGTTAGGTACACCTGTTCAACTGTCTGACAATCAGCTAATCACGAGGCATCAACTCAGTGCATTATGGCATATAGACATGATCATTGCAACCTGCTGAAGTTCAAACTGAGCATCAGAATCGGAAGGAAAGCCGATTTAAGTGACTTTGCTAGTAACGTGATTTTGTTAGTGCCAGATATGGTGGTGAGACTCTTTCAGGACCTGCTGATCTACTGAGATTTTCCACATAAGCATCTCTAGAATGCACAGAGAAATGTCCAAAATGAAAAATGTTCAGTGAGCAGCAGATCTGGGTCAAAATGCCCCACTGATTTCAGAGGTCAGAGGAAAATGGCTACGCTGGTTTGAGCTGATAGGAAGGAAACAATCCAAAAGAGCCTCGATGAACGCATAACGCATCAAATTTAGAAGCAGACGGGCCGCAGGAGCAGAGACCACACTGGGCACCGCCGCAGTTAAAAATTACGATAGTTGTGAAGGCAACACAGAGGTCCAACCTGGTACTAGCAACGCACATAAGAAAGTGTCTGGCAAGTATAGCTTTAGTCGTTTAAGTGACACAGTAGTACATACGTGCCCGGAGGTCGTCTATCTGATCTTCGGTCTGCCAGCATGTTATCCCAGGGGGGGGCTCGGTGCTTAGCATTTGAAGTTCACGTTTCAAACGAGAAGCCCTCTGCATTCTGAAAAACAGGCAGCTGGCTAATTAGCGTTACACTTAAAGTTCGTGGGTCAGTCTCCACACACGCTTGTAATAATTTAATCCTAAACGTAGAACATTTACTGTCAAATTGGTCAATGAGACAGTGGTTTGTTTGTGATGTTAGCTGCCTTCTTGTGATGCTGAGCTAACGCCTTTGCTTACTAATGTGAAGGCCGAGAAATAAACACCTTCTTAGTGCAAAAAGTCTAATAACAACTTGTCAGGTGGAGAGCACCTCTCGTTTACTTACTTTTTATCAGCTGTGCACTTGATAATCACTGTCTATCTTAATCGAAATGTCAGTTTCACAGCTCTCGGCGAAGCAGCGTCATCGACTCTGTTTTGGATTTCCCTCTCCTTACGTATGCACCGCCCGCGCGCCGCTCTTCTTCTTCTGTTGGATTTATTCAGATGAATTACCGCCACCGTGTGGTCCCGAGTGTGAGCTACCAGGAGGCTACTTCTGCGCACAAATAACACAGCATCATTTTTATTTTTAATTTAACAGTGTTACAGTGATCATCCTGCAATCCAGTAGCCTCTCTGCTTGCCGCTCGAAACACTGGGCAACTAACCATTCATGTGTATGTGTGAAATATGATTCTTAGAGGATACTAAAATCACTTTTCATTTATAGCCTTACAAAAAGGAACAAGAAGCGTCTCCTGGTGACTCTCTGGTCTCTAGTCGGTATTTACTTATAAGGTAATATTTGTGTATTTTCAATATATGAATTTAGTTTTCTTTGTTCTTTTCAAATGTAATTTAAGAGGTTTCAAATAAGGGTGGCATGACAAATGTATACTTTGGTTACACAAATATTGTCTAGGAGTAGGTAATGGATAATAGGTACTGACTTGTAAAAAAAAAAGGGTTTAAAAGACCTGAGCATGTGATCTAATATTGCACTACAATTTACACTACCGTATATCTAACTAACAAAGCAGTTCATCATCTTTTTCTTGACAACACTTTCTTTAAAGATATAGGCATTTTGGGTAAACTTGAATGAAAAGAAGACACAGGTGAAATGTAAAAGCGAGATCAGAGGTCAAATATGAAATTATATTTGGAAGCAAACTATAATGTGATACTGACCCCATATAACAGTATCATTTCCCAAATGTTGCCAGTGCAAAAGTGCAGTAGACTTTATTTTTTATTAAAGTTTGACCTTATTTAACCTCGAAGAAGAAGACAGAGGCCCAAAGTAACGCGATATTTATAATCCCCATGTATAATTAAATGCCTGTATGTCTATGTGACAGTACGAAACATAACTGTAATAAGTAACTTGATATCACATTATCACTTGGACCTTCAGATCCATCTGTTGACCCTGAAGGACAGAGGTCAGTTATGATATGACATTTTAAAATCTTTTAAGATGCTTTTTGTGGACTTTACATCCATCAATTATTAAGTTGATGGATGTAAAGTAATTATTAATGGATTGTTAACACGTCCCCACTTTGCAAAGTTTGATCAGAATTCATTCAAAAGCTTTTGAGCTTTTGAGTTTAAGGACAAAATGACACACACCCCAACGCTACCAAATATATCATTTCTTGGTGGAGCTGACACCATGAGTTTTGTTTTATTTTGACAGCAGAAGCACTATAAGACTTTGGTATCATCTTGTGTGTTTTATTCTTTCTAATTCTTTTATTCCTGTTTTCCATTTATTGCATGATTACACATTCATACAGTTGGGTTTCCTCCATAGAGTTCTTCATTATGTTTTATTTCCACTTTTCACAGTAATGCTGTTTTGAAGCTTTAAAATCACCATACTGTATACTGGTACTGATGTAAGAACATTGCACGTAGGGAATGACAGAAAATGATATAAAACTTCTCATCTGTATATGTTTATCATTATGATAAGTTCAAGTTTATCCATCTTCAAAAGGAAGACCATTAATGACTGATGTAATCACACTAAACTTCATAATTGCATAAGTATCTTATTTGAAGGCAGTGGCAAAGATAGCCTGAAAAGTAATGTTTCTGTCCTGCTTGTCCTCCATTCTGACATCAGTGAAGCCGGAGTCTCTCAGAGCTGCCATGTAGGCCTCTGGGCGCCAGTTTTCCCCTGGCATCACCCCCTTCGCTGCTATCGTAGCCACACGAGAAAGCCTCAGAGTTGTGACCATCAGGGCTCCTGGGTGGGTTAAAAAGATGGGGAAATTCAATTTGAGAATCATTATTTAAAGACAAGTTTTGGAACTAAATCTGTAAATAAAGTTTGCCTGACTGTCATGGCATTACCTGGCTTCATCACCCGGTGTATTTCTGCGGCTCCTTTTCTAAGATCAGGCCAGAAGTAGTAGCAGTTACAGTGAAAGACTCTGTCCACAGTGCTGTCTCTGAGAGGCATTGCTGCTACGTCACAGTGGTGGAGCGTCACTTTTTTACTCGCTATAAGTTCCATCATTTGTTTCTTTGCCATCTGTCAGACACAGAAGAATTACAATATTGTCCCTGATTAGCAGCTATGCTTTTCTTAGGTCTTAGCTGCCTGCTCAGCAGTGCTTGATTTTTATTTATTTATTTAATATACAACAAAGGTATGCAGAAGAACGCACAACACATCAAACCTTAAAGAAGCTGGGCCAGACCACACCAGGTGCGATCAGTTCAGAACAGGACATTGTTCACTAGTAGACGCTAATTTGCATGGGCTTGACAGAAGATTGGAAAACTCTGCATGGTCTGATGGTTCATGATTTCTGCTGTGGCATTTAGGTTCAGAATCCTTGGTTTTAACGTAAAACTCATTGTTGCAGCCACGGGCAGCACAAAGGTGACCCCTTAAACTGATTTTAGTCTCATTATGAGTTATTGGTTCTGTTAATAATTAGCTGGCATAAACTCACAGCATCAGTGGAGACATCAGCACATTAGTGATGTCACATTCTCCACTGACACAAGATGGCGCTAAACGTGTTTTAAAAACTTTAAGCTCTTATTTCTTAAATCCAGCTACACAGACAGTGTTACATCTATGTTAGTTTTGGGGAGATTTTAAATTAGATTTTAAACATCAAGTGTTTCATTCTGACTTTAAATGGCCTCCACATCATCTCAATTTAAGAGGATACCTCTGAGATATGGTGGTATCACTTCATGGGTGTCCAGCAGCCAAATCTGCAGCAACAATGTGATTTTTCCCTCATGTCAATATGGACCAAAATCAAAGAAATGTTTTCAGCACCTTGTTGAATCTATGACACAGATAACTCAGGCAGCTCTGAAGCCGGTGAAGTAACGAAATAAGTGGCCAGTGTGCGTATTTTCTCCGAAATAGTGCATTTTCTTTTTAAAGGCTTGCAATGTGTCTGCTTTAGCAAGGCTGAAGAGGCCACAACAAAGCTGTGTGCTTTTACTCTTTTTCAAAGACACTCTTCGTAACAGTAACAACCCACATGTATTAAATAAACTTGAATTTGACTTGTTTATTCCACTCTTTCTACCTCACCTGGTGCATGTACTCTGAGTAATCCACCCCTATAAGGTGGCCTGTGGGGCCCGTGAGCAGTTTGGCTGCAGACTGTAGACCCAGACCGGGGCCATGGCCCAGCTCCAGCACAGTGTCCCCAGGTTGGATGGCACACAGCTGTACAGCACTCTCCTCCAGGACCTGATTGTAAGCTGTGAGCCACTTGCTCACCAACCACCCTGCAAGTGATCGCGTGGGACGGCCCAGCTGTTTCCCCAGTGGTTCAGCCCACATGACTGAAAAAAACATGAAATATTTGGCTAAAACTTTCTGCTTTCAGGTTCAGCGGTGTTCAACGTGAGGACACGGTGTATAACATGTTATACATGGTTCGCCCTCACAGTGTGGCTGGACTTTGCTTATCATTATTTGTTGCGCAGTTAATGTTTAATCCGCTGATTTGTTTCAAAGCCAAGTAGAAGTTTATTAACATTGTTATTACTGAATAACCAATTAAAGTTGAGCACTTGATTGAAACTTGTAGATTTACAGACTCAGAGTACAGGACAACATGGCTGCCCCTCTGACTCTCGGTGCCAGTTGCCCGGATAAAGCGCTTACCTACTTTCGTTTACAGTCAGCGCTCGTCGGCTCTCAGCCACGCCGCAGTTTAGTCTTCCTGGTAGTGGGAGGAGCTTGTGCTTCATCGGCGCACGCGCTGCTCCGTTCCGGGGTGTCCTACACCTCTTAAGTATCTCTGGCACTTCTTATCATCGACCACTTCCTGTAGTTTTCTTGTATTTTCTGGCCACACGGGTTACCGCTCATGTATGTATTGCGTAATAGCGAAAAAGAAAGAAAGAGAAATAAAAACTATTCAAAAAATAAAACAAAAATAGGTGTCACCCTCCCTCCACCCGCATTTCATTTATGAACGAGAGCGTCTGCTGCAGCGATTCTGTAAATATACTACTGCGTGTCTAAACAAGTGCAGTCAAAGGTTTTGGAAATGTCCTCTGTCGTTGCTTCCTCCAATCATCCTATTTTGCACACACCCCCCTGCAGGGATTATATTTCTTTCGTTTTCATTTCCCGGAAGGGTTGATTGTGAAAATAGTGGCGTTTAAAAAAATCTTCGAGTGTGTTCGTTTAAAAGTGAGTTTTGTTTGAGACGTGACCCGAAGTTTGTTTTCATTCTGCTCATGAGGAAATCCCTCTGTTTTCTGTGCAGTCGAGCAGATTAAAGGACGTCTCCATGGAGAGCGTTTCCCCGTCACCTTTGATCAAGGTAAGTTAGTCTTTCAGGGGCAAATCTTTCAAAGCCTGTGGTCTAAAACCACAACCCTGGAATCCGACTCAGTTTTTGTTTGAGCTTTCGTGCCTTAGTCGTTGGACGGTGACCAGCAGCTGTTGTTTATGCTCTCTGTCGCTCAGCATTGCTGCTCCAAAACTGCTGAGTACTGTGACTATAGCCATTTGTATCGATGTTTTGTAGCAAGAAAACAGTCCTCCATCGATTGTACGTGAAAAGCAAGTCAACATTTATCCCACTGTGCATCACTCCCCACCTACCCAAGATCCTTTGGTTAGTCCTCCCACTCAAGAAGACTTGTGGCATCTGCCTGGAAGGCTGAGTGAGTTAAATTATCCTCTCTGTTCTACTTATCTGTTAATATTAATTGCAGATATGACTGCAGATACACATATGCAGCACCTTCTGCAAGCACATTAGATTTGAAATGATGCATTTATTGTTTCCAGGAATTAACCCGTCCCTGTGGGATAAAGATGATGTTTCCCTGTGGCTCCACTGGGCTCAAAAGGAGTACTCGCTGCGCCGGCCGGAGAAGGGCCGATTTGAGATGAACGGCAGAGCCTTGTGTCTCCTCACTAAGGAGGACTTCAGACGCCGCTGCCCCAGCTCAGGTGGACATGAGTTAGTAGATCGAAGTCACCTGTTTCCGTGGCTGCATTTTCATATGAAATCCCTCATTTTTCTGCAGGTGATGTTCTGTATGAGATCCTTCAGTGTGTGAAGCAGCAGAGGAGGAGTGTGGTATGTGACCCGCCTAACACAACTCCTCCCGTGGCAGCTGGACACCTTCAGGGTCCAGTCAGCTGCCAGGTAATCGCTCACACAGTCCAAGAGCCACAGTCTCCCAAAGTCAGTGGCACCCCGGGTGAGTAAAATTAAGGAGTACATTTATAAATATATATACTGCTATACTACAGTTCAGTGTAAAGGCAGACAGATGTATTTGTACACAAGTTGTAGACTCAGAGTGCTTTACATGGGGCAAAAAAGAAAATGCATTAGATCAGCAATAGAATGTAAAAAAAGAAAAAATAGAGTAAAATTTAAAGAAATGACAAGAAACGTAGCAGTGTGTTGTGTACAGTAATTCAACAAAGACACACAGGGAGAGAGAAATGTTTTTGTTTAGATTTGAATGTGGCCATGATTGGACACACTGAACATTACCTGTTGGTCTGTGTACAGAATAATAGATAAAAGCACCTTTGGTTTGGTTCTCATCAGAGGCTCTGCCTCTTGTAAAGTTTTAGGAGGATCTCTAGTCTTCAGGAACATTTGTATCCACATAAGAACTCGTTTATTCTGGTTGGATCGTGGGTGTGAATACTTCCTGATCTACCACATGTGCAAACATATCACGTGGGAATCCTTTCTCTTTCCCACTTTTGTTTTACTCTACATGTGAGGACATCCATTGACTTCTTATCCCCCAAATTTAAAGACTGACGCTAATCAATGTTTGCTCACCCCTAACTGAAATGTTTTCCTTTGCTCTGTGCTTTTTCTTCACATGTGAGGAATAGTGATTCGCTGGCAAAGATGAAATAAACCCTCATTATTTTGTGATTGGGTACTTTGATTGACTTCTCTGCAAAAACGGATTTTATTTGCTCACCTAATTACATGATGCGTTAAGCAGTTATCACATAATTTATAATGATGAAGAAATGGAAATGCTGAAGTACCAGAACCATAAATGGTGTATGCGTACACTACACAAAGACACACACCCACAAACGTTTGTCAAGCAAAACAACTGTATAATCTTTCCCAGAAAAAGAATGTGTTGGCCAATGGTCTTCAGTTTCCTGGAAAAAGGATCCTTTAACTCTCAAGTTCAGAAGAATGACTTTGTTCTGCGCTCTGTCTGCTAGAAGTAAAACAGTCTCTGTGTTAAACATTAGCTTGTGCTAAGCCTGATATTATAAAATGTTCATGTGGCTGTAAAGTCACTTTTACTTTCACTTTAGCGTTTCACATTTCCTCATATTTCTGACTCACAGTTTTACCCGCTTTCACCACCACAGTGTTGGCTGCTGTCGGGGCCACTGTAAGCAGCCAGCCAAAATCAGTGTCAGCCCTTACAGATCGCCCCATCTGCTACACCTTGTCTGCACCACTCACACAAAAGAGTGAGTATGACAAATGGCCATAGCAGAAGTAAATTGTCCTGCAATTCCTACTGTTTCAGAGGCTTCATTTCTTTGTTGCCGTCTGTGTCTCTCAGACGGATCAGCGGGTACCTCAACATTGCACCACAATCAGGATGAGTGTAATCCCCAAACGAAGAACATCACCCCGGAGCCTCTGAACCTCTCCAGTCGACATAAGCCAAGGAGTCCGCTGCACAAGGCAAACGGTCGCATCCCAGGTATTGTTACAATAATTTGTTGACTATTGTGCTCTTCATGTATTTAATCACAGAAAACACACAGAATTGTTAAAACCGTGTCTCTTTAAAAAGTGAAGAAAAAAAATCTCATATATCATAAACAGCATTTTATATACAATCAGCAAATGCACCAATAACATGAACACACTCAGTTTCCTAGAAACTATTTTAAGTCCAACACGTTGGATTTGTTTGTGAGGTAAAGAGCAAAACAGACACAACATCCTGAAGCAATAACCCAAAAGTGGACCTGCGCTTTAAATATTCAATAGTTGGCTATTTTATTCTTTTGTTATGTCTAAATGACGGCTCAAAATGATATGTTAATGTCAGGCTTACAGGTACACTTGTGGTGAGAAGTTTCCTCGTCATGAGCGCGAATGTCGTGGCAATTTGAGGCTTTTAATGATTTTCTTTGAACTGTTCTTTGTCCGGGTGGAATGATTGTACAACATACATCTTTAATGACTTTCTCTGATCCACACAGGGAGAAAAGTATACATACATTCACTTAAATCTCTTAATAAGTGGTGATGAAAGTCCTGCAGTGTTGTTTAACTACAATTGGTCGTTTCTCTTTACCAAAATAATAAAAAAGAAAGAACACAGATAGAACTTCAGAAGGTCTCTTGAAATTTCTAAACAACTCCAGATTCCAATATTATCAGCAAGTGTGTGTAAGTACAAGTTATTCGAACAGTGCGACTACTCTCAAAACCAGGAAACCAACCAATTTACATGAATTTGACCATTTCTGCCAAGATGAATGGTAAGTGGCTTGTTGATGGCTACTAAATGCATCTTGCTGTGGGACATTCAACTATATGTTAGTGAGCCTGTGTATATATACTGTTGACCCTGTGTGGATTAGAGAGAACCTAAAATAAATATAAACTTGTGTACCTAGTTCTTGTTTTCTAAAGTCGTTAAAGATGTCTGCTGTACAAGAACAGGTCGAATAAATCATTAAAAGATGTAAATGACCGTGGCATTCATCCACATGATTAGTGCATGTACACTTGTGACTACGCCATTTTTATACGTGTTTATTGGAACGTGGCACTGAGAGTGAAAATATACTAAATGGTACTGAATTGAACTTTAAATACGTATATTTGTGACAGTAGTGTAAGTTCTGCCAACACGTGTGTTATTACTCTTCTAATCATGGCCAGAGTGCAGGCTGCTGTGGGACTATGTGTATCAGTTGCTTTGTGATGACCGTTACCAAGAATACATTCGATGGGAAGATCCGGACAGCTTGGTTTTCAGGGTGGTGGACCCCAATGGATTGGCACGGCTCTGGGGAAACCACAAGGTGAGTTCCCAGTTCTCTGTGCTTCATCCATCAGGAAAAACGGCTACACAGGTGGAGAATAAAACAAAACAGAAAAAAGCAGGGAACATTGGGGAAAAGTGAATAATGTAGTGCATGACTTGCATGACTAATGATGCATGATCTCTTTTTACAGAACCGAGAAAATATGACGTATGAGAAAATGTCTCGGGCTTTACGGCATTACTACAAACTGAACATTATCAAAAAAGAAAGAGGACAAAAACTCCTTTTCAGGTCTCGTCTCTGCTCCTTTCTTTGTCATCCGCTTTCTATTTTCCTCTTAAATAACATTCAAACTCATCCTTCCTGCCTGTTCGTCGCCTCCATTCAGGTTTCTGAAACTCCCTCAAGATATCAAGAAACAGCAGGTCGAGGCTTCCGGCGCCCTGGAGCACACTCCACCTCACGATGGCGACTTCCCGGACTCCAGTCCTACACAAGAGTTCTCTGAAGACCATTTTGAGGTTTCCCCTGATCGGACGTCTCCACAGCCTCCCCCGACTGGTGCACCAGTGAGATAGAATAAAACCGTGGATCATGTGTAGCAGCACGGCTCTTACCGAATAAAATAGGAGGTTGTAATATATTTATCTCGTGGTTTGAGCTTTCAGGGGAGGAAAAAATGCATGTACAGTCTGAAAAAACACAGTTGTGTTGTTTACTGTGAGATTATTATTTTTTTTTTTTCTCTGAATCAATGTGTGTATAACTGTGATCTGGGTAAACACTAATATTAAGAGTGAGGAAAACTGTGAAATTAATCACAGAATTATCCAGCCAGCAAAACTTAAAATTATCTGCTTCGTTCAATATAATCACATAACAGAGTTATTTTCATAAACTTTACAGGTCTTGCAGCTATGGGTTGGAAATGACTACAGTCCAATACGAGTTTAATAACATAAGAGAGGATAAATAACTGTTTTTGTTTTGAATGCTGGTTAATATTCAAGATTGTTTCCACCACTAGAAAAAAATTGCCATCAATAAGTCAAAATGTCAGGTTATTATCTCCCATTTTTGGTAGGGTATCTGAAAGTTTCAGCTTACGTAGTAATACCTTGAAATCTTCAGCGTAGCTCAGATTGGGATTTTTACAAATTGTTATTTTTTTCAGTGGTGGAAAGCAGCTTTTTCTATCCGTAGGTTAAGTATTTGGTGTTTCATTGTGTGTGTGTGTGAAAAGTTTGCATTGAACTTGCTTTGGAAAAATAAATATTTTAATGTATACTTTATTGTCCCTGAGGGGAAATTTCTCTCTGCATTTAACCCATTCACTCAGTGAAGCAGTGGGCAGCCACTGGACACCCAGGGAGCAGTGTGCAGGGACGGTACCTCGCTCAGGGGCACCTCAGGGCAGCCGTTCAGTGGATTTGAACCCCCGACCTTCCGATCATGGGGCAACCACTCTACCTACTGAGCTATCCCAATTATATATGTTGGTAAAACATTTCATATAAATGTTTTTCTGAGATGAAAATGATAAAGTTAACTTCTTATGACAAGCCAAACGTCAGGACAAAAATAGATCGTTGCTAAACAATTGCAATATTCACTCATGACAGTTGAATGGTCTGAATTTTGCCAGCAGGGGGTGCTGTTGTAAATTTAATAGGATTTACAATTCAATGATTCAAATACTCGTATTTCCTACAGTAGTTCAGCTTTTGAATATTTTTAGTTTTAAGGAAAAGACAAAAAGTCACCACATGTTATAAGACAGGCCTTAAACAAGACTGGCTGAGCCATGGCTGATTTACTCGTCATCTGCGGATGCTCGTCTTTTACTACACCCATCTTTGACAATGCAGTTTTTACAGTATGGGCCTAAAAACATTTTGACCTATTAGGTATAATAACTCTGTTCAGCTGGAGCTGTAGAATTCGTAAAATAGAGGCTTGTGTAGAGTGTTTCACAGGCTTACATATCCATCTCCACTTTGTCAGTTTGATGTTAATTAAACAGATCAGACAGATGGCAGCACAGACGTAGACTGTAAACTGACATTTCAGCTTTTTATGTCCCCACCTGAATGCAAATCAGTTCGATAATTTACTTATTCAACATGTCGATTTGATCCAAATAGTATAAAAGCCGCATCTGTTACATTGAGATTAAGTTCATTTGAAACTGTCTAGGTAGCTGGCATGGTTTGAGCAAAATACCAGAGCAGCTTACATTACATCAATGTCTCCTCTAATATCCAACACTGCAAAAATAAGTCAGCTTTGCTTAAAAAATGCATGTAAAGTACCAAGTAAAGTAAAGTTAAGAAAGTTAGAAAAGCTAGTTTATTATTGGTGTATAATGCTTAATGAGGTACACAACAGACATACACCAAATTAACCCCTTAAGCCCCAACGCCTCCTGATACGAGGGCAAAAGGCAGGAGATCAGTTAGGCTTGGAGCTTAAGAGGTTAATTTAATTTTAAGAAAGTCAAGAGTCGCCTACTTGCAGACAATAGTAACATTATCTGTCAGGAGTCAGACATCTCATGTGACTCCTGTGTCCAACAGGCAACACTGCATGACGTAAAGATCAGGCGGAAGTCAGTAATTGCTACAGGAGCCTGGGTGATGCTAAATCACTGTTTCCAACTTTAGAAACCTCACCACATTAACAACACGACTGAAGTAAAGGTCACAACTCAACAAAACGAGTGTTTTAATCTTAGACATTAACAGTCCCATTAGCCTCCAGTGCAGAACCTTCTACAGGGAGTGCAGAATTATTAGGCAAGTTGTATTTTTGAGGAATAATGTTATTATTGAACAACAACCATGTTCTCAATGAACCCAAAAAACTCATTAATATCAAAGCTGAATGTTTGTGGAAGTAGTTTTTAGTTTGTTTTTAGTTTTAGCTATTTTAGGGGGATATCTGTGTGTGCAGGTGACTATTACTGTGCATAATTATTAGGCAACTTAACAAAAAACAAATATATACCCATTTCAATTATTTATTTTTACCAGTGAAACCAATATAACATCTCCACATTCACAAATATACATTTCTGACATTCAAAAACAAAACAAAAACAAATCAGCGACCAATATAGCCACCTTTCTTTGCAAGGACACTCAAAAGCCTGCCATCCATGGATTCTGTCAGTGTTTTGATCTGTTCACCATCAACATTGCGTGCAGCAGCAACCACAGCCTCCCAGACACTGTTCAGAGAGGTGTACTGTTTTCCCTCCTTGTAAATCTCACATTTGATGATGGACCACAGGTTCTCAATGGGGTTCAGATCAGGTGAACAAGGAGGCCATGTCATTAGTTTCTCTTCTTTTATACCCTTTCTTGCAGCCACGCTGTGGAGTACTTGGACGCGTGTGATGGAGCATTGTCCTGCATGAAAATCATGTTTTTCTTGAAGGATGCAGACTTCTTCCTGTACCACTGCTTGAAGAAGGTGTCTTCCAGAAACTGGCAGTAGGACTGGGAGTTGAGCTTGACTCCATCCTCAACCCGAAAAGGCCCCACAAGCTCATCTTTGATGATACCAGCCCAAACCAGTACTCCACCTCCACCTTGCTGGCGTCTGAGTCGGACTGGAGCTCTCTGTCCTTTACCAATCCAGCCACAGGCCCATCCATCTGGCCCATCAAGACTCACTCTCATTTCATCAGTCCATAAAACCTTAGAAAAACCAGTCTTGAGATATTTCTTGGCCCAGTCTTGACGTTTCAGCTTGTGTGTCTTGTTCAGTGGTGGTCGTCTTTCAGCCTTTCTTACCTTGGCCATGTCTCTGAGTATTGCACACCTTGTGCTTTTGGGCACTCCAGTGATGTTGCAGCTCTGAAATATGGCCAAACTGGTGGCAAGTGGCATCTTGGCAGCTGCACGCTTGACTTTTCTCAGTTCATGGGCAGTTATTTGGCGCCTTGGTTTTTCCACACGCTTCTTGCGACCCTGTTGACTATTTTGAATGAAACGCTTGATTGTTCGATGATCACGCTTCAGAAGCTTTGCAATTTTGAGACTGCTGCATCCCTCTGCAAGATATCTCACTATTTTTGACTTTTCTGAGCCTGTCAAGTCCTTCTTTTGACCCATTTTGCCAAAGGAAAGGACGTTGCCTAATAATTATGCACACCTGATATAGGGTGTTGATGTCATTAGACCACACCCCTTCTCATTACAGAGATGCACATCACCTAATATGCTTAATTGGTAGTAGGCTTTCGAGCCTATACAGCTTGGAGTAAGACAACATGCATGAAGAGGATGATGTGGACAAAATACTCATTTGCCTAATAATTCTGCACTCCCTGTATACTCTGAAATATCAGTCAAGTAATTATAAATTAAATATTGACTATCACTCTTATATATGATACTGATGAACAGAAGATCGCAGAAGCGTTTTATTGGCAACAGCTGGGAGTTGATCAGTTTATGTGCACTCAGTAAAACTTTCCACCTTCTCTCATCTTGTTTAAAGTGTTTTTATTCAAATAGTATATATGCGAAAGTATTTTGGTTTATGCATTGCAACCATGGAGCTACACAACCTCCCAACATTAGAAATCCTTGTTTTACCCCTGTTCACATGAGCGTGACCAACATGCTATGTCTAATTGCAATGAATTTAAAAACACTGACTGTGAAACCCTCTCCCAAGATCTGAGTGGATAGTTCATCTAAGTTCGCCTTAGCTTGTTCTCCATTTTAAAAAAAAGCTTTTCTCCATTTACAATATTTAAACAGATCATTGAAAATGACCTCCGGAGTTTCCAGTTATCAGTACACTGAAGGTCCTCAGTCCATCTCCTTTTCTGGATCAGGGTTCCTGGCCACCTACCAGTTAGGCGTCGCCCAGTGCTTCCTACATTATGCACCCTGGATACTTCACTCCGCACCTAGCATCCTTGGCTCATCTGCTGGTTCTCTGGTAGCAGCTGCTGTGGTTTGTGAAATGAATCTAAGTAAGTGACTCTTTCTTATGTTCTGCAATGACTTCTGTTGGATGTATTCATTACACATTTATTCCCCCAATCCTCTAATTCACAGTTACCATTCGGGATGAGATGATTCATTTTGCCAAGGAAGTGAAGTCTTTTACCCTTGGACCACTGAACCCCTCAATCAAGCTTTTTCACTGGCTGGAATGTATTTTAAACAAGCATCTTCCGCCTAATGTGCACCAACTGGCCAACGGTCGCCTTGCTGTTACCATGACCCGTCTGACGGATGGCGAGCAAATTCTCATGTCTGATTTTGACTCCAAAGAAGATGTAGTACAGGTACGCTTGCTCTGCTGTTTTGGAGCTCAGAAATAAGAAAAGTAAAAAACAAACCTTAATAACTATGTTGACTAAAAACTGTTGTGTGCTGTGTTCAGGCACTGCTTTGTAGCTGTTTTTTGCCTGGTTACTGTGGTTTTGTACCTCCATCATTCAAAGGAGTAGTGAGTATTTGGTGGCCTCAAAACTTCCCTCCACGCACCTTGTGAGCCCTGTTTTCAAAATAAAAATCCCAAATGTTAATCTCTGCTGCAGTTCTATTTGGATGGTGGCTTAAGCGGCATTCAGCCTATAGCGCCTGGATCCTCCAGTCGCACACTGACCGTGTGCCCATTTTCTGGAGAGAGTGACATCTGCCCTGGCGACGCACCATGTTGGCTGGACATTGTAACGCATGGTGTCACTTTAAAGGGCAATTTGGACAACAGCTTCAGGTTCATCAATGCCATTTACCCAACTTTGGAGGTCAGACCCAAACTATATGTGGCCATATCCTATACTGCCTGTATCCCCATCTCTATCCTCAATCTATTATTGTGTAATAGTTTGTGTTTAACATTTTTAGAAATATAGCAAAGGAAATTAAACATTATGCTACAAAACATTACATTATTTTTGATCTTTCATTTCATTGTGTCACATTTAATTATGTTTATGTCATTTTTTCCTCTCCAGAATATGGAGGAAGCCTTTCACAGTGGCTACAAAGATGCTGTTCATTTCCTTCAGAGTAATGGTGAGTCAGGTGCTAGTTACAAAGAAAGAAAGAAAGAAAGAAAGAAAGAAAGAAAGAAAGAAAGAAAGAAAGAAAGAAAGAAACAAACAAACAAACAAACAAACAAACAAACAAACAAACAAACAAACAAACAAACAAACAAACAAACAAACAAACAAACAAACAAACAAACAAACAAACAAACAAACAAACAAACAAACAAACAGTTTTTCTTGGCTAAACTTAATCTACCTAACTTTCTCTTTAATTCCTTTCTCTCATGTTCAAAACTGTCCCAAGGGCCACTTAGTGTTAATCAGAATATCACATGGCTTCATCTGGAAACCATGAAAGATGAAGAGGAGAAGAAGAAGCTGGAAAATGGGACGACCGAGCTGACATCTTTTATAGACAACGGAACCATTCAGATGAGCGACTCGACCACACAGGAAGCTGCACAGTATCCTCCTCTCCATTTTGATACTGTGAAAAACGGCATGTTTTGAACACACTCACAGGCACAAATATTACTAATAGGGAAATAGCAATTTCATAGCAATGTAAATGAAATCTGACGTTGGTCAGTTTGTCAATGTGATGTCAACAGAACGATGAATGATTCAGTAGAAACTCAACCAGAACATTCATATTGTTCCACTTTGCCTTTGCAAAGCTATCTTTGTTCATGTCTGCGTTTCAGTGTTGCTGAGCAACGTGATGACTTATCTGAACATGTTTGGACTCCCTGCAAGAATCCTATCCTACCTGCTCCTGCCCCTCATGCTGTCTTATTACGCTGTGCTGCAGAACAGGGACAGGTAATGAACACGCTGAACACAGACAGGCCAGCAGAAACTTTGTGTGCTCCGAAGCTCTGAAACTCTCTTTGTTTTTGTTTGATAAACAAAGAAGAAAGAAAACAGCTCGATCGTTTCACTAATGACCATAAATTTCTGAGATGATGTGATCATCATGAGGTTGCTGGATAATTCCAGGAAACGGCTGCTAATAGATGGTGACGGAGTTCTGTAATTCCTACTTTTGTGCAGAGACATAATGTGGTAATGTCTCTTATACCTTTTAGAATTACTGATAGCAGTGCTTTCCATTGTTTATCATTATGCAACACTACATTAGCTGCAACCTGCAGCTTTTTACTTAGCTTCTTAATTTTTGTTTTTAGAATGACTGATCTCGCTCAACGTTCTGCAAGAAAATAAAGAAGTCCCAGATTGTCAGACTATTGCCTTAAACAGAGGCAGCATCTCTGCAACACATCCTAATCATCCCAATACAGCACGATGACCAGCAGCTACACCTCAGACTGTACAGACTGAAGTTAGCATGTTAAAAAGTTCATGACAGTACAGTTAGAGAAGATTGACCAAGGAGGAGTTTTTTTCTAATAGTTGAGAAGGCCTCTTCTCTCTAAAAAGAAGATTGCAGCATGCCTTAAGTTTACAAAGCTGCATCTGGAACAATGTACTGTGGAGAGCCAAGATCAACGTGAGGATGTTGGATTTAATGCCCTGCGCCATATTTAGAGAAAACCAAACAGAGCATGTCGACACAAACACCCCATACAAACTGGTTCTGCCAGAACTTTACTTCCCACTGTCTCCAGTGTAGAGCGCCTTGAGACAATTATTGGTGTTTTTTGGCACATATATATATAGATCAACTTTAATTGAATTGAAGAAATCTTGTAAAGAAAATGGGCCTAAATCCCAACACAGTGATGTGAAAGACTGATTAGTCATACACAAAAAGCTCTTGCTGTTAAAGGTGTGCTTAGTTTTCTTCGTTTTTTGCTAAACCAATAATTACACATTGTAACGTGTCATGTTTTATTGTTCATCTGAGGCTGTATTTATCTCATTTTAAATTCTGGTGAGGACCAGACGATATTTCCTAATATGTAAAACAATTAAAGACAGCGTATTTTCTTTTTCACATTACTGTACTTGTAGTTTGTTATTTACTTTTTATGCAGATACAATCACTGTGACCTCTCTATTTCCACCAGGCTGGAGTTGCTGTTCAAGCAGATGCCTGAGCTTCTTCTGTTGACTTGGCACACCATGAGAGTTTTCACCTTTTTCTTTTTCGAAGGAGCTGTCTCTACCATCAAGAAGAATATAAATGAAAAGTAAGATGGCATCTCGTATCTTAAATTATTACACTGTTTATTGCGTATAGGATTTATATAGAATTATTTTACTTGAAATCTTAACCGTTTTCAATCTCAAGTATTTCAGCCAAACTCAACTGAACTTGAATATCTCTGTTTTAGCATCATGCCGGTCGCCCGGGCGCTGTGGCAGAAAGACCAGGCGCAGTCTGAGGCATCACAAGGCCGGAGGCAGCCATCGCCTTTCAACGAGTTTTCTTCACGTTCAGAGAATGCCAGTGAAAAATCATCTCCGGTTTACAAGAAACCAAAACAACAGTCTTTGTGAAATACTGCTGTAAACAAGTGAAGTGCAGATTTCCATTTAACATGTTCTAAAGTGTTGAAGAGTTTGCAGGCTTGTAATTTACGAAAGCTGAGTACAGTATCTGTATCTATGTTTTCATACTTGTGAAATTGTGTTGCTGAGGCAGTGGAGTGCAGACCTTCACAGTTGGCATAGTTTTGTCATTATTGGTTCTTTAACACTCAACGTTGTGCTGGATGTAGAATCCTTTACAGAATTTATGAAGAAGTTATGAAACCAAACAAAACCTGAAGGTGTTTGACCTGAAGATGGTAGGATGTAAAAGGCCACTGAAAGGTGGTAATCAACCCTTCAGAATTACTTTCATTTCCTTGGAGAACATTGTAACTACAATCTGTAAAATGCACTATAGTTAAGCTCTTCTAGAAAAAAGTCAACATGTCTTAGTCTTCAAAGAAACTAATGAAATGTTTTATAGTTTAATGTCATTTTTAAGCACAAAATGTGACAGCAAGTGGTTGTGGTCTGTCTGAAAATGCCGTCCTGTTTATCTACAGTAAGTGCTCTTTCAGAGTTGAAAAATCAGAACATCACTGACAAAAACACTCATGGTTAAGAATTTAGCTGCAGGGTGACGGTCAGTCCTGTGATGAGCTGTTACACAATAGGGCTCTTTCATCGTTACCTCACTATCATTTTACAGCGATTCGGTGGTGAACCGCTGTTGCCTACGGCATGTCTTCATTTCATTTCCAGACGTAGCTTAATAACGATCAAGGAATTCTGGGAAAGGGCACAAATACTAATGTGTGACAAGGCAAGTTTGATGTCAAAGGAGCAGAAACCTACTTTCTAAGGCTTATTTGCCTTGTATCAAGTCTTTGTGTTGCTTTTCTAAAATTTAGCTGTTAATAGCTCCTGTCTTCCAGTCTATGCTTGATGCTTTTGGTTTCATTTGACCGGCCTGTTGTTATAAATTAGGCTAAATTGAGTTGTAGCCTTAGGACCTTCTTCATATTGTGCAAACTTTTGCTACCTGGCTGACAAACATGCCCCCGTATGGAGATGTACTGTTAAAAAGAACTTGGCTAGATAATGAATTTAAGGCTGCAACGTCAGAAAGAGATATAGCAAAAGCAAATAATTCTGTCAGTCCACAAGAGTGGGCAAGATATCGCGAGTTAAGAAATCAAGTAACTAAACTGAATATGTGCAAGAAGAAAGAATATTGTCAACTGAAGCTCAAGGAGGCCAGTAAGGACGGAAAGAAGGTGTGGGAAGTTTTAAATATAATGGGTAGAGATCTTGCTCCGGTGGTGTCTCACATCTACACGGGTGGAACGTTTATGAGTAAAGCTAAGGCCAATAATGTTTTTAATTACTACAGCAATAAAATAACAAATTTAAAATCTAATATGAGCCGAGGCGATCCCAGTTTATCACTTATACAGGATGTTATCGTGAATAATAAGCAAAGCCAATTTAAGTTTGAGGCAGTGAGTGTTGAGATGGTAGAGCGCTTATTGATATCACTTCCTGACGATACATCCTCTGATAACACAGACAGCAAACTGCTCAAAGTTGCAGCCAAGTTTGTGTCCCTATGTCACATATGTAATAGATCTTTGGCATGCAGCTCATTTCCATTGCAGTGGAAAGAATCGAAAATAATTCCCATCCCTAAAAACAAGAACGACGTTTTTAATGGTGTCAATAGCAGACCGATTACTGGTCTAAGTAAAATTATGAAAATCAGTTACTCACTCAGTTTCAACATGCCTACAAACCTGGTCACTCCACCAGCTCAGCTCAGATAACTGGTATAAACATCTAGATGATGGGAACCTGGTCGGGTTGGCATTCGTGGACTTTAGTGCTGCATTTGATTTGATAAATCATGATCTCTTAATAGATAAACTAAAATGTTATGGATTTTCACCAGCTGCTTTGTGCTGGATGGAAAGTTATTTGTCTGAAAGAAGGCAACAGGTTTATTATGATGGTTATTTCTCTGAGGGCTGTGAAATGAACAGTGCTCTACCCCAAGGCAGCTGCCTCGGTCCACTTCTCTGCTCAGTCTTTACGAATGATCTGCCGTACGTCCTGGATAAATCTCATCTTGTAATGTATGCTGATGATTCCACCATGTTTTACTCTGAATTGACCAGTGCAACAAGATTTACTGAACATATTTGACTGAATAAGTAAAAACAACATGATTTTAAACGTATCCAAATCCATGTTAATAGGAAGTAGAGGACGCTTAGTCAACAGCTCACAGCTAAATCTTTCCATAGCTGGATCGGTATTAGAACAGGTCACCCAGACTAAATTACTTGGTGTTACCATAAACCACCACCTTTCATGGTCTCAGCACATCAACTCTGTTATAAGGAAAATGGGACAGGGCATAGCTATAGCTAGGAAATGCTCCTTTTGTATTACTTCTGTTATGAAAGATGTCATTAATGCACTAGTGTTATCTCATCTAGAGTGCTGCTCAGTCATTTGGTCAGCAGCTAATAAGACAGATCTGAACTTCAGTTAGTCCAGAACAAGGCGGCCAGATTAGTGTTAAGGTGTTCATACAATACAAATATCGATAAAATGCACAATAAACTTCCTTGGCTTTCTGTAACAGCCAAATTATACAATGACTTACTTGTATTTTTAAAGAAAGCAATACTGGTAAACACACCATATTTGTTTTCTGCTCAGTTGCAGCATCCAGATGAAATGCATAATCATAGTACATTTGGTAACTCCTCCGGTTAAAAGCAACTTTTTGTTATATTCAGAGCATCTTTTCAGTGGAATAAGTTGCCTTATGCAATTAGAGAACTGGCTTCTATTCATAATTTGAAAAATGATTTAAAAGCCTATTTAGGCAGCTTTTAATTTATTGTAAATATTGTAAGAGGGTAAGGTCATTTGTAATGGAAATGTGTGTATTTTGTCATAGTGTTTTTCCTGGGGGTTTGGGCCCCAGGAAGACTAATGGGGTTCATTTTAAATATGCAAACAAATAAACAGAGATGACAGAAAAACACATCAATGGTGTCTAGACAGGCTTAAATCAGGGGTATGGCTTTATTAACGAAAGTACACCGCTTTCTCGGGTGACCATCTAATCCACTTTCACACTCCTGTCTGAATGGAAACGTGTCGACACAGAGAGGAACAGATGATTTTGATCTCTCAGCTCCATGTCCTTTTTCATACAGATGGCCTGCTACCTGCAGACAGATCCTCTTATATAATAAATGTGGATGGATGATACAGATAACACACACATCTGGTGCTGTTCCGCATCAGCCGCTGATCCAGCCAGTCAACTGGCAGTAAGCTGGCTTTGCGAAGAAAGAAAGATGCCCTTGCTGGTTTTTCAGTTTTTGAGAGTATGTGGCAGACTTGTCATATAAAGACAACATGGGATAAAGGCTGGAAATGCACAAGTTCTTTTTTTGTGTACTTTTAACTTTAGATTAAAAAAAAACTTGTGCCAAACTAGGTCATAACATAACGCAGAATGAGATTCATCCTCTGTCAGGATGTAAAAAATGTAACAGCATTCTCAAAAAAATGAAATGAATGTGTGCATTTTCCATCGGGCCCTGAATTATGTATTGTTGTTTTTGTTTTTTGTTTTAACTGGGCCCTTACTCGTCAAACCCTCTGCTCAAAAGCAATAAAAAATTAGGACTGACATCAGTAAAACTGAGTTCACATTGCTCACTGTCTCTTTAACGACGATATCTCTAAAAGTACATTCAGTAATCTGCAACTGAGTGAGTATACCGTAGAGTGATTGCTATGTGAGTTGAGGAATAATTGATTCTAGGTTGTTTTTTTGCTTCTTTATGAAATTTCTGTCACTGATAAAATGCTGCAGAGACACATCTGGAGGTTGACTTGTTTTTTAATGATAGTCTTAATGCTTTTTTGTTGCTTGAGATGATGAAAATGGGTTTTGACAAATACTGCCTTAAAGGTATAGATGATCTCCATCTGGTTCTCCGTGCTATTAAAGCACACACGCATAAACACAACGTCAAACCAAGAGAAACACATCAGATATGTGTCTCAGTAAAAATATGTATCTTGTGTTTGTGTGAGAGTTTATGCTCGTTTATCTTTGCCCAGTGTCACTGAAAACACTTCTACAAATCAAAGTGAACCAAAATCTCTCCTCAAGTAAATACAAAAAGGCATTTTTAAAATTTATGATTTCATTTATTAACCTCCTAGGACCTGGCATCCACATATGTGGACATCACATTTTGGGTTATTTAGACCAAAATACTCAATTTTGCTCTACAAGGGCCTGATATCCACTGACGAGGACATTATGCTGCTGCTGTTCTATCAAAATTTTAAACGAATATCCTCATATGTGGCTCTGATTTTTCTTAGAAACAAAAATAAGGTGAAAAAACCCTGGTAATTCTTTGTTTTAACATTCATCAGGTCCCAATCAGCCCAAATATCAAAGAGAAATAAAAAATGCTGCTGTGGAAGAGTTCGGGTCTTAGGAGGTTAAGGAAAGAAGCTCTCCGTGTGTCTACCTGGCCCCATGTGAAAAAGTAGTTGCCCCCTAACGATAATAACTGGTTGTGCCACCCTTGCCAGCAAGAACTGCAATCCAGTGTTTGCAGTAACTTGCAATAAGTCTTTCCTATCGCTTTTAGTCTACTCTTCTTTGAAGGATTGTTTTAATTCATCCACACAGGAGGATTTTCAAAGTTTAAACTCAGGCTAAAGCATCTAAACTGTTGCTTTGAGTCAATCGGAGATAGATTTTCTGCTGTGTTTCAGATCATCGTCCTGCTGCAAAACCCAAGTGTGCTTGAGCTGCTTAGGGTACGAGCATTATCAGCATCTACATAACTCTTGGAAATTGTTTGAATTACACTTTCATCATTAAAAATTATATAATTTATGTGTAGTTAATATAAAAATGTGGCTGTAACTGACTACTTCGTCTTACACAGTGAACATGTTTCATTGTGTAGCGGGCAGGAAATAGAACGCAAGCGCAGGACTCATACGAGGGGAGGGATGAACTCAAAACGGCAGCTTTACTGCTGAAAAAACAGATTGGTACTGAACTAAACACAAGGAGCTATAAACAAGAAACTCAAATCAAAAACCAGAGACATGAGGGAGCTACACTGGGAACACAGGGAACTGGAGCACGGAGGAAACGCACAGCGTGAGGGAACGATGCGACAATGAATGGAGGTGAGCACAGACAATAAATGCACAACGAGACCCTAACCCTAACCCCCTCCGACAGCCAAACCCATCTGTTCTCTGATTGGATTGTTACATTTGTGATTGACATGACATTGACCAATCAGATGAAAGGAAGAAAAATAGGGTCAAAATTCGTACTTGTAACTTGCAGGGTTTTTTTTGGCTAAGTGCACACACAAATTCTTTTTACACATACAAATCCCGATTTACAAGTACAAAATATTTATGACCACATTTTGAGCCCATATGGATCTTCCTTTGCCTTGAAGATGGGTCATCTGGGGGATATTGTTTCTCCCAAACCTTCAGCAGCCCTTGTGATCACACTAACACACACTAGACTACACTACACACTAACAGATTGTTCAGTTTCTAAGCTTTTCTTCTGCTTCCTCTACATCTTCTGAATTTAGAGCCTGGATGATTAGACTGAAGAAAAGTCTTATTTTTGCTTATGAACATCACTATGTCATTTCCTGGTAAAGCAGAAAAGTAGTTTCCTGTTTGCCCTGTCTGACCCTGAGAACTTAAACTTTATCTAATTATCCAGGTTTTTCCTGGTGACTATTGCATGTGTGTAGTGCCTCCAGTTTAGGGATTTTTGGCCTCGATGACTAAATGTAGATCTGTGTAATTTCAACAATCAAATGCTTTGATTTATTTATTTTATTATTATTATTTGCCTGTCATATCTGGCACTGTAGCAATCAGAAGTATTGTCCTAAGGCCAAGCAAAATGCCCAACAGATTTATTTTCCCAATTGGACCATCATGGCTTTTGCTATACTGGTCCACTTGATTGTCATCGTTTATTTGATCTTTATTATCATTATATTTTTATTTTAAGTCAATACAATCAGAAGGGACAGGACCAGAGGACGGGAAAGAGAAAGAAGAAGGAAAGAGACGTTTGTAAGAGAGTTAACAGAAGGCGAGGACGGATAGAGAGAGGACAGACACTAAAAATCAGCTTTCACCTGCTGAAAAACAGACACAAAAGCAGACAACACAGTCAGGAAACCATAGCAACAACGAACACAACAGTAATAATAATTAATAAATATGATTATTTGAATAAATGTAAATAAATTGAATGTAAGTAAATAATAAATATTGAATGTTACTGAGCAGCATACAGTACTAGTAATGCATGATATGTTTAGATGCAGCAGCCAACCCAGACAGTGTGTGTCTGTGGGTACCTGTGTGCACACCTGTGTGTGCGAGCTCGTTCGTATTCATAAAGTTCTCCATATAAGTGTCTAGTAGGTGTGGCCCTGCCCCCCAGGACATGAAGCAGGCATGGACGAGACCCAGGCCCCAGACATCTAGATGCCCCCCAGAGCACGAGAGCTTAAGGACGACCACTGCAGAGGCAATCGTGCCACCCACCCAGAAAAGAGCTGAGGAGTGCCTTGGACGGGTGTCACCCGGCAGCCACGGTGCAGGAGTCACAGGGCTACGCCAGAGCAGACCAAGCCCCGGGCCCAGAGGTCCACAATCTGAGGGGCCCCCACACTCAAGGGGTCCAACCGAGCTGGGGGGGCTTGGTCAGATTTGGTTTTTGTGGTTAGAAAAGCTGATGAAAGTTGATAATAGTTAGGAGTTATTTTAAAATAAAACAGATTATGTGGTGTCACCATTCTAAATTAAGCTGTAGCAACGCTGTTTGTTGTGTCAGGAAAACCAGTGAAATGAATATCGAAGTATTATCTACTGTTTAATATGGCCTCATGTGTGAGACATAAATAACAAGAGCCAACTGCTGTGTATCTCATGACTGGATATGGTGAAACACTGTTGTGTTGTGAAATTGTTGCACAAGAACGTGGTTTAACCACCGTTCCCGTGTTACCGCCTCATGACGGGCAGATAAGCACAGCGGAAACTCTTCACAGATGAGATGATTGTATCCATGCTGATGTTTTCATGCTGTTATTCCCCCTGTCCTCACCAACCCCATCCAGAACACGATGCTTCCCTCTGCACAGTTGAATAAATTCCCCTGTTGAGATGAGAGATGAGAGATGAGAGAGCCTTTATTTGTCAGTTGCAGGTCTTTTGCCCACAACCGAGATGACAGACCTTGCCGACCGTACATACAATACACAAACATCACATTGAGGAGACAGGTCAGGCTAAGTAGCGAGGAAAAAAACATTGAAATGTGTAACACAAAAGGATAATCCAGATAATACTGTTGTGTTGGCCTTAGGTGATCCAGCTAACCAAAATGAAAACAGGGTTTTTGTTTTGTATGTGGCGTTGCATTCTGCTGGTCCCTGAAGTTTTTGATTACCTTCTACATAAACCATTTCTACACAGTCTTGCCTTGTTAATGGCTTAATGTTTGACATTTATCTCATTAAACTCCATTTATACCACCTGACAATTTTTAATAGAAAAAACTAAAACAAAACAACACATTTCGTTATAGCTGTAAGGCTTTGTTGAGGATTGCCACTTCCAACAGAATCAGTGTTACTTTTTTTCTTTTTAGTTGCTTCTTCTTCTTTGTGATTTGCAAAGATGCAAAAATAACTATCATATTAACAAAAGATTTCTTACTGTCCTGGCAATGCAGACAAACATCACTTTGTGTGTAGAATTAAATACCCATTCCTGCTGCTTTCACCTTTGCACAGTGGAAACACCAGTTCTAATCAAAACTGTGAAAATGGAGAGGAAAATAAATAATACAGGGCCTTTAACCCCCCCTCCAAAAAAAGCCTAAAATCAATCACAAGGAGAAAAACAACAACAACAACCAGTGAGCCAATAAATCTGTCAGGGTCTGTTCTGTAATGTATGTATACACACCATGACAGCAGGATCACCGGATGCAGTTAATTATGGATGAAAGCACACACACACATGCACACACGCACACGCACACGCACACACACACACACACACACTGAAGTTCAAAAGAGGGACACACCAGTCCTCACAGAAATTCTCTCTCCCATGTGTCACACAGACTCTGTCTCCTCTGTCTTCCTTCATCTATCTCGCTCCGTTTATCTCGCACTCAGTTGTGGAATTTTCCATCAAAGCAGCTCGTTAATGATGGAGCACCTTCATGCATCTTTAAGCATTTGACAGGGATCTTCCACTGTGCAGTTTCAGCCCAATGCTCACACAAATCACACACACTGAAACCACTTTTTCTTTATTTAATGTTTCCTTTTTTTGATAAAAGTCAACAGTGTAGCTACTTCGTTTTCACTCTACAATAACAACAGAGCATGAAAAACAAAACCAGGCCCAATCCTCATTTGATGCTTAAATGTTTAAAAGTTATGTGCACACATCTTTGTGGGTATTTACAACTGTTTGGATCCATGTGAATGAAATCCTGTCATTTACATCGTGTGTGTAAATGTAGACAACCTCCTGCTGTCACCTCCACCTACACAATGAGTGTTGAGGCAAAACAAAGCGCTCCCTGAGCCAGTCACTCAAAATGTTACTTTCACTGTACCTGAATTGACCTGACTGTTGATGGCTGCTGCCATCATTATGTTTTCAAATCCCACTATATTCCCACCTTGTATACATGTGTGTGGTGCCCTCTGTACATGTATAGGACAGTGAAATATTTATGCTTTTTTGAGGTTTTCATATAAGTATAACTGATTTTATGATGGCCACAACACCACAAAAACACACAAAATAAAACACACTAGTTATACATAATAAAAACCCCACATTATTGAAAGGATATTCCATTAGGATAGTTTTGAGGGGAGAGTGAGAACCAAGAATTCAAAGAAAAAAAAAGAGGAGACTGTCATGTCTTTATGAAAAGTAAAAAAGTTTCAGATGCCATGGTTTGACATTTGTAAATTTATATATTATTCAATATATATGTTTCTACAACAAATCCTGAAGGTAATCTGGAAGTATCTTTTACTCTGTTTGGGTAACCCCTTGGATTATATTACCAATTACAATTTTGATGAGGTATCTAGTGTCTGTAATGGACACAATTTTAGAAACCTAACCAACCTTGCCAGGGATGTAGTCAGATTGACTGGATGTTGTTAAAACCCCACTCCAAGAGAAAATGGGACACACACAAACACAAGCCAACATAAACACATTCTGGATAAATAAGCAGGAGGATTAATATCAAAAGCTGTTTTTACTTCTAGCTGATTTGATGGCTGATATTTTCATTTAGCATTTTAGATGGGTAAGTCCTCTTCAAATTTCTCTCGTAATCCATGTTAGCGATGAGGCTCAGTTGTGTTACTTGTGAAAATACAGCTGTTGCAAGCTTAGAGACCTGAACGATCATCAAAGACAACAATGATGTGTTGGTATGAAGGCCTCCTCTTAATCTGTTAAACAAGGATAGGAAATTGGTTTAGCATTAATGATATGAATGAGGAAAGTCCTTTTGTCTGTTGTCTTAGAACACATAGCAACAGGCACCAAACCAGCTCCACTGTATATCTGACAACAATAAAAACAACTCTTAACCAGAACAAAGAACTGCAAAGTGTGTAAACCTGACAGTTAGATGAAAATCATTTCACTGAAATGCAAGTATGAAAACACAAACTTTATTTTTGATGCTATGGTTTACTGTGCAATTTTCTACACTAACAGACCCTCCAAGCTCCACTTTGCACTCCAATGTGTTGAATCAAATTCTAATATTTTAGTTTTTATATCACTTAGCAGGTATTTGATGCACACATTCAAAACAAGCAAAAGAGAGCAACAACAACAACAACAACAACAACAACAAAACTATCTGTATAAATACAATACAATGTGCCATTTTTTAATTAGGGAATTTTCTGTATATTTGTTTAAGGTTTTGTTTATTTGTTTTTGTTTTTTTCTTTGCTGCACCTGAATGTGCAGTGTTTAAATTTGCCATGGATTCTTTTTCCACTGTACTTTTTAACCACACATTTGTCCATTTATGGAATTATCAGTTTAAAAATATAGTGATTTCCACTGTAGCTGTTAATTCAGCCAACAGGAGTCGTGAAGTTTCTTTAACAGGTAGATTTGCATCGTCGTTAATGTGAAATGTCACCCACTGCCTTTGTGATAATAATAATAATTTAGATTTTCATAGCATCTTTCAAGAAAGAAAATTAATAACCGGGGGTTTAATGGACAAATGTTACTCCTGTTGCATTCTACATGATGGAAGTAGTAACCTCTGTTTATAAAAAAGGACTTGATAACTACAATGTGCTAAAGTTCATCACAATTCTGACTTTTATTAGCTTGTTGTTCTTCTTGAAACTCTAATTATTGTTTAATTTCCATTGTGTGCGTGTGTGTGTGTGTGTGTCTGTACGGGTTCTTATACTGGTGGGGACCAGAATCCAGGCCCGCACAGGGTTGAAGACATTTTTCACATTCAAAATGTGAAAAAGCAGCTGGGAAAGCATTATGTCATTGGGATGTCCCCACGAGGATAGCAAACCAGACATCTGTCTATGTGTGTGATCTTTGTGTGTGCCAGATATCTGTTTCACTCGCAACCTTCTGCACCTGCTTGTAACTTATATGACAGTCCACTACCACGGACCAGGTGGCGTGTCAACTCTCACCTTCCATCTCCTCCCAGGTGTCACTCAGTCCACCTTTCTCCCTTTTCACTCATTGCCTTGGACGCCTCTCATTATGATCATAATCTGGGTCATATATTCATTTTTTGAGGTTCCTGTTATAGAAATTTCCTGGAGAAAACAACCTGTTCTAGTAAAGCACCCACAAAGTCATCTGAGGAGCAAGAACTCTCAAAGAGTAATCATCTGTTCTCTTCAGCAGCATTTAATTTGAAATGTCAAAAGCACTGCTTGCTTTATTGTTCCCACTATGAATATTTATATTGTATTTAGGCACAGTTGGTGTGGAGCACCTGCAAGTTCATTGTAGATGTACAATGACAATAAAGGGCTATTTAATTCTAACCTTGCAAAATAACACAGCATTTGTGATGTGACACAGGAGGAAATTCAGCTGCTGCTAACAGGAATTTCTTGCAAATTCAAGGTTAGAAAGACAGTGTTGTTAATCATCTTCATTTTATCCTCTGTTTTCAAGATGAATGTGTAAAGGCACACTACAACAATCACACAGTCTGTCAGCTCAGGAATGTGGTCGTGTATTCTCTGGTTACGTTTATGTCACTCAGAGACACAATTGTTGCACCGACAGTCATCATACCAACTTACTCTAATAGCATATCTTCACTCAACTACTCATAATCAAGGCACAACTATATGATGAAACTGCTTTCTGAAGTGTATATATGGGGGAAAAAATCCAACTTTAAGTTCTATTCAATGCGTTTTATACATTTCTCATTTCTCATGAGGTGTGTGATATCTTGTAAATTTGCACTTAAGATACATTAGTAATATATAAACATTTTCTTGAATGTCTGTATTAGATATACAGATGTACACTTTTACAGCCTTCAGAATGCCTTCATTCTTTGTAGCATGGATTCAGCGTGGTGCTGGGAATATTCCTCAGTGATTTTGGTCCATATTCAGATGATGGCATCATACAGATGCCACAGATGTGGTGAATGAACACCCATGATGGGAATTTCCCATTACATCCCATCGCAAAGGTGATCTAATGGATTGAGATCTGATGACTGTGCAGGGCACGAGCACAGAGAACTCATCATGTTCAAGAAACCAGTTTGAGATGATGTGAGCTTTGTGACATGGAGTATTATCCTGCTTTAAGCAGCTTCATGGGCACACTCTGGTCATAAAGAGATGGACATGGCCAGCAACAATATTCAGGTACAAGCTGGCATTTAAACAATTCTCAGTTTGTTCTAAGCCACACCAATATATCACCACCAGCAGCAGCCTGAGCTGTTCATGCCAAACAGGGGGCTTCCATGGTGTTTAGCTAAATTTGACTCGACCATCCAAATGCTAAAGTAGAAAATGAGACTCATCAGACCAGCAATATTCTCAGTCTTTGGTTTGGTTTTGGTCAGCACGTCCAGATTGTCGTCTCAGTTAACTGTTGGTAGTCCTGTGCTGCCTATTTAAACTTCAAGAGGTCACAATCAGAGCACGTTGCTATTATGTTATGTTGCAGCAATTCTGGAATACTGGGTATGCAATCATTAACATCATAAAATCTGCAAAAGTAGAAACTTTTAATCACTCACATGATTGTGGTGTCAGTGTGTGTTTGTATCGCCGTTGTTGCCGTTCACCTTTGCACCCTGTTAAGTGTCTTTTCCTTTTCACTGGCTGTGATTTGGTTTCTGTTCACTTCAGCCTCATTCACTTGATGAGCATCATGAGGATTCGTGAAATTCTGCTGATAAGTGAAATTTATTTAAAATTATTTTTATTATACAGACACAATATTTTGTATTATTGTTTGCCAGATCTGGAGAATCCAAAAATACCTACATGGTTAAAAAAAATAAAAAATAAAAAAAGAGACCACCAGTGTTGATAACTATATTGCAAGTGGGCACAATAGACTATTTCACTGAGTCCACATTTAGGCCAACACCTAATGTGCAGTACAGTTCAGATGATGTACTTTATTGTACTGGTTTATTTCACTGAGATGAGCTGTTATATCTACAGACAACAGTATCAGGTGATAGCAGACTTCTCCATGTGAACCAGAGACTGGCATCCTGTTGGTACCTCACAGACTACCAGTGTTTGTGTGGCACTAGCATTACAGTGAAAGCAGAGACTGCTTAATGAAAGTCATGACGAAATCTTATATAACACTGGGGATTTTCTTACCTGAAGGGGGAACACAGAGGGAATACAAAAAAGTTCACTCCTCTCTCTTTCACCAAACATGCACACCTATGTATCTCCATTCACACAAGCACAACTTTCTATAAACACACCAGTGCACATAAAACATGAGAAGAAAACATTTAAAATCCCAGGATGTATTACATCTTCATTACAGTAAATCGTATGTTTTCATACATATAAATACAGTGTAAAGGTCTTCGTAATGAAATAAACTCTGGCTTATTGTTTTCATGAGTATGCTGTTATCATTTATCAGTTTACCAGCTGAACAAGTGATTACCTGTATCAACAAAAACGGGCATCAAACCATACAGTTAGTTATCATTATGACCGCAAAGCTGATTGTCAAACACACAGAAAGTAACATAGTGACAAGAAAAAGAAGTGAATTGCTTGGATTCACTTACATTTACATGAAATTAGAATATGGGTAGATCTTCAGGTTATCGTTCCACTATTATTATTATTATTATTACTGCTATACAATATGATGCAAAATGTGAACCCTTATGCTTATAAAATTAGCAAACATGTAAGTCTCAGTCATACAGGCCTGGAGAGCGATCGGTGCAAGGGGCAACATTTTTTCCCAGTAATCTGTGATTGCCAGGGAGGTCAATGACCAGTCTAGACCTGCGTGACTTTAGGAATCGATTTCACAATGATAGCCAACAACGTCCACTTGCCAGGTGGTTGGAGAGTACACATTTCCCCAGTGATTTCAGGTTGTTGCTGACCTGTCTCTAGCCTGTGCAAGTGGTGCCTAATCCAGCAAAGCTCCATCTAAGGTGCAACATTTTTTATTTAAAATTGTCATGTACACCAAGCTACATATAGACATTACTGACATTACTGTCAATAATGTGAGAGTCTGTGTCTGTAGGCCTATTATAAGCCAATCATCATCAATTTCTAATTAATGAAAGTATCCTATATTGCCAGGATAGTTCCCACCTGATAAAACTGAACCCGGGCAAACAAGGGAACAAGTAAATCTAAGTAAAGCCCAATTAAAACCCAATAAAGATCCTGATGCATGAGTGCAGTTTAGTAATAAGCTAATTGTGTAAAAACCTTCAAAGATCACATTGTGTAGAAAACCAAGTAATTCCGATGGGCTCACTTGTTGTTGCCACCGTATAATCTCATTTTCATCATATGCTCAACCACCACGCTCTAAAGTGTGTCCAAATTTGGATGTTATGTATTTTGAGATTAAAAAAATAAATAAAATCACATCCTTGGATCCAGATTATCTCAATTTTTCTTTCCAGAATTTATTTTTATGAGCCACTTTTCAAAGACCCACCTCTATGTTACGTTGCAAAAGCACAGTTTTTGAGTTATGGGATAACAGATCCCTTTATAAGCAATTATCTTTGGCTTCTTTCATCTCTCATTCATATTTTCTTTGACACAGAGAGAAATTCTCTATAACTGAAGTTTCTTTGTCTACAATAAGACAGTGAATGAAAGGAAAAAAAAGGATGAAATCCAAATTTGGGAGAACTGATGTGACCCCATAAAGAGTGTAGATCCATTACACTTCACATAACTTCTTTCAAGATTCATTCAGATCCAGAATATTATGTTGGACACTCCTTTTCTTTAAATAACACACAAATGCATGAAAAGGACAAAATGGTTATAACCTTTATAATACCAGTCAAATATGAAACCAAAAATACTGAGCATATATGTGTGACAGACAGAGGTATTACAGTGGAATTATATATGGCATATTCAACAGTATCCCAACATTGCATGATTTAAGGCACTCCATTACAATACAACAAATAAAAACAACAACTATATGAAGTGGAATCAGTCTGACTGTGAGTTGTGGAGAATCCTTACTCGGTCAACCCAGTGAGAACGAATGAATACTTCACAATTATGATTCAGTTTTTGTGTAAATAAATAAATAAATAAATAAATAAATAAATAAATATGTGATGACTATAATCTAGACAATAAGCACAACACAAATTAGTCTTTGAAGACACTTAGAGGAAAGGAGGGACCTTTGTTTGTTCAGAACTGGCCAGCAATTCAGTTTTGCAGAGTTGCAATTTTAATCGGACAATATAGAAGATTTCAGTTAAGCAGTGAGATGAAAAGTGGGCCGTGTGAGGCATTGCAGACACTGTAAATATTATATAAGCATCAGTTTTTGAGCAGGAGAGAATTTATTCCAATAGGATGAAATGTTGAATTATCAGAGATGAATAAAATACATTAACAATGTGACAGTTAAGAATTTTCTTTACTTTAGATGAACTTTAAATGGTTTAATACTTTATGGCCCATTAAAATGCTGTTGGAAAGCTGTGTTAAACATCCTCGAGGACAAAATCACAACATGTTGTAAACATTAGGATTACTGGCCAATGCAATGAACAGAAGGTTTCCTTTAAAAGGATCTGTTAGACACACACGAGAATGAAGAACGTTTCTCGGGTGTGTGCAACCTAAACATGAAACGTAATAACATGAATTCCTAAACATTAATATGGGGAACTCATTTTCAAAATGTCATTTCCATATTGGACAAAAAGAGGTAAATGTGGTACAACCAGTTTATAATTAAAAAACATATTTTTCACACGGTGCAGTGCAGATCTAATGAAGCCAACTGGCCACTCGTAACAGTGACTATTTAATATTTACTGCTTTCACCTCCTATTGAACAGTGTTCTTCTGACGTCAGTTCCCTTTGTCACTCTGCCAGATCCCGTTGGCTTTATTGAGCGAGGTGTTGCTACCCTGTGTGGTATCCTTTATGGCTTTCTCGACAGCATCAGCCAAGGGCAACTTGTCCTCTGCTTCTGCCTCTCTATGGTAGAAATAGTTGAAGTTGGAAACAATGACGGGAACAGGCAAGGCAATAGTCAGCACACCTGCAATGGCACACAAGGTGCCCACCATCTTACCCCCCATGGTAATGGGACACATGTCTCCGTAGCCTACAGTGGTCATGGTAACAACAGCCCACCAGAAGCCATCAGGTATGCTGGCAAACACTGTATTTGGCTCGTCTACCTCAGCAAAGTAGATAGCGCTGGAGAAAAGGATAACTCCAATAAAGAGGAAAAAGATGAGCAACCCGAGCTCACGCATGCTGGCCTTCAGAGTCTGTCCCAGGATCTGGAGCCCTTTAGAGTGACGAGATAGTTTGAATATACGAAACACCCGCACCAAGCGGATGATACGTAGAATGGCCAAAGACATGTTCTGCCCTGAGCTTTCTGCTGGAGTTGTGGCCAATTCTGTAATCACAGTGACAAAATAAGGGATGATAGATATGATGTCAATAATGTTCATGAGGTTGTGGAAAAACTCTCTTTTGCTAGGGCAGACCACAAATCGCACACACAGCTCAAAGAAAAACCAACCAATGCAGGCAGTTTCAATGATGAAGAAAGGATCAGAGAAGGTTGTGGGCTTTACACCAGGCGGACCCACAGTTTGGTTAAAAGGTTGTACAGCTGTGGGCACAACTGGGTCGGTCTCATCTCTGAATTCTGGTAGTGTTTCCATGCAGAAAATAATAATGGATATGACGATGACAAGGACGGACACCAGCGCTACACCTCGTGCTGCATTGGAGCTCTCTGGGTACTCAAACAGCAGCCAGAATTGTCTGTACACATCATTACTAGGAAGAGGAATCTCAACGTCTTTTAAGAATCCTTCTTCTTCTCTGAACTGCTCCATAGCCTCGTTTCCAAGCTCATAGAACAGAATTTCATCTGCAAACACATCGAGGGGAACGTTAGCTGGTCGCCTAACTTTACCTCCTGACTGGTAGTAATATAAAATTCCATCAAAGCTGGGTCTGTTCCGATCAAAGAAGTACTCGTTCCTCATTGGATCAAAGTATTCCATCCTCTTCAAAGGGTCCCCTAGAAGTGTCTCAGGAAACTGGTCCAGTGTTTTAAGCTGCGTCTCAAAACGAAGACCGGCAATGTTGATGATGATTTTCTGATCTCCATCATCCAAGCCTCGTTTATCAACAAAGAGATCCTCACAGCACTCCTTAGCAAGCCGGTTAAAGATCATCTCACTTTCCTTGCTGCCCTCACTGCTTAGCAGCAGTTTAAAGTTTGAGATCATGCTAGCACAGCTGCTACGCCCCTTTCTAGTTGGAGTTGGCATCGTCGGGGACTGTGGTACTGTAAGTGTCTGCGGAATGGGTGAAGAGGAGGTCGATTCCCAAATGTATGGGGGTATAGGGCTGCAGTGGGAAGGTGTAGGTGTTAGGTCTGTGGCTCTTAGATGGTAGTTGCTGGTTGGGCTGCTGTGCTCTGGGGGCATGTCCACTGTGAGAGCTGTGGTCTCATCAGCATAGGTGTCCACCTCATCTCCAAGGTTGCCAGCAAGGTCATCCAGGCTCTCAAAGTCTACCAAGGCCACCTCCATGGCTTTGGTTCAGCCAGTGCAACACACAGACTGACAGATGGGAGGTTCACACACCAGAGTCAGCAGCTCCAGCAGCGTAGCAGAGCATTCAGGCTACAGTGTGACTGACGTAAATACAAAAACTCCTTCAACTTGTTTTTTAAAAATCCAGCTCCTGTAGAGTTGAAGAGGAGAGACAAAGATTATCAGTGTGTTTCTGTTAGCTGTGCAGAGCTCACCAAGGCAAGCATCAGGTCATTAGAATATGATAAACACAAATGCTAGTTTCTTGGAGAATTATTTGGAAACAGAAAGTGAGAGACATAGTTTAAGATGAAAAGAAAAGAAACTGGGAACCAGCAACGTTATCTACCAGCAATACAGCTAGAACATGGGGGAGAGAAAGAACAAAAACTAGTAAATTCTTTGCTGGTTCTTTCTTTTGCCTGCTGTGGCAGTGGCACTGCGATGGGTCATGTAACTTTGAAAACAGCAGACATTAAATAGGAGAGCAACTCAAGGGTAGCTACAGTAGGGCCTGACCCTTACATGTTCACATATCTCTGACTGATCAAATCATTATCAAATTGTTGACATAAACTTTACTACTATTCCTTTAAATAAGTAATACTAGTTAGCAATACATACTAACCAGTGCATATACTGGACACTGAAGTTATTTTAACAAACAACCTGAAATGAAAGAAAAGGGATGAGAGCTGCACAACCTGTCATGACCCCGAGGGTTGTAGGAAAGGAGGACAGTCCGAGGTAACTGGGACTCTGCATACATTAGTGCATAATTAACTGACTGTGCAGTGATAGCATGAGCCTAGTTTCTACCAGACGCCAAGGCTCACATTTAAACTCCACTGTGCCATATCTTTGGTCTTAGCTGTAAAAATAAGCTCTGTTCCAGCTTTGCTCTTTATATTTGTATTTACCTGTGTGTGTTTTTTCATCAGCATTCACATAGTATGAAATAGTGAGGTTGTGTGAAAGGTGTATTTGTGCCTGTCGGTGTGTGTGCCTGTGTGGGGTTGTACTGTATAGGTGTGTGTGTGTGGGTGTGCATGCATGTGTGTAACTGTGTGAATGGGTGCTAAAGCCTGCAGATGTTTAATTAAAGACTCCAGAGATGAGTCACCACCTAAAACCAGAGCCAGTGATACCAATCCTCCTGGGAGACAAAGAGAGAGCGAGAATAACGAGGATGATATGAAAATTATTGGAGAAGTGGATGTGGGTGGATGGGATGAGGACAGCATTGCAAAAAAAAAGGGAATGTGTCAATGAGACAGAATGGGACTTGATAGGTGGGTGGATGGATAGACAGGATGATGAGAGAGGACCCCGACAAAAAAAAAGGAGTCTGATCGATCAAAATCAGGCAAAAAAATGGGACACAGAAAAGCATCATGGTGACTACTGTCTTTCACAGGAATAAAATATGAAACAAGGATGAACAAGGCCTAAATAATTCTTTAGGATTGCAAAATGTTAAAATCATGTGCTGAATCATACGATATGAAAAACACAAACTGGTAAATCATACAATGGAAGTCTCATTTCCTCCTGAGACCTCCTGACTGGAACAAGGTCAGTTTCCTCAATTGGGACTTTCTAATGATCTTGAAACAGAATCTGAAAATCAGGCTCAACTGTCAACTTAATACTCAGAAATCATTGACATAGACCTGCCAAACCATTTTATCAACGTTTTCTGCCCCAAACTAAATGTACTTATAGTGTTCATTTACATTATTGCACACTAAATTATTAGATGACTGATTCACAAAGCACAAATTAGGGCAATTTTCTCAGTTTGGCATTCTGTTTATTCCTAAACCAGGGTAGAATCTAAAGGAAGACATATGATATACAGTTAAATATGTTGCAACCACTCTAAAGTCAAATCTGCTTCCCGGACCCTTTAATGTTGAGGAATGAACAAAGTAATCAATAGCAACAATATTCCCAAACAGACTCACACAAAGCATATCAAACAAGCAACAAACTTTTACCTTCCTTTGCAAGAGGTTTTTATACCATCGGCATCAAAGAATAAAAACAAGAGTAAGAGAAAAAGGGTCCTGCACAAGTCCAGCCGCTTTACCAACTTTTCACTTGGGATCAGAATGGTCAGCCTCTCATGGACTACTTTAGGTAACCTTATGCTTGAGTGGAAACTAGAGCTGCGGCAAAGGGTACAGGCATAACGATGCGCGCACACACACACACACACACACACACACACACACACACACACACACACACACACACACACACACACACACACACCGACCGCAGAAAAACAAAGTCAGCAGTGGAAAGCAAACTCATTCTCAATATTGTTAATTTTGCATGTGTGTGTGTGTGTGTGTTTGTGTGTGCATGCATGAGTTAGATTGTTTCCCAAACCATGCATATCATAAGTTGTCTGTCAGGAATCTGAGTGAGGTACTCAAAGCTTTCTAGAGTGGAACATTGCAATTAGATCCTCAGATTTCTCCATGCTTGACTTGGGCCACACACACACACACACACACACACACACACACACACACACACACACACACACACACACACACACACACACACACACACACACACACACACACACGTCTGTTGTTGCTATCCTCGTGGGGACATCTCATTGATATTAACCATCCAAATTGCATGCCTAACTCTAACCCTTTCCCTAAACCTAACCATAACCCAGTTGTAACCTTGACTGTAAAACCACATTTTGAGTGTGAAAAATGCCTTCAAACTCAAATTTAAGTAAGTTTTAAGTAAAATTTCAGATTTGGTCCCCACTAAGATAGGAAAACCGGTACACAAACACACACACAGCTCGTATCCATATCTGAGTTACTTACACTATCACAATCAATAATTGATTTTTAGCAACTCTCACATGTTCGACATCAGAGGAGTAGAAAGAGTGATGACAGAGTGACAAGGGCAGAGAAACCAAAGCCTCCATTCTCAACCAGCACAGCCTTCCATCTCCCACTGCCAACTCTGCAACGCTCACTGCTTCAATACTAATGTAACTATGTTTTTTCACTCTAGCATTCTGTATTACATATCCCAGCATTTGTGGGGAAAAAAAATAGGACATATGTGCTTATAGCTCAAAAACTACCGGTAGTAAAAAAGAAAAATAGACAATAAATGAACAAATATTTAATGGAAATGGAAGTGATAAATACTTCAAATATACAGAACAGTGAAAACAAAATATCTTGTGTCCCTGACTATGACAGGACATCGTAAAACAAAGGTTTCATATGGGCCAATGTTAATGCATGGTGGGTAACCATTTTTACCATGCTATTAATATTCAGGATATCATGTTGAGAAAAACTCACAAGTCCTTGTTACATATGATCCTTTAATGCTCACTGGAAAGCCCAGCACACAACAGAGAGACAGCACAGGGATTTACATCCAAGCTATGGTCATGCATGTTGCAATGAGCAGTAACTTTAAGTAAGCTATCCCTCGTGACTTTATCACATGTGTGTAAACATGAACAGATGTCAAGGCCGATCTGGCTTAATTGCAACCCAATCCTTTGCTGGTCAGATGAAAAAACATGTATATTTATGTCCAACATTTAACTTTGAGAGCTGCGTTCATTTGGTGAAATGTTTCTGTTTTAATAAAAACGAGTGTATGCTATACGAGCCACAGTCACTGAACATGTGTGAGACACATGCAGTGTTTCCACAAAACAATATCAACTTATTCAGGAAAACTGAAGCAAAATGTAACCTTCACACATGCACAGCGTGACAAGTCATGGGGGCTCTCTCAAATGTACTCGCCAACTCATTTCCAGCAAATTGGGTCTGTTTTAACAGCTTTGTCCAAATCTAAACATCGGAATAAAATAATATGTAGTAAAAACTATTAAAACAAAATGCAAGATTTACACTTTGTTAAAAGTTGTTTCAATTCCACTTAATTCCTGTAAACTAATTGAAATGTATCTCCTCTAAATGATGCATTGTAGGCTTTGACACAAACTTTACTGAAGAACATTTGTGATCACAAGAATAAATTTACAGCTGAGCACAGATGTTTGCTCACCAGTGTGCACTAATTCCTGTTAACTTCCCTTTGTGTGTGAAGAACTAGCATAAAGCACTCTCTTCCTTTAAGGCCCAGTAAGTATGGTTGACCTTGCATGATGGACCCTGTGTTATGCTCCTGGGATGAGGTTGGTGGGGTGGTCTCTGGCTGTGTGAAGGCATTAGATGATATTTTTGGATCAGAGTTTTGACCCTATTAAGAAGATTAATGCAGGCTGAGCAGCTCAGTGCTATAAGCCGAGGGATCTCTTCCGTCAGATTAACACAGATACCAGTGAGTTCACACACACACACACACACACACACACACACACACACACACACACACACACACACACACACACACACACACACACGCACGCGCACGCACGCACACTGCCCCTGGAGTCGCCTATTCTAAATTCACATTTCCTTATCGCTCACATATCACACATAAATTCTGTATGGATGGTGTCTTAAGAATCTCCAAAAATGTTGTCATTCTGTAGTAAAACATGATGCAATCATTTTATTCACAATAGAAAAGATATCAAATTGTTAAATTGAGAAAATTTACATTTTCTCTTTAGCAACTACATGGGCTCCAGAATGCTACGACTAAGTTCCCTTTCTGTTACTTGGTTGTAGAGTTTTATTTCCAAAGGTGGCAAAAGTACAGATACTTGTGTAAAAAAAGTACTCCACTTCTTTACTCAAGTAAAAGAGATACTCAAATGGCTCAAAGTAAAAAAGTAAAAAGCAGCTCTTTAAAGAACATTTCTACCAGCTACTTTTTGTGCAAAAGAAACTGAACCTTGTGCGACATTAATGTAAAAATAAAAGATTGTTGTAGTGGTGTGGCGCAGCAAATGCAAGTTTTCAGTTTGAAAAGTTGCATTTGCAATTACCTGCCACTTAAAAAAAATGTATTCCCTTTATGCTTCCTCCTCTTTTGTTAACTATATGCTGACCACAACTTATGGACAACAAAAGCACCATTCAGCCCACTTTAAAACCTGAGCGCGTGTTATTATTCCTTTTATTTAAATTAAAATAAGTTTGAGATCCCAAAAGCAAACTGTGAAAGAAAATCATTTCCCCCAAATTATATGTATGACTACAAACTGGAGAGTCCGTCATAGACCTCGTGCTCCACTTTTGGTGAGTGATAATTTAGCTTTTTATTGGTGTGTTACTTCACACTAATTAGCAGGTTTTTGTATTTGTTGAAGGGACTGACCTAGTTGTAAACTGATGCATGCACTGCTTTGCAGATGCTCTAGCTGTGTACCAGGAGGCACTGTCAGAATTCTTATTTGTGCCATTGTTGGTCCTTCAGTCTGCTGTGGAGAAGACCGAAGTTACAAAGAGGGAAAACACATGTCTCCGCCTTGTGGACTGCTCACTGCCACTCCACTTCCTAGTTACACCCACTTTTTCAGCGTTCAATCTATGAATAACATCACTCCTTTTGGCCTATGCCCTATAGGTTTTTTGCACAATGACTGAAACCAGCACCACTGAATGACCAGTGGGCTGTGAGGTCAGTTCCTTGATAATTAAATATGCAAATTGTCATGACTATTGTCCATCCAGGTTTTGTCATAACAACCCTTCTTGTACTCTAGTTTAATTGTACTTTATTGTCCTGTTATCTTATACATGTTTTTGAACATTAAACATTGTATCAGAATGGACATAAACGACACCAGTGTCCATTTGGTAAAACAGTTTTCATAACCTGAGCCAAATGCAGCCTTTCATTAGTGTAGTTATAAAATAGATGCACAATAGACCCTCAGTCTCTGTCTATGCAGTATTTACTGTTCCTGGGGTCATGTGTATGCTGTGTGTACTTTAGCAGTATGCATTTGAACCTGAACCTCTGACGTAAGAAGGCGTGTCCAGTTCAATAAATGAACATGTCAGAAATATGAAGTCCCAAACAAACACACAGTAATATTACTAGAAAACTGTATTAATGAAAAAAATAATTATATAATAAATTAATAAATTGTGTAATAAATTGTGACTACAGCATAAGAGTATTTTTGTTTTCTTTTATCTTAACTATTAGAACCTATTTTGCATCAGTTATTTATATTTAGTTGCTTATATTTAGCCACATAAACTGTGGTGGCTAAATGATGCTGATGCTGTTTATTATGATTATTATTTAGTAAGTACATAATAATAATAATAATAATAATAATAATAATAATAATATAGTGTTTACATCATAGTTATTTATAGTGCAATGTAGCAGTTCGTGGGTCTAAATGGACATAAAAGTTAGGTGTCTTATGTTGTGAGTTTATCATGTTGTGATAGATTTAAGAAGATTATCCTAAGAGAAACTATGGTTTGGTTATCAACTACAGTTTAAGACCTGTCCATATGAGCTAGAGTATGTAAAACATCTGGAGACGGTTGCATAACCCTCTGTGTAGAGGGTCATACAGCTGTGTGTGCACAAAGAAAAAGATGTGCAGGTGAATTCTTTTCATGTTCATAAAGTGCATCCTCTAATGTAATCCTCAGTCATTGGGAAGTTGTAGGCAATTAGACAAGTCTTACTTCCACACTTTTCTTTAGCAGTGGATGCAGACTGCCCTTTAATCAACCACTTCAGTGTGAATTCTGTTTGCACCTGACGTTTTTAATCTTGGGTAGAACAATATCACCAAATGTGAAATTGGTATTTGCATTATGGACATCAGGAAAAAAATGAGAGCAAAGGAGAAGAAAAAGTAATGAATTGAAAAAGAAAAATAGAATATCAAATGTGTCACAAAAGCAAAGGAACAATTAACAACAACAACAATAATAACAGTAATAATAATATTAAATTACAGAATTTAGAGCATTTAAAGCTTTTTACAGCAAAATCATCCAAACAAAAAAAAAAAAAATAATAATAGGCAATTATCTCCAAAGCATTTGTACATATTAATACACATACACAAATAAGTATTCATAGTGTGAAAACTTACTTTTAAAGGAATAGTACTGCATTTTTTATATATTCATTTTCACAGGTTAGTATAAATAAATACATTTGTTACTGTAAGTAGAATTTTAAGGTATCTGTATTTTACTTGAGTATTTATTTTTCATTTATTTACTTTTTACGTTTACTTCCTACATTTCAACACAAATAATTACATTTTCAAAACAGGCTCGTTATTGTAGGTTCAACTGTATCATTTATAGAGCTTATACTCTGGAGTTACAGTGGGCCAGGACAAGTGCAGGTATGTTGTAGTCAGCTTCAAGCCAGCGCTACAGAAGAGGAACGTGCATAAAGGGAGAAATATTTCAACATGACAATGTTTCTACAACATTTTTGTGAGCTAAACACACAAACTCTTCGTGTGCACTTTGTCACACAGTATGTTGTTAGCTAAAGGGCCAGCTGCTGGGATTACATGGAATGTCATAATTTTTAATCACATATTGGATCTGTCAATTAATCAGATTTCATCTACATTTATACTAATGATGCTTAGATTCGCTGGCTGAATTCAATAATCATACCAGCTTTATATTTCTACTGCAAAGACAATGTATAGAATACTGTTAGTGTAGGAAATGGAACTCAGCTGTGAAACATCTGCTTGCGTCTTGTTGATTTCAGTTGTGTAAATCCACAAAGAGCAGCAGGCCAGCTGTTAGTATTTCCCCCACACTGAGCCACGACAACAGATTTTAGTGTTCCTCCACCTGCTGAATCACACTTGAAACCCCAGACTGTTCTCATTTTTCTGTTTAGGTGCAGAGGCAAAGTAACCCCCATTTATTTTTTCTCCTTTATTGCTTGTGTCCTAAATAACAGATTAAAGATGAGTACATTCATTAGAATTAGAATTTGGATTTGAATAAATTTGTATTTTCAGGTACTAATATTTTGTATTACATTAATATAGGAGAAGGTCTAACTACCTGTGCATAAAATAGATTGTAGAATTGTCCTTCAGGGAGCAACTTTTGCACTTTTTTCTGTACTTTTGGCACCTTCGTTCATTTTGATTTGTTCTGTCTAAACATACTTTAAGAAGTCTGGAGTGCAGTAAAATTCAGACATAGGTAACTTGACAGATGCTGATTTGAAAACAACTGGACATGGATAACTTGAGTTTTTTGTGTAATATTACTAATTAGGCAGCTCATTATCTTTCTCTTGACAACAATTTTAAGATATAACGTTTTGGGTCAGCCTTAAAGAAAGATAGAAATGTAAAAGTGACTTACAATAAATGCAGCTGAATTTTAAGCAAAGTTAAAAAAAAAAGACATTTTATTTTTCACAACTTTCCCTATGATGTCAATACCAACAATGGCAGTAAAAAAAACATATCTAGCTCTACATAGCATTATTATCACTTTGACCTTCAGATCAATCTATTGACCCTGAAGGAGAGGTCAGTGGTCACATGGGACACAATATTTTTTAATCCTTATGCGGTAATTTCTATATGTTGATAATACACACTGCATAGTTTCCAAGTTATGGGACTTTTTGTGTATTTTTAAGCAATAAACCATTAAGTTGACCTTAACGATACTGGTAGATGTTAGCCAAATTTTCATACATCCCAACAATGTTTTATCAGAATTCATTCAAAACTTTTAGAGCTACTGTGTTGCGTTTACAGACAGAATGAAGGCAGGCATGCATGTGCTACATGCCAATTGCTTTTGTACAAGTAATATTACAATGATAAGAAGGAACACAAACTGTGAAATTATATTTGTTGTCTCTTCCATATCAGGCTTTGCTAGCTCTAAAAAACATGAGTAATATGGTCTAAGGTATGTGTGAGATATTAATTAATTTTTCTGTTTAAAAAAACATTTTTTTAATAGGGTCAACATATGCCAGTGTATTTGTGGAAAAGGGGTATCGGTTTTATTTGTCCATACAAATTGGTTAAAACTCTTTACAGAGACATAATTCTAAATGACAAGCCATCATTTGAAAGAAACACACTGATCTGCAACACGACATCCACATATTCCCATATTAAGATTTCCTTCTCCATGTGTTTGCCTGGAGCAGATTGATAATTTAAGTGCAGTCTCCGTGAGGCATTTATAAGATGTAAGCTGTTGATGCTGACATGGGTGTGTCTGCAGGCTGCAGGCCACGTCTCAGTGCACAACAGCTGGGACTAAAATCCTCCCTTGGCATTTAGACAAGACACACATATAACAACAGCAACAGCCAAAATGAATTCCTAGTACAGTGGGGCAAAAAAGTATTTAGTCAGCCACCGATTGTGCAAGTTCCCCCACCTAAAATGATGACAGAGGTCAGTAATTTGCACCAGAGGTACACTTCAACTGTGAGAGACAGAATGTGAAAAAAAATCCATGAATCCACATGGTAGGATTTGTAAAGAATTTATTCGTAAATTAGGGTGGAAAATAAATATTTGGTCACCTCAAACAAGGAAAATCTCTGGCTCTCACAGACCTGTAACGTCTTCTGTAAGAAGCTTTTCTGTCCCCCACTCGTTACCTGTATGAATGGCACCTGTTTGAACTCATCATCTGTATAAAAGACACCTGTCCACAGCCTCAAACAGTCAGACTCCAAACTCCGCCATGGCCAAGACCAAAGAGCTTTCGAAGGACACCAGGAAAAGTATTGTAGAGCTACACCAGACTGGGAAGAGTGAATCTACAATAGGCAAGCAGCTTGGTGTGAAAAAAATCAACTGTGGGAGCAATCATCAGAAAATGGAAGACATACAAGACCACTGATAATCTCCCTCGATCTGGGGCTCCACGCAAGATCTCATCCCGTGGGGTCAAAATGATCATGAGAACGGTGAGCAAAGATCCCAGAACCACACGGGGGGACCTGGTGAATGACCTGCAGAGAGCTGGGACCAAAGTAACAAAGGTCACCATCAGTAACACACTACAACGGCAGGGAATCAAATCCCGCAGTGCCAGACGTGTTCCGCTGCTGAAGCCAGTGCATGTCCAGGCCCGTCTGAAGTTTGCCAGAGAGCACATGGATGATACAGCAGAGGATTGGGAGAATGTCATGTGGTCAGATGAAACCAAAGTAGAACTTTTTGGTATAAACTCAACTCGTCGTGTTTGGAGGAAGAAGAATACTGAGTTGCATCCCAAGAACACCATACCTACTGTGAAGCATGGGGGTGGAAACATCATGCTATGGGGCTGTTTTTCTGCCAAGGGGACAGGACGACTGATCCGTGTTAAGGACAGAATGAATGGGACCATGTATCGTGAGATTTTGAGCCAAAACCTCCTTCCATCAGTGAGAACTTTGAAGATGAAACGAGGCTGGGTCTTCCAACATGACAATGATCCAAAACACACCGCCCGGGCAACAAAGGAGTGGCTCCGTAAGAAGCATTTGAAAGTCCTGGAGTGGCCTAGCCAGTCTCCAGACCTCAACCCCATAGAAAATCTGTGGCGGGAGTTGAAAGTCCGTGTTGCTCGGCGACAGCCCCAAAACATCACTGCTCTCGAGAAGATCTGCATGGAGGAATGGGCCAAAATACCAGCTACTGTGTGTGCAAACCTGGTAAAGACCTATAGTAAACGTTTGACCTCTGTTATTGCCAACAAAGGTTATGTTACAAAGTATTGAGTTGTATTTTTGTTATTGACCAAATACTTATTTTCCACCCTGATTTACCAATAAATTCTTTACAAATCCTACCATGTGGATTCATGGATTTTTTTTTCACATTCTGTCTCTCACAGTTGAAGTGTACCTCTGGTGCAAATTACTGACCTCTGTCATCATTTTAGGTGGGGGAACTTGCACAATCGGTGGCTGACTAAATACTTTTTTGCCCCACTGTAAATTAAAAACTTCCTGTGGAGCATCTTAATGCAAAATAGTAGGCACAGTATCTGTGGAGGCAATTACATGAGTCTAACAGTGCACACTGTTGACATTCATTCAGATGAACAGATTCAAATGTTTAACTGTGATATATCACAGATCATTTACAGTTTCTTTCTCTCAAACACTAAGAAGTATAACAGCAATTCACATTTTGTAGGCCAATTTACACAATGAAATCAGCAGAATTCAATAATAGGAATCCAAGCATACAAAAGGAAACAACAAGCAACCACCAGCAACAATAAAAACAAACTTATACTATGTGGGGTTCTTCCTACTAAAGCTATTTTAAGATGTCCCAAAGACAATACAGATCTTTCTCAACCAATACAGAAAAGCGTGTGGCCCCTCTTCCATGAGCGATGTTGAGCCATGGCTGCAAGAGCTCATAAATACCCTTTCAAAAGTTAAATGTTTCTCAAGCTTATGTTTTTAATGCCCCCTTGTTATCCTCATGACCTACCTACCTCCTGCCTTCCCCATGGCCTGGCACTTTCCCTCCACTGTGTGGATTAAGCCTGTTTCAGTTACAGAAACATTGAATTATTTTTCAGAAGCTTTTTTTGTGGCAAATCCAGACAGGGAAAATATGGCCATCTGGTCTGACTCTATTACATACCACTAATCTCAGGTGGCATACAAACAAGCAACACACATCCACATGCAGGCTTAAACACATACGCACACATACAAAATACACTGTGCATGTTTTCACCTGTATTTCTGAAATTACCATATGACACACTGTACAATTTTTCATCCATGGAGACTCTTTTCAAGCAACGAGAGACTAAGTCCATGTATGCATTGTTTCTACAATCTCTTATATATGAGCTCAAGTGGAACATGATTCCACGTAGTTTCCTTGGGGATTACTAAAGTATGTTGATTCTGATTAATCGAGTAAATAATATCCTTTTGTTGGCATTCAGAAGAAAGTGCTAAGGACACCTGTGCAGAGCTCATGGCTTTAGCTTTAGCCACTAGTTGAAAGTTTCAAAAACACAGATGCTAAAAATGGGGAGACATAAATCAATATAATATTGATAATTAATAAAATTATTAATACAAGAGTGAATTTAATGAAGCTGAAATTACTCAAATGATCAGATCATCTATAGCCTACTTCACATTCCTTGGCGGGGGGGCATCAATGCACCAATAAATGGAGCTAATGGATCTAAATCATTTACAAATTGAAGTTATTGTTTACTTTTTGTTTTTAAGAAGCAGGCTTTTAGCTCTATGGCTGCAAAAGTAAAAGACTAAATAGCATCTCTAAAATATGGGGAAACTATAATGTCACGTTATAGGACGTGAGTCGCTCAGTCTTGACGTAATATGAGCCACTGTTTTCAAAGTTTCTTCCGTTTCCCTCCTTAACCACAATAAAATAAAAACCAACCATTTTCCCAGTTGCCATCGTTCAGCACTTCAGCCGTGAAATAGATGGTAAGCTGAAGGAAGCTGTGCAACTTTAGGAAAGTTGCCTACCTTGATTGCCGTGACGATCGCGCAAACTTCCGGGCGTTGTTGGCGAAAGTTTGACGCGCCGGGCCGTGCAGTGCCGATGGCATGATGAATGTCAGCTGGACCGACTTAAAACCACAATGCGCTTTCTGTCAGCCCCCATGCTGACCGCGCCGACAGCACGTACGGCCGAGGTGCCCCGGCCAATTATCCAGGGGCCAGATGCGAGAGTGATATAACAACAGCATGATTCCGTTTAATTTGGTCAATTCCCTTAAAATCCTTGTTTTTCTGCGTCCTCCAACCAAATCTGTCTCTTTATCTCAAAAGGGGAGGAGAGAGGGAGAGAGAGGGGGAGAGAGCGAGACTGAGAGGCAGATTAAAGCCCCAACCTCTGCCCATCTTTATGCTCTCTTGGCTGCAACATCACGATAACTTTCTATTTTCATTTCTAATTACATTGCTGAAGGAAGAAGTCTGATTCTCATTTTGTCGTCATATGTTACACTTTGCTTTTCAAATGGATTCGATTTTTTGCGAAATATTTGAAAAAGAGCAGGCTACTCCACAAATTAAGCATTGTGTTAAATTACAATCTTAAGGTAAATAATTCAAATTATGTTGTAGGCCAGTAATTAATGCACTGTTGAGAATTGTACAAGTCTTTTGACAGGTTCACTGACTGGAGATCATACCACTTAAACGGGGTGATGGCTAAATTACTCAGACTCATACTGTTTCCTTTCTTGCCTGGCAGGTAAGGAAGGAAACAGAATGAGCCTGAGTAATTTAGGCATCCCTATAAAAGCAGCAGGCAGAGAGGGAACACAGAAACCTGCTGGAGCTCAGTGCAGGGTTGGTTAGGATAAAATAATAACATTTGCAGACAAACAACTCCAACATTTAGAGACATATGGCATGCAGCAGTTTCTTGGAGTATTAAGTAAGAACCTCAAGTTATCAAAGCCACTGTGAGTTTCTGCATGCTGCCTTTTTTGTAATACCATAATAGGCGACCACATACACTCACTGGCCACTTTATCTGTACACTTTTTCAACAGTAACTTGATGCTTTTAGGTGTGTTGACATAAGATAAGATAAGATAAGATAAGATAAGATAAGATAAGATAAGATAAGATAGAACTTTATTAATCCCTCGGGTGGGTTCCTCTGGGAAATTCGATTTCCAAAAAAGCACAGCAACGACCGAAGTTACAGAGTTATACACACACACATATATATAAATACAGAGACAATATAAATAAAATATACGAAGGGGATAAATAGAATAAATAGGAATAAAAATAAAAATACAAGTGAATTGCACATTTCAAGTATTGAGTCTATTGCACTGTTGACTATTTACAAAAGGTATTGCACAGTGAGGTGAAGAGGCACTACAGCTTAGTTGTTCCCCCCTCCTTTGTCCTCCTGTTTCCCCTCCCTCTCCCCTCCAGAGAGGAGTTAAACAGTCTGATGGCGTGTGGGACAAAGGAGTTTTTAAGTCTGTTAGTTCTTGTCTTTGGGAGAAGCAACCTGTCACTGAACAGACTCTTCTGGTTGTTAATGGCCGTGTGCAGAGGATGCCTGGCATTGTCCATAATGTCCATCAGTTTCTTTAATGTCCTTTTCTCTGCCACTGTCACCAGAGTGTCCAGCTTCATGCCGACCACAGAGCTAGCCCTCCTGATCAGTTTCTCCAGCCTGGATGAGTCCTTCTTTGCTGTGCTGCTCCCCCAGCACACCACAGCATAGAAAAGTACTCCAGCAACCACTGACTGGTAAAACATCCTCAGGAGCTTCCTGCAGATGTTAAAAGACCTCAGCCTCCTGAGGAAGTACAGTCGGCTTTGGGCTTTTTTATACAGGTGCTCTGTGTTGCATGACCAGTCCAGTTTATTGTCCACCCACAGCCCGAGGTACTTGTACTTGTTACATGGTTAAGATCAACTGCTCAAACTGAAGTTGAGCATCTAAATAGGGAAGAAAGGTAATTTATGTGACTGAGTATTTTAGAAACTGCTGATCTGCTGGTTTAGGTTTTTCAGGTATTGGTAAAAAAAAAAGTGAGAGAATATCCAGTGAGCGACAATTCTCTGGGCAAAAATGCCTTGTTGATGTCAGAGGTCAGAGGAGAATGGACAGACTGCTCCAAGCTCATAGGAAGGTAATGGTAACACCAGTGCTGTTGCCAGTTCTGTGAGCTAAGGAGAGGAAACTGAGGCTATAATTCACACAAACTCACCAAAAATGAACAGTAAAAGCTTGGATATAGGCTGCATGATTTGATTAGTCTCCATCTCTGCCTTAGATTTGAGATGGTAGAGTCAGAATTTGGTGTAAACAACATGAAAGAACACATCCAACCTGTCTTGTGTCTGCAGTTCAGGCTGACAATGGTGTTTTAATGGTGTGTGGGATATTTTCTTGTCACACTTTGGGCCGAGGATTTCACCCTAGGAAAATTTCACTAGAAATTTTGGCATGAGGGTGCCATGAATATCAAATTTAGTGGCAAAATGAAAGCCACGTTTTTACACATATGCTGGTGTTACATGCTGTAATATGCAAGAAGGTCCTGAGTTCAATTCCCCCATCAGTTTGCATGTTCTCCCCGTGTTTGCATGGGCTCTCCCCGGGTACTCCGGGTACCTCCCACAGTCCAAAGACATGCAGTTAGTGGGGATAGGTGAATTGATCAATCTAAATTGCCCATAGGTGTGAATGTGAGTGCGAATGGTTGTCTGTCTTTGTGTGTTAGCCCTGCGATGACTGGCGACCTGTCTAGGGTGTACATGACAGCTGGGACCCCCCACGACCCTGAAAAGGATAAGTGGAAGTGAATGGATAGTTAAAATACACCAAATGCAGTAAAATGGTAAATGGCCTGTATTTGTATAGCGCTTTACTTGGTCCCTAAGGACCCCAAAGCGCTTTACACATTCAGTCATCCCCCAATTAACACACACATTCACACACTGATGATGGCAGCTACACTGTAGCCACAGCCACCCAGTAAGTATACACATGTGACATATAATACATACAGAAATAATTAAATTGTTGCTTAAAGTTACACAAAATGCAGAAATCTGCACTTTCATGAAACACTTTTCACCAAAAATTGAAAACTGTTTTTTTTCCTGATTTATTGGGTTAAGTTACAGCTTTTAGTGTAAAAAACACAAACATGTTCACTCAATTATTTTCATAACTTGAAATGCAAGTTGTAGAAATTATATTGAATGTTAATTGAAGCTAGGCTCAAAGTGTTAATGCTAGCTTATTTTAATAAACAACATTGTCATATGCAAAACTAGTGTAGCACAAGACATTATTTTAGGTGGCACATGCCACCCCATGCCACCCCTGTAGATCCGCCCCTGACTTTGGGCTCCTTAGCACCAGCAGCTTTTTTGTTCAAACAACAAAGCCTCGAACAAGATAACATGCTATGTAACAAAGTTTAAATCATCTCAAGCTGCCTTTTTGAGCATGGCAGTGAGTTCACTTTACTCAGACGACATCAACGGTCCCCAGATCTCAACCCAATAGATCACCTTTGAGACGTGATGTGGTTCCAGCACCTTGGCTGGCAAGCTGTACCTAAAAAGGTGGCCGGTGAGTATTCATATTTCCTGAGGTGTCTCTTCCTGCCAGTTCAAATTGTCTTGAGTGGACTGTTGTACTGAAATAACACTTAACAAATAAAATAAATCAGACATTGAATTAAATATGTGAGTAATGTTTTAAGGTGGAATTCCCACTTACTCTGATTTCCTTTTATTTCCGGGAACCCATTTTACAGAGCAGCCGTTTAGACAATAAAAGCATAAAGCAGGTGTTACTAATTAAACCAATGAACATTCTGCTCCATTTAGATGCAGACCCCAGATTAATGTGAAGCACCTGGGTTTATGTGGTTTTTCATTGGAAAACAGTTCTACTGCAGGTTCACTGAAGCCCCATCTTGCATATTGAATGAGCCACTCAGGTCAAAAAGATACTCCTGCTGATTGAATAAGATATACTGACTGCAGAGCTGAATCCTATGTCTAATCATCAGTGTTTAAATAGATGTGGCTGGCACAGATACTTTCACAGGCTGACCTCTGGACCAGCGAACAGCCTCAGGCTGGGGAGGGGAAGCCACTGTCTGGGATCAACACAGTCACGTGAGGTTGATATCCCTGTAAGGATGAAGGCTGCCCCCTGTAGGCTACTAGTGGGACTGCTCTTTGGGAAACCGTACGCATTTATTTGTATGTAACAGCAGTTTAACCTGTTACGACACCATTCACACAGTATATTTATTCATGATGATGTCATTTTGATCACAACAGCATAAATTTTGATCATAACACATTTCCCACCATACATGTGTCCGTTTGCTTCTCCCCTACACTAGTTTCTTATCTGTTTATTTAAGAAAAGAAATGAAAAGTTGTTTCAGAGTCATTTATGAATAAAATGTATGTTTGTAATACATTGTATGCTTTTATTTTATTGTAATTTTCCCACTTTGAATGATTTTGTAATCTTTTTCAATGTCTCCCAGACCTAGAAGTGAGAGTAGCAGTGCAGAAGTGATAAAGAAAACAGACAGCTGGGCCGCCTCCCTTTTGGATACAAATCATTGAAAACCACAGTTAATTAGGACATTTAAGGAAACAGTACAAATATGATAAACCCAAAGAGAAACATTACAACCCCAAATTCGTCATTTAAGTTGCCAAAAATAGCTTCTCCTGATCCTTTCCCAAAGATAAACCCTGTCTATTTTCCCATAGGCATTGTTGAGTCAGTGGCCTATGCATTTTTTTGCTAAATGGACTTAGATTAGCAGACTGGCCACAGTTAGGTTATGTAACGATCTCATCTACATCTTTCTAAATCTGAAGTGAAGAGAGCAGATATCCATTTTGACTATTCACTAAGTGTAATCTTGTCCTAATTTCAGTGTTATGTAGCCTACATTTGCAAATACTTAGGATATGCCCTCAGATTTATGCTGCATCATTCAGCAATGTATAATTTACCTCACTACTCTGTTTGAAGACTGGACTTACTCCAACATATAAACATGTATCTCATAGTTTTCTTACTGCTATCCAGACAACACAGGCACACATCCATCTGTCCATTTTCTTAACTTTTTAAAAAAATTATTATTATTCAAAGCCATATGGGACTTGGAGGCTATCCCAGTTATCATAAGGAAAGATGTAGGTTACCCCCTGGACAGGTCGCCTGTCGATCATGGGGCCATTTCTGGATAAGTCTGTTTTAACAATCTCAGTTCATACTCATGAGCATTGCTCTCTTCTTATGGGAATCCTGCGCTACATGTCTCAGCAGGCCTGAGCTACTGGGCTTCTCTCATTCATTCACACTTCTATTTCCCCTCCCAAAGCTGTTACTATCAACTCTTATTTCATTCGTGTGACAAAAATAACTCAGACAAAGCAGGGCAAGCCAACTACAAAGACAACACTTATGAGACAATGGGATGTGATAGGAAAACATAGGGAAAAAGAGGATTTCATGTCTGTTGTATCTAATATTATTAAAATAATTTATCATGAGATGAATAAGTTGTTTGACACCCTAACTGATATCTTCAATGTGCTACATCCTTAAATGATGAGGTTTTAAATCCTTATTTTCTGTTTGAGGCAGATTAGTGATGGAAGAATTACTCAGATATTAGTTGATTGATGCACAAATGTGCATAAAGAACAAAGGAGCACTAACCAAATCTCTTAATGTGTGTTTGATGGAAATATGGCAGCACATGCATATCTGAAATTTTCTGTTTGCAGTGTTGTAAGAGTGGAATGGAACAAAAGATACAGACAGAAAATAATTTATTCACTGACACAAAGTTGAATCTGTGAGAAGGTTGAAAAAAAGCTGCAGAAAGACAGAAATAAAAGAACAAGAAAGAAAAAGAAGTCCAGAAAGGGGACAGGACATGATTGTTGAGCTTAGGAATTATTAATGGAAGTAGGATATATTAAGACTCTAATACTGTGCTGAATCTCAAATGTGAGCAATGACTGGTTGGAGGACAAGAGGAAGTAGATATAATTTGCTCCCCCGACTTACTGGCAGATACACAAAACCAAAAAAACATTTCTCAAATCGACATAAGTACTAAAAAAATATGTGTATGTATGTATCAGTTTCTTGGCACTGCATTATTATTCTTATTATTCTTATTCTTATTTTTATTATTATTATTATTCTTAGTAGTAGTAGTAGTAGTAGTAGTAGTCGTAGTCGTATTTCTGATCTTATTTTCTGCTGCTGGTGCTTTTTCATTCTTAAAAGGGATACAAGCTGGTCCAGCCTCCTATTTTTTCACATTAGTTTTGGGAAATGTCTGTCTTCTATGCATTAACCTAAAACAGAGAAAGTAATAAAATCATTCCATCAAATAAATAAAATAAGATATTGGTTCAGTTAACACTGTCATTCCACCTTGTCGACACCAGGGGGCAGATGAAAATAACGCATGAAGGAGGCATACAGTTAAGCAGCCCACTCCAGTCTGTCAGACAGACTAATAGAAAGCCGCACAGCTGATGAACGAAAGGCACTTCAGTCGGGTTCAGTTCATGTATCAAACCCAAGAATGTTGATGTGCGTCCCAACTTTGAAACAATCTCACTGCCTGCAAATTTCACACTTGAGGAAATCATGAAAACAGCAGGATTTGCAGATGCTATGCTCTATTAGTCAAACAAGGTTAAAAAGGAAAGTAAAAGTATCAGTTTGTTGTCTGAAATGGTGACCAGTCTCACTGTGTTCCTATTATGTGGAAATATGACATAATGGAACATGAAGCCCTGAGTGAATGTGTCTTTTATCCCAGAATGCTCGATCATCATATCAGCGTTTTGTATCCTGGATTAAATTAGTCTTAGATATCTGAGTGTGTTCTCAGTGGCTTGTGTTTTATTGGTGTGTGGGTGGGGACATTTACTGGAAAAGATGAGGATGGAGAACTGAAAGAAAGATCAAAACCACCACCTGGGGGATTACACAAAGTATTAATGTAATGAGGTTTGTGAGTATGTGTGTCTATAAATAAAGATATAGAGATAAACTAAACAATGACCTTATAATCAAGCTCTGGTTGGAGAGGTAGTGGAGGAATCCAACACTACAGATGGACAGATGAAAGACAGACGGAGCTCAGTAAGACAGGGAAGTTAGAACATTAGCAGTTGAGTCTTTGTTTCGCCGCAATCACGTGTCTCTGTTATGTGGATCGATTTATTAATGGGTGTCAAAGCAAGTCAGCTGCAACAATTAAAGAGAATACTGAAGATTAACAGGTCACTGGAAGCAAAGGTATATCGTGAAAGCTGGCTATAGATTTTATGTCAAAGCTATAAATAACATCAGGTCATCTAAAGCACAGACAGGCTGTCAGCCATCCACCATCGAATATCTGGCATATTAATTAACCTTTTTATAGGTTTATGTATTTATCTTTGTCTTCCTTACCCAATATGATTATGGAGTGTTCACATAACACAGTCCTCTAGCTGTTTAAATCATAAACCTGTGAACAGAAAAAAGAAAACCTAGTGTTATTAAAACGGGGTCTTTCACCATCCATACAGGACTGATGAAAAAGGAAACTCCCCTCCTCCACACACATGAATGTAAAGATGCACTCAGGCTATTAAGAGGGCTGCATGTTCGGGTATAAATCAGCTCACAGTACATCAGGGAAATATGTCCTGCACATGAGACACTCTCTTGGCCTAATAGATATTACCTCATACAGCATAAAAGCAAATGCACTTATGTCAATCAAAATGACTAGCTCTACAAAAACATATTGGTAATATTGTGAACGAATGTCACTACTTTTCAAGGCCACTAAATCAAGAGTAATTAAAATTGCCCCAAAGCGTCACTAAAGACAAGAGACAATAACCCTGCAGGGAGGAGGAACCACTAGTGGGCAATATGACTGGAATATTGACAAGTGAGCAAGGCGACGTGAGGAGAAAAAAACCAGGTACAAGGGGGAGAGCCAAATGGTTCTGATTCAGAGAAATGTTTGCACTTGTCCCACTCTGATGAATTACAAGTCGAGGGCCTTTTGCTCTCTCTCGCTCACTCCCCTCCTTGCTGGTTTTATAAATAGGCCACTTTGCTTTCTCAGTAATCCACAGAGAGCACAAGATTCACTTAAGGCGAAAAGCGGGACACGAAACCATTTAGGTGGTGAGGGTTGATACACCTTATGTAATGGACATGAGAGCAGATGCTCCAGTAGCGGTTCCCTACGCTCTGTTACAGCTTTTTCCTTTTTGTTTTGTTTTCTTTCTCACACAAAATGATGTCACAGCCGATTTCACTATCGTTTCTGTGACAGCTGCTTATAGGACACCACGGTGTGAATCCACATGAGAAAAACACAACAGTAGCTGCATGTTAGCATAAATATAGTCTTGATGTTATCAATGAGACCAGTATAATTCATAATAACTTTATAATATACATTTATTTTAAATAATGAAAGTATCTCTGAATAGATATTTTCTGTTTTTAGTTTATGTTCATAGGACATGATAAGGACAGACATTCAAATCCATATTTCTTTGGGTGTAATAATATACAGCTTGATTCTTAGTTCCTTCTTTTGCATACAATAGCAGATAAAACAATCCTTGTACATATAGTGAGCATAGACAGCTGTAAGTATAGACAACAACACAGTCAATGAGCTGAGGATTATCTTATATTTCATTCACACACGTTTTTGCCTGTCAAACAGTTGAAGAAGACAGAGCAGAGCGACTGGTTTTCTGAGAGTAACTTTGTACTGAGACAGGATTTATTTGACCAAGCTCTGCATCAAACCTCAGTCCATCCACTTCTGAGGCTCAAAGGCAGCTAATTAATACAAAAACAGAGTGAAAAACAACAGGATTTTATCATTTCTGACAAAGCAAATCAGTTTCATGGATTTTCTATTACGCAGGAACCTACACATGGCAGAGTCTGGTTCTAAAGCATTAGGTACTTGACGACATAATCAAAGCAGCTCTAACTCTTAGATACATTTACATGGCTACAGTTGTGCAAACCCCACAATCGGCAGGTTTAGGTCCGTTGTGGCAGCGAAGTCTGTCACAGAAATGCGTCTGCCAGACATGTCCATAAGATTACATCTCTCGGGTAAGCATCTGTGTACACTGTCTGTATGTTTTAAAATGCCCAGTGTTTGTATGAATGTGTGTCCGTGTACAAGTCCACTCGTGTTGTGCAGTACAGCAAAGCCGTGTTATCCATGACTTAGATCCTGATGTGCCACGCTGTTGGTTCCTCTGAGAGTTTGTTGTCATTTCAGGTGTTGTATGCTTGCTAAGAAGAGCAGCAAAGACAGCGTCCAGCCTAAGCCTGAAGTGACATATATACGTAGGTGTTCCTGTACACAGGAGCAGCTCATAGTAATGCAAATACACATAAGAAAAATACAAGGGAGAAAATTGCGGCAGTGTTGTCTCACTTGAATGATCATACTTCCCTTCACAGACTTTGCTCTACTTCCTTATATTTTAAGTCTTCAGTAACTTGCCTTTGCAGACACTGTAGCTTATCTCACAGGTCCACACGCACTTGTGGACATCATCACAACGGAGTGTTTCCTTTCAGTTTGCTTTGTTTAATATACTATGTGCATGTGTTTAATATATGCAGTACATAGGCTGTAAACACTGTGCTAACGCTGAGCACCATTGTCATTCTAGCCTGGAAACAAGGGGAGCAGCATTTGAGAGCAGTGACGTCAGCTTGTGTGTCTCTGAAAGCTCTACGTTTCTCTCACAGTCTCTTTGTGTCTGAGTCTATTTCTCTCTCATAAGCTCTCTCACCCACAAAATATTACACACCGAGGTTGATGGACCTATATGTTAGAGATGGCAGCACTCAGACAGATCCTTGGAGCATTACAAATACACTTGGGTGAGCAAAAACTCTGACTGATCAGCTATGAAACTCAGTGCATCCACTGAGCTGGCAGCAGACGGTGCGCTTTCACGATACATAGATACTAGGTCATGACTGCAACAGACTATAACAAATAGAAAAGTGAAGAGTTTGGGATGTTGTTAGCATCCACAGGGCGGATCATAGTGTGATATCTTTCATCTCCTATGCTGGAGGTAGCTAATAAGCTGCCACATGAACACACTACCCTCTCTAACTTAGAACTTTCCATGTATGTAATTAAGTACGTTTTCCTTTCTTTATTGTCAAATATTACTTATATTAATGCATGCACCAATGATTACTTTTGAGGACATGCAGCTTTGCAAAATCAGAACTGCAAAAGTTTTGGTTAGTTAAATATGTTGGGCCAGGGGAATGATTTCTGAAATGGGTGCAGAAACGGAAAAAAATGCATACAAAATTAACAAAAGAAAATTGATGTCTTTTACAAACCAAGATCCAATTTAGCAGGTGGTTGCACATAACAACTTTCAGAGGAAAACAAATGTTCCCTTTTCATGTCTGCCTTAGATGGAGGCCATTAAAGGATAACGCTGTGAAGCAGCTTGATTAGGTCAGATTACTCTGTTTTAACAGCTAACTGCTTAAGACGTCGTAAGCAGACTTGCAGTAAACTCAAATGCTGGCACTAAAGCTGAGGCTTAAAAATGACATATATACATTTCAGTTGATCATGAGACCTAAGCTGTGTTGATATATGCAACAGAATGTCAGCAATTTGCCCACAAAATCATTGTATCTATTCCTACACACATGGAATGCTTTGAAGTCAAGAACAGCAACGTTTATTTTGGGCAGTGATGTCAAGCTGAACACGTTTAACTGCGTGTCTAAGGTTACAGCAAAGAGGCTGGAAACTCACCCAGAACACTAAAAGAGTATTTCATTCAACATTAAGGCCATGAAAATATATGTAATAAGACCACGTTGATCATAAATTAATTATATTAAAAACACTCATTAGTAGAATACGTTAAGACATTCACTCTGTTCAGTGTTCTGCTGTTCACCTGCTAATCTGCACTAATTAGAGGCAAGAAAAGGCTTCGAGTGGAGAGAGTCACGCACCCTGCATAGACATTGTAAATCATTTTGAACTTCATCAAGAAGAAATGGCAGGAAAAGAATGTGGTGTACAGAATTACAGCAAAGCACTCATTTAGGCTGTTGGTGTCTACCTGTCTCTGCTAGCTTGTACTAGACAAGATGTAGCAAGGGAATGAATACTAGTGCACATGGCCACCAGCATATTGGTGCTGCACTCTCGTTCTTTCTTTCTTAATTCGGTGTTCCCTCGAGAGAACAGCTGTGATCTGGTTGAAATGATCTTTCTGTGTATCTGGACCTCGGCAGTTAGAGCAGCAGATTAAAGCTGCCCATGAATGCTGATCGAGTGGCCTGTTTTATAAGTTATGACACGTCTGTAATATTGTTGGAATATTGTTATCATGCATCCTTTGTGCAGCAATTAGAGAAAGAAGATAAAAAAAATTTGTGGTCCTTTTATATTGTTATTATTGATTATTATGGTTAGGCTACAATTTTGCTACTGTTGGAGGCAGGATAACTACTTTCACAGGTAAGACTAACTCCATGCAAACACTAACAATGTCGTGAATACGACAGCTGACAGTTCTATAGTATGAACATGATGTGGGAGAGGATGTGGTCTTCTCTACTGACCCTTTCTCCACGTTAATCTCACTGATCTGCTCTGTACTCCTATACTGGGCCCCATACATTTATCAGTATGCGGACCTTTAGCTTCCCACTACAGTTATTGTAGATCCCAGCAGAAGTAAATCATCCGAGCTCGCATTATACATCTGTACGCATCTTGGTGATGTTTACATAGTTAGTGTTGGCCAGGGTGCAGTTTCCTGTTTTCCTGGCCTCTGATCTGAAGTCCTCCATACTGTGGTTCACTGCCTCTTGGATTTCCACATAGTCAGACTTACTGAGAGTGGATCCACTGCCGCTCCGACCGCTCTTCTTCAGCTCGTCAGCTGAGCTGGCTTTAGGCACACTTGGCATATTCAGATACTGTGCCTGCTCCTCACCTTCTGTCTCTCTGTGGTAGAAGTAGTTGAAGTTTGATACAATGACCGGTACAGGCAGTGCAATAGTCAGCACACCGGCAATTGCACAGAGAGACCCCACAATCTTCCCCCCAATAGTTGTTGGGACCATGTCTCCGTAGCCTACGGTTGTCATGGAAACCACTGCCCACCAAAAGGCCTCGGGGATGCTGCTGAACTGAGAAACTGGCTCGTCTGCTTCTGCAAAGTAGACCGCACTAGAGAAGAGGATGACACCAATGAACAGGAAGAAGATGAGGAGGCCCAGCTCACGCATGCTGGCCTTCAGTGTCTGCCCTAAGATCTGGAGTCCCTTGGAATGACGTGAGAGTTTGAAGATACGAAATACCCTAACTAGACGGATGACACGGAGAATAGCCAACGACATGGCTTGCTGGCCTGCCTGGCCATCCTCTGGCCGCTCTGCTAGTTCTGTGCCGAGGGTGATGAAGTACGGGATGATTGCCACAATATCAATGATGTTCATGATGTTGCCAAAAAATCCAGTTTTGCTGGGACAGGCGAAGAACCTAACTAGGAACTCAAAAGAGAACCAGATGATGCAAAGCGTCTCAACAATGAAGAAAGGATCTGTAAAATAAAAGCTTGCAGATGGAGTGGTGGTGTTGTATGTGGACTGGAGTGAGTTATACATCTCATCTTCGTTTCGATTAAGTGGCAGTGTCTCCAGACAGAAACTGACAATAGAGATAAGAATCACCATGACAGAGATTATGGCAATGATGCGAGCTGGTCCTGAGCTCTCTGGATATTCAAACAGAAGCCACACTTGTCTCTGGAACTCGTTTTCTGGCAGAGGCCGCTCCTCCTCCCTTATAAAACCTTCATCCTCCCTGAAGATTTCCATAGCCTCTTCACCCAATTCATAAAACCGGATCTCCTCAGAAAAAATGTCAAGAGTCACGTTAACAGGCCGGCGCAGTCTCCCTCCAGACTGGTAATAATACAGAATAGCGTCAAAACTTGGTCGATTCCGATCAAAGAAGTATTCATTCCGGAGCGGATCAAAATACCTCATCCTTTTTTTAGGATCACCTAGCAGTGTCTCTGGAAACTGGGAAAGTGTCTTCAGCTGTGTCTCAAAGCGCAAGCCTGAGATGTTAATGACAACCCTCTCGCAGCATTCATGATCCGGATCCGAGTCGTAATGGTCATGAGACTGACCTGGATGTGCTGCTGCTTCATCCGCAGGGTCGCTGGTAGCGACCGTCATGATGGAAGAAGATGGGACCTGCAGCTTTCAGACCGGGCGGGGCCACGCTGGGCCACAAGTAGGTAAAGTCTCCACACACTTGTACAGTCAGGCAGATTTGCCTGCTAAAAGGAACAGACAGAAAGCAGAGGTAGGTTTAATATTAATGTGATCAGCACATGCTTCACGCTCTACTTTTTATGGGACTTTAAACGAATAACTTGTTCAGAAACTTGTATTCACTGGCAAACATTTATGATCCACTTATTTTGTCAATTCTTAAACCAAACATTTTTCAGCTGCTGTTATTTCCCAGAAAGGCCATGTTACTTCAAAGCCTTGAAAGCAGAGCATTTGAAAATAACAAGTTGGTGGGGGCAGAACCATTTGCGAGCGCTGGCTCCATTGTGTCTGTGTATTAGGTTATGAGTTCTCCCTCATATGAGCACACTGCAGGATCAATATGCAGGCCAGTAATACAGTATCCACTCTCACAGGGTGCAATTACAACCAACAAATCTGATTATGAGCTCAGTGCTCCACAGTCTCTGAGATGAGCTTCCTCTATAAATCTGGTGTTACCAGCATTTCCTACCAATGCTGAAAAAAAATCTTACCTAATTTAATAAACTTCGTAGTTTTTTCAGTAGAGAAGATTTTGGGAGATTTGTCAATTCACGTGTTTGACATAACACACATCTGTTCTGTTCATTAGCAGCTGCACAAAAGCAACGGTGGTCCACAAAAAAACCCAAAAAACTTGTTTCAGCTTTTGATTTTTAAAATAAGGTCTGAAAAAATCAATCAATCAAAAGCCCCTACCTGCTACTTTTCACAGGCACGTATTGGGCTTGTTTACAGTCTCTGTCCTCTGCTGGTAAATCTTAAGCAGAGTGCCCGGTCCTGAGTCACTCCCCTCGGTCCAAGCAGCTCCTTCCTGTCACTCATATATCATCCGAAGCTCTGGCGCTGCAGCAAGGCGGCAGTGGGAATGGGAGAGGGGACAAGGTGTGAGGATGCAGGAGTTACCTCCATCGCTTCAGTGACCAGCGGGCACATGCCGAGATGCAGCTACGCTACAGGCTGAAGCTGGTCGGGGACGACGGTGGGGGCAAGTGGTTTGCACTTAAACACACTTAAAATCCTGACATTAGTTAAATTTAACATGACACTGCCGTCGCCCAAAACAAAAACAACGACAGCCTTGATGCCTGGCATCAGTGAAGAAAAGATACTGTGAAAGCCGCCGAGGAGATTTAAGAAATAACGCGGAATCACCTGTTTGATTCCTAAGTTGTTTAAAAAAATGTTACTTTTTAATTATTTCAACGTAAATATCACCATCCTTTTTTTCGGATGGGGAAAATCCATATGACTACACCAGTGATGCACATCACTAAGAAACAGAATACATTCACAACTCCATGGATGAAACCAACCCTCTGATGGCGAAATAAACTATTGCTAATAAATGTGAGTCCAAGCAGCCAAGTTCATGCATTTTCAGACATTAAATGGAAATGTTGTAGTTGACTGCAAGCGCGAGTTAGTTTGGAGGGGCAGGTGCCAGACATGCTCAAGCCATTTGCAGCCCTATCCTGTGCGGATCATGGAAATCCACAACAGTCTCCATGCACTAAACAAAGCAGCATAGCATTATCTGTCCGAGTACAGGCAGCATTATTTCAGATAGGCTAATGGCATGCAGGAATTCACCGCGATTGTCTTGTTGTTGTGCAGACGCATGTAGCCTATTAATGTTTTGTTAAATCCAGTTTTTCTCTTCTCAAAAGGTGTCTTGAGGTCGTTCGTCTATTTCTTCATATGTGCCCTTCTTCCCCTATTTGACTAATCAGTCCAGCGGCTGTGTCATCTCATCACGTCTAACTGTTTTTGAGCTGCCGGCTCTTCCCGTGTTTCTCATATTTCACCATAATTCACCATAGTAGAGATGCGTGGGCTGCAGTTAGGCATTGCAGCGCATACTAAAAGCTTCTTGTGCGCCTCGCCCCATCCCTTTGCGCTCCCCACCCCCCGACACTCCTGTCCTCACTCTTCCACATTAAAGAGGAAGCATCGCCCACTAGAGAGTGGAAGCGTTTCTAAGCAAAACACGCGCTGCTCAGAAGAGATTAAGGGGAAGAAGAAGAAGAAAAAAACCCTTAGAGGCAGAGAATGTCCGAAAAAATTTGAGCGATAAAATGTTGTTAATGACTTGGCTTCTGTTGTGTTTCCGATGTGGATATATATCCACATAACAAATTAGAATTGGGCTAAAGAGAGGCACAAAAACACCGTGAACAACAGTGAGGGAGAATTGTAGGGGAAATTACACGTTTAAACAGCTAATGCACAAAACAACAAAATCCCAGGTGCTCAAAGTTATTTTTGACGGTCTTGAATAGTTTTGGAATTCGTGTCTCTCCAATGATTATAATAGTTAATCTTTATATGTATGACATAGAAACACCCCTGTCCTGATCGCTTTGTGTGTGTGTGTGTGTGTGTGTGTGTGTGTGTGTGTGTGTGTGTGTGTGTGTGTGTGTGTGTGTGAGAGAGAGAAAGATTACACTTTAAAAGATTACATTTTTAAAAATTATTCTATTTATGAAGGAAAAAACCTGTCCAAACCTGACTGGCCCTATTTAAAATAGTAGTTGCCCACCTCGTTATCAACTGTGATTAAGCTCATTTGTTGAAAAGTTGAGTTCAAATTCACTTGCCATATCCAGGCCTGATTACTGCCAGACCTGCACAATCGAGAAACCCTTACATAGAACATGTCTGACAAAGTGAAAGAGATCTCAAATTGAATCACCACAATCACAATCTAAAGAAACTCAGGAACAGATGAGAAACAAAGTCACTGACATCTATCACTTTGGGTTACAAAGCCATTTCCAAGGCTTTGAGACTCCAGTAAACCACTGGTGAGAGCCATTACCCACAAATGGAGATATCCTGGAACCTTCCCAGGAGTGGCCAGCATACCAAAGTTACTCCAAGAGTAAATCAGTGACCTGGGAGGTCACCAAAGAACTGAGAACAACATCTAAAAAAAACTGCAGGGTTCACTTGCATGAGTTAAGGACAGCCTTCATGTTTCAAAAATTGGACAGGAACTGGGCAAAAGTGGCATCCATGGGAGAGCTACATAGTTAAAACCACTGAGAACACCAAGGCTCGCCTTGCATTCACCAAATAACGTCATGGTGAACCCCGAGACTTTTGGTGAAATATTTTGTGAACTGACAAGACAAGAGTTGAACTTTTTGGAAGGTTTGAGTCCCCAAACCAACACAGCATTTCATAAGAACAACATCATACCAACAGTCAGACATGGTGGTGGTAGCATGATGATCTGGGGCTCCTTTGCTGCTTCAGGACCTGGACGACTTGCTCTAAATGATGTAACCATGAATTCTGCTCTCTATCAGAAAATCCTGAAGGAGAATGTCCAGGCATCAGTTAATGCCATGAGGCTCAAGCTGACTTGGTTTATAGCTTGGATTTAAACAGCACAGCTAGGTTTGGCCCGTTCCTCTTCCCCGAAATGAAATAATCATTTTAATAACTACATCTGCAAATTGCATTTATCTAAATTTATTTGATGATCTGAAGCATGATGAAGCAAGTGTGATAAATACAAACCATAAGACATCAGGAAGGGAACAAATACTTTTTACGGTACTGCACTGTATTTGCCACTCTGGTGTCATCAGGTTCTACTGATAAATGCCCTGGAACTCTTAAATCTTCAGTTGTTTGTGAATGTAAATGAACACAGCCCATTTCTAAATGCAGGAGCAAGCCCAGCTTCCAATATCCCGCGCTGGGTGTCAGTAGAACAATGATTCATCTTCCACCACCATGTTGAAAGCAATTATCTAAACACACTTTCACTCACGGGATGAGGAAGAGTGCACGTAGAGCATGTTATAGAATATGGGATTCAGAAAGGGTCACAGTGACGTGAGGTTTATTTAAGTCTTGCAGCTGTTTTGTGTTTTTGTTTTAAGATCCAACATCAGTTTTTCATGTTAGAATTCACTGTTCTAAACCATGAATACATTTTTTAAAAATCGTTTTATTTCTTTAACCAAATAAAAAAATCATCAGCTAACTGAAGTCTTATTGGAATCCCACTATTAATTACTGTTGTACTATGTTGAAGCGATACAACGCATATCTATACTTCAGATGAAACCATATATACATATATATATATATATATATATATATATATATATATATATATATATATATATATATATATATATATATATATATATATATATATATATATATATATCAACAAAAAATGCAGTGGTAACTAAAGTCTTGACCTAAATCATAAAGTTGGTATTTCCTAGCTGGTACAGTGCTGGGCTTTGAATGCCCATAGACATATAAAGTATAAACAGTTTTATATCAATGCCACACAGTTTACCCAGAGTTTGACAGACCCAAACCCCTTCCAGATAGCCCGATCCATCTCCAGTTCCCTCTTACCTTCAGGTTATGCCAAGTCTGAACCTAATAGGAGCATTGATTGTGTTTTATGTTTAGCCAAGCAGGCCAGATAAAATCTGAAAGGGAAACTTTAGATTGCTTCCCAACTATTGACCCCACATGACTGCAATAACCATGCAAACATTATTTTTCACTGTATTAAATATGTACCATGTTGTGATAGCCAGTGAATTTATTGGAGCTTATGCTCCAAAATGCTACCCAAGCACTCTGTTTTGTTTGTTTGTTTTTTCTTTCTTTCTTTTTTAGAAGATGGATTAGAGGAAGTAAATATGATGGATACAGTCTTAATACTCGGGATAACATCTAAGTGAAGAGGTTACGCAGAAACCATTATTCCTGAAAGAGAAGGGCATACGAATATTTTGAAATGATTATGGCACGACTAGGATATGTGTGTCGGACACGCACACCTAAAATCTCCAGCCTTTCTCATGCATGACTGGAAGAGTGAGAACGAGACCGAGTGAGGGAGAGAGGTTGTTTATCTAAGTTATGACAGACGACTGCAGGGAGGAGCTTTGTCCTGTGTGACCTCTGCTGGTGCTGCAGCAGGTGATATCTTACTAGATGCAACACACTCACACGTGCAGTGATGAGCTGTTGTTATCGGTACATTCCTTAACATACTGACTCCCTGTTTCTTTGTGGCTTCAAGCCCACAAAAATCCATGTGCAAAAACACACACATTTCTTTATACATGTATAAATGAATATGAATATGTTTCTGAAACTGCAGTTAATGTAAATGGAGAACAAAAATAAACGAATCTTTGTTGCAGAACTCGGCTCCTGTATGACACACCAAGGAGTTCATCAGCTTATTCTGGCCATTCATCCCTCTTTTTCCTCTCATTTTCTCCACCCACTCTTCACGTTCTCTGCATGTCTCTCTCTATATTTAGAAAATGACCTTGCAAGTTCTATACCTGTCTGTTGAAAGCAACCGGTTTTCACGATGAGATATGTCCTTACCTCCAGAGCAGAGTGCTCCGGTATTGATTCTAGATGTGGTTTCACTTTCCGTTGTTTTCTCCACCTTAGAAAACAAGAGAAAATCAATGATCTTGCTGATCTGGAGGGTGTGGTTTAGCAAAGAGAGGAGTATACAAATGGCATGTATTCTGTATCACTAGATATTTGCTGCTGAATCTATAAGCAACATATTAAAACATCACCTTTGCATGGAGGCTCTTGGTGGCCTGACACGTCCACTGAACATTCATTTTCCCTAAGGAATTTCTGAAACTGTGGGCAGCAGTTAAGTGCTCTCTGTCTGGACAATTCAGCTAAATGAACAGTTAATGTATACAAACCATAGTCTGTCAGCCACAAGCATCAAGCACCAGTCTGCCTGTAGTCTGTCTGTGTATATTTGTATTATATTACTAAGAGTTGTGGAAAAACAACTATTGGGAAAGACACCAGAGAAATGGTGGAAATTGTGTCAGGAAGAGCTTATATTTATGGATCAGAAGACACTAGATTAGGGAGGATGGAAAAAAAGCCATCAGGAAATGCAGAAATGAGGGATGCAGAAAATGAAAACGAAGGGGAGGGATGGAAGAACAGAGGTGGAGAGGGCAGCAGATAAAGGTCACGGTGACAGTGATGAGTCATGCAGCAGAATGCAGGAGCGTCTTTGTGTCTCTGTGTTAAACTGTCAGCCTCTCTACCATTTGTCTCTTTGTTTTGGCAGCAAAAGATTGCAAATGAACATCCTGCTCTTGCTTAATCTAAATCTTCTTGCAGGCCCGCATGTGTCAGACTGTGTATATTTGTATTTCTAAGGTATTTCTTTCTTTGCATTTGTATACAGAACTGGACAGGGAGTCCTGTGTTCTCTGCTACGCCTGCGGCTGAAAACTGGTACTGATCAGCCAATCAGCAGTAAGAAATAATCTGATTTTAGTGGAAGCACTAGCAACAGCATCATCATCCTTAGCAACCATCGTTTCCTGCAGTGCCAAGACTGTAGCTCTGCAAGCGAACAGGGAAATATCACACAACTGGGAGTCACTAGAGGAAAAAACAACAAGAGGCGTGTGTACTGTGTCACATGACCAGGGCATAAAATGCTTTATTATACTTTATGTTAAGAAAGTCACGAGTTTATTGTGAAAGTTCTTTTATGAAGAATTTTGAAGCTGAAATCAGTCAACACCTTCCTTTAGAACATTAGTGTGTTCACTCTAATCTGGACTCTGGTTTTAAGACAAAATGTAATCATGATTAAAAATAACAATTAGCTGTTGGTACTGTTAGAAGATGTCAAGCAGCCAATAAATAAAAAATGGTTTAAATTAACATAAAATTAAAAATTTAATCATCAACAAACTGATCTCGCCTCGGGTCGAAAGCATAAGCATATATTTTAGAGAATAACATTCAAATATACCAAAGTATGCAATGGGAATGATTAAAAAAGCTTACCCATGTGTTGATAATTGATAAGTCCTGGCACTCTGTGGACATAGAATTTTATTCTGTGGAGTTATTTGATTATATTTTCCGCTCATGTCTTAAACTCGTGCTGTTTCTCAAAAACAACAGACGAAAATTGAAAATTCAAATTATGAAAATCAAATGAAGTGAGAAAGATGATGTGTGAAGGCTGTATGGAGGGGATTTACTTGTAATGAGGGCTCTGTAGACCTTCTGGCTCACTGTTTACCAGCCTGGGCCTCAGCTTCTCTATTCCCATCCCTGAAAGCATTGGTTTGGGCCACAGTATGCAGCTGTTTCAGTTGCTTCATATTTATTAAGCGAGGAGCATTTTGCAGCTAATGATCCAGACTTTCCCCTAAAGTGTTAGAAGCCAAAAAAGACTCAAAAGGGAACAAATTATGGATTAAAATTTGCCCCAAAGTGCAGTGTCTCTTGTGATAATATTAACCTTGGAAAATTTATGTACATTTTGTGTCTACGACTTCTTTCCTCTGATCACAGGTGACCAGAAACATCCAAAGGGACATTCCATCATCTCCCTTCAAGATCTGTTGGCATTTTGATTGTGAAGGTTTTATACTATGTGTGTGCTGGGATGATGTTGGCTCACAATATTGAAATTGTTTCAACTTAAACTTGCTGTTCACATCGAGTCCCTGCATGGTGAAACCCAGTCTACACAGTGTACAATTCTAATAAACACACTGATACACAAAATTAGACTTTGCTAGCCTCTACCTTTCCCTGTGCACAGTTTACAGTAACACCAACAGCTCAAGAGATTAGCTCTGAAATACACCTGCAGAGGGCTGAATCTGCCACCAGCAGCCCTCCCCTGTTACTATGGAGAGTTGTTGTGCATTAGCCCTGTGGCTAGTGTGAGGTCTGATGACATCATTTTTGTGATCGACTGCCACATTGTGCCTTCTCCTATGTTTGATACTGAAGGAACAGACAAGCAAAAGAATGAAAACAGACACAAATAGACTGTGGGGGGGATTTGCTGCGCATGTAAGAGGGGACAACCAAAGATATAGTGGTTTGATTCTTTCAGCCACACTTTTGCCAAGAGAGATGGCAGAGTGGTTAGTGAACTGGCAGGCTCGTCGCAGCAATAAAGCACACTTTCTCATACACAGCATGACAGCATGATTGCTGCAAACCTTTGTTACAATGTTAATATTTACCTCTTCGCCTGGGAGATGACATGAAGTTTTCCACTGTGCTCTAACACAGCTCAGTGCTCTTTAAGGTGCAACCAGACAAACCAGGGGGCATCCAAACGTCTGACGTAGAATTAAATTTAGGAATCACCAAATGTTTCTTTCTAAATCTGTCAGAGAGACGTCTCTTTTATTTTCAATATTGCCCTTCTAGTTCATTGATGGAGTACTCCGTCATAAGCTTCCTGTCTGGTCCTGCTGCTACAGAGAGCTCTCTTTGTTCTTTCTTCTGTTGTGTTAGTGTTTTCCTGTAACCAAAGGACTCTGGGCCAGCACTGTTTTTCACTATTAAAAGACTGTCACGTTGCAAGGCTCTTCACGGGAAACACTTGTTAAACAGTGGCACATCCTGTGTGCCAACAGCATTTCTGCACACAGCAGAATCCAGAAAAACCCATGAAATGATTGAATATTGCAGTACTGAAGGATTAAACCATTTTATATCATGTACTTAATTGCATTATATGTTGCACAGGTAAGGCAGTCACTAATTCTTTGCCCAGCTATAAAACATTTCATGTATTTTCATTCTATTAACGCTTAACTGCAAATTTAATAGGTTTCTTTTATTGAACAATTTAGAGTGAGAGAAAGGCAGAGGGATACTAAACACAGGTTGTTAGTCTCCCTTCTAGTTAACTTAAAAGTGGAAATGTACTTTGGAAATGTATTGAATCCAGACATCCCTCTGGACGTAGCTGCAGGAAGGTTTTCTGAATCTTTTCAGAGTGTCTATATTTCTACCTAAAAGCTAGTTAAACAGACCAACAAAAAGTATAAAACTTGTTCACTGATTTATTGAGGAAAATGATCCAACATTATATATCAGTAAGTGGCACTAAAACTTTGCCTTGCAACTGTAAATGAGTGCATTTTCCTTTACAATTTGGCTACTTTCAGACTCTCTACATGGGTCATGTTTAAGACAGCACAAAAATAACACAGAACAAACAAGCCGCCCCATGACAACATTTTGCCCTTTCCCATAAATCAAGAGTGCACTCTGGGAAGGAGAAAGCCGTCCAAAGGCATGTGTATGTGCTGCATGTGTCTGTGTTTGTGTCTGCATAAACGCCTTTGTATTTTCCTCCACGTACAGTATATGTCAATGGAATAGCAGCGACCAGCACATGTACATATGCGTTTGTCTCACATATTACAAATACACAACACATAGAACTAACAAAGGCAAATGACTAACAGTCGTTGAATTTGTATCACAGTTTTATAGCAGTAACTTGTGGATGGCCTTGGTTTTTGCCACTTCTGTCTTAATGTTGGTCAGCTGTTGTCCATGATGAACATCTCCTCCCGGAAAGGTGAATACAGAATGCAAAAATCCTTGATATTCCAGTAACGCGAAAGTGCTTTGCAAAATTGCTGTCTTGTTTTCTGCATCTATCCTTTTGAATTTTATATAGAAAGCATGTGGTGAAAAAGTCCATTGCAGCTGAATCCTGTCACTGTCTCAACAACTTCTGACCCTGCGATGGTTCCATTCACAGTGCTTTAGCCTCAGCGCGGAAGCAGCTACAAAACTGCAGCTACAAAACTGGATGTTGAGTGTCCATTATAAGCTTTTCAAAACTGCATGTTGTTGCATTTTGGAATGAGCTGTGGTTCGCTGGAGGGGCGTGGCAGGGTGATTAATAGGCACAACTTGTTAATTCAGGTTCAAGGGCACCAGCATGAGCAAGAAGGCAGGGCGGGAAGAATTAGTCCAGAGAGATTTCTGTCTCAATTGCTAACTTGGCCAATCTGGCCCAACAGGAAGACCAGAGTCGCATCGCCCCTAAATGGAAAAATAAGGTCACTGCAGGCTAATGGCTAATCTAAATGCCTTCAAAATGACTCAGCTTTTCTAAGTAATTAGCACCTGTATCAAATCAATTTAGTTTGTTTACCTAAATGGGAGGCAGTCTAACTGGTTTCGTTGGGGGTTCCAGGAGGTCTGAGCAGAGAAAGAGTTCACCTAAGAGAGAAAAAGACAAAATGGGGAAGGAAAAGCAAAACTATTAGTTTTGTGGTCTCTGCAAAAGCAAAGCTACTTCTCTTCCTTCTTTTGTCTCATTAACAGTCGGGCAAGAACTGTGTAACTCTGAATAACGTCTTAGTGAGGAGAGCGTTAAGGACAGGAAATTAAAGTCTGACAGACATGATTGTAACTCTCAAGTGACCTGTGTCGACTTGAAATTAGCAGAAGTGAACAAAAATTGAAAGGATGAGTGCACTGCAGTGTGCAATGTCTCTAACAATCGTGTGGATTATTAGAGGCCCGGGAAATAAAGGCTTCCAGACTGGCCAATCCAGTTAGGTGAAAAACAAGTGGCTCCCATTTCTGCTTATTCACTTTCTGATCTATTAGTGTTTTCCTCTGCTAGAGATTTTATGTAACATGAGAAATGAGCAGGCTTCCAACTGATGATCAATATGGAGCTCACCACTGAAAAAATATAAAAATGCCAGGGATCAAATTGAAAACTTATAATCAATCAACGAAAAGGTTTAATCTGAGGCACCTCCCACTTTGCCTTTTAGGGTGTCCCTCCAAATGAAGCTACCATGATTATCACTAACTGGAAAGGTACACAAAAGATGTAATTTTGTGTAATCATTTAATTGCGTAGTCAATAGTTTAAGAATAATTATATTTCCCTTGTCCTGGCTTTCAAAAGTTTTATCTCTGCCTCACTCTCGTCTCTGCTTTCAGTTAAGTGACCAGAGTCAGGGCGGACACTGGGCATAAACAGACATAAATCTGGAGGATCATCAGTGCAACGTTATCAAAGATAGGACTGTGTTACATGAAAACGCACGAGTATTTTAAGACTTTTAAGACCAAGCAAACAACAGAAAACCCCCATTACAGATTCCATTTCTTACTTTTTAAATAATTACAATGTATTCAGTTATTACAAGTACAAGCCTTCTTTTTTTCTCTTGCTTTCTAATATCACATCCCCTTCATATCCATGAGAAATGACAAAGGTCACAAAGCACCTGTTCAATTAGGAGATTACGGCCACCAGGGGGCAGCACAGTACACAACCTGTGTGAGCACGCCTTCGGTGTTCTTACTCATTTCTTAGACAGCGTCAGCCGAAGGTGAAAGACACGAGGATCACAAATCCTGCACAAAGACTGACGAGGGTCTAAACATTAAAACACATACATGCATGCATGACATCACTACACTGTTCGATGAAGGACGAAAGCCAAAAAACCTTCTTACGTCACAATAACGATATAAAATGGATTTGTAGATAACTGACTGGCCTTTAACCTGAGTGCAGGTTAATTTAGCGTCAGTGCGTCTCGTGATGATAACTTGTTAGATTGAAATGACCTGCCTGAACTTTCCATTCAGTAAATTGTAAATCTCCAAACAACAAAAGCCGCGGGTCTTATGTTATGACTTACGCCACAGTGATCGTTCAGAATGAGACGAGCACCACAGTGCTTAGAACTTACCAGCTGTTTTAGTGGGAGAACAGCAGCCTCTGCTGAACGCCGACAGCAGCGCACTCAGGGCAGCCAGACAATGTGCTCCCAGTCCATTCACAATTTCCTCACATGTCTCTTCTTCGGCCTCTCTTGACAGACAGCTTTGGAGCTATCTGTGTCGAGCCTGTGCTGTTTTGTAGGACTGTTGTGATTAACAACCTCCTTGGTGGGATTTGTTTCGTGTCGTTGTTCTGGTCACTGGGGGGGCTTGCAGATTAGCGTTAGTGGGCGTGTTTGGACGTCTATTTTTTATGCAGCGAAGCACGGTGCCCCAACATCCTTCTTACACACCGAAGACAACCCATTAAGATGAAAATCTTCAATATTGCTTCCAAGCAATCTGGGAGGTTACTGTGGAAACAAAGGTGCCATGGTAACGGTGACTGGGTGGGTTACCGAGGTAACGACCGTCGCCATGGAGACTGCATCACAGTGGGCTATATTCGAGGCATCCGAAAAGAGACACGCTCCATCTTTGATCACTGTTTGTGTGCGCAAAAAAAAAAGCTCAGTGTTTCTTCGCTGCACGTGTGTCTTGCATCGATAATGAGAGCTGGAGTCGGCTGGCCCCTGTGTTTACATGTCGCCGTTTAACCATTAAAATAGCCAACCAGGAGAATGCATACAAAGAAATTGTTGGGAATTCTTATATATATGTTTTTTTAAAGAGAATAGCATTTGGACTAGACTTTAACGCACAATAAAGGCATAGCACAAAACGCTCTAATTGAGATATTATATGCTGAACTGTGTTTTTCAGACGTCACATGTGTTTAAACACGCACACACAAACATATTTAAATGATTCTGGATATTATACATAGCCGATGATGGACGGATCACGACCCATAACGCATGTTAATACAATGTGAGTGCCCTTCAAGTATTATACATTTGTGCACATCTGTCACAGTTATACAGCTTCTATGTCTACCTGTTGTGAAACATATACTCACTATTGCCCGACTCACAACAGGTCAACCCCCCTCACTCAGAGAAGAATGGTAGGCCTAAAACTTTATAAGGAGCTCTTCATCTTCTTACAAGCGCGAATGGAACCACACAGAATTATGAATTCATACCACTGAAATGAAAAATCCCGATTCTTTGAATGGACAGCAAAGCAGCATCTCTGAACGTACAGGTTTCGTTCTTTCGCTTCTTTTTTCTGTTTTTTTTTTCTTCTTCTTTCTTTCTGATCTACAGCTGCTTCCACACGCTGGTGCGCAACGGCAGAACCAGCTGTGTGTTGATTCGTCACCACGTCCTGTGTTCAATGTTATGGCTCTAAAATAATGGCTACACGTCGGTGAAAATCTTTTTGTTTATATTCACACAATTCTGCGAGTTGTTCTGAGCGGTAGTGGGGAAGTTGGGCTGCTGTTTGAACGTGCTGTTTATCCCGTGCTCTTCTATCACCATGTACTCGCTCTTGCTGAGTGAAGAAGAAGAGCGAGTCTTCCTCAGCTCCTCGGTGTCTGCTAAAGGCTGACAGCTGCCCACGTGCAAGTACTGTGCCTGCTCCTCGCCCTCCGTTTCTCTGTGGTAGAAATAATTAAAATTGGAGACGATGACAGGTACAGGCAGGGCAATAGTCAGCACGCCAGCAATTGCGCACAAAGACCCCACAATCTTTCCCCCAATTGTCACGGGGTGCATGTCTCCGTAGCCCACTGTGGTCATGGTGACAACAGCCCACCAGAATGCGTCCGGGATGCTGTTGAAACCCGATTCTGGGTCGTCTGCCTCAGCAAAGTAGACAGCACTGGAGAAGAGGATGACACCGATGAATAAGAAGAAGATGAGCAGGCCCAGCTCACGCATACTGGCCTTTAGAGTCTGTCCTAAAATCTGAAGCCCCTTAGAGTGACGCGACAGTTTGAAGATACGGAACACCCGAACAAGCCTAATTACGCGCAGAATGGCTAAAGACATGGCCTGCTGTCCGTTCCCTTGTCTTTCTGCCAGCTCTGTGCCCAGTGTGATGAAATAGGGAACAATGGCCACAATGTCTATAATGTTCATAATATTTTTGGAGAACGTGGCCTTACTCGGGCATGCAAAGAAGCGCACTAGCAGCTCGAATGAGAACCAGATTATACACAACGTCTCCACGACAAAGAAGGGGTCCGAGAACGGGCTGATGAAATAGGGGAGTGTGCCATTTATCACAGGCGCAATGGTGATTGGATCCCTGTTCTCATCCCTGAACTCCGGCAATGTCTCTAAGCAGAAAATGACAATGGAGATGAGAATGACCAAGACTGAGACTATTGCGATTCCCCGGGCGGGACCAGAGCTCTCTGGGTACTCAAAAAGCAGCCACACCTGTCTTTGAAATTCATTCTCAGGCAACGGTCGCTCCTCCTCCTTTATGAAACCCTCATCCTCCCTGAACTTCTCCATAGCCTCCTCGCCCAGCTCGTAGAAGCGTATCTCCTCAGAAAAAATGTCAATGGGCACATTCACAGGTCTTCTTATGCGTCCGCCAGACTGGTAGTAATAGAGGATGGCATCAAAGCTGGGTCTGTTCCGATCGAAAAAGTATTCATTCCTGAGGGGATCAAAGTACCTCATCCTCTTCTTGGGGTCACCCAGCAGCGTCTCTGGAAACTGCGAGAGAGTCTTTAGCTGCGTTTCAAATCGTAACCCTGAGATGTTGATGACCACCCTCTCGCAGCATTCGTGATCCGGTTCATAACGGTCCAGAGAGTGGTGGCCCGGGAGAGCCGCTGACTCTTCTAGCATGTTGTCACAAGCCACAACAGTCATCACGTCGGCTTCTGTCTCGGTGTATCCGTGGTTCACCAGGTTGTCGCCCCGGGTTTTGGTTGCGCTTGGCGGGGGTGATTGAAGGAGGCTGAGGTGGTCGTCCATGCGCGGTTGAAGACGCATACAGGGGCGGCCGCCTCGCCCCCTCCGCGGACCCCGGTCAACCACAGCCGTCGCCACCACAGACTTGTCTCCTCTACGTCTCTCTCACTTTCTTCTCTCGCTTCACTTTCACTCCCCACTGTTGCTCTTCCCGCCCACGAGGAAAGATCTGGGTTTATAAACAGCCCTTCCACCCGCCCACGACGCGCCAGCGCTGGGTAACTTCACCCTCCTCCTCCAATCGTTGGACGCTCCTTTATACAGAAAAAGCAACAGACGGGCGTCACTCAGCACATCGTTTGGGCGTGCCCACCTTCTTCTACCCCTCTCCCGTCTTCTAGACGCGCGCTGACACACACAGACTCTCTCACACACACTTGGCGAGTACAAACAGTCTCCTTTTAAACAAGGTCATTGCCCATAGATGGGATATTTTCAAATAGGCTGCTCATGAATATATCACAGCTTCATTTCCACTCGAAAGTATCATAAAAGATGCACCAGCACCAGAAATAAATTAGGGTGTGTCCTGGTAAAGTACTGCACCTAATTCTGCAGGCGATAATATTATTTAAATTAGGCTCAAGGAAAATGGTTAACGATTGATATCCCGTCTGAAATCTGAGAGATAATTAATGCCGAGTCCCAATGGTACGTGTTAAAGTGATGATCAGCGAGCGCGGGGATGAGAAAGACAGGAGGTAGTTCGGTCAGGTCGATGTGTGATGAATACATAACAGCAGCAGCATAAAATTAAATTCAATGTTTGGTGAAAAGCTTAAAAAGAAGCAAGTGCCGAAGAAATCATTATTAATAAGACATTAAGAGACACGCAGATCCTACCTCAGCTCATATGATACAAGGTCAGGTGACCTTTATAATCAGACCTATCCCAGGACAGTGCTGTGTACTGTACCTGCCCTTTTGACATTCATCATTATTTATTGTCAAAAGGCAATCTGAAACGTGACTTTTCCCCCCACTGCTAAAACTGACCACATATGGGAAACTTCTAGTAAGGGGATGTGTGTGACTGACAAGCAAGCTCATGTTATCATTATCCAGTATGGCAGGAAAACGACAAGCAAATAGAAATTCTAACATTTTTTATTGCTTCAGACAGTGTTGTATAATTTCAGTGTACAGTTTCCAGGTGTCACTTGAGTGGTTGCTGTCCGAGGTACTGAAAGGGAGGGGGGGGGGGGGGGGTGACTATTCAAACTATTCATTTATATTATTGTGTGTTTGTTTTTAAGTCAAGTATGTCTGAGGCAGAACTTTAAACACAGGTTTAAACCCACTCTTTGCTTGAATCAGCACTTGCATCAAACAGTCCTTTGACACAGCTGCTAAAACTGATCATGAATTACTCAAAGACTCAGTGCAGCTTCTCTTATCTATTTTTTCATGTTGTCATTTTGAACTACGTTGAGATAAACATTTACATTGGCTTCATTTCTTAATGTTTAACATTTAAAGGGGTACAGCCAACTACTGAGTCAGATATGTCAACCTTCACGTTACCACGCAAACACACCGTTATAAGTACCTTTAAATGCTAAACTAAACCGATAAATTAACTAAATAAACAACAAAGGTTGCATCATAGTTTGGGCCACTGTATAGCACTCACCTCAAATAAAGTGACTACACCCAAAATACCTTACAGACAATTTCACTACAAAAGCTTTGAAAAGACACAAAATTACCATAAAATAACTGTCATATCTAACAAAGCAAAAAACCAAACAAAAAACACCATTATTATTATTATTATTATTATTATTATTATTATTATTATTATTATTATTATTATTATTATTATTATTATTATTATTATGTGAAAACACAATCTAAAGGACACATACAGCAATTAGGCTCAACCATGCCATACACAACAATACATAAGTATCAGTTTTATTCTACATATGGTCTCAATAAGTCTCAGAAGTAAATGAATCAATATTTACTTCATGTTTCTCCTGACGTGCAGAAAACATTCAATCCCAGGTTATCAGATATTCTGCTGTATCAACTTACTTAGCCCAGATTTTTCTTTGGCAAGCAACTCGTTTTCATATCTTAGTGAAGACATCTAATTGACATATTGCTTTCCCTAGCCACTTACCCTAACCCTAACCATCAAAAATAAATACCTAACCATTAACCATTAAGAAATTGTAGATTTTCCAAGCAGTTTCACAGCAGGGCAACGTGATGATGCGATGGTTATCACTTTCATCTCATGGCTCGGGTGTTTCTCTTTTGGATTTGCAGACTTTCCCTCTCCCTGTACTCCTGCTTCCTTTCACATTCCATACCTTGGCTCTCATTCAGTGGAGTAGATGTGAGAGTTTCCAAAGCTTGCCCGAGCTAAATAAACTCAGAAAGCTTCAAAAACACATTTTGCCCTTCATTATTTGGAGATTTGTCAAGCTGCTTTTTGCTGTCCATTTTTAAATAAGGGTCATGAAGATGGATGTCCACTTAGGTTACACGTGGCCTGCTTATATATTTATAGCTGTTACCAAATATTTGCTTGACCATCTATAAGGTGCAGGTACAGCAGAGAAAGGCTTGGGATTGGAGAGAATTTCACTTTGTCATTGGAAAGATCAAAGACCGTGAAAAGGTTACAAGAAATGAGGACAGTCCCTGAAGGGCAGGACATTGTGCTGTTTCACACTTCTACAAAGAGCTGCTCTGGATTTGGGGATAAATGTAGAAATAAGAGAACACTTGTGCAAACATCACTGTGCACGTATGTGCCTGTATACTTGTGTACGTTCGTCTTTGTTATGTGGGTGTGGGTGGGTGTTGGTGGATGTGAGCTGAAAATAAAATGAGATGAATGCATGAAAGAATGAAAGCTGCCTGCTTTAGCAAACTGTATCTGAGAACAGAAGAAACACCAGATACACATAGTGTCATTAAGATTTTAAGAGCTCTCTTTTAACACCTTGGGGATGCTAAAGCTCTTTTTGTGCCCTCACTCCCTGAACATCTTAGCCTCAGACAACATTTCAACAAGTGGAAGGAAGAAAGAAACCAAAGGGAGGAAAGAGACCTAATTGTAAGCTATGCAACTGTGAAAGATGGCAGTGCTTGGTGCTCATGAACACCTGCTTCCTCCAGATTAAATTAAATGAGCATTAGATATGTGGACTAATCTGAAATTCCCCCATCAACAATCTGTAGAAACACCCACCCAGATCCTCACACACTATTTGCACTGAGCTTTTCTGGAAGCATAGAGTATTTTTACATCCATTTACATAACACTTATTTGAAACAGACCTACCTTAAATATAACGACTAATCATATAGTAAAACCAACCAATGGTGTCTTTTTTTATTACCACTCTGAGGGCCTAAGTGGATTTCAAATAAATAAACTGTGAAACTTGCAGAGACTAACCTTTCCATAGAAGAAGTGAGTTAGCAGGGAGAGCGACAGAGAGCACGGCAGTAAAACCTGATGCTCATAACATCCCCTCCCTTCTCTCAGAGGCAGAAACCTTCAGCTTTCAGGTTCCTCTTCTGTGGAACCAGCTCTCAGTTTGGATTGGGGAGACAAACCCCGCTCTACTCTTAAGATTACGTTTAAACTTTCCTTTTTGACAAAGCATACACTTATAGGGCCGGATCAGGTGACCCTGAATCCTCCCTTAGTTACTTTGCAATAGGCTTAGGCTGCCTGGGGTTTCCCATGATGCACTGAGTGCTTCTTATTCACTTTGTGCTCACGACTCTGCATTTAATCATTAGGTGTCATTCATCTTTGGCTCTCTTCCACAGTCATGGATGGCTGTCCCTCACTGGCCTTAGCTCAGTCGGAGGTTTCTACCTGTTAAAAGGGAGTTTTTTTCATCTGATTGTTTTCTCTGCATTATAGTAAAGTCTTTACCTTCAGTGTAAGGCACCTTGAGGTGACTGATTTGTGATTATATAAATACAACTGAATATAATTTAGACCTATACATTAGAAGAGGAAATTACTGTAACAGACACTTTTCTTAGTGTAGATATTTAATCAATTAAGCATTTAAAGTTAATAAATTTAAAGTTAATAAATTTAAAGTTAATAAATTAAGGAAAAAACACATTTTTGCAGATTAAGCTGCCTAACAACTGATAGCTCCTTGAGTCAGGTGACATTTATTTATTTTTATGCAATTATAGTCCAATAAATACATTATAATGAACCATAACGTATTTCTGACTGGGGCCATTGCTTCACTATAAATACAATGACGTCTGTTTGGTTGATTATATTCTTAAAGTTAAAAGTAATATTTTTAATAGAAGAATGTTTCGGCAGTTTAGTTTTGGTAGTATAGATTCATGTAGTAAAGGATCTGACTGCTGAACAGAAGATGTTGTTTTTATTTATTTTTCATTATTATTTTCTAGAAGCTCAACTTTAAATTGACTGATTTAATATAAGCAGTACAGACAGGGGATTTCTGCAAATGTTAAAAGTTATATTTGGTAAATGTTATATTTTGGCACGTCTGTGTATGACAATAACTGAAATGTGTTTAATGAGCGTAATGCAAACCTATTGAATAGGATGTAGACTCTGTCTTCTTATTGAGGCCACATTGAAGCTGTCTTGTATTAAAAAGGCCAGTCAGTCCACAGAGAAAAAGCTCAGGGACCGCCGAAGGGCTTTCTAATGTGGTTTCCACTCCCCATGTTAAATATAGGACCACCCCAACTCCCATATCAACCTACGAAATTAGGCTACCTTGCGAATTGCACTCGAATTCTTCGAACTGGACTGAAAGGCGAGGAAACAAGAGCAAAGAGCAAGTGAGAGAGAACTGGGTCGGTTTGCATGAGGAACAGGTTTGCTGCTTGAGGTCGTGGAAATCTGGTTACATTTGAGTAATTGCTCTATTTGGTTCTTCTACAAGGGATGCATAGCAGCCACCTTTCATGCAGCTTCTGGGGAAAATAGTGAATTTAATATTTTACTTAAAATTAAATAAAAAACTGTGACACATCTCATATCTGGCACGCCATCCCAAGATTTCCATCTCTGATCTCATAATCATGATCTCATCTTGTGTTTTCTCTTATCCTCAGGAAATGTTTTTATTTGTCAACAACACCAGTGCCATTGTTGCTGCAGTGTTATCTCCCTGGAACTGTAGAAAAAGTTTGGTTTTTAGATATAAATCTCAGGAGAGGCCTTAGTTAGTCAAGCTACGCAGGATTTATGTACAAATTATACATTTTTATGACCTTTACTATTTTTCTCCTGTAAACATTTTTCAGATTACTACATTTTTAAATCAGCCTTGAATATCCTAATTAAAGCAACCATTGTCTTGAGCCCGAGTGTTTTTAACCCTTTGAATCTACTAGTATCTGTATTATAAATGAGAAACAGATTCTGTGGACTCCACTTTTACAAGCAGTGCCTTCCCGTTACTCACCCAGTGACATGTCCACCACAATCCCACATCCTTTTCCTATACACATGCGCATAAACTGTAAAAGCACTTCGGGGCACTGTAAATAGATGTTTGCTAATGAAGACGAGGCCCATATGGAAAAAGAACTTTTATGTGTGCACTAATTAATCAACTGTTCATATTTGCATAACGACAGATATCGGGGC